>NC_133117.1:1312500-2000775 GCF_022965805.1 Primulina eburnea | reverse complement strand
GTTTGAAGTATCCATTAACAATCAAGTTATCATCATATTTCACATCACTTCTCACTGATCTATGATCTGTAGGGCCATGAAGATCAAACCCAATAACCCGACGCAAACTAGTACTCGAACTTGACCCGAATCCCGGGTTCGAACCCGAGCCCGATTCACGCCTCGCCGAGCTTGATTCTCTGATCTTCTTGGCTAGGGTTCTGTCCAGTTTATGAGCATTTTGATGACCTCCTAGAGCTTGTGAGCTGTAAAACTTGCGTCTGCAGTAGTTGCATGAGAAAACCCGCGGTCCGGTTGGGCTTAAAGGTGGCGATACCGGCTGCGATTTCGGAGAAGAAGGATCAAGCACTAGATCGAGGTTGAGCGCCTCGATTTTTCTTGATGATAAGCTCAGAGTAAGAGATGTTTTGGGTTCATAATCCATGATTTTGTGTGATCAAACAGATGATTGGTAGAAGATGAAATGTGTGGATTAGTGCTTGTTTTGTGGAGGAAAAGATGAGTGAAGCAGAAGCATTAGTTAACAAGTAATTATCTGCATGGAACCGAGGAGGTATACAGGTTTCTAGACCGATGTGCTCTATATTTATATATACAGAGCATATCGCAGTAGAAAATTGATCATTATATTTTTCTTGTTTGAGATAAAATCGTTTTTGTTATTTGAGAATTTTGGTTTTTTATATAGTAACTATTTTTATTTATTATTATTATTATTACAATTTTGATATTTTTTAACATGGTGTTGAAGTGATCATATTGATTTGATATCTATTTGTGCTTGTAAAGTAACGTCAATAATTTCAATAAAAAATGATTTGAATTATCAAAACTTGAAATTTTTTTGATTAATATTTAAATTTAATAACACATATGAAAACATACATTATAAAAGTGTAACACTTCCGAATAAATTTAGACATAGATATTATAAAAATGTACTTTATTATTTTAATGGGCATTTGTCGTATATGTTTGTCAGGATTTCTGTTTAATATAAATTGTAAAACATTGTGTATATCAGATATAAATATTGTACATATGTTGTAACATTTAATGACAACACATGGCATAATAATATATCACATGAATAAATAAATTAAACAAAAATGGCTCATAGATTATTATAAACGAATATAAATACTTGCACGATGCCTCGAAGTAAGATAACTACTAAAAAACAACTTGGGTTCAGAAAAACCACAACTAGTTATTCTATGAAAACTCTCTTACTTAACATGTTAAAAAATAAAATTGTATCCTAAAACAAATAATCAGATTAAAATTAATGTCTTCAAGGTACGCAAATAGTATGCCGAAAACTGGATTAACAAAAACACGATCTTCAATCAACACTTTCACAAGTATTGTCTTTATTTTTCTCCAACAATCATGACAATACGTTGTAGTAGCAAAACGATCTTCAAACGGCTACGCTTTGAGATGCCTTAATCTTTCTCTATGATAAAATTTATCGTCATACAAAAGTCTTTTTATGTTCTCCTATTTTATATACTTATTTTCTCTTCGAGTTTATCTTAAAAAAATCCTGCAAAATAAGGAAACAAAAATCTTATTAGAAATAAACTTTATAATCTAAGCATAATTATTTAAGATCTAGAAAAGACAAAACCCTTTAATTAATTATTTCACACAATTATTTTATTAATAAAAATAAAATAATTTTACAGAATAAAGTATATCACAAAAATCAAAAAAATATTTTTCCTTTCAATGTTAATTAATTGAAAATCAATCGTTTCTTTAATATATAATTTGGGGCGACAATAAACTTTCAACATCGAAATATTAAATTCGTATGTCACATATTATTAGCCACACACCACAAACTATATATGTGTACTATGAATTATTATTAGTAAATAAATTATTGTTGTGATTTACTGTTATTTAAATTATTGATTTACTCGTAAGATGGAAAATTTTCATTATTAATAAAATCACATTAATCAAGCAAGTTCAAATGGATATTGGTTTATGAAGAATAATATATAAATTTTAACTTTTCTACATAATTGAAATTGAAAATAAGTAAATGTCACAGTTGAATAGATGGATTTGATTGGGAGAAAACATTTATAATAAAATCTGATAATGGTAATTAAATTACTTAATTTTTTTCGTTTATCTGACAAAATTCACATGCATAATCCATTATCAAACTCTCTTTACCCTCAGTTCAATATTATATAATATTTATTTAAATTTATAAACTCGTGCATTAATTAACTTAGGCTAATTATATTACTAATTATTTAAAATTGAACTTATACTAAAAATAATGCGTGTGCCAGAAGGAGGTTTGGTGTAACGCGAACATCTCGAGGTTTTTAATAAGTGTAACCCAAGTAAGAAAAAATTACATTTCAGTATTATAAGTTGGTTTGTTTTATGTCTAATTAGTTCGTTAACTTATCAAAGTTTTATTTTCGTCTATTAACTTAGATTTTTTTTCTTGGCTATTTTTTTAAAAATGACATCCTGAGAAAAAAAATTTGTCGTTTCTATTTTTTTTTGTTTAGGTAGATTTTATTATTGTGTACAATATGTTTATTCTTGTCACAAAAGACATAAAAGAGAACATCGATGTTAAATAAGTAATATTTGGTGGACTTAATGATTTAGAGCAAAAAATACAAATTACTGGATAGAAACCAAATTTTAACAAGTTAAATTCAAAATAAATCATGAAGATGAATTTTGTAACTTTTCATACCATGTCTCGGAAATAAAGATCCCATAAAATACATATATATTATATACGATAATTTTAAAAAGTAGAGATAAAGATGAGCATGGGTAATATATATAGTCACTCATATCATAAGATCAAACGCTTATTATTTTATCAAAATCTATAGATGGTGATAATTGCGAAACTCTAATATTTTAAAATGTACAGTAGCTTCAGCATTACGTTTCGATTTCTCTATCAAACATAAGCAATTATTGTACCTAACAATATATCTCTCAATAATTACACTCTCTCATTAAATGAGAATCGAATATATGACCTGACTCTGATATCAATTATAAATTCGAGATATTACTACTATACTAAAAATGATATATGTTGGTAACAATGCAACTTTAATTTTTTAAATCGTAAGTTTCCTGAATTTAATTCTATGAACAATGGACATGAAAATTGAAAATAATTCAAGTCCAATCACATTTTAAAAGTAGGGGTGGAGTTCTTTTACTGGTTTCCAATTAAAGTAGTCGATGGCGATTAAAGATAAGCCTCCTTGACTACATCAATTACGTGAAGTAATAATTCAGTCCTCTTTGCTGAAAAGAAAGAAACAACATCGATTAGATTAATTAAATGATCCCATGAAAATTAAGTACTTATATTAATCAATACTTAATTTTCTTCTTAATGAATCTTCTTTTAAACTTCTTGTTTCTCCAACGAGCTAGTAACCCGTGCCATAAACAAGAGGTTAGAAAAAATATTGAATTTTCAATATATCAAAACTATCATATCGAAAAATATCGAATTTATCAAAAATTACGATATAGTATTGTATTGTATGGATACCAAAATTTTTGATACGATAATGATATAAATTTAAATTTTTTTGATACACACCGAAATAGTGAAATACCAATATATATATATATATATATATATATATATATATATATATATATATATATATATATATATATATATATATATATATATATTTATAATTAAAATATATATAATATTTTTAAATAATAAAGTTAAAATTATAAAAATATATAAAGTGTTTTTCGGTATAAAATGGTATATAACGACATCGTACCAAAATCTCAAAATGCAAAAAAATTTTGGTATAATCGGTATATTAATTATACAAGCCGACAATTTTGGTATACCGAACCTAGTATATTGAAATTTTTGGTACGATATCGATATAAATATTTTTAATATCGTAATTTTTGTACGATATATGCTATGCATTTTTCAATAAGATACGATATGATATACCACCCATATGATTAATCATGTTGGATGCAATAATTATCCCTGCATGGTAGAGTGATCGAACCGTGGTGCTTGAGCTGCTGTGCAATTTAAAATATTTGAGTTGCACCATTACCATTAGCTATAGCTTTTGGTATGGTGGTAAGCACTCGGTCTAATGATTGGTATCAGAGCGAGGTCATGGGTTCAAGTCTCCCAAGAAGCATATTTTATACTTCTTGGAGGGAGATATTGGGTTAAGCGTGCATGAGTGAGAGTAGTACTTGGATGAGTGGACCTCCTGAGAAGTTCTAATGCGTCAAGCTGCTGACGTTATGCCACTTGTTCTAGTTGGCAAAGGAAACCGTAAAAGAGTGACACCAGATATTAATGAGTAATATTGTTTTGCTAGAGACAGAGTCGACGGTAGCTAAAAGGTAATGCCGATCTCTAAGAGATTTGAGACATCGGCAACTAATAAATACATACCTCCCCGAACTCATGGCCCTAACAGCTCGACCCATTAGCACCCAAGCAGGTGGACTTTACGCTGCCACAAGTATAAGAAAATAAAGTCGCGTCTTGGCTGACAACTATAGCTTTTGGCATAGTGATAAGCGCTTGATCCTAACAATTGGTATCAGAGCCAATGTCACCAGTTCGATTCCCATTGATTGCAAGGAATGCAATTAATTATTGGGAGGGATATTGTTGGGTATAATAATTGTTCCTGCTTGATAGAGCGATCGAAACGTGGTGCTTGAACTGCTGTGTGAGTTAAAAGATTTGAGTTGCACTATTTGTCACGCCCCGGGACGGGGGTTGGTTGACACCGGCGTTGCTCTCTAATATTACATTCGAAAACAACAAGCCTCAGAAGTACAGAATCTCATAAACCAGTCTTTTGTTCATAATACGAAATAAATCAATTGTCTGTTACAACTCGAATACTGATGTTTTACAGCGGAAATGTAAAACCAAATATTACAGTATCTTAACAGATGTAGCGGAATAAAATAAACATAAACTGAGAACAACAGTCTTCTTCACAAGCCCCAGAACTGGATCTGTTCCTCTTCTTCTAACATTTCTTCAGTACTCTTATCTGAGATGGGTTTGGTGGGTGAGTGATATGATTGTCACTCAGTAAGCAGGGACGGGAATAACTCCCAGTTTCGAAATCGTTTTCAACAGAAACAGTAATACAATAATATACAGAAAACTCGTATTTTCATAACAGAAATCAGAATTCAGAATTTACATGTTTCAGAACAGAAATCAGAATTATTAAGCACTGAGCACGTTAGTGAATTTCATGGCTAAACTGATATCAGTCCCCTATATGTTCTCTCCTCTAAGGGGTGAAGCCAGAATCAGAATCAGAATCAGAATTCAGAAATGTTCAGAATATATATTCCTACCATTAGTTCACTAGGGAGTTTCAGTGCTTCAAAATCAGAAATCAAACGTACAGAAACTGAACTTTAAAACAGAATTATCAACGAATTTCAAGATATTTATATATAAGCCCACTTACCGTAATTTCCTTAGAGGTTTCGGTTGAAGTCTGGAAAAATGCTTTCTCTCGCTACTGGTTTCTACTGCTCGAAATTCAGCACCTTCTTAACTCAAAAATTCAAGAGATAACTCAGGATTTGTGTAACACCAATTTCAGAGACTTGAGGTGTTATTTATAGGCCACAATCTGACTGTTAGGCTCCCTATTAATGGCCATAATCTGCCATTAACAATCTTTATTCCGTTTAAATGCTTCAGTTACAAGTCATGGCTGAATTGGTAAATGTCTGCTGCTTCTTCGCTCTTCTGCTGATGCTGCTTTCTCGGTCTTCTGCTGCTGGATTCTGTCTGCTGGAAAATACATGTCTGCTGGAAAATATAAACTTCTGAAATATTAGCTTGATGCTGGAATTGCTAACTTCTGCTGGAATTTTCATTTGCTACTGAAGTTGCTAGTCTGCTGAAAATTCGGGTTCTCACATCACTTCAATGTCACGCCCCGGGACGGGGGTTGGTTGACACCGGCGTTGCTCTCAAATATTACATTCGAAAACAACAAGCCTCAGAAGTACAGAATCTCATAAACCAGTCTTTTGTTCATAATACGAAATAAATCAATTGTCTGTTACAACTCGAATACTGATGTTTTACAGCGGAAATGTAAAACCAAATATTACAGTATCTTAACAGATGCAGCAGAATAAAATAAACATAAATTGAGAACAACAGTCTTCTTCACCAGCCCCAGAACTGGATCTCTTCCTCTTCTTCTAACATTTCTTCAGTACTCTTATCTGAGATGGGTTTGGTGGGTGAGTGTGGTTTCTTTCTTTACCTCGCTTAGCATAGCTAGGTAAACTTCTTCCCCACTTTTCATGGCTGCCCAAGCTTGAGAAGCAGGAAGAAGAGTCTTTCGTTCTTTGGTCTTGCCATGAAATAAAAGTTTCTCTTGGTGTGGAGTTTGGATGGTTACCGTCTTTCCATGACAGTCTACTAAGGCATGATTCTTGGCTAACCAATCCATTCCAAGAATTACGTCGAATTCCACCATGTTTAGTTGAATAAGGTTTGCCTTGAAATTCTGATATTCTATGAGAACACTAATATCCCGATATAGAGTGCGAGTTTCTAAAATTCGATTTGCAGGAGTGGCTACTCTGTATGGTTCTTCTAAGTTATCAGGCTTAGCTCCTAACTTCTTGGCAAATCTCTTAGACATGAATGAATGCGTAGCACCACAATAAAATAACACATAAGCAGGTATATTATCGATTAGAATGGTACCAGCTACGACATCATTCGAGTTGTCCGCCTCTTCTTGAGTGATAGCATAGACTCGAGCATTGGGCTTGTTCTCCTTAGGTTTATTTGGAGTTGTTCCACCTGCTGGACCATTCCTTGGATCTGGCATAGGACATTGAGCAATGCGATGGTCCATCTTTCCACAACGGAAACAAGCTCCAGAATTCCTACGACATTCACCAGTGTGTGTGAATCCGCAAGTTTGGCACTTGACTCCTTCTTTGTTTGATTGAGAAGAAGTGGTTCCTTTGGATAGAGTACTGGTAAATTGGTTGCTCGAAAACCTAGGCCTCTTGAATTGCTGGCCCGATTGGTACTGGCTTGGCTGAGGACGTTTGAGTTTGTTCTCGCCTTCACGCCTCTTGATGTCATTCTCAGCCCTGATGGCGGCTCCCATCAATTCATCAAAACTATTGGGCTCGATAACGGCAAGGGCAGATTGAGTACGGCTGTTCAATCCCTTCTTGAAGCGATGCATCTTCAAGGCCTCGTCTCCCATTATGGTTGGGGAGTAAGTTCCCAATGAGTGGAACTTGGATGAATACTCCACCACTGTCATGTTTGGTTCTTGAACCAAGCTTTCAAATTCTGATAGCTTTTGCACTCGAACTGCTGTTGGAAAGTACTGCCTCAGGAATGCTTCTCGGAACCTTTGCCAAGTGATAGGTCCCGCCTCTATCATAGCTGGTGAGACTCCTTCCCACCATTTGGCAGCTTTATCGACAAGAAAGGGTGTAATCACCTCTACTCTGATCCTTTGGGGAACCTCAAGTAGTCGTAGATGATTTTCCACCTCTTTCATCCAATTTTGTCCGACCTCTGGATCGGTGCTTCTATCGAAGTTAGGGACTTTTGCTCTTCGGAGAGCCTCATAATGTTACTTAGTCCCATTCTGAGCTGGAGGTGGTGGTGGTGGCTGGTTAGCATTAGGGTTCACTAACCCTTGTAACGTGGTTGCCACAATCGTGGCTATTGCCATTAAATCCACTTGGCTGAGGCCAACTGCTGGTGGTTGTTGTTGTTGCTGCTGCGGTTGTGCATCCTCATCGTTGCGGTTGTTGTTGCGGTTGTTGTAACGAGGGTTGCGGTTGTTTCTCACTGGTCTTCCGTCCATATCCTACAATTATGAGAATTCTAAGGTTTTGGCAGAATATGAACTAAACGAAAGAAACACAATGTTTAAGTAATTGCTCGAGAATTAAATATGAAGTCAATTGATAGAAAGAAATTTTATTGATTTCCCAAGAAAGTGCAATTACAACTGAACTTCGAAAATGAAACAGAGATGCAAATAGAACAAGTGCTATTACAAAGAAAACAACTGCTGATAGGCTAATCTACTACTTCTCCTAATCCCAAATCCATAGGATCCTCTTCAACTTCTTCTTCCTCTTCTGGATCCTCCTCAGGTTCTTCATGATTGGCTATTACTGCTTGTAGATGTTCAATATGACCATGCAGAACTGCATTCTGGTTGCTAAGAACTTCAACAGTACTCTGCAACTCATGAATTTGAGCATCGGTCTGCTCACTATACTGATTATGATGGTGCACAAGTTGGTGGTTCTGATCCTTGAGTATTTGGATTTTGTCAACAAGTGTATCACGTAGCTCGATGAACTCTGCCACAGTCTCTTGGGATATTTCAAACTCCTCTTGAATCTTCCTATTCCTCTCTTCTGCTTCATGCAGATAGTGAGCATAACGTTGAACATCACCCTCTAAGTGCTCTGCTCGACGCTCTAACTCATCTTTGTCCAACTTTAGACAGTAGTTATTCCCCTTGAGCTTTTCTAGTTTCCTTTCTAAGCTCTTAATGTAGCTACTTTGGTCCGCCATATCCTACATCCAAAAGCATAAGGGTAAAGGTTCAGAAGTGATCTCAAGAATATAGGTCGAGTTATAGACAAATACTGGAATGAACAAAATCAGTACTGCCTATACAATTAACAGAAGAAATAGCTCAAAAATTTTCGGTCTCAGAATGGTGTGAAAATTTTACTAAAAATCTTTCACATCAAGAACATGAATGGTACCAAGTTTGGTGCAAAAATACTAAGTCAATTGAAAATGAAAATTCCTCAAATTTTCAAAATTTTGGAAAATTTTACGGAAATGATGATATCACTATCTAAACGATGGATTTTGGGCTTTGTCGGCGGTGCTAGAAAATCCATCGTCGAGAGCTTTCCAACGCCTACTTTTATTAGTAAAAATTCCTCCTGGATCAAAAGTTATGGCCGTTTGAAGTTTGTGCGAAAAACACCTCAACTTCCATGCCATTTTGCGAAGTCTACTGCATGCTCCTACTGGAATTCACTTGCTACTGCAATTCTGATGCTACTGCATTCATTCTGCTGCTTTTCCAGCATTGTCTGCTGACCCACTCTTCTGCATTCAGATCTACTGGTTTCCTTCTACTGGTTCTGGTTTCAGACTACTGGTCTAATCCTACTGTTTTTCGTCTACTGGTTTTGGCCTACTGAATTTTTTTTTTTAAACTCGTTTCAGTAGTCTATTACAGTAGCTTATTTTCAATAGTCTATTTCAGTAACCTTCAGAACTTATTCTCAGAAGAACTTATTATTTCTAGTTCCTCCTCCCCAGATTATGAAACCCGGTTTCGCTCTGATACCACTTCAATGTCACGCCCCGGGACGGGGGTTGGTTGACACCGGCGTTGCTCTCAAATATTACATTCGAAAACAACAAGCCTCAGAAGTACAGAATATCATAAACCAGTCTTTTGTTCATAATACGAAATAAATCAATTGTCTGTTACAACTCGAATACTGATGTTTTACAGCGGAAATGTAAAACCAAATATTACAGTATCTAACAGATGTAGCGGAATAAAATAAACATAAACTGAGAACAACAGTCTTCTTCACCAGCCCCAGAACTGGATCTGTTCCTCTTCTTCTAACATTTCTTCAGTACTCTTATCTGAGATGGGTTTGGTGGGTGAGTGATATGATTGTCACTCAGTAAGCAGGGGCGGGAATAACTCCCAGTTTCGAAATCGTTTTCAACAGAAACAGTAATACAATAATATACAGAAAACTCGTATTTTCATAACAGAAATCAGAATTCAGAATTTACATGTTTCAGAACAGAAATCAGAATTATTAAGCACTGAGCACGTTAGTGAATTTCATGGCTAAACTGATATCAGTCCCCTATATGTTCTCTCCTCTAAGGGGTGAGGCCAGAATCAGAATCAGAATCAGAATTCAGAAATGTTCAGAATATATATTCCTACCATTAGTTCACTAGGGAGTTTCAGTTCTTCAAAATCAGAAATCAAACGTACAGAAACTGAACTTTAAAACAGAATTATCAATGGATTTCAAGATATTTATATATAAGCCCACTTACCGTAATTTGCTTAGAGGTTTCGGTTGAAGTCTGGAAAAATGCTTTCTCTCGCTACTGGTTTCTACTGCTCGAAATTCAGCACCCTCTTAACTCGAAAATTCAAGAGATAACTCAGGATTTGTGTAACACCAATTTCAGAGACTTGATGTGTTATTTATAGGCCACAATCTGACTGTTAGGCTCCCTATTAATGGCCATAATCTGCCATTAACAATCTTTATTTCGTTTAAATGCTTCAGTTACAAGTCATGGCTGAATTGGTAACTGTCTGCTGCTTCTTCGCTCTTCTGCTGCTGCTGCTTTCTCGCTCTTCTGCTGCTGGATTCTGTCTGCTGGAAAATATAAACTTCTGAAATATTAGCTTGATGCTGGAATTGCTATCTTCTGCTGGAATTTTCATTTGCTACTGAAGTTGCTAGTCTGCTGAAAATTCGGGTTCTCACACTATTACCACTAGCTATAGTTTTTGGTAAAGTGATAAGCACTCGGTCCTATAAATCACGTACATCACATTCATTGAGTTTATTTCAATAATTAGTGTAGTGATTATTGAAGTGCCTGCGAAAAATAGGTTTTGATCGTGTAAATGAATGTAAATGATAAATTTGTAGGAGTGTTTTCAGAAAATATCATTTCTAAAGAATCGGAATCACTATGTGACTAACCTTTGACTAAAACAAAAACAAAATTTGGAATTAAGAAACATAAAAACTAAAACTTTAAAGTTAATCATTTTTTTTAAAAATCGCAAATACTCCGGTTACTGAAATGCTGCAAGAGTCGTCATTCAAAGGTAGACTTAATACAATGAATGAAACTTAACATGTGTATTATTTGATTGTTTTCTTTCCCAAATTCATGTCTTCGTATCAAATGAATTATTTTTATAAATGAGTCTTAAGTTTGATCCATGAATAATCAAATTAATAATTCAACCAGAATGGCCAACAAATTAAATTCACTGCATGATGTTCTATGGTCCTGGACTAAATGTCGAACTTTAGCGAACTTTGTATCTAGTCAAAAAAATTATATTTCTATGAAAATAATTATGTATCTGTGAAATGAACTGCAACACAAATAAGGACATGTCGTAAAAAATCTTAGAAACTAAGGAGGCAAATGTTAGAACCATTGGAAAATATTGAAGTTTCCAACGAAAAAATTTATTGGTTTATAAAAAAATTGAAGACGGGAGATTTGAAATTCAGATCTATAGGATAGAAGGATCGTCTTGAATCACTCTTAAAATGTACAGTTTGGTTCGTTATATTATTTATCCACATTTTTATCCTTATTCTTATACAATGTAATATCATGTTTGGTGCACTGCATTATTTATCCATCTACCAATCATTTATCCTACATCAATCAAATCATCAATCATTTATCTCACATCAATCAAATCTTTGAATTGAAATTATATTATTACCCTTAATAAATAATATTATAAATATTTTATTAATATTTTCAAAAGGACAAAACAGTAGTATCATATCATATATATTGAATTAATCTTAAAAGGGTATTATTGTGTGAAAAATTTCTCTTAGGTCACATTTGGATGAATGAGTATTGCTACATATTTCAATGCAAAAATTTCATTTATCAAAATATCATGATTAATTTAACAAAAAATCTCACGATATAATAGCAAAATATCACTATATAATTATTGAAAATATTGATGTACGATATATTTGTTGTACTTTCAGTATTATTTGGATGAATATATTAAAAGTTAGAGATTTCAAATTCTTAATAACAAATTCATTGATTTGTTTGGGTAATTCACTTGATAATAGATTTCGAAGCCCAAATATTAATTTTTGAGTCATTTTGGTTGATTTCAAATACATACCACCATAGAGTCATTTCAATACATTTTTATTGTTTAGACAAGTAAAAATATAAATCAATTACTCCTATGTTTATATAATATTTCATCTATACTATTTTAGTAAGTTTGAGACACTTAAAACAACTAATTTTGGTATTATGGTCTGTTTTAATAATTATATATATTCAAAAAATCTTAAAAATTTAGTACTAGTTATATGTAGTTCAACGGATAGAATCATTGTTTCTTTGGGTTTATGTTATATGTTCAATTCTCATTGAGATCATTTTTGTATTCTTTTATTTTTTAATTTATATATCAAATTACATTGTAGTCTTTCACTATTTTTTATGATTATATTTTGATCCTCATTTAAATATAAAACAATTGAATTATAAAAAATATTATACAAGTACACAACACGTGCATCGGTGCACTAGTGTTAACTATGATTAATTTCAAATTACCTTTAATTTTACTTTGTATTATTGATACGTAAACAAGTAATATTTTATCTATTATCTCACTATAAACAATAGGTTTGACTCGATTTCAAACCTCGGCCCGTGTCGTTAGACCGGCTGATCAGCCAGCCGCTCGAGTGGATTTAGACGGAGCTTCATCCTCATGGTTTCCTGGAAACAAACTCGGAGCTTTGAAATCGAAATTGTAGGTCGCAATTTTCATCATTTGCTATGAATTTCACCTTTTTTGCTTGGAAATTGGATGGTTCTATGATGATATTATGACACATTCTTCTATTTGTTCATGGACCATAATTTCCCCTCTCAATTATCTGCTGCGTAGATGGATATTTGAGTTCTTTTCCAGGATACCTTACGAAAATCTCAAGAACTGGTGGTTTTCTCCCGTGCTTCTTCTTCACTGGGATCAGCATTTTCTTTGCTTTGTTTCTGCTCCCTTCATGTTTATTACTTAAATTTGCTGAGTATTTATCCCTCATTATTGTTTTGATCAGCTATATATGATAAAGCTATTGGGAAATATATGATAATAAAAGTTGATACTCAATGAAAATTTAGGGTTCGATTCTAGCATGTGACGCTAGTCCCAACGCAGGCTTCGAATTGATTTTAAGCTTGAAATCAGAAGAAGACCGTTAGAAGGATACGAAAGGGTGTCTCGGCGTAGCTACTCTCCGACGCTCAAGTCAGAGACTGATGATATAAACAGCTAAGGATGCTGCTGAAAAACAATACAGTGAATGAATGAATTAAACATTCAAACTGATATTTATAGGAAAATACATAGGTTGTCTTTCATTTGGACTAGAGATGGGCTAGAGGTAGTTGGCCCTTCCATGAGATATCAAAGTATAGTGCATATATGGACTTTAAAAATCTTCTCCTTTGAGCTGACTCCAAAGATCAAGTCCAAGTTTCATGGTACAAGAGATCATACCCACGGTCATCTTTTGAGAAGTGAGAAGGTGTTAAGATGTCCACATAAATTAACCTTTTTACTATATGAACTTCTGGTCACTTTCACAGCTTTTTCAGTTTGAGATAAATTTATTCAAGTAAAATCAAATTTTCACATTAGTTGAACTTTTTTGTTAATGAACATCCGTAGTAGAAAGGGTAAACCAGTCAATGTTCATTTTACGGCTTGCTACAAGGTTAGTGAAAAACAGAACAGGTAAGGACTTGTGTTTTGAGTAGTTTTGAGTACATGTTATGAATGTACAATTGTAAAAAAATATCAAGAATGCGTATCTTTCTTTGAAATATGGATCATATGGATGATTTCTTGCGAGCTGTGACTTATATACTTGTGATCTTTGTATCTCCCGGATAGTATCTGTCATAGTAGAGTCAAATTGCTGGCTTTGAGGATTTTCTGTATAAGCTTAATATAAGCTGCAATGCTAGCTTGTATCCATGCCATTGCCACCCTACTCTGAAATTAAGGTAACAATTGGTTAAAACTTAGCCGCTATGATATGCATGGACACTCCAAAATTGGACCTGTGATGTGTCGGACATATTAAGGACATGAAGATGGCTCGAACACATGTCCCACCACAGTCTATGTTCGAAGATTAAGAGAACAAAAAACTTTGGACACGGTGAGGACACAGAGGAATACTTTTTAATATGTTTGAAAGTTAAGGTGAAAAGCTTAAAAACAATAATATTTTTTCCTTAGAAGTGTACATGCATAACCATGTCATGGTTTCTGTGACCGTGCAACAAGGGTTATAAGACTTATTGATAGCCGAATGCTGCTTTCTGCCAAGAGATTCAAGACTCAAATTTACCATAAAATATCCAGTTAAGAAGGCATATATAGACACTTCTGTTGCATACTTCTTGTGGATCACCAGTGCCCAAGTACCTCCTACTAGTCCACGTATGGACCCTGCTGCCACTCCACACAGGAAACAGAACGAACTTGTGACGTCACAATCGATCAATTTTTCCATTCCATGTCTTCTAAACATATCCCACGTATCCATCGAAGCTTGGACGACCCCTTTGTTGTACACACCTACCTGCACGAATCCCCATCTGTGACCATAAGGTACAACCCTTGATGCAAACCCCTTGCAACAACCCACCAGCACACGAGAACATGAACTCATCCACATCTTTGGAAACCATGCTTATTGCTCGAGCTATGCTTCTGATAACAAGAAGAAGTGGTACGAGAATGGAGCCCAAACAAATACTCCCCGTTGAATATTTAGTCGTGTTTTTCGCTATTGTTTTAAAATCAACTTCTATTCCGCATGCAAATTGCATGTATTTGATGTGTAATACCATGACTTGCATCGTGTTCTTGACAATCTGCATTGTCCATGTCAAGCTTCCAAGGATTATGAATATGGATATAATATCGATCTTTGTTCCGGTATCAGTAGCTCCCCCAGTACCAGACATCAAGAAACTCGAAAAAATAGTATTAGTGATGATTGCTATTAGTACTGTAGTTTTTACTTTTGGAGGATGATGTGCTATACTAACCGTTACTATCCTGTAGGTTCGATCAAATCGTGGAGTCACCCAACATGCATATAGAGATTTAAACAAGGAAGAAACTATAGCAATTACAGATGCTGCTAAACTACCCCGAGTCCCTATAACTTATAAGGACAAGAAAAATCCCGAATGCACACGTAAGAAGAGGGCTAGCCCTGGAAGGATTGATGCTTGTGAATGCTTGCCATGAAAATCCTATGATTCCTCCACAAGCTGTTGACGAGAGCACGGGTACGTACCATTTCTTTGGATGGAAATGATGGGTGTGGACAATTGACAAGACACCACAAAGGGTGAGAAAGAACACCAGGACAGCTGGATGTAGAAAATGTACAGAAATGAGTTGCTGAAAATGTTTCCGTTCCTTGTCATGTCCCACTCGGCACCATTGATTTCCTGTGTTTCATTCAAAATATTACTTCATAGATTCACTGAGGAGATAATAGAAAGTCAAGAAACAAAAGCAAGTCTGCATAAAGTATGCCGGCTGGGGGTGAATCTGAGGGGACGGAGAGGCTTCCGTTAGACCTCTTTAAGTGAAAAAAAGTTCAAATTCCTTCTTAAATTTCCCTGTGGATTAAAATTTCATGTCCCGTCCCCGTGGAGAGAGAATAGGACCTTGTTTCTTGATGAAAGGCTGTGGTATGGATCATAAACTCTGGTTGCTGTATTATTTACATCTCTCACCTGTGACTTCCTGTCCATGTATTGACACTACAAAAATATGTATAAATATATATTTTTCACTAAATTGCTTAGCTTCCACGATTCATAGGAGGATGGAAATATATTTTCAACTCATTTCAAGGTAAGACCCTAACCCATATTTATCCTTCTTCGAGACATTTTCTTATGCATGTTTACAGCTGCACCCGTTGTTAATGTACCTAACACACTATTGACCAAGTCCTGCTCCATTATATATCCTTCATCTTTTAAAAATTATTTTCCCGTAAGCATTAGTGCCACTCTTTTGTTTTTATAGGTGGAGGAGAGGAGATTTGTTACACTTGGATCTCGAATATGAGATCTCGTCTCAAATTTGAGACATTGATATCAGATGAGCTATAACAATAAGTCATCGACACCATTCTTTGGTTTAAATGTAATGATATGTATATGTAGAGGAGATAATTTTAAATCTAACCTTGGAACAAAAAGTTTTAAATTTATGACTATTTTCAAGTAAAACATGTTATTACAAGGAGTAATGCTTGATGTATACTTCACATTGCACCAAATCTTATATTTTGCATGATAATTTTAAAAAATACACTTAATCCAAATAAAATGTATCTAATTGGATTCAAGAGTATTTTCATAACTTATCATACAAAATGTAAAGTCGCGTCTAACATTAAAGAGTAGGTCTCATGTGAGACCGTCTCACGGATCTTAATATGTGAGACCGGGTCAATCCTACCCATATTCACAATAAAAAATAATACTCTAAGCATAAAAAGTAATACTTTTTTATGAATGACCCAAATAAGAGATCCTGTCTCACAAATACGACCCGTGAGACCGTCTCACACAAGTTTTTGCCAACATTAAATGTACACTCGATATTGCTTTGACGATGTTATGTTTTTTAAAATATTTTTCGGGAGAGTCGAAATCCGAATATTCCCCGAAAACGAGCATTTGAAATAGACTATTTGGATTGGGATATAAGGGAAGTCAACAATGGTAAGATAAATGAAGATTGAAGAGGCCTCCCTCCATCTTACGAGTCTTATGATTAGTTGGATAATCATTCGGATTCCGCAATGGGATTTGTATTTGAGTGGGTCTATGTGAGACCGTTTCACGGATCATAATCTGTGAGACGAGTCAACCCTACCCATATTCACAAAAAAAAGTAATACTCTTAGCATAAAAAGTAATATTTCATAGGTGACCCAAATAAGAGATCCGTCTCACAAATACGACCCGTGAGACCGTCTCACATAAGTTTTTGCCTTTGTATTTTGGGTAAAGGGAATAAAAAACAATGCTTTTTTGGTTAAAAGGATTGTGTTTGTTGTAAATGCTTCAGTTTCGTCTTACGAGAGCTGAAAAATATTGTTGAAAAAATGCCGAGAAAGAAAAATACACTGAGAAGGAAATCCTATAGGGTTGTGACAAAATCTAATTAGAATTGATGATGGGAAAATAAATTAGGTATATATTTCAAATTTATTACAATTAAAGTAAATGAGATGTCAAATTTGATTATGGTAGTTTAGCATAGCCTTTTAGGAAAATACCTTTAACGATAATAATTTTTTTCCTTCTTAAAATAGCATTTCTTTTTAAATAATTTAATCCTATATTTTTTATATTTTAAAATTCAATCATATCTTTATCTATATATTTTTATTTTTAGATAATTATATTAATCCTAAAAAAATATAGAAAAATCATTAACTAAAAAATAACAAAAATTATCAAATCTATATAATTAGAGTAGATCTCTTGTGAGACGGTCTCACGAATCTTTATCTGTGATATGGGTCAACCCTACCGATATTCACAATAAAAAGTAATATTAATATTAGCATAAAAAATAATATTTTTTCATGGATTACACAAATAAGAGATTTGTTTCATAAAATATTTCTCAGTGAGAACGTCTCATACAAGTTTTTGTCCTATATAATTATTCAACTATATAAGCATGTAATGTGTATAAGAGATACTGGTGTTAATCAAAGACTCGATAGTTCTCTTTCTCCATAATCACTAATATTGGTATATTGGATATAAATATAAAAGAGAAATATGTAATATTAGTCTTTGATATTTTTTTCTTTAAGATTTTGGACATCTATGTTGTTAAATTTCAGTATTGATATGATATCATTTTTTTTTTTAGTTTTGTAATTTTAGTCTTTTTTTATGTGATATATATGCGGAGCCCACGTAACTCCGACATGATACTGATTTATCACTTGCAATGAAAAAAAATATTTAAATTATCAAAAAATGAAAAATATAGGATGAAAGACTGAACTTGACATCATACGAGACAAAAATCGCAAAACAAACATATAAGACATAAAGTGTAGTTTTGTTAGTATAAAACTAGCATGTGACACACAAAGGATTATACCTCGTGCTTACCGCATGCTATTATTCAAAGAGTAATGCTATATCTATAATTAAATTTACAGTTATACAACAATTCTAACAACACAAAAATTCAATATGAAAATTTTATTTATACAAATTTCACGATATATTCAATAAAAAATCTCATTAGATATAAATATTGTAAATATTGTTGTTCGATATTTTTGTGATACTTTTACCATCATTCAAAATATGTTTGATGTCCATTAGAAGACATTTGAAATTTTAATTCCATAAAAAATGCTCAGTCTATGAACTAAAAAAATATATATCCAGTACAATAAGTAACAAAAAATTATTAAAGCAATAGTATACTTTTTTTTTTTGGTTTGACCTAATTGTAAACTTTATTATCATGACAGGAACCATCCTAATAAATACTATTTTATCAGATGAAAACTGTGAAAAATTAAATTAGTCAATAGATCACACATCTTCCAGAGGAAAATTCGAATCTCCCTCGTGCCAGATTCAACGGTCTCGATACGTTTTGGGACGTCGACTACACGTCAATTACATCGGGGTCGTTGGATCCAACTCCCTTGTGCTAGGGTCGAACTCCGACTCTATACATAACCCGCACAGTCCTGTCCTCTGCCTAGCAAGCTTAACCTAATGTACAAATTCGATTAAGTTTATGGTAGTAACACAAATGCTTGACTAGGGAAATTGTAGTACAATTTTCAAATGACAGATCCAAGCGTAGTTTTTATTATTAAATTAAGGTTAATCAATCCAGCTGCACATGTAATAACATTATATTTTTTTTAAAATAAAACGATAATATAATAATTATGAATACTAAATCTGTACAATCAATTAACGCGTATGCGTATTTTTTGGTAAAATCGTGTTGGCCAGTGATATTATTTGACCTTGCACGTTTCCACCATCTTTGTATCAAGTACCCGAAGAGTTGGAATCTCTTTCCTCTATAAATTATCCATCATTGATATTTAAGATTGACATATATAGAAAAATAAATATCTGCTAAAATTTGTAAGGGAGAATGGAGAAGAAAATAGCTATTTTTGTTGGATGTTGCATTCTCAACCTTGCTTCTGCTCAGTTAAGAGTAGGGTTCTACAGTTCTTCATGCCCCAACGCCGAAAAGATCGTGCGACAAGTCGTGCAGAACAGGTTTAGCACGGATCGTTCGATCACTGCAGCATTGCTTCGAATGCATTTTCATGATTGTTTTGTTAGGGTAAGTTGTTAACAAACTCCACTGATCCGCTTATATATATGTACTTATATATGTATGTTATATATTCGAGTTTGACTTCAATTTTTTGGATAAATTTGCTTATTTTCACTCGGGTTTTGGCTCAAATTGAGTTAGGAGTGTGATTTGTTCGAGTTTAGATTCAACTAAGGTAAACTCTAAATAGGTTTTTTGTTCATGGGATCATTTGAGCTTTAAACATCTTTTCTAAAAAAATTAATACACATATGTGTGTGTGGGAAAATTGTATTTTTGATCATATAATTTTTTGTTACTTAGCTAACGTTGTCAAATTTGTTTTAGACATTCATCTTCAGACTTTTGGCAATTTAAATTATTTTTCATCTGAAGTACTAACGTGACACCACACAAATTTGCGTCACATCAGCGTTACGTCAGAATAACGAATAAAATTACAAAAAATATCAAAGACAGCGGACTAAAATGAAATGTGACAACGTAAACACAAAAGATGCAAATAAACAAACATACATAACCACAACTTTCCATATATCTATAAGTTTTATTACCATATACAGAAGAAAAAAAACCCAAATGTTAAAAAAAATTATAGCATATATTCTTTTTAATCAATTTGATATTTTCAACGTAAATTATGAAACCTTACTTTCCATATGTTTATCATATGTTTTTTACATGAAGAATTATTTAAATTTACAGGGATGCGATGCTTCCATACTGATTGACCGCACGAAATCCAAGTCTTCGGAAAAGGATGCGGGACCAAATGAAACGGTACGAGGTTATGACCTGATAGATGCAGCCAAGAAAGCTCTCGAAACCGCATGCCCCTCCAACGTATCATGTGCCGATATCATCACATTAGCAACACGAGATGCGGTTGAGCTAGCCGGGGGACCCAAATACAACGTCCCAACCGGAAGACGCGACGGCCTCGTCTCCAACATGGAAGATGTCAATCTACCTGGTCCATCATTATCCGTGCCTCAAGCATTTTCGTTTTTCCGGGCGAAAAAGCTTACACTCAATGACATGGTCACGCTCTTAGGCGCACACACGGTGGGTGTGTCACATTGTGCATTTTTCCAGGACCGGCTTTCCGATTTCCAGGGCACCCGAAAACCCGACCCCACGATGGATCGGGGATTGGCTGCTAGGCTTTTGAAATTATGTGGGACTGCTTCCAGGCCATTAAGTAAAGATCCAACAGCTTTCTTGGATCAAGGCACATCCTTTGTAGTGGATAATCAGTTCTATAATCAGACCATATTCAAGAAAGGGATATTGGAGATTGATCAAAAACTTGCCCTGGATCCCTCCACTGCGCCGATCGTCAAAAGTTTTGCATCAAATAAGCTTCCATTTGGTGATAACTTTGCAAATGCAATGATCAAGATGAGCAAGATTGATGTTCTTGTGGGAAGTGCCGGCGAAATTCGGAAGAATTGTAGGGTTTTTAATCCACAGAAGAAAACTACCACTCATCGAGGGTTTTAAAAAGAAAAAAATCATCCGATATTGATATTGTGATCAAATTCTTTTATTTTTTTTTTTACAGTTCGTGTTCGATTTTCATGAATTGCATTACTTTTTTGATGAGTTGTATTTTGTGTAATAAATATCTGTGTGCATATTGTATTAATCTGGCCCAAATCCATCAAGCTGTTGGGCTTTCTACAGCTGTGGGCTGATGAGTGCTACCGGGTTTGCAAGTCTAATTTAATAAAAAATTAATATTAACAAAATATATTTTTAAGAAATATGCAATTTATTTTCTTAAGTAACAATATTTAATTTTTTTTGAAGTTGTGACAATATTTTGATATGTATAATTGAGTAACATACCCATGTATATAATACATAACATGTGTCCAAATATCACTGTTCATTTATTTTTGTTCAAAATTATTTTGGAAGTTATGCAAAAAAAGTTCGTAATTGTCACGCGTATATCAATTTACCAAAATTTATAGCTGATAATAACTGTGTAGCTCCAATATTATACATCATACAAAAACCCAAATTCAGGCGATTGATGTTGATTAAAGTTTTTGAATTTTAGTTTTATGGGAACCTTCCAATCTTACTTTTAATCAATTAGGTCTTTTAAATTTCTACCAAAAGCATAATATATTCTATGAATAATATATCAATAAAATTTTGTTTCAAATAAATTGTGTTTAATATAACAATTGATTGTGATCTAAATATGCATTAGATATGTAGACCAGTTACTTAACCATATTTTTAAAATTATTTTTAATCGATAATTTTGACATGATACTTTGTTGTGACTCGTGAACGTCATGTTGGCATATCATAGTCATATAGGAGAAAAAAAAATTGCTAAGAACAAAGATAGCAAAAACTTAGGTAAAAACTTGTGTGAGACGAATTCATGAGTCGTATTTTGTGAGACATACATCTTATTTGGGTAATCCATGAAAATTATTACTTTTTTGTGCTAAGAGTATAACTTTTTATTGTGGATATCGATATTGACTCGTTTCATAGATAAAGATTCGTGAGAGCGTCTCACAAAAGACCTACTCAAACTTAAATATGGCACCAAAAATAGAAATAGCTAGGTAATTTATATTATCAAAATTGTATGTAACTTTTAGATTCTTAATTCAAACAAATTGTGTTCAAATTATTTTGGATAGTGAGTTAAATAAGCATCATAAGCATAGAGTGACTACTTAACCATATATTTTTTATGCATAATATCCTTTAAATAAAATGATGTTTTAAAATTAATAGCATTTTAGATCTCATGTTCTAAAATTCAGGCATAAAATCCCTACAAGATGGAGTAAATGTGTCTGAGTTTTTATAATATCGGGGCGAAATGTGTTTTATTTTTCAAAAAAGAAAGACATATTAGTTTCTTAATATTTTTTTAGACCTTTAAATTAACCCTGCTTTTTTCCCAATGATGCACAATTACTAAAATGCCCAATTTTTTTTTAAAAAAATTAGCTACTTCAATAATATTAATATTTCATGTATTCAGGAAAAAATCCAATTAATTGATCTCTCTTACGTTACTTTTTTCCAATAATTTTGAATGAAAAATTAACACCGAACACCAAAACCCAGTGTTAATAATGAAAAATATAATCATCCCATAACGTAGTTAATTGAGATGCTTTAAAAAGTGTCGAAAAGTATTATCTTTGTTGGTACAAACGAAATATTATAATATGTTTGATATATTGTATGATTTAAAATATTAAACTTACATTATCGTTATCATCGACAATTATAATTTTAAGTAAAACGTTTTTAATATGAATAAATAAAAAAACAAACATAAATAAATTCCATCTGATGCTTTTGTTCAATTGGCTGAAGTAATGGTTTCTATTTCTAGCAAAAGTCAACAGGTCTATTACCTAGAAGATGACAAAAGTGGAAACCTACCAAACCCCCCCAACATTTAAATTATTTAAAAATGCTAACTTAGAAAAATAAATTATAATTTATTTAATTATATAGATGTGACACCGACCTGATCAGACATCTTGGCTGTTCTTTTGGGGAACATAGTACATGCTTTTGGAATTATTAATGTAATTGTGGAGAACATAATGTGTGGGTGTTCTGTTCATGGGACCTAGTGGCACCACAAAATCAACCCCCACCTTACATATTTACAATTATATATATATATATATATATATATATATATATATATATATATATATATATATATATATATATGAGAGAATTTAGAATAAAAATTCGATTCAATTGAGAAAATTTAAATTTTACTCTTGTAAATTTACTCTTTGTTGTTTGGTTATACACGATATCAAGTTGTACACAATTTTAGTTCTTCTTTCAGAAGTGGTAGTGATGTGGCGCAAATGTGAAGATAATATAACAATTGTGTTTATTGTACCACTATTATATCAACAATATCGCTTAAAAATGACTAAAATTGAAAAATATAGAATTAAGAATGAAATTAGAAAGAATAAAAGACCAAAATAACGAAAAAAACAAACATATAAAATTAGATTGCAAATTTCTCAAAATAAATTTTGATAAAACCTTGTTTCAAAATCAAAATATCTATTTCCAACATGTTCAAGAAAAAATATATGCAAAAAATAAAATTTCGTCTAATTTGATTTTTTTTTCCGACCCGAAGATGATATTTGTTATATTTGTTTTCAAAATTGATATATTGGTGTCAAATCAATTACAAGTCATCTATGGTTATCTTTGACATTTAATTTAAAGTAAAATAGAGTTTGGATTTGAAATTAATAATTTGACATTTTAGATATAAAATAGTTGTTGAGAAGTTTTGGAACTTATTAATAAATCTTCAAGGAAAATTATTTATAGAGCATGTCTCTTGTGAGACGTTCTCACGAATCTTTATCTGTGATATCGTCTCACGAATTTTTATCTGTGAGACATGTCAACCCTTCTGATATTCACAATAAAAAGTAATACTCTTAGCATAAAAAATAATATTTTTTCATGGATGATCCAAATAAAAAATCCGTCTCACAAAATACAATCCGTGAGATCGTATCACATAAATTTTTGCTTTATTTATAATGCCAAAACCCGTTAGCCACCACGAAAGCAGTCGGATCACTTCGTTGGGTTGAAAATTCTACACCCAAAATAGTACAAAACCCTAAATATTATAAAATCAAAATCCACAAAAATCCCATCAAATCATGTCTTATTATAAGCACAATCATGGATTCAGAATTTATTTTGTATTGAATATAATTATTTTATAATTTATAAAATAGTTATTTTACCTAACTGATTTTATCTCCTAAAGTATATGGTCTTAGCAATAAATTATTTTTTAAAAAATTTCTATCATTTTTCCTAGAAATACAGACATATAAATTTAAATACATGAAAACTTCTATGATACAGAGTGAGAAATATCTTTAACTCGACTCATTAAATAATATTATTTTCATTATAAATATGGATCAGATAGACTTGTCTTACGAAAATAAATATGTGATACCGTCCTAGTCTTTGTTATCAAGTGCTTGTGTATGAATTAGTAATTGGTTGATTAATTCAACCCGAGTGGCCAAGTTTTGAGACTTGTTTGAATAATTAATTTACTCTAAAAAAATTCAAACTTGGGTAAAATAGGACAAGGTGTGTGTGTTCACATTTGACTTCAGTCAAAGTTCACAAATCAAATAATAATAATTTATAAAAAATGGAGCGAAAAAAGAGAATGTTATCTGTTCTATATAAAATTACACCCATCCTACTTCTTTTATTTATTTTGTTAATTGAATATATATATATAAAGTATCTAAGTGGAATAACAATTATTTGTACCACTATGTTATTTCTTTTTTAAAAAAAATACCCTGAAAGGAAATTTTTTTTTTGACTTTCTTCCCATCTTTTTTTAGTTCTATATTTTGACTTGTTTAAAGTAAAAATGTTGACCCCCCAGGGATAATTTTTACTGATGCACACATGTTGCAAAATTTGCATTAGACATAAACTTCGATCTTAGACATTTTAGTATGCAAAAGGATATTTTAAATTTTAAAATATTTAGAAGTCAAGTCGGGATAATTTACTATATCAATAAACTAAATAGCAAGTCTACATAGAAATCACATTTTCATCACAAAACTTGCATGTTTTTCATTTTTTCATGTCATCGATTAATTCACAATGAGTTGATCTCTTGTGAGACGATCTCAGAATCTTTATCTGTGAGACGAGTCAACCCTAACTACCGATATTCACAATAAAAAGTAATACTCTCACTAGAAGAAAAACACTAAATGACAACGGATTTTATCCGTTGTCGTATGAGTGTTGTTAATTTGTATTTTTCTTGTAGTGTCTTAGTATAAAAAATAATATTTTTTTATGGATGACCTAAATAAAAGATCTGTCTCACAAAACACGACTCGTGAGACCGTCTCACACAAATTTTGTCATTCACAATTTTACTTCTATAGCTTGTATTTTCTTTCAATTTTAGGATTTTTTCATGGGAATGCAAACCTGACAACAGGCACACATCATTTTCTGACGTCGCTTCAGCACTCTGATGAAAATGGATTTATCAAGAGCGTCGATTGACATGCCTCTCTAGGAAATATAATTTTGGCCAATTTCGGTGTTGTCGATTATTTTCCATATATTTTATTAATTACAATTACAATTAAATTTGGTACGTACAAGTGTTAAGCTATTACATTCTTTCATCCATGTGTATGTATAATAATTATATAAATTAATCATGCAAGGAACGTACATAAAGCTGACAAAAGTTGCTAGAATTGACTTGGTAACTCGAATGTTCAATATTTGTCTGAAAGAATTTAGGCGTGAAAAAATTGAACATTTTTAATATATACACACACACATATATGAATGCTACGAACGAACATGCTGTTGAATTCCTAGGACATGTCGAGAAAACGTTGTCGAGTCTGCCAGTTGGTAGGCCAAAAGTGGTCGAAGCCTGGTTCGTAGGACTTTTGTGCGAATTTATCTCTCGATATTATAATTTTTTAACTTAGGACCGAAACCCTATTGGCTGGGTAGGTGGGGCTTCATCCGTGAGGGGAAACTTTACGTGTGTGTGTGTATATGGTTTGGATAATTTTTGTTTGGCAAAAACTTGTGTGAGACGGTCTCACGGGTTGTATTTGTGAAACAGATCTTTTATTTGAGTCACCCATAAAAAAATATTACTTTTTATGCTAAGAGTATTACTTTTTATTGTGAATATGGGTAGAGTTGACTCATCTCACAGATTATGATATGTGAGACAGTCTCACATGATACTCACTCTTTTTGTTTTTGTTTGTATCAAATTATAATTTTTTTATTATTCAGATATTTATTTTGTTTTTGGTTGTATCCAAATTATAGTTTTTTATTATCCAGATATTTATTTTGTTCTGTTATCGTTCGATGGTAGTCCAGATTTTTTTCGGATTTGCATCCTCTACTATGCTGAAAACACAGCACTATGTACTGTGCATGTTTTACAGAAGATGATCACATGATCATCTCGTTTAGTCTGACAATTTTTAAAATTTATCTCATATAGTGTGATGTCCACAAGATGATCACGTGATCATTTCGTGTAAAAAATGCACAACACCAAATGATGTCTTTTCAACGCAGCAGAGGATCTAAATCCAATTTTTTCGCTTTCGATATTTTCTAATTAGAGTGATAACTTGATATCGGATATGTCGAGAATCGTCACACAACATTTTAAGATGACATGTAATCATTTTCCCGTGTCAAGAACTCCGATGAAATATGATTAAAATCGAAAAAGTACAAATTGGTGAGACTAATATAGTACATTAATCAACTAACATGACCAAAATGAAAAAAAAAAAAAAAAAAAAACCAAATTACCGAACAAATGATGTAATTTTCATTTTAAAAATTAATTAAAGCTGAAGCCGGTAAATATATGGTTTGGATATATAATTTTTGTTTTGTACGTAAGGAAATTATGGGTTTGGTTTAAAACATTGTTTAAAATATAAAGAATATCCAGTGCAATGGAAAACTATAGGTTGATGATTTGTATTTTATCTGAAATCAAGATCTCAGATTTGAGATGATAAGTTTTTCGATTCAGAATTCGATTGTAATAAAATCGCCCCCGCCTACTCAAAAACAAAAGAATATTTGTTAATTCCACATCCCAATTAAGTTCGATGAAATATTATAGAAATTTTCGCGAGACTTTATTACGTCTATGATATAGATTTTTGATCTAATTTAAATCATAAAAAATATTAATTTTTATGTCAAAAATATTTCTTTTTGCTGTAAGTATGTATCAGGTAGGGGTGTTCATCGGTCGATCGGTTCGATTTTCGGTTTTTATTTATTTTGTTTTTTCGGTTTTAAAAATATATAATCCAATTTCGAACTATTTTTTTATTCGGTTCGGTTCGGTTTTCTAGCAAAATGATTCGGTTATTTCAGTCGATTATTTCGGTTTTGATACAATTATTTAAATCAATAAAATAAATTTATTGTAAAATATAATATGTTATCTTTTTACATTACTTTTTAGTAAGACATTTAAATATAAAGTCTAAATAAATTACATAAAAAACAATCAACTAAATATTATTCAAAATAATTCATATTTATATCATCTCAAAAAATATATAATAAAAATAAAATTAATAATTTAATGAAATTTCGATTTTTTCAGTCGATTCGGTTTTGACATATATAATTCGAAACCGAACCAAATAAATTTAAGTTTTAACATTTATATCTGAATTATAAAATTCGGTTTTCGGTTTGGATTTTCGGTTTTATCCGAAGTTTGAACACTTCTAGTATCAAGTCGACTTATCTCACGAATATAAATTAATGATATCGTCTAAACAATTGCATGAGATCACTGATCATACAATTATAAGCAAAACCATCCCTACTTTATTGGTTGGACCGAGAATATTACTGCGTTAATGATTTTATAAAAAATAACTAAATTTGAAAATAGATCATAAATTAACCGACAACGATACAAAGTTCAAATCGAACTTGGGTGCATGCAGTTGTGCTCCACATGATTTCTGTTCAATCAAACAATTCAAACGTCGATAAAAGAGTGTATTCTTTTTTAAAAAAATGGAAATTAGTTTTCGGGGATTATATATTGAAAAATATAGCACAAGACCGTATACAATTTGTTTTCTGAACAAGATATTTTTATTGTGTATATTAGAAGATATATACTAGATTAATTTAATATTTTAGTAGTTTTCATTAAGAAATTTAAACTTTAAAATATTTTATTAAAATTATAATTAACTATACTGAGAAAGTGATCAAATATTAATAATAATGAAAAATTTCAAATTTGTTTTGTATGTTTGTTTCTTGACGATTTTGATCTTTTATGTTGTCAAATTTTAGTCTTAGTTATTAGATTTCTTTTTTGGGCAATTTAAGTCATTTCGAAATGACATTAATGTAACACCATTACAGTGCTAATGTGATGTTGACTAGTATAGTGTGATATTTGTATACTGATGAAGAATACCAAAAATTGTTAAAAATAAAAAAAAATACAAGATTGAGATTGATTTTTAATAAAATAGAGAATCAAAATCACTAAGAAGTAAATATACGATACCAAAAATATAATTTTTCCCAAAGATAATTGTTGAGTTAAGCATTCATGAGTGAGATTGGTACTGATATGTGTAACATCCTGGAAAGTTTATGTGCGTCAAACTGCTGACGATGTGTCACGCAAGATCATAACAGATAATATTGTCTCTGCTGGAGACGTGACCGATGGTACGGAAAATGTAAGACTAATCTTTAAGGGATATGAGATAATAACACTAGCAAATAGACACATACCTCATCAGACTCATAGACCTAACAGCCCGGCCTACTAGCAACCAATTATGTGCACTCTGCGATGACTTAAATATAAGGAAATAAAGTTGAATCTTGACTATAATGATAGTTTTGATCTAGTGGTAAGAGTTTGATCTTAACAAAAATATTCAAAGATTTAAAGTGAAAAACACAATTTTTTTTTAAAAAAAAACAAGACAAATGAAGTAAAGTGATAAAGTGAATTAATGTTTGTTTATTTACATTCCCATTATTTTTATTTTTATTTAACATAAAATAGAACGTATTTCGCAATCGTACAAAGTTTTTTGAATATTTTAATGTATTACGGAATTAATTCCAATTCTTATATGCACCAGCTAGCTGCATGCAAACACCAATTTAATTATATGTCACAGCTCATTGATCTCTAGTAGACTTTTATAAAATCAAATAAATAAATTATTCAATTATTGGAAAAGATCGATTTAATTAATTATATTATATAATAAGACATTAATCCTCGAAGACTTTTGTAACATTAAATGATTCAATTATGAAATGTAGCCAACAAATACTGCTAAACCGTCACTTCATACCGCCATAATTTCTTGATAAGTACGTGGAAAAAAAAACAAAAAACAAAACCACTCTGGATATTATAAAATCAGACCCAATATTTCAATAATTAAATCAAGCAATGCATGTGTTGATGTTTTGTTAATCCTCATGATTGGAATTCTTTGTTATAATTAAAGACACATTGTAGTCATGTGAAATCTAATTTTTGTCGCCCGATTCGTGTTGAATTCGTGTAAAAAAATTGTACTCGAATACATCTATATGATCAAGCTTGTCGATTTATTAAAAGTTATAGTAGTAATTGATAACGGTGCAACTCAATTTTTTTAAATCCTATATATAATAACTCAAACACTATGTTTCGATTGTTCTTTCCAACATGAACAATTATTACACCAAACAATATATCTTTCAATAATTGCACTTTTTGCAATCAATAAGAGTCGAACCAGTAATATTGGCTCTGATATCAAAAGTTATAGCGCATGGTAAAAATACAATTTAAGTTTTTTAAATTGCACAGTAGCTCAAACGTCATGTTTCGATTATTCTACCCAGCTGAAATAAATATTGCACCAACATGATCTTTATGATAAAAACACCAAGTTGTAGGAGGAAGAGCCCCAGATTCGGTTTTTACAAAAATATGTGGTAACTCTCTCCTTTTTTTCTTTAATATTGGTGACTGTTTTTTGAGTATTTGTAAGAAAAATTGAAATAAAAAGGGGATTTCTTTTTTTTTTTGGTAATCTCCGATTGCATTATAGTAAAAAAATTTGATAGTGGTAAGTTTACATCAGTCTTATTGAGTATGAACCACTATGATTTATATGTGTTTTTATGCTTTATAATTTTTAAAGTTCAGTGCTCCAATAATTATTTGGACAGATAAAGTGATCGGATCGGAGATATAAGATATAATTTTTCAAGAAAAATGTGGAATTATCAATCTATTAACCCATAAATCGGATTTGGATCTTCTGCTGTAGTTGAAACACAGCATCACACAGCATATGATGCTATGTACTATTTATACAAGATGTTCAGTTGATCATCTAATGGGCCTCACACAGTGCTAGATAAATGTAAAAAATTGTCAGACGACGAAACGATATTATCAGTTGATCATCTCGTTTAAAAATATCACACCGGTGCTGTTTTCAGTCACAGCAGAGGATCCAAATCCCCCATAAATCCAATCAAAATTCAAGTTCATTAAAAAATATAGATGCAATGAATTAATTTGTCGATATTATTGAATTGTGGAACCGGCGCATAATTACATACATATTTAATTAATTAAATAAATTCGTCTAAACTTATTTATAAATTTTTATTGTTCGATATACGACCAACATGCATTTGTAAGTTTCCACTGAATATTAATGGATGTCTCCCTTTCAAATTCTATATTAGATATTTGACCAAGTTCATTTCTCTGTATATATATATCTCATTTATTTTTAATAATTTTTAATAATAATAATAATAACAAGAAAATTTTAAATTCCCATAAATTGACAAATATTTATTTTTGATAATTTAAATTTCAAAATTTGATCTTTGTCCAAAAGATTGGTTTATTTTTATTATTACCTTTGCATTCTATTTTTCTCAGAGTGGTGATATGAAACTATACATATATCAGCAATATATGACATCCGATTAACACATCGTTTGAAGAATCAAAAGTGAAAAAAAAAAAAAAAAAACCCAATTACTTATTGAATTAGCACCAAATTTCGACGATTTATAAGATTTTAACCCAAAAAATAATAATTTTTAAGATGAAATTTGTAATTATGCATATCACGACTATTTTATTTTTTATTTTACGAGGCCATGCCTGCTTCTCCTCGCCCTGCCCTTTCGCGCTTGTTGGGGCCCTTGTTGTCTTGGATTATCTACACACCAACACCCATGAAAGCAAATACGGACAGGAAATAGTGTCGTCTACGTACATACGGGGGCAGGAGTCGGTTCATGTTGTGATGTTCTTGCAGTGTTCGATAAATATTCATATTTTATTTTTAATTTTGCTGAATTTTTTTTGAAGTTAAAGCCAACCTTAAGTCTCCCCATTCCATCCACTCATTTAATGTTTTTTTAATACAGAAATTTATTTAACAATAAAAGACTGTGAAACTGTGAGTTACGTCAGAAGAACTAAAGGGGTTTTGGACAGTATTCTTGGATTGCTCCTAAGTTTTAAAATAATCTGTGTTCTCAAATTTTCATGCAAGCCGAAACCCTAGGATAATATCCATTTACCTCTCATTCACATTTAAAGGTCCAACCCTTCTTTATTTTAACCTTGGTTTACAGCCTACATCTTTGCTTTAGGTCGGTTATATCATTTAAAAGATTAATTTACATATGAATATAAATATAATATAAAGTTTAATTGAATCCAAAATCTTCTTTTTTATGTTTGATAGAGAAATTTATATCCTTTTATGAATGCACCATAGATGTATTAATATTTGTATGAAGATTCGTCATTTCATATTTGTATATTACGTATAGGGGTGAGAAAAAATACCAAATTTTCGGTAGACCGAGAATATCATACAAAAAAATATCGAGTTTATAGAAATTCCGGTATGGTATCGATACTGGAATTTTTGGCATGATAATCATATGAAATTTGAAAATTTTCGGTATGTACAGAGATTTTTGATATACCGAAATTTTCGATAAGGTGTCGATATAAAAATTTTTAATGCCGCGATTTTCGGTATGATATACGGTGTGTTTTTCCAAACTATACGATACGTCGGTATACGTATGTTCAAACTAGAATTTGCATAATTTTTATTGCGTAATAGTTCAATTTGTATTATCTAATATCATGAGCCTGACTCAATAGTGATTTTTTAATCAAACGAAGGATGTTTCTGGTGATCAAATGATGGAACATTTGATAATTTTTTCTATGATTAACTTAATCAGTATTTGTCTTCGTATATGCAATACATCCAATTTAAGGGAAATTGTAAAATTAGTCCTTTAAGTTGGCCTTATTGAAATTTTGGTCAATTAGATGGTAGTCGAATTTCGAACCCTTGTTTACTATTCTTGGTTGTTCTGTAATTTTAATCATTTTTTTTAGACAGTTGATGTGATGTCGAACACGTCAGCTATACTTTCATAAAATAAATATTAATGTTTTGGATCATGCATGTTCTCCAAATTTAAGACAATGACAAGGAAAGAACAAGTTTAAAAATGCATAGAGCAAGAAATTTTCCAAAATTATGAGTACCTCTATACATTAGGATGTGATTAAAGCGTCGGCAAGAATATTGTTATTACTGTTAGGTATTAGTGGCGACCACTAGGAATAAAGGTCGAGTAAGTGGAATAGTAAGACTTTTATTTAGGGTTATTTTTTTGACAAAACAATTCTTTTTATTTTCTTTAATTTAGGTAAATCATTGGTATAATCACTAGGAAAAAGAAAAGGTTGAATAAGACGTTAGTGGTTAAATTTTGTTACTACTCGATATCTAAGTTATAGGACCGAGTGCTTACCGTTTTACTAAAAGCTATAGCTGGTGGTAATGGCGCAACTCAAATCTTTTAAACCGCACATCAGCATAAGCACCATGGTTCGATCGCTCTACCAAACAAAGACAATTATTGCACCCAACATAAGTTCTTATTTTTATGGAAGGAATCATTGTTGGAAAATTTGATGCTTAATGAATGAAAATTAAGCAAATAAATCAATGTGTTTGATTGGAAAAAATTCGAAATGAAAAACGAAACTTAATGAACGAATATTAAGTTCGGTGGTTCTAAATTAAACTCGAAACAAGTTCATCAATTGTTGAACAAACTTAAAACGAGTAGTCGGAACATGTAAGGGACAAAAATCGGGAAAAAAAAAACTCGGCGTGAACAGTAGCCGGCGCGCTCGCGCGGGTCTGCGCGCAGGAGCGCGCACCTGCGCGAGGACCAGCGCGAGTGCGCGCGCCTGCCGAGAGCAACACTCGGCAGGCGCTGCCGAGCGCGCTCGGCAGGGTGCGAGCGGGCGGGCGCCCCTGCGCGCACAGATGCGTCCCTTCGGATTTTTTCGAATTTTTTTATGTTTTTTCATTTCCTTTGGCATTGTTTGATGATTGTGGTCAGTTACAAGGGCCAAGGGACACCCCTATGAATGAAAGATCATGTCTTTTACATGAAAAACATTATATGATTGATTATTTGAAAATCAAAATAACATACATAACATATCATATTTTTGCATCTTCTTCTTCTTCTTCTTTCTTCTTCAAGAGAGAGTTCATCCATTTCTTTGTGAAAGAACTTGAATATTTGAGTGCTCATTATTCAAGTGTTGTAGTTGTATCTTGGTAGAAGATTGCCACAAACTCTAGCACATTGTGAGGACAAATTCTTCTTAAGGACAAAGTGTTCAACACTTGCCTCTCATATTTGAATACCACATACAACAATCATATCTACTCAACCCGTTTATTTATAAACATGTTCATCCCGATCCATATTCTAATCAAAATTAATGTTTTAGATTTGTTCGGCACCGATCGCATATCCTATATAATTTGTAGTTTTTTGAAAATGTAGTCTTGTGTGGATATAGAGGGGAGACAAAACTCATGCAGAGTGGAAGCTCATTCTATATGGGCGGCAAAGGAATCAAGGAAAAGCATAGCTTTCATATGTGCGCTTTTGTTCCTTTATTACAACATTAATGTACAGTTAACATACATGATGTCAGCTTTTGTTCCTTTATTACAACATTAATGTACAGTTAACATACATGTCTGACATCATGTTAACATTCCGATGAAAAACAACTAAAAGTGAAAAAAAATTCCAATTTATTGGTTTAAAAAATAATCTTTGTCGATTTAAATAACCAAATATAAAAAATATGTCAACTTATAGCACATCTTTTGTAATTTTTTCCTGATATATTGTTACGATATATAGTACAGTATGTTGGACAGTTATTCCCAATTTTTTTTAATCTACTCAAAATTGCAAATATATCTTCATTCTCCCAAAATATATCCCTACATAAATGGCGTTTGCAATAAGTTCTTCTGATTAATATAATTCTTTTTAGTCATTAATATTAAATAGACAATTTCTTTTGTTATTTTTTGTGAAAAATCATTATTTTGTCCCTTGTGTTTTTTTCTTTGCGATTTTGGTATTTTATGTTATCAAATCTCATTATTAATATTGTATTTTTTCGTTTTTTAGTAATTTTAATAAATTTTCATTGGAAAAGCTAGCTGATGTGACACTAAACACGTCAGCACCATATTGACGTCACATCAGCACAAAATTGGTACCATATAAACGACACGTTGTGGGAAAAACTAAAATCGCAAAAAAATATATAACAATTAAAAATAAAACTCGAAAAAAATAAAATAAAAGACCATAATCACAAATATACAAATATATAGGACAAAAAATAAAATTTCTCCTAATATTTTTTTTACATATATAATATTCAAAATAAAATTTCCAGAAACATTTTCTCAACAGGCCACAAATGCAATACCAAAATCAAATTTGAGAAATTTCCTTTATTTTAAAAGAGATTACGATTTCAATTTTTTTTTTAATAAAAAAACAGAGAAAGATTATAAATAAAGCTGAAATGCAACGACCAGGACAAGGATAATGTATCTAGATTCTAGATATACAGATTTAGCGTCTATTTAGAAGGAAGGATTTGAAGTTAGAATATTTTAAATACATCACACTTTTTTGGGTATTTTTGAATTTCATGAATTAATTTAGCACCACCAATCACAGAAAACGTAAAATATGTGTACATTGAAGAACTGGTGAATGAATAAATTATCTTGATATCGAGGAACAAATCTTTCTCTTAATTTGGAGAGAAAATTACTATTATGGTATTTTATGTGGACTTCATTGCGATTTTGATAATTTTTTCGTCAAATCTCAGTGTTAGTTCGGTATCTTGGAAAATTTAACTTTTTTTATGAGAGTGTTGATGCGACGTTGCGGTAGCAACAACCATTTTCGCGGGTTTGAGGTGACATCATTCGTTTCTAACATGATGCAAAGTATAGCTAACATGTTCAATATCACATCAACGTCTAAACTCATATAAAAATGCTAGTTTGATCTTATTTTGAATGAAATATACGTGGAAGTATAATAACACTTCAATGTTTGCGGCTCCTCCTCGAACACACATTATCAAATAAAGAATACACACACACACACACACACACACACACACATATATATATATATATAAACAAAATTATATATATATATATATATATATATATATAATTTTGTTTGATAAGATGCTCAATTAATCACTTAAAACGCCTAATTAATAATTTATTATGATTTCAGACATAATAAGGCAATCACATGGAAACATGGACTTCCTAGGAAACATCCAATTGTACTTTAATTTGGTCTGTTTTAACTTCTTATTGGCATTAGTTTAAATTCTAAAGCTGCACAAATTCAGACCATCAATAACACAAAACTAAAGTAAATCTAATTTCACACTTCTTTAATAGGTTAGTCTTTGTAGATCTTTTTCATTTATTTTTTTTTAAATCTAATTATTTGACTTGTTTTTATTCGGGGTCTTCTCTTTTACCACTCATTTAATATTACTAAATTAAAGCTTCTAATTATTAAATCAATAAATTTTCGCAGCATCTTTATGACAAGCTTAAGGGGATCTAACTTTTAATAGGACACGTACCCGAACGTGCACATACACAGATATACATACATGTGTGTGTATGTATAGACATATATACACACACACACACACATATATATATATATATGAGGTCAAAAGAGTCATTTCAGTCCATAACATTCCTCCATGGCCTTTAAATACCCTAGCTAGGCACCCTTGATGTGGACTAGACTTACAAGTTGATATATATCTATCTACTTGCCGTCAATTTTCTCTCGGTTTGTTTACACTTGGTTTATTCATATCAATTAATGGGCGATCAAGGCCAAGATGCTGGAGGCTCGCGGCCGAGCTACGGCGGTGAGGCCGACCAGAGAAACGAGCCGGTGCGGTCGAGGTGGACCCCGAAACCTGAACAAATCTTGTTCCTCGAATCAATCTTCAACAGTGGGATGGTGAATCCACCCAAGGACGAGACGGTGAGAATCCGGAAGATGCTGGAGAAATTCGGGTCGGTGGGAGACGCCAATGTCTTCTACTGGTTCCAGAACCGCCGCTCCCGTTCGAGGCGTCGGCAGAGACAAATCCAGGCGAGCCTCACAGCCGTAGAGCTGCCGCAGGGCCCGGAGCATGGTGGTGTCGGCGCAATTCAGTTCGATCAAATGAATGCTGTCAGTGCTGGTTTCGTTCCAGCTGGTTCCTTGTCTTTCTCGTCGAACATGAGCTCCTGTTTGGTGGGCTCGGGCTCTTCTTCGTCTTCTGGGATTGGTGAAAACACTTGTATTCCTCATAATTCTCATGATTTCTACTCGTTTTCGGGCCATTCGGGCCTGCAAGAACTGGAGCATAACCCCATTTTTTGTCACTCTGATATTGCTTCCCATTTGCATTACCAGCCTGGTGAGTAATCTTGTTTTTTCTTTCAAGATTTCAAACCCTAAATTTTGCGTCGCCCCAATATCAACGGGGTCGGTTAAATCTATCTTTAAAAAAAAATTAAAATTAAATTTCAGTCTCCAAATATTATGAAGTCATCTTCCACAAAAATTAATGGGCTATGGATCAAGAACTTTTTGTATATTTTGAAATATGATTTTTTCCCCCTCAAATCCAATTTCTAAATGAAAATGTAACCTCGCTAAGCTCAAAACTTCGCCCATAAATTTACCACTAAAATTACAAATTCTTGTGGTGATACTGGTTAATTGTAATTAGGTTTCGGGTTCAAATTATTATTATTATTATTATTATTATTATTCAGGTTCAAATTATACTAGATTCTTGTACGGGTAAATTTAGAAAAAAGTGGGGAACAAGATACAAATGAATGGTACAGTAAACCAGACAAGAATCCATTCCGATGTCTATTTTCACCCCTCGGATGTATTTTTTATTTCCAAAATATCATCGTTCACAATATTTTCAATCATTTTGGAAAATATATTTCCATCATTTTCTTTGTTTTGTTAACTAGCCAGCATAATCATTGCGCTGAATTCAACTTATCACCAATCCTCAAAATATGCATAAAATTTTAATCAAGTATACTATATTTTAAAATTAAATAATATTTATGGAATAAAATCTTACATGGTTTTTAACGCTGATGATGAAATTTATACGAAAAAAAAATCTATTAAATATGATTAGCTGATCATCTTAATTATATTTGTGGACGGCATAAAATTCAGGAGTGATAACAGTGTTCATAAATGGAGTAGCAACAGAGATGGCGAGGGGTCCTCTGGATATTAAGGCCATGTTTGGTGGAGATTTTGTGTTATTTCATTCTTCAGGAGTGCCAGTTCAAGTCAATGAGTATGGATTTCTGGTGCAGAGCTTGCAGCATGGTGAAAGCTATTTTCTGGTAATTTTTTTTAAAAAAAATTTGATATATCATTAATTTATATATTTAATATATTATTTTTTGCATTGAAATTTGAGTCCCAGAAAACGTCAGCCCAGATTTTAATTGTTCTCATGTGAATATGCACTGAATTCCATCGTCGACCTCATTAATGATTAAATTAATTAGTTTTATGGCAAAGAATATATATATTTTTTAAATAACTTTTGAGTTCTAAAATATATATGTTTATCTTCAAAAAGGTCTGCAGAAACTTTAATGAAATGCTCGTGCCACTGAATATATATATATATATATATATATATATGGTATTAAAAAAATATTTAACTTTAATATCTGATAATTCAAGTGATAAGAAGTTCCATTATTTCTTTAAAAAAAAATTGAGTTGGAGAAAACTTATATAATCAGGGGTGATATAGTAATTCTTCGATCATATCGCGATGCCCCGAGTAGTTATTCTGCGTCTCTCGCCTATTATAGTACAATATAGTATAACTATCTTTCACGAAAATGCGATAATGGTAACTTTGTCGTAGTTGGATAAAATCGTCGCCGGAATGAAAGATTGAGGTCGGAGGAGCACACATTGTTGTTGTTCCTGATGATTTTCTTGGAATTGTTTCAGGTTCCCAGACATTCATGAATCCAAGTGAAAGACACATGCTTGTGGGAGGTTCCAACGTTATAATAATTTGGGAAATAATGCCAAATTTGTTATTTTTAGAATTATAATAATTATTGTTATATTATATTTAAATTTCCCTTTTTTGTATCTTATTTTTTTGTTTTCATTTGTTTGGTTGTTCTCCGGCTTTGTGGAAATTAGTAATATATATTGCTCCAGTACAATCAAAATTAAATTTTTAGAATTTACATAATTTTGCACTTGGCATGTATTGTGATATAATCCTTGGAAAATTTTAAGCATTCCTACTGTATAAATAAAATGAATTGAATCGAATTATATAACTAATATTCTTTTGAGTCAGCGAGAAATTCGATTTCACTACAAATTGTACTTAATACTCGAATAAAATTATAATTAAAGTTAAATTCTCGGGAGCAACCAACTTTTATTATGTTGGCGAAACGTTTCTATAATTCCAAAAATATCATTTAGCCATTCAGTTTCATGACATTCCAAATTTATTTTTTCATCCTACCTTTTAAATTTTTAAAAATTGTCAACTTTCATTTTATTTTATTTTTTAAAAAAAACTATTACATTCTCTGTTTGGTGTAATAATTATCCTTGCTGGAAGAACGATCGATCCGTGGTGCTTGAGCTACTGTGTGGTTTAAAAGATTTGAATTGCGCCATTAACACCACCTATAACTTCTGTTTAAAACAGTTCTATATATATTCTCCATTTTTTCTGTGGATTATATATATTGTGTCCGCTAGTCGTACATAATTGTAAAACCATGGAAATACATAGTGCTCGAAGATTTTCAATTAAAACATGGAAATACACTAATAGAATTTTTGGTTTTTACTTTGCATATGGTTATTTCGACGATTATTAATTATGAAGTAGTATATACCAATCAACTTCGGTAAAAACACCGGTGAAGTAAAACATTATTTTTTACCTCAAAAAATTTAGAAAACACAGGCTTCGCTTATAATTTTTTGTAACATTTTACTTCGACAGAGTTGTATTGTTGAATAATATGCGAAGTAAATCAAGGAAATTCTATTATTATATACTATGTACAATATGTATATTTTTTGCATTGCATTTATATAATGTGGAACATAATAGTGGAAAAGTTTTAAAGCAAAAAAGGAAAAGTTTCAAGATTGAAATTATTGAATAAAGAAGGCCAATCAACATCTAATTATGAGGCAAAGTGATACCTATATGTTCATTCAAGCTCCAAGTGGTGGATCATGTCTTAGGCAATCGTCGAGTTTATAAGAATCGAATTTAAAAGGTGAAATTATTTTATAAATAGACATGGGAACTATAATACAAAGGAAATATGATGAATTGAACAAATAATTACAACACGAAAAAATGAAATTTAGTTTTAGTTTTTTCGAGAAAATATTTTTTTGGGTCTCTTAATTTGTTTTATTTTGAGTTTTTTGTCATGGTTTTGGTACACTAACTTTTTATTGTCGGTTATCTGGACTAGTCGCTGACGTAATATATCACAGGTCAGCAATTTTCGATATCAATCAACATTTTATGGTCTTATATCAGTATTTTTCGGTGTCATATCAGCATTTTGACCGAAATAGTCAATCAGAACCAAAATTCGAAAACTTAAATCAAAACCTAAAATTCAACATTACAGTGAAAAAAAGTTTTCATTCAACATACATTATAATGGTAACAGTAAGCTAAATAAATGAGAAAGATCCTGCAGCAGCATCATTTACCTTTATGAAATATTATATTCTAATATTTTTCTTTTTCAATTTGATCACTTTACATTTGATAAAACAAATTGATGATTCCCAAAACTTATGCATGCATGTTTCAAGGACTTTAACAATAAATACATTGCAATTCGTCGGAGCCATTATTATTCAGTATTTGTACATCATTACATGACATTATTCTGAACAATGTAATAATTTCATATTATTCCTACGAAGATTATTGGCAGATCCAGTTTGGCCATGATCAAAGGTTTAACTTTCAGTTCTTCGTCAAATGATTTTTTTTTTTCAAATTATCTTGGTTTTTAGGAAGTTTAAAACTAAAATTATTACAACTTGAACTTTATAAATTAATTACATAAATTTTTTTTTTTTACATCGCTATTTTAATTTTACTCTGCGAATGAAAGATCTGGGTTTTTGGTATATAATAGGAACAATCTATATTAGGAAAAAAATAAAATTTTGGTCTTATATATTTGTTTTTATGTTATTTTAGTCATATATATTGTCAAATCACAGTTTTAGTCTACTATATTTTTCTTCTTCCACAATTTTAAATTTTTTCTGACTTGGAATTAATGAAAGCGTTGATGTAACGCAAACTTCATGCCGATGTGTGTAATATCACATAAACATTTCAGGTAAAAAAAAGACTAGAATCACAAAATATTGAAAGATACATGACTAAACCCAAAAAATTGGCAATATAGGAAAGTAAATCACAATGAAGAAAGACATCACATAGGCAATCAGAATTATAATTTTCCATTTATATTATGGTAGGTGAACTATATTAAATATAATAGTATAAAGTAATAGAATATTTGTATTTTTACTCTCAAATTTTAATATGTATTTACATTAATCCAAAGTTTTAAAAGAGGTGTGCAATAATTCAGTTAAACTAAATTAAGAGAATTTACAGTTTTAGTAACGTAACTTATTAATTTTTCATTTTTAATCCAATATATTTTCGAAGTGCAATTTAATGTAGTAGATATGTCCTTGATTTTACTTTTAGTATTTTCACCGAAAAGTTACGAGGTAACGGACAAAAAAAGAGAGACGATTGTTAACACTTGCGATCGAACCGTGGTGCTTCAGTTGCTGTGCGGTTTAAAAGATTTGAGTTGCACTATTACCACCACTCCACCAGCTATAGCTTTTGGTTAAGCGGGTGTTTGTAACAAATATCTCCCCAACTCAAAAAAAAATATCGATATATCTATATATTCTTTTGGAATTGATTATATTCATTCCACACAATCGGAAAACTGGAACTATCAAGTATTTTTTTTAGTATTTACCAAATATGTGATGAGTGAGAGTAGGCGTTTTGTCTGCTGAAACCTGAAAAAAAGTTTAATGAAGAGTCCGGAATTCAATGGAAAGATCTTAATATTTACCTTTTGTATATCCATAGCTCACAATGATCATGTTTATTTATAAAACTTTTTAAGCCATTTTTATTAAATAGGTTAAAGATGTACAAATATAATAATCAAAAGCTATCTTTGGTACTGTGAACTAAAAATTTTAATTGTTTAACCACATATCCATGTATGATAATTGTGAGTGGGAGCACTCATTTCTACCACAATTGAAAAAGTTTTAAATTAGAATTTATAAGAAGATCATGTTATTTAGGCAGTGCTTGCAAAAGATTATGATTCTGTAAAAAAGACTAATTTTATAGATTATGAAAATGTGGTGAAAAATCAATAGTCGGTAGTGCATGAAAGCAGAAGTGGAAATTGGATAAATAAGTGATTATAACATTGATTTTCTATCAGAATCACTTTTGTAGAAGTAGAATTAACGTTCAACCAGTTTTTGGATTTCAATTAAATTAAACAAAAACTAATGCATAACCTGAGTTTAATAAACACACAAAATGATTTTTTAAATTGAAAATGAAAATAATCACTTTTTTTTAGTGATACTAACAGTTATGCTCAAATTTTTTAAATCATGTTCCGATTTATGTAAAAAAAATTGGAGTGTAAATAACATAACTCTTGTGAAAATCGTAAGTTCTGATCACTAAATTTACTGATTTATATTGTTTTATACTAGTCGATCTTCACTCGATCATGAATCTCGAGGCTTGGGGCGAATACATCACCCCCCCTCGTTTCGATGGCAACAGAACCAGATGAGCTACAAGTTATCGTACAAATTATAGTAAGTAGGATAAGAAAACCATTATATATTATAGTAGATAGAACACCCTAATTAGTTGTTGGCTTTAAAGAGATATGGAGATGATGATGCACTTGATAAATAGGAGTATCGAGTAGGCGGAAAGGCGTGTGGGGTTAAAGATCTTTGTTATAAATCCATTTGAGGGAATAGCCGAACCCCTCAAAAAATTAAGGGAATATGTTGGTTGTTGAGACTTACAAACCTTAATAAATTATTGGCACTTTTTTTCCATTTTTGTATCCAATTTTGTCCATAAGATCCATTCATTTTGAAGTTATAATTAAAACGATGAATATTATCGGAATCCCGAATCGAGTAGTTTGTCATGACCAAACTGTTTACGATACTCCTACTTGTACAAACGATGAGTTGAAACAAAAGTAGATTATAGATTTTCAAAACTTAAATTTCTCGAGTTTTTTTTTTTTTTTTTTTGAAGTGTCGAATCTTTTCTCGAATTGAGCTGAAAGATTAATTGATTTGATGAACCAAATATCTCTAATGGAAGAACAACTAAAACATAGTAATTAAGTATTATAAGATCAAGAACTTGTCGTTTCACCAAACTTTGCTTATATATGCCAATAAAGGATTACTAAACTTTTTTGAAACTTTTAACAGTAGATTTAATTTGGGCCTTAAATGGGCTACTGGAAAGGCATTAACATTATATTCGGACATCTTTCGAAGAAAACACTATCACTCTGATTTCTAAATAAAAGGGACAATATTCAGATTATTTGTGTAAGTATGTTTCAAATAAAATTATTATCAGATTTTTATGCATAGTAGAAGTAACTTTTGTGGAAAACTATATCTTCCAACCAACATGGATTTGTTGTTGGGTGTCTTATTGAAGACAACATTCTTCTTGTTCACGAATTAATTGATAATCTCATAATGTAACTTGATGTGACTAGAGATGTAAATTAATCAAACCGAGCCAAAATAGATGAGACTCGAGTTCTACTCGATTAAGATTTATATAGGCTCGAATTTGATTCAAGTTTTTATTATGAGTTTGAGTTCGGCTCGTTTCGAAATTACTAAGCTCGCGAGTAGCTCGACCTCTGTTAGTTAATAGTTCGTTTTATCATGTATAACGAGCCTAGCTCAATATATACTAGTTGAGGGAGCTCGTTTTTGAGCTCATTAAATATATAATAAAGCTCGAGTTCGAGCTGATTCAAGTTTGTTAAAGATATAATCGAACTTAAACATACAACAAAATACATCTCTTAATGATAAAGTAAGACAAAAAAGTGTACAATCATTCATAAATAATCGAACTGAAAAACTTAATAAAAAAAAATATATGATCCATATAAATGAAAATGTTCGCTCATAGAAAGGAGTTTAGCTCGTGCTCGCGGGCCACATAAATGGGCTGAGATCGAACTCGCGAACAGGCTCGCGAGCCTATAAACGTAACTCACGAGCATGTTCGGGAGCTAACGAGCTGAATATATTTCATTTCAAGCTATGCTCGATTATATTAACGAAGGACCTCAAACGAGCTTTTTACCAAGTCGAGCTTCGAAGAGCTAGCAAGCAACCCACGAAGTTAATCCATTACTCTTTTTGCTTTCCCTATGACTAAGTTTTATAGTATTTTGAGATGGGATTTCTTGCATCAATAATGGATGATTGCCTCCTAAATCCAATTATAAATAGTTTTTAAAAATCTAACTATAAATAATAGTATAAATAAACAAGAAATTGTGCAACAACCAACTAAAATAAATTTAAACCAAAAACTATAGCCCACACTTTTAACTATATTTGTGTGTGTGTATATATATATAATATATATATATACATATATATATATATATATATATATATATATACATATATATATATATATATATATATATATATATATATATATATATATATATATATATATATATATATATTATATATATATATATATATATATATATATATAATTATATTATATAGAGATAATAGATAATATATAATATATATAATATAGATATATGATATAATATGATTATATATATATAATATATATATATATATATATATATAAGATATATATATAAAGATAGATATAGATAATATATATATAATATATGATATATAATATATTATATAGATGTATATATTATATATATATATATATTATAATATTTATATAATCTATATTATTATATATTATTCTAGATATATTATATATATATATTATATATATTATATATATATATTATATTATATATATATTATATATATTTTTATATATTATATATTATATATATATATAATATTTATATATTGATATATATCTTTATTATATTATCTTCTTATATATATAGATTATTATATTATTCTTATATATCTATATATATATTATATATATATATATATAATATATAATATTAATATATATATATATATCAGTCCGAGTAAAATTAAAATTGTTGGGGATTTAGCATTACAATCAAACAATTCATTAGAACAATAGGGGTCATTTTGATAGTTCAAAGAGTTGAGGGGTAAAGTGCAAATAAAGATGCAGGAGATTCCTAGTCCTAACATGCAAAACCTAACGTAGGTTTTAAAGCTGCGTTTCTTCCACCCAACATAAATATATTTCTCTTCGCCAAAAATCTACACACGAAATCACTGGTTCAAGTAAAATAAGCGCCACATTCTGTCTCGGGGTAATTTTTTTTTATTGATACTCATATTTTTGGAACAGATTTCTTGCCACAAATCTACTGTAAATTTCACTGGAATTGGATTCCTCGTGATAATTTTGTCGCTGCGGCTAAGAACATGGAATTCTCAATCCAGAGCTACCCTTTTACGTTAATCGATCCAAAGATGGATCTTTTTCTCTCTTCTTGGCTTTCTGGATTTGTGCATTCCTTGTCTGGCGTTTTAGCTTTAGAGTTAGATTATTACTGAATGTTATTGCTTAACTGGTGCAGATTGATTGAGATTTGGGTTCTTTCCAATCTTGTTTGCAATGGGGCTATTGAAGAGTGAATTAATTATTTGCCCCATTGATCAGAAGTGTTCCCAATGGGCGAGAAAATATATGGGTTATTGTATTTGCAGCCCAAGAGATGAGTTTTCATTGGCAGTGGGTTTGATTAGTGTGATGAGTTGGTGTGTGGCTGAAGTACCTCAGATCATCACCAACCACTCGAAAAAATCTGCAAATGGAATCTCTACTGCGTTTCTTTTGACATGGATAATTGGGTAATTCTTGTTTTAAGTTTTCACTGCCACCTTTTTTTTCCTTGTATTGATCATATATCAGTGAAGTAACCTCTCATCTATCAATCACACATGTTTAATTTGTCTCTAAAGAGGCACATAATTGAACTATTTTTCAATTTGATGGAAACCGCTCTCTTGCTATGATCGAATTGATTTCCACAACCTTCTGGTGAACTGCTGGTGCAATGTGTGCAAACATTCTTTTTATTATGGTTGCGGACAGAACCGGGTTACACGTGTTGCTTCTTGTTTCTTTATCTGTATCGGGGATCGTTTCAACATAATAAACATGGTTTCTTGTGTTTAATTATAAGCAAATCTATTGACTGGTTCCCTGTCACTCTCTTCTTTTTGCAGAGATTTATTCAACCTTTTTGGCTGCATCCTAGAACCAGCAACCGTAAGTTGTTTTTCGAGTAATGCTGATGCATCAATAATTTTTAGTACATATCAAAGACGGCCCGTGCTTGCTCTGTCTTAGAAATTTTCTATGACATCCATATGCCAACACAAGATGCTGACATAAATTTCGGACTGCCTCAAACCATGTGACATTATTTTGCATGAATTAATGTTTTCTCTAGTCTGTGTTGTCAAAGACATACAGAGATGAAAATATGTTTGATTTAGAATGCTCCTCAAATTTTTTATTGAGAAAACAAAAGGCCTCTGAGTTATTGCAACCATAGTATTTAGAAACACAGAAATCGTACGGTACCAAGGCTCGGCCCTTGTGCCTCGACTCATGCAAAGGAACAGTCTTTCAACAAAGCGTGCACCTCAACAATGAAGCCCCAGCCTTGGTACACTTTTAGGGCTCAAGATACCTTTTAAGCATATCTTTAAAATAGCATAATAAATCAAAAATGAAATTCAAAACAACATAATTTACCTATGCACATGCATAAATAACTATATGTTTTATGTTGCGATCAATGCAAGTTAGTGAATTTGTTCATATACAGAGTCAACTTTTTTTCATCTCTGAGCAAACATTTTATCAAAGCATTGTTCTATAGCAACCTGTTAGCATCCTTCCTAAGTCTTTACAGCATTGAACTAGTGCTAATTTATCCTCCAGCAACTTATTTATAGGAACAAACCCTTGGCTAGTGCCTCTATATGCATGATATCAACCAAAGTTGATAATTTATTTGATATTCTGAGTATTATTGATTTGCTAGTCTTTTATGTTGAGTTGGTTTTTTCTAATGTAACATTTGCATTCTTGACTACACTTTTATTTGCAGCTTCCAACACAATATTATATGGCCGTGGTAAGACATCATTCTTATATCGAAATTTAAATTTCTACCTTTAAATCAAAGTTGATAATTGACATTTATAGTCATTTGTTGCAGTTATATATGGGGACTACCTTGACACTTGCCACACAAGCGGCATACTATGGGCTTATTTACCCACGCTTAAAATCCAACAAGAGGAGGCATGAGGTTAGAACTTATAAGACGTGTTACAGCTGAACACATTGATCCATAATTTTTTGTGCAATATAATCAAAATATAATTGTACTACAAATACCTGTCGAAATTTTTTTATCTTGCTTATGCGTAATGTTATGCGATGATGGTTTGGGATTTCGTATGCTAATCAAGAAACTGGAAAATGAAGGGAGTTGAATATGGATTGCCAATTTTGGTTTGGTAGGATAGCTTGAATATTTGTGGTTGGGACACACACAAGAGATAGGAACCGCGGGATACTTGTACAAACATGAGAAAGACACTGACAATAAATCATGTTATGCAACGAGTAAAGGAAGAAATATATTAGGATCAACTGGGCCATTGGTATAGTTAATCTTTTGATATGATATTTATATCGTTAACATATTCTTTACAAAATAATGAGATGATTGTTGAGGAGCAACAATCGTGCAAAAGTGGGATATAGCCAGAGTGGGGAAAGGGATAAGAGGTGTAAAAGAGTTGATTCCATCCTACATGTAGGGGCACTACCCCATGATAGAATCAAAAGTCAAAATTTAGCCACACATATATGAGATCCACTAATTTTTCTAAAATCACATATGTGTGTGAATCTTGTCCATCCAAACCATATTATGGGGACTGTGTCCCTACATGTAGCATCGAAGCAACCGTGTAAAAGAATTCGGAATCACAACTTAGATTCTGAACAATACCATGCCATGTGACAGCTATGTTGCAGAATAACTCAATAAAAATTTGCCCTTAAACTACGGAAATTCTTATCACTTTCTAAAAGACTTTGTTGTATTTCTGTGATTTGGTCATCGACATCATTAAATTTTAGTATCAGGGTTGTTTTTGTTGGCTACATGGATCTCTTTTTTGTCCATGATATTCTAAAGACTGTTTTGAAATTTCCTTATGCCCTTGTTAAACATATGCCAGCATACAATCTAAACATCACTCTGCTTTAGGAACAAAATCATAATCCCCAGCATGGCACGCAAGCAAATATCTTTACCAACTATCATTATTACACGTAGTTTATTCTTCATTTTATGATGCAGACATTTTACCGGCATTCGTCCAAGTAAATTTTTTTTTGTCGAGGCACTCAAGCTTCAAATAAATATTTTTTTCCTATTATTTTATAAGGATTCACAAGTAACATATGAAGAACAAAAAAGCGAGTACAATTATGGTGTTAATGCCGAAGAAGTCAACAATGTAGAGAAGTGTAGATTCGCTCCAAGCTCTCCCATTCCTTTTCCAAACAGTTCTCAAAGTAGCTTACATGAAGACAACCGATTTCTTATGTAAGGAATTCCTCTATCGAATTGGAATGCATACTTACTTTCATGGTGAATATTGCATATAATTTCTTGATCTCCATGCATGCAAATTATTTAGACATATCAGACTACAGTATGGTTTATAACTTGTTTATTTGGTTATTTTCTCTTCTCATGTGATTGCTATTTGGAACTAGCTCTTTCTTCAAATTGAGATGTAACTAACTAGGGCAACCAAACTAGATAAAATTTCCGTTCTTCAAACTTTACAAACATCTCCATCTAGTCAAAATACTTGTTGACCTGGTTCTTCACTTACTGCACATGTAAATAAAGGTCCAGATATGCTGTTTACACTTGATATTTATATCATTAACTGTCTCTAGTGCAAGCAATTATATTCACAAGGAGTAATCTTAGTAGTCAAGTTTGCATGCATCTTATAGTTGATTGCCTTTCTCTTTGAGACTTTAATAGTGCTGGATATTTTTCATGTTCGCGGATAAGTTTAGATGCTTAAGAGAGACACTAGTTGGTGTCAGAATGAATTCTATTACTATATTAAACATTAATCACATATCACACTCATAACATTCTTTTTAACATGGTGATGTGGAGTGCTGAAATCTTGTGTTTTGTACTTTTGTTTGATGTTCCTGTTCGTTGAGTTGGATGATCTTTCCCTAAAGTCTGTATATGATGGATTAACTGGCCTGGTACGAGAGTTTGAAGACGGTCGGTTTCTCAAACCGATCACTTGGTGTTTTGATTTCTTTCAGGTCAGCAAGATCTCTTTCAGTTAGTCATACACCTGCAGCAGGATCCTTCCCAGCTCAGAGAACTCCGCCTTCAGATGCTGAACAGCAAGGGCTCAAAGAGCCGTTGCTCAATGAAGTTAAGCCAATGTCATCTTCGCCTTCTCCAAAACCTAAAATCTTATTATGTGTGGTGAGAGCTTTTTACAACTTCCTTTACAGAGTCGGAACAATTAGAATCTGGTTTTTTACATTCACTTACTTCAGGTTTTCTTGGTGACGTTCTTCCTTGGAAGTTTCAACCTGAAATTATCAGGAATCCATCAAAATGATATGAAATTAAAGAGCCCAACTGGAGGAATGGTTTTTCATGTTAGAAGGCAGCTTTTAAAAGCAAAGGTTGAGATTACTTCCAATGAATCATATTCTTTAATTTGTATGTTCAAATACTAGACATTTTTCATATTCGAACTTGGACTAAATTTTTTCTAACAGCTCAAAATTTAAAACATGTCCATTTTGAACTTGACTACATGCAAGTAGGATCAAAATTCGAATTTGTCTAGATTCATTTGGTTAATTCTAACTTAATTATACTAATTTTAGGACTTTAATTTGGGCTCGAGCTTATAAAATATTAACCAAAATGTTAAGAGCTGGCAAGCTGTCAAAAATAGTTTGGGCCTAAAGTCAGCTTGAGAAAAAAGTTCACATGTTTGAGCTTCTATAGTTCGAACTTCGAAAATGTTGAATACATTTAGTATCATATTCAAGTTGACTCCATTCGATTGCATCCCAATCTAGCTTGTTATAAGTTGCCTACTTTGTATTTTTCTTTTCCAATTGCACGAGTAATAATGTGAATGATGTTCTCTCATACGTGTGACAACATTTTATCAATCATTGTAATTGCAGGAAATTAGAATTTTAACACAGGGAACTGTTGCTGCAGAGAGCCATGGAATAGGATCATATCTTGGATGGGGAATGGCAGTTGTTTACCTTGGTGGACGTCTTCCTCAAATTTGCCTAAATGTGAGCATATTTTATGAATTCCCATCATGAACGTATGGTTTCATCCGTCCACGACATTTCATTGCAAACACTAGTTAAAAGTAGAGCTGATAATGGTTTCTTTTGAATCGTGAACCGAAACTGGAACCAGAATTGTCCCAAGAAAACAGAACCAATTCCATTTTTTCAATTCTTGTTCCGAAATCAGAATGGAAACCAAGAACATATGGTTTGATTCTGGTTTCTAAAAATTAGAAAGCAAAACTGTAATTGCCTCTTTTAACTAATTAAGTTTAACTAGTTTCATAATCTTACTAGATGTACCACCGTTTTTTTAACTAATAGTAGTATAAATTGTAGTAAAAAAGCATGGAAAGTTCTAACTTAATGTCTTTCTTCATTTGTGCAGATCAGAAGAGGAAGTGCTGAGGTTAGTATTACTTTTATTTATATGTGTGAGTACCACCATATATTGCAAATGCTTAAATTTGTTTGAGTGCAGTGGAATCATACAAAATGCAATATCTGTTCTTGATCCTGACATTTTATCAAAATTTAATCTATTTATACTTATTTTCGCATCTGTTTCTCTTTATTATTATTATTATTAATTAGAAATTAGAAGTTGATGTTTTATAATTTACTATCCATACATTTTTCCCCGTTTCCATGTAATTTATAAAATATTTTTTTTATCAGCCTTTTGAAATATTAATAAATGCATTATAACTGTTTTTAATTAATTTAAAAAATGAGAAAAGTAAAAAATAAATGCTTCATAATCATATATTTTTCAATCATTACAACAGTAAAAAATTCTCAGACTATTATTTTCAACTCTTGTTTTTGGTTCAATTAAACATTTGAATGATGAGAATAAGTTCTCTTTTTTGTTTCATTTTTACAACGTTCTACTGTGCAGGGGCTTAACCCGCTAATGTTTGTCTTTGCTGTGGTTGGCAATGCTACGTATGTGGCAAGGTGAGTTACTACAGCATCATACTTCTACCATATGTGTAGTTTTAGTTCAACTATAAAGTGTTCACTTGAGCTGACGAGGGAGGGGCAGTAATCCCCCTCAATCAAATTTTTTATACATGATTTTTTTCGAAATTTCAAGTTTCGCCACCTGGTTCCAAATCCTTTGCAATTGAGTTCTGGTTTCTATATTGTTTCTTTCTCAGCATTCTTGTTAAAAGCTTGGACTGGTCGAAAGTAAGACCAAACCTACCATGGCTGGTGGATGCAGGAGGATGCATGCTTCTTGATACTTTTGTATCCTTTAATGCACAACCTCACTACTTAGATTGTTCTTTTGTGCCCCGAGTTTATATATTTATCTATAAAAATCCAGGTCTCTCCTTAATAGATAGCACAGATACTTATTCAGTTCATATACTTTCGCTATCGGTCCACTCGGGAAGAGGAAAAGTGCAGAGATTAAACTGTTATTGGGTTCCTAGGTAGCTGCTATGTGTTCAACAGTTATGGCATCCCAGATCAATTGTTTGTGATATGTTTCACTCTGAATTTTATCAGGCAGAAACTAATATTTCTTTGTTACAGAATATTTGGGAACATGCAGTATTATTTTTGGCCAATTGGCGCATAAATCTTTCTGGACTTTCATGAGGCATGATTTTGATTCTTTTCTTGTTGGCTTGGTCAATATTTATATGTAATTAAAATTTAATGCGCCAATTGGCGCATAAATCCCAGATCCGAGCTAGCATCGCTCCCAATATCATCGTCTATGTTCTTTACACCCACAATCGGACTTCCTAGGTCGAAAAGGGCTCGACCACTCACTGGATTTTTCGGTCCTAAGACCGATGACAGATCAAGAAATGCATGAAAAACTTCCAAAGATTGGCGTGGTGGTGGATCTTCTAGAGGGATAGTATTCGATTTTCTTCCAATATTCTTCATTGCACCCGTATGATTGATCTCATTCACCCGGATAGAAGGGTTTACAATAGGGAACGAGAAACACCTCAATTCGTCGATAAAAAGCCTCCCTTTCGCTGATACAAGCTGTTTGAGTGTTTCTTGTGTGGACTCGAGATTGTTTTCTTCCGAGAGCTTCTTCTGTTGGTGATTTTTTAAGAAGTCAGAAGGCAAATAGTTGTCTACATCATAGATTTCTTACCAGTTTTAATCGAATCCGGCACAGTATTTTCATACTTCAACTCAACCTCCTTAACCTGAACAGCTTTCTACCAATACAGCAGTTACTAGCTCTTTCTATCCAAAAGCCATTTCTTGGCAGCAAATATCCGTTTCTGGCGATCATTTGAAGGAAAACTCTTCAAAGAAACTCTCGTGGGATTCGCCATCAATATCCACTATTCCAACTCGCCTCCGATATTGATGTTGTAGGCGTAGAGTTGAAAGATCTTGTCCATGGAAAATTCAGGCCATATCCATCAACAAAAGAACCAGTGACGGTACTCTTTGATCATCAGTAATCAAATCGTGAGACTTCTCCTGTTTCTGCTGCTGTTTTTCGACCTCTTTCGGATAGTTGCTTCCACTGAAATACATTCGTGCATAAAAAATGCTTAGCTCGGTGTCATCAATGGAGATCAGTCTGGTCTCAATTTTGTGACATTTTTGCAATATCTTTGGGTTTCCATAAATTTCATGCGCATAAACGAACTACGGAGCACTATGCGATTTGCATCTATCCATACATTTTCAGAAATTTTAAAACCTCCTATTCATTCATAATAATGCAAATACATTGTCTTTACATTCATCGAACCAATAACATAAATGAACATGTCTCACAAAACGCAATGGAATAACATATTAAAATTGAACAACATAAATAATATAATATTTTTCACCAGCCCCATAATTGGGCTTGTTCTTCCTCTTCGATCTCTTCTTTGTTCTTGTTTGAGAGGATTTTGCGTAGATGAGTGATATGATCGTTACTCATTAAGCGGGAACTTTTCAGTCTTTAAAATAATTTTTCAACGGAAATCACAATATATATAATAGTAATAACAGTTATTTATAGATTTTTCAGAATCTAATAGATATCAAACTTATGTACTGAACATATTATGAACTTCATGACTAATTGATATCGGTCACCTATATTTTAATCCTCTAAGGGCTGAGGTAGGGATCAATAATATATACTTCTACCATTTATTCATAAATTTCAGTGTTCAAATATACAAATTTTGAGAATCAATTTTTTTAAAAAAAAATTATATGATGGTAGGTTTTAAATCAGAGCACACAAATTAAAACAAAAATCCCACTTACTGTAATATTCTTAACAAAGTTTCGGTTGCTATTTGAAAATATTTTGTCCTCGTTACTGAAATGATGCTCGAAAATAAGGCTGCAACTTATTTAGAGTGATGTGTTTTGAATTTTTAGTGACAATGATTCAAAAATTCGAGTGGCATTTATAGAACAAAAATTTGAATGTTAATATCCAATTTATTGCTATTATCGACCATTATCTTCAGTAACTTCAAGTTAATTATTCTATTACACGATTTGAATGTTTGCTTACTGTTGAAATGGTATGCTGAAACATGGTTGTTGAAAATGGCCGGTTTGCCAAAATTTCTGTTTTGAAATTGTATATCGAAATTAATAACTATGCTGAAATCGTTAATTTTGCTAAAATTTGGTGTGCTGAAATCTAGGTTTGCACGCTGTAAAATAACGCTATTGAAGTAAAACACACATAACAAATCTTACGCAGAATGCTCGTTCGAACAAATATCAGTAGGAAGGTTTGAATCACAAACCATTGACTAAACGCCCAACGTCCTCCACCGACTCCGACTCCGACTCGACACATAAGAGCACAATATCTTTTCTGGTTATGGGAATGTGTTGATAGAAATGAAGGTGAGATCGATAATATACAACCAACCAAGTTTTACTAGCTATGAACATCGATCGAGACATTCAACAATAACAACTAATTTTGCTTCCGTTATTTTTTTTAAAAATCTCAGACATGTATTTTGTTTCATGATGTAAGACGGTCTCACGTATCTTTATCTGTGAGACATGTCAACCCTACCGATATTCACAATAAAAAATAATACTCTTAACATAAAAAGTAATATTTTTTATGGATGACCCAAATAAAAGATCCGTCTCACAAAATACGACTCGTGAGACCGTCTCACACAAATTTTTGCCATAAAATTATTGAAAAACTAGGTTTTACAAAAAATTATTTTTATTTACTGAATGTCTGAGTAATAAAAGAAATTAAATAAAATTAAATTAGTAAAATAAAATATTATCTTTCTTTTGCCTTCAATTTCCATTTGTTTATTATTTTGACCTTCGTTCACCTCTTTCGTCTGACCCCTGCCCGGCTCTTGTTCTCAAGGGTTTTTCCATATCTGCAATCCCAAAAGCCCTGTACGCAATCCATATTGCGGAGAAATACAAATCCACTCGTATTCCTACATCAAATTTATCATTCTTTTTGTTTTGTGTTCATTTCAGATTTGTTTTTCTTTTGGAAAAAATATGCTATAATGGAAGTGATTCAACATTCAGGTATTCCATCTTTCCTAATTTGGTGTGAAATTCAAGTTTTTTACTTAAATATCTCGCAGTATTGTTTTGCGGTGACAGTGGCAGAGGGAGAGGGGGTCTGTCGGGGCAGCCTTTGGCCATCTGTCTTAGATTTTTCGGTGGTCTTATGTATTTTTTATGCGCAAGCAAATGAATATTAGCATATTACCCAATCCTTTTAACTTTTGGAGGTTTGATTTCAAGGACTTCGGGCTCGGTCCAATTGGTTGATATGAGCTGGTAATTGTTTGTTCTTTTTGGCCCCAAGATTTGTTTTTTAATGTTTTTTTCTCAACCGAGTTCTCTGGGTAATTGGGTTGGCCGTTAAAGGGTGAACTCGAGGTAAACATGTTCTTAGAACTATACGTGTTTGATGTATATGTTGGTATCTTTTTTTTTTATGCTGTTATTTTTTTTATGTTGGTATCTATTTTTTTTATGCTGTTATATGTTGTACATGCATGAACATGTGTAGTTATGTGAATGTATATTATGGACACTAGCATGTGAATTGTCTGAAAATTAGAGTATATTTATGAAGCCCATAAATTCTTCTCCATTTTTGGTGGGATTGAGAATCCATGCAAATTAGAGAAATTTTTGTTCTCAAGTGAGAATTCATATAATTTGAAATTTCAAGTAAAGTTGGATGCCTTAAGATTTCAACGTTTGACATTTTGTCTTTTTTAATTGAGTTTCAGTTGTTGCCATGAATAATGCCATCATATTTTATATGTGTGATGTGGAGTGCTAGAAAAGCTGAACTAGTTATCATTCTATTTTCCTGTTTGATTTCTTGTAGTAATCAAACTCAAATAAAATTTTCTTTAGTGTATGAATCACAATTTATGCAAAACATATTCATTCACTTCAAAAATACACAACTCTAATGGAGGAAGTTTTAGGTTTTTAGTATCAATTCCCATTAATTATTTTTTTAGATTCACTACTGAGGGAATACAACCTATCGACTCAAGACTATAGGTTAAAAAATGGCCGGTGGTAATAATAATTGTCCTAGTACGTGTGCACTAATTTAAATGTTCAAGTTTTTATCACAAATAATTAATTTGATAGCTTCTTTCTATAACATAAAACTATAGCATCAAATATTGTTTTAATAGGGATGCCTGGTGGTCATTTGTCTTAATCCAATTCAGTTGCTTGTGGATTTCTCTTTTATTTTTGAAAGTTACATCTTGGCCTTGATAGACTGCATATTTTTGAGGATGTTTGAAATGATAACTGATTTTATGCTGGTAATATGTTGATCATCTGTTGAGAAAACCAGTATTTGTGCATGGTAGGTGGTATGTTGTGAACGTGTAGATATGCTTTTTTTATTTTTATACTTGTAGATATTTATACTTGTGTCTTTTGAAGGTTAAAGTTATAAATTGAAATTGATTGCACGTGTTCATTTAAGACAGGGCATAACGTTTCTGGTGAAAAACACTTTTAAATAAAACGTGCTAGCAAAGTTTTGATTTACTTTCTTGAAGACTTTGGGCTTGCTTGATATTGTTTTAGGAGTTTTGTGTGAAAAGTTCTGGGGAAATATTTTGAGAAAGTAAATTTAATTTTGGTTCTTTTTTTGAGTAAATAAAATTGTTATTGTAAATGAAAACTAATGAATGATATTTAAAAAATAATTGGAAAAATATTCGACTAAAAAGAATGAAAATGAGATAGTGGTGTTTGATTTTATTTTTTATGATGTGGGACGTCTTTGGAGAAATGATTCTAAACTAGGGTTATTCTTTCTCACTTTATTTTTGCCTCCACCCCAATTCACCTGCAGAAACCTTTGTCTTAAGCAAGCCGCATCATCGCTGCTGCTATACTAATATCCCAAAATTGTATCCCAAATAGTGGTAAAAAAATATTTTTCTTTATTTCATTCTTTTGCTATTCGGTCATTAAATAATTATTTTCATTGTAGAGTGCTGTGTAGCTGAGTCCAAATAGATCCAGAAAAGCAGTCAAGTGCTAGGAATTTGATTTTAGCCCTAATTTGGTCCTTACTATCAACAAGAAGGCAAAATAGGTTACATTTTTTTATTATATTTCTGATGATTGGTTCTCTGATGCTATACTAATATCCCAAAATTGTATCCCAAATAGTGGTAAAAAAATATTTTTCTTTATTTCATTCTTTTGCTATTGGTCATTAAATAATTATTTACATTGTCGGAGTGCTGTGTCAATGAGTCCAAATAGATCCAGAAAAGCAGTCAAGTGCTAGGTGATTTAGCCCTAATTTGGTCCTTACTATCAACAAGAAGGCAAAATAGGTTACAGTTTTTTATTATTTCTGATGATTGGTTCTCTGATGTGGATTGCAGATAAGCAATTTAGATCGTGCATTCTCCCAGATTTCTGATTAGTCTGTCGTCATTAACTCCTAAATCTTCGACGTGTTTCATGTCAATAAATATTGGGCGCAATCAAATCTAAATGCAGAATCTATAACACTAATGAAATGGGCTTTCTATAACTTTTATTACTGTTTATATCCTCATATGTGCACCGATGTATATTTTTAAGAATTGAAAGATATTTATAATCACATGATTTTCTTTACGTGATTTTTACCATTTATAAGTCAAGTCTTGGTGACAGAACAAGATTATTAGCAATGTTCGGAGAATTTCCATCGCAAACTAGTAATAGAGTCCACATGTGGTGCGCTTAAAGTACACTTCTCATGAAATATTTAAGATTAGAGGCATGAGTCGATATAGCGCCCTTACCCGAGCCACTACTAAACAGACTAATAAACATGCAACATTAAACATAATACCAACAGTTAGACAGCGGAAACCAAATACTTAATCATCTTACAACCCAAATGAAAACAAAACAATAACGACAGTCTTAAACATTAATACAACCATAACAAATACATGATTCTGAACGAGAAAACTATAAACCACAGAAAACCTCCACTGGATCACCACCGAAAACCCAACTGCTCTAGACACTGCCCTGGTCGTCCGAACCGTCCAACCTAAGACCTGCCCCGTGGAATGGGGTGCCCAAGATGAAAACAAGGACGTGAGCGACAATCGCCCAATACGAGAATGTACGAGTATACAAACTGATATGATGCATGCAAAATGCAATATGCTCGGATATCAAGGATCAAGTCAAGAATCTCATGCTCAGTCTAGAGGCGCCTGAGTGTGTAGTCTCTGATCTGCCCTAGGCATGTTTTGGCTCCCACACTCATCATCAAGACGTGGACCTGCAATGTCCAGGTCATCAGAGCCCGCGGGTCCCGTCGGACACTGTAGCTCTCGATGCCCCATCGTCCACAATACAGAATAGGGCTGAGCGGCCCCAACAAACGAGGTATATCTCAAAAGATATCAGGCTCAACATGATATGTCATGCATAATATGCCAAAGCAGTAAAACATGTATCATGCAACAGATAAATATGCAGCATATAAGTGTGTATACTACGCTTGGATATCTCAGTCAGTACATCACGTACCTCACTAAAACAATCTGACAGAAAGCTCTGAACCTAAACAATACCAACATAAAGAAATCACTAACAAACCAGAACAAACATGCTACAAGTTCTCCCTAATGATCCTTAAATCACTATCTAAGGATTTAAGATTATACCTGCGTCCGTCGTCAGCCCGCTGATGTTGTCTCGATCTCAGTACACCGACCTTCCTCGAGTCGACACTAGCTCCGAAACTTCCCGACACCAAAGTGCCCTAGAAACTGGCTAGAAAAACTAAGGTACAACTAGAACTCTCTCTGAAGAATGCGGTGAAGGAAACAAAAGAATCGGCTTCCATTTATAGGCTGCATCCGCACTATTTCAGAAAATCCGAACCAATCTTATCTGCCACGTGTCAGAATCTCATTGGTCTAGTTGGATTTCTCGAGATAATGTAATCCGAAGTAGGTCGGGTTATCCATTTAAAATTCGGTGGATACCAACACCTTAAACCCGAATTATCAATTCCTTAATAATATTAAATTAACAACTCATTAATTATGTCTTAATTAATACTTCATTCAAAATAGGAATTCGGGTCATTACAGTCGAGGTGTCAAATACGAGGGTTAGATTGGATTTGATTTAAACCAGGTTGGTATGAAAACAATGATTGGCATGTCAGATACAGTGGGATCTACGTCTACCAATGTGTGCAACATTTTTTTCTCATCTTTCTCGACCCACTTATGGTATTAAGCTGCTGGGAAAAAATCAATCATGTCGTTTTATCACTTGAATTTTCCACCGATAAGAACTAACCGGTGACATGAAAATATGGACCATCTCTTTAGTCCATTGTTTTCTCTTCGGCCTTTTGTATGCAAGTTACCCTTACCTTTGACTCCCTACGCAGCTGTGTTGTTGGTCCTTGGATATGTCTTCCTTAGCCAGCGATACCGACTACCGAGCCTTTGTCTTTTGTTAGCATTCTGTGTTTGGCTTCAATTTAGGTTTTTGGGCACTTGACATGGAAGGCAACTGAAAGCTTCCTATTTTTCCTGCCATTATTTGTCCTATGCCTCTTCGAGTGATCCATTGGAATCCCACAAACTTGTCATGACTCATGCCGACCCATCAACTACCTACACCTAACTGGAGTCTTGTCGATGAAACTATCCACCTCTATTTTATGGTACCCTTGTGACATGAACTTCTTTCATTGGCACAGGACATCAAACTCATTGGTGCTGTAAAAGATAACGCCAGTTTGGCTAGCAGTCTGGGTTGTCCAATTGAATTCAGCTAGTTAGTACACTGGAAATATGGCCCATTGCTGGGAAACTTAGGAGGCGATTAATCCATTTCTGTAAATGTCAAAATAAATTGTCTGGGTGTACAAGCATTTTCAAATGCTCTTATGCATTGGTTCTATTCGCTAAAGGAAAATCCACGAGATGAAAAATATGACGTCACTATTCCTATAGAATGTAAATTTTATAGCCTTACAAAGTTGACATTGGTTCTTGGGTTAGTAAACTGTTCGGATTAATATTTTTAAGCTTGGATTTTCTGTAAATGATTATTGTCTGTGTGGAACTATATATTGCTTTAAATTTAAGTTGTTTATCTTGTGGTACATTTTCGGCTTCTTCTTCTGACTGTTTCATCAGAAGAAAGCTTTAATCTTCCTCCTAACCTCACTCCTGAATCCTTCCTCTTTATTTTATTTTCCTACGTGGTTTAAATTCATTTGCACTATTGCAGGCATTTGTAGGGGTAAGTAAATTCAGCAAACAGAAGGATGGCTGATGAAATTTTCGATGGGAAGTCATTGTCGGAGAAACTGTCTAAACTAAATAGTTCTAAACAAAGCATAGAATGTATCCTTTCTTTAGGAGGCAGTAGCCATACATTTACTTTTTAGTTTGGAAGTTGAGCGTCACATGCCATATTTGACTTTACTATTCTGCAGAGGATTGTATAATCATGCATGCTATTTTTCTTGTCGCTTGAGTGATGTGGAGTTCTTTCATTTCATGCATGCACATGAGTCTTCTTCTTCAGGGAATATTAACCCATTTTTCTACTCCTATTTTAATACATTTACCTCTGTTGGTTGGAATTTGACGTGTTGAAGGGGTTTAAAGGTGGGTGTGTGAGGGTTTATGTGTTGGGTGTATATATTCATATCAATCTTAGGTTTTGAACAGTATATGCCACAACCGATAGAAGGATTGAATCTTACAATCCCTTCTTTTCTTGAGACATGTTTCTGTTGTGTTATTTAATAATCTGTATAAAAAGTAATTGTTATATTTGGCTTATGAAATTCGAAATAGTATTACTTTTAAAAGAAACTGGATATAATAGTGCGTGAGGAAAGCGGATGAAAGTGAAATGCTTTTCTTTTTTATGTCCAACAGTGATGTGAAGTATATATACATTATTGGGTTATATTGGTAATTTTGTATAGTGGTCATACCAAAAGCACCAAGTTAGTTATTATAATAGGTAGATTATTTATAAAATAGTTATATATTTACTGATTGGACAAGTTATTTGGTGCTACGAGGATGCTAACTGATTCCATGAAGGCTTCACTAATACAGTTTTACTTATGAGGAAATCAATAGTTTTGAAAACAATCTTAGTTTCTCAAGTGACCAAGTGATAATTGCTATATCTTAGACCTTCTGATTTCTTTACATAGATCTTTTGACAGCCTCCACAGTTTCTGTTCTTTCTTGGGATGCTTTGTTTTTTGTTATACCGTGTCTTTTGTAGGTTATCATCAAAAGTTGGGTACAGTTTGAGATTGTGCACCGCAGCACCTCAGCAGTTGGAGGAAAAAAATACAAAAAAATTTCGTTCCGAAATTCAATATTAGTTGATGGAGTTACTTGTCGAATGATTAGAGGTCATGCACCTTATGCAGTTCTTGCATCTCTGGTTTTAATTCTGGAATTTACTTTCATTGTTAATAAAGATGCATGTTAGAAATACAAGGTAGTAAACATGAAAGTACATCTCTGTCAATGTTGAGTTTTTCTCCTTTGTCTGTTTTTTCGTTGTGTGGTCGATGGCTCTGGATTAGATGGAAATAGGAGGGATTTCTTGTTAGGTGGTTTTCATTTCACTTGGATTTTTGCACTGCATTGTTTTGCTTTAGTTACCCAACCCAATCAAGTTGCTGATTAACAATTTTTTTTATATGTAAGTTTCTTATATATATTTTATATGTAAGTTGCTCAAGTTTTTCTTGTGGTGTCCCTAACATAGTAGATGTTGCCAGAAAAAACACTTTTGTCTTCTTCATTTTGTATAATTTTGGTTGATATCGACAACACAGTCCCTCAGAAATGAGTGTGATTTATGGTGCATCTCTTGATTTGTATTTTGTGATTGGAGATATTTTTTTATTTATGGCATGAGATATTATAGGAGTATTTCATAATGATCGGCAGATTATTATCTTTGATGTTTAATTTTCTCAATATGCTCAGTTTTTCTTTACTTTCCCTTATAGGTCAAGTCATTGAGAAATTCCATTCATTCAATGAACTAAGTTTTCTGTATACTGTACATACTTTCTGATGATTTTTGAGGAATGCAGTACTTCCATTGCAGATACATGATGGTGTAAACTGAAAAACAATTTACTCGTTTATGCTCGTGAGATATTTCAGCGATTATAATGTGAAAGTTGAATGTGTATCTGAAGATATTTTGTCGCTTATGATCATTCTAAAAATTCAGAGTACAATGCAGTTTCTTTGACATCCAATCAGCTTTGTCTCGGTGGTGCATTTCTCACCGGAAAAAGGCCAAGCAAGTTGTTGAAACATGGGATAGGTTATTTCAATCTGTACAGCAGGATCAACGGGTATCTTTCTTGTACTTGGCTAATGACATCCTGCAAAATAGCAGGCGTAAGGGTATTGAATTTGTGAATGAATTTTGGAAGATCCTGCCATCAGCTCTCAGGGGTGTTAATGATAGTGGTGATGAAAATTGCAGAAAAGCTGCCTCTCGGCTGGTATTTCATCAACGACCTTTCTTCTTCCTGCTGAACCTTTCTTTCCTTCTGAGCATGAAAAGTAATTGCATAACCTCCTAAGTCCTACCGGAGCATGGATAGCCAACCAGTGCCCTTTTCCATTGCACGTCTTCTTGTTCTCTGCCTATGCTTGTGTATGTGTGGCTTGTGTTGGGTTGATACTATGTAATATGCTCTTTCCATTAGTTTCATGGCAATGTTTAAACTTCTCCCTCCTTTTTAATTTTTCTGAAGGAGTGGATTATTGTCTTACATTCTCTCTGTAAATACTAGAGGAGTGAGACTTGTCTTTGGATCCTCATGGATATAATTTGTTTGCTTCTTTGTTGAACTTCTTGTGCATGTTTTTGGACTCTAATTTTGTTCTTAAAATTTTCTAAAGTACAGGCATGATAGATGACGAAAAACTTAAATTATATTGTTTGCTATGGGCATTCTGAGGATGGAAGAGTATCTCTTTTATCTAGTCAGATTTGACCTGCATATTAGTGGAAGAATTTTTATCAAATTATCTCGCCAAGTTACATTTAATTTGAATTTGACTGCTGCCAAAAAATTTCGACTGTTATTTTTTTTTTTCATGTCTTCTCTGTATAGGCATCTATCTATCTGGTTGATGATAAAAGGATATTTTTCAGTTTATGTTTGATAATTTTTTCTGGGAGGCAACAGTTTACCACATTACTTGTCAAACATCAGGACTGCTGTTTTTTTTTTGCTGCTTTGAGATTACAATTCTGACCCAGTTATCTTTATCTCCTGGTGTTCCAGAACAATATTTTAATTGCACTCTTTGGTGCAGCTTTATGCCACGTGTATACGGTTTTTTTCTTATAATCACTCCCACCATTACACCACTTGGTTGGTTGACTGCAAGGGCCAAATTTCTGTAGGCTTTATGGATATTGCTTTTGGTCCTATTATTATTTCTCTTTTATTTGTTCTCACCTTCTTAATTTCTAATATTTTGTATTCTCTTTCCTCCCCAATTTTTTGGGGGATGCTCTTTATATCAGGTTGACATTTGGGAGGAAAGAAAAGTATTTGGATCTAGGGGTCAGAATCTAAAAAATGAACTGCTAGGAAAGAGTCCTCCACCCAACACTGGAAAGAATCCTTCTCTAATCAGCAGCGGCAAGAATTCGAATCCTATCAAAGTTGTGAAGAGAGATGCCCACTCTTTGAGAATTGTAAGTACAGACTTTGTTTTGGATTTTAATTGTAATTTGTTGTTAGGTTTATTCTTATTATATTTTCTTTTTTTGTTGATTCCAGAAATTGACTGTTGGAGGCATGCCGGAGAAAATCTTAACCTCATTTCATTTGATACATGATGAGGTTGCCAATGAAGATGCTGCCTTAAACAAATGCCGAAGTGCTATTTCTAGTGTACAAGAAATCGAGATCGATGCTGTGAATGCTTCTTCTCAAGGTTTGATCATAATTAGTTTTCTCTAAACTTGCTTGCTGTTGGTAATGATTATGCCTTGGTTGTGGCTTTCTATTGTGGATACTCCATGAGTGCATCAAGCGTGCTATAAACTTGCTAGGAGTGTTTTATATTCCTTTTCTGATTCTATGATGATGTATGAATGGTGTTAATATTATCCATGTTTATAGATGCTTGCTGCAGTTAGTTTATAAACTTTCTGATGTACTTTAATTTTGTCTTCAGGAGACGTTCACGGTTCTGTTGTTATAGATAACATAGAGAAACAGGAGAACATGCTTCACCAATGCGTTAGCCAGCTTGAAAAATGTGAAACAATCAGAGTTGCTTTGGTTTCCCAGCTTAGAGGAGCTCTGCAGGATCAAGTATGCTTTTGCTTTGGGAGAAATCCTTTCTCTGCAGTTTATGTTGTTTTAGTTGATTTATGTGTCCTAATGTTCGGTGCTAATCAACAACCTATTAATTTTATGCATGGATATGGAAAATGTTAAATTTTTTTAAGATGGTATCTGAATTTAGAGATGTCTAGTAGGATAGAATGAGTTGAACAATAAACTGAAATCTTCGAAAATAATTATACGATGAACTAATGTCTGTATATGTTATTGGATTGTATGACTATTGTGGCAACTTAGAAAATTCCCAATTCTCACATAAATTCCAATCTGATCTTAGGAGACTGAGAATGCATGGTATTTCATTTTGACTCCGTACTTTCATGTCCTGACACATCATAACTTTCCAGGAGTCGAAGCTGGAGCTGATTCAGACCGAATTACAAGTAGGGTCAATCTCTATCACTCTCCCTCTCTACACAGTCACACATAGTCTTTTCTTTGCTCTGGTGTAGACGTTCACAACACTGGTTTTTACCATGAATATTAATGTATGAATGTTTCTACATAAGCTGGTTTCCAAAATGATAAACCACATATAGGATGCCCATCTTTGTTGAAAAAAATATATGAGAATTTACTAATTTTTTGTATTTTTGTCCACAACATATAACAGGGGTGTACACACATAAAAAAGAGAGTTAAAACATTCTTACAAGGAAACTGAGATGAAAGTAAAAAATCTAAGCTAAATAAATATTGAAACAATCTAATCAAACCCTCTGAGGAAAACAAATCAAATTTAGCTATTGAAACAATCTAATCAAACTCTCTGAGGAAAACAAATCACTGGTATAATATTTTCACATGAATGTGAATAATTCAACATTGATTCCCGCTCCTCGAGATGGCTTAAGAGTGGTGTTTGGATGGAGAAGTTCTCCATGTCCAAGATGTTTGGATCGAGATTTCTTTTGAAAAAAAGCTTAAAAAATAAAAAAATCAGAAGCTAGAGTGATGGTGGGATGGGGAAGAGTGAAAGGTCTCGTTGGTGTAGGTAGTAATCTCGTACCCAGTAATGATATTCACAAGACAAATATGGCTGATCCCAAAGATCAGCAACCACAAGACGACGAAGGATTTACTGGGCATGATCAGAAATGTGGCTGATTTTAAGAAAGTTGCTATTGAATCAGTGAATAATAAAGCGATGGAAGTTGTACATTGTCCCAATCAAGAGGAGGAGAGGAGGATGAATGGATGGAAGTTCGAAATTGTTTATAATAGGAAAGAGGTCAAGGAACATGGTGGTACAGTTTCTTCAAAAGAGGGAGAAGCTCCAAAGAATACATCCTTCACGGAAGGATTAGAGATGCTGGATGGAGATGACGATAATTGGGAGGATCAACTAACCAAGGATCTGATGGATGATGTGTTAGATAGGATTAGGTTGATTGAAGGGTAGATGATAGCAAAGTGTAGAGTGGGGATTCTTATGGTCTTTTCACAATCAAATCCTTCTTTGAGTCATTTTTTCGCGAAAGTAGCTTTCTCGTTTTTCCATTTTTCCATGTTATATAGAAGGTTCAAGTTCCAACAAAAATCCATGTATTCTCCTGGACAACGATTCTGGGTAAGTTGCCGACCTCGGAGATGATGCAAAAGAAGTGGCCCTCAATTGCTATGTGCCCCAATTGATGTGTGTTGTGTAGGAATGAAATGGAAACACACGATCATATGCTCATTCATTGTGCATTCACGAGCGGGCTGTGGGCTAGAGCTTTGAAAGTACTGGACTGGGTTGGGTGGTGCCGAAGACGATGAATGATTTATTTGCCATGGATCTAGGACAGCTAATTGGCAAGAGGGGAAGAATTTTTTGGCAAGTGGTGGTTCATGGCATATGTTGGTCAATGTGGCTAGAGAGAAATTGAAGAATTTTTTAGAATACGGAAACAAAAGTGACGAGTACTGGGATAAAATAAAAATCAAAGTTGTTATGTAGATTGGTACTCATGAAGAATTTAAGAACGTGTCGATCTAAGATGTACTGAGGGATTGAGCTTATGTGTATCATTGATAGAGCATCAATCTTATGTAGCATTTGCTAACAGTAGACTAGTACTGATTGTAATTAACATCTATTAAGTTATTAATAAAATATCGTTTCTTATAAAAAAAATGTAACTCCCTAGTGTTGCGGCCTGTTGACACGTCTCTGTCATGGATTTTGGTTGTAGGTTGGCTTCTGTGGTAAATGAAAAAATGTAACCTAGGTATATGTATATAGATATAACCCTTAAAATAGGCCAAAACCAAATAAAATTATAAAATATTGCCTATACCTAGAATAAAAAATATTAGGTTAGATCAAGGCGTGTGCCTGGTCACTGCCTAGGGCCTGCTCCATGGCATGAGCCTGCATATGTACTTATTTGTAACATGCTTTTTGAGAAGATGGAAATCTTTATATTTGAGGAGTATAAGCACAAACACTTTGATAAGATACGCCATCACTAGTAGATAATATGATTAATATCTTAGTTCAGGTGTAGCAAGCTATCTTCTGTTATCAATGCAGAGCATGTGAATAAATGGTCGAAACACTTTTGTGACTATTTGTGAAATTTTTGAAGCAGAGTTGTCTTAAATTTTTGTTTTAACAAGTATACCCTATATACATGATTAAGATCAATAAAAGTTATGGACTAACTAGATCCTGATTGTTTTGAAACTCTAGTAGGGACTAGGGCCTCGTATATCACCATGAATGCACCGTATTCACTTGGAAAGATAGAAGAAACATTACTCACATGACTTTGGATGAATTGCTTTAGAAATTGAAAATTGGGTGACCTGAATGATTGTGCTGGAGAATGTTATCCCATCAAATGGTTTACAAATTAGCAGGTGACAAAAAGTTTGGGGGAGATCCAGTGGTATACTGTCATGGACCATTTTGTTCCTCATCTTCCCCTAACTCTAGAGTTCTTTTACGGGCTAGTAGGATCTAAGTTGTCATGTGTTGCATTGGAGCCTTTATGATTAATTTTTGTGGGAACCTAAAGATATAGAATGGTTGTACCAGAATGATGATATCTATGATGCCTACATCATCAGTTTGTACCGGAAGATATCACAAATGATGCTTTTTCTTTAAACACGTATGTACTACAAGATTCCAAAAAATTGATTTGCCTTATATGATGCCTACATCATCTGTTTAAACACGGTATATACTACAAGATTCCAACAAATTGATTTACCCGATTTGCCTGCGTTTACATCCATGATTAATTTGCATGCCACTCCTTTGTCATCAAGCTTTTTGCAGGTTATGCATTTCTTTTTCAACATATTGTATTCTAGGTTTTGATGACCGATGCACCGCCCTCTAGCTTAATCTGTTATGACACTATGGGAGTGTTTGCAATCACAAAAAAATGATTCTTAGCTATCGGCTTAAAATAAATCTGTTTTACGTGTTTCTTAAACCCACGTTTTTGTTAATTTTTACTTAATTTAATTGAACTCTAAAACTGGTAGGATGATAATTCTGCTTTGGTAAAATGTTGGTAGGATGATAATTCTGCTTTGGTAAAATGTAAGATGTTAATATTAAAATCACTTATTTGTCAAACACTACTCACTTTTGACTTTTCAGCTTTTCACTTTTGTTTTTATACATGTTCTGATTTTTCTCTGAGTTCTGATTTTTCTCCACTTCATAATCTATAAATTTAATCACTCCTAGAAAATAATAATCTGTTGCAACCATTTCCTTAGTTTCATGAAAGCAATTTGATTCAGGTTTTGGAAGCTGATCACTGCTTCTCCCAACTCTAGACTTCAAGCATTCATTTTCGTACGAGATTGTGAACTATCTAGTTTCTGTACTTCGCTTTTATATATTGGTGCATGATGTCATGATGTGTTACAATGGATGAACTCTTTATTAAACATGCAGGCTGCTCGGGTTCAGATTGAGAAAGCAGCCAACATAAAACTGCAGCTTGCATCAGCCTCCTCGGCACCACCTGTGAACCAACCAATATTTTCTCCCAGCCTGTCAATAAACAATTTCCCCACCCCTCCACCTTCCAATCCCTTTACTTCTTTTGTGAACTCCATCGACAAAGAGGAGTCGCAGAAGTTGACGGCAGATGCCGTTGCTGCAAAACTTACCGCTTCCTCATCTTCTGCCCTGATGTTTACATCTGTTCTGTCCTCTTTCGTAGCAGAAGAGGCAGCATCAAAAAGCAGCGGGTTGAAAAGGCCCAAGTTGGATACACCCTTTTCTTTTTCAGGTTTCATGAACCCGGAGGGAAATAATTCAGCCTATTTTCCTTCTACGCAGCAAGCGTCAACTAATATGCCATCTGTTCAGTCGTTAGGCGCTCAGTCTGTGTCTGAGTTGAACCCATTACAAGCTCCATTCCTTCCACCACCTCCAGCTCCACCACCACTCGCAACTCCTGCTAATGTATCCGGGAATCCATTAATCCAATCTACAATAATGGGGCAGCCATTTAACTACGGTGCCAGCAACATACTTTCTGCAGAATTGTCTTCAAATGCTGCCGCTGTGTACATCAGGCCAGGCCCTCCACCACAGCAAGCACATCCACAGCTGCAGAATCAGCAAGCACAGTCACAGCAGCAGCAGCAGCCTACAAATGGTGGATACTTCAGGACACCAGCTGTCGGGTTCTATGCTCATAGCCATCAGCCAACGACCTCACCCATACACAAGCAGTGAGTAGGTAATGGTAAGGTAAGGACTTCCCTCCACCCTTGTCATTTTTGTACATTTATAGAAGTCATTAATGGCATAGGAAGTATAATGTTTCTTTCGATATCGGGTAGTTCACAATGTTTTGTCAAGACCGGGATGTTCTTGACCAGGAAATGTGGTACTTTTGGCAAATGTAAACTACATTATCAGGAGGTGCGAGTGGTGGCGGAGTCAAAGGAACTCCTCTCTCTCCACATATTATTATTGCTTTATGGACTGAGTTTTTTTTTTTAGAAATTAATTTTGGTATTTTTAGATATTTGGACAAAATACTCCTTCACTTTTTAAATAAAATGTGATGGTAAAAACTTTAATTTAGGTATTTTTATCATGATCAACAAAGAACTTTGTTAAATTTGAAGAGGACAAAACTAGAATTTTTATCATGCATCAACTACAACAAAGTTTAAAGTCTAATTCCAAACATCTTTTACGATAGCTGGAGTTATCCAAATCTTACTTGTCTTCTTCATCTGAAGATTTCATGTACCATTTTTTGAGACGAGCTGAAGTTCAAGACTCCTGCCAATAAATCATCATGGACTTTAATAAACAAGTTAATTACCATTATTTTGATTAAAAAGTAATAATAAAATTAAAATTACCATTTCATCCCGATCAGTTTTCCATGTCATGAAGCCAAGTGCCAACGTTTGAGTTACTATTTGGTTCATCATTCCAACCCATACTCCTGAACAATTTTTGTAAACATAACAACAACCTGGCAAACAATATAAGCCTACACATTCATACTGTTTATAATATTTCTGTAACTAATCTGGAGAAAGAAAGCAGCAAATCATCCAACCGCAGGCAATTTTAGCCAGGGATGCTAAGATTATAGAGGGACGAAAGATATTTTTAGTAGAAAATCTAGACATGAAATTTAAACCATTTCATTTTATGAGTTAGAAAAACACACGAATTTCGAAACCAAACGAGTTCACTACCCTTGTGGCCAAGTTTTATCCAGCATTGAGATAGGCAATAAAACAATAAATGAAAAATAAATGTATAATTCATATTTATTAAGCTTGTTTAGGTTCGATAAAAGCTTGAATAAGCTCGTGAGCCATTAATATATTTGTTCAATAAAGCTCGAGCTCGGCTCGATTATAAACGAATCAAGCTCAAACATTCAAGAGTTCGGCTCGGCTCGACTCGATTACATCTCTATTGGTATTCGCCTCAAATCCAACGTGCTCACGAGTTTTTTGAATTGACTTGAATCATATTTGAAATTATTGTATTTGAGTTCAGAATTATTTTCGAGTTGAACTCGATGTTAAATTATTTTGTTCAATAGTTCGCGAACTTTAATAATTTATATATATTATATACATTTATTTTGAGTATTTTGAATAATAGATCGAATAACTCGCGAACATATTTGAATCTATCAAGCAAAACTCAGGCTAGAGCTTTAATTCTAACCAAATCCGAGTAATTTTTTTAAAACTTTTCGAATTTTAAATTGAACTTGAGCTCAAATATACTTATTCAAGTCTTAATTTTTTCTTAGTATTCGACTCGATTCTCTTCATTTACACCCAAATTGAGATATTGTTTTATCATATAGTTGTATTATCTTATAGATGTAATATTCATTTTTTTTATCTTTTTTGATAAATATAATTATTATTTTTATATAATCTAAATAAATAAACCCGGATCATACGTTATACTAATCTTTTATTATAAACTTAAACTATTAAAATGCATAATACTTGTTTTCAAAATATCTTTTTTCAACGTAATTTAAAAATATTTAAATAATGATACGAAATTAATAAATAAATTATATGTTTTTCAACAATTAGATGTAATATATGTAGTTTTATATATATATATATATATATATATATATATATATATATATATATATATATATATATATATATAAAACTATATTACATGAAAAAAATTTAATTAAACTAGATAAAAATTAAATTAATTTATGAAAATGTAAAATACACAATATAAATTAATATGCTTATAGAATGTATTTTATCACTACCAAATTATATATATTAATCCAAACTTTTGTTGTTTCTTTCGTTAATTTAAACAAAAAAGCATTTATGCATAAAACTTAGGATTTCGGACATGGAACACATGCAGTGATGACTGAAATTGGAGCACTATGGTAACCGGTAGGTGCAGAAAAACATGCTATAAAATGCTAAAATCAACTACTTATGAGAATAATACAATATATAGTCTCAAATGTCATATTATGCATCATTTTGGGTTATATTTTCCTTCCAGTTCCAGATGCTAACAGATAGTGTAAAAGAAGCCAAAGTCTGAGAGCACTCAAGGATAGAAGAACAAAAGGAGCATGATCAGTCAAATGTATTCAACTTTTATAGCTGAAAGGGAAAATTGAAAATCAGAACTATCATGTATCATCTGTCTATGACTATGGTTTGTACAAAAGATGGTACCTAAGCTATGCCTCCTGCCAGGCAGAGTGAGTAAAGTTTATACCGGCGGGGGAAAACGCAAGGGTATTGTGTGCTATGTCAAGAAAGCTTCATCTGCTCAGTTTTTTGCTCCTTGGCTGTCATCATTTTCATTTTTGCTGTGGATGTTCAAACCTGCCATTTGATCAAGATTTTCCAACTCAGATGATGCTTCATTGTTATATGGTAATGGATCGTCTTCATCAGACGCTTCCGAACCAATGTCTGACAACAAATCCGACTGCTGTGATTCTGATGTGATGCTTATTTGATCAGATGGTGATGCATCATCAAGACTCTTGGCATCAGATTTCTGCTTCTCTTCGTCGTTCATGCGCTTGGCATAAGCTTCGAAGTTGAAATTATCCGTGCTATCCCCACCAAAGGCCGACTCCAGTTTTTTCTTGTCGAATAGTGTTTCCATTATCTTCATACTCTGGGGTTGGTCCGAGTACACAAACTTTACTTTCTTGTATGTCTTATGCTCGAGAAATGGTTTCACCATCTGCAATTTGAATTTTAAAAAAAAATGAGTCCGTATAATGAAGTGTGTTTCACAGTTTCCCAAACAATGTAACTGACTTGATAAGATACACAGGATACAGAAAAAACTGTCGTGTGAACACAAAACACGGTGAGAATATTGGAACTTACCATCCAAAAGGATTCAAATACTTTTGGGGGATTGTAGAGAATGGCAACGCCAAGCCTTTCAGGATAACGGTCCTGCAATATACGTGCTGTTTCTCGAGTTACCTTCACTGATATGCTACTAATGTTCCACTGTTGAAAGTCTATCAGCCATACCATCTGCTCTTCGCCTCCATTAATGCTCAATATGGCATTTTCCATGCAATAAACTAAGTACTTGATTTGCTCTTCTACAGAGTTTGTATTCTAATATAGGGATATATCATGGCAAAAGAAGAAGATAAGCAGACATTTATAGAAGAAGAATAAAACCTACACCACAGTAGTTTTTAACATAATTATTTACCTCAAATCCAGGTCTCATGACAAGTACAGTCCTTCCAAAGTTATCAAGATAGTTGGCTCGGTAAAGTTTCCCTGTCTCAGCTTCACGAGCAACATCCTCCTGAACCAACAAAAATGATTCCGAATGCAAACATGAACAATAAGATTTGTGAATGGAACCTTAAATATTATTTCACTAAATGATACACAGACAAGAAAACAAGCAAAAACAAATTTCTCGCAGATAACATTAATGCAAAAATATCAGTATAACCAAACATCTTGCAGAGATTTTGATACAACATAATGTTAAGATTGGAACTTGGACCTAACTCAACCCCAAAAGCTAGCTCAAGGGGGGAGGATTGTCCAAGCCAATATATGCCACTCAAAGGTTAATTATCTAACCGATGTGGGACATTTAACACACCCCTCTCACGCCCAGGAATGAACATCTGGAGCGTGGAGTTTACAAATGACCCAATTGTGGGCAGAACGGGTGGCCTAATTATAGGCAGTCCAACACATAACGGTGAAACCCGGGCTCTGATACCATGTTAAGATTGAAACTTGGACCTAACTCAACCCCAAGAGCTAGCTTTTGGGGTTGAGTTAGGTCCAAGTTCCAATCTTAACATGTTAAACAGATAACCTGGCTCTGATACCATGTTAAGATTGGAACTTGGACCTAACTCAACCCCAAAAGCTAGCTCAAGGGGGGAGGATTGTCCAAGCCAATATATGCCACTCAAAGGTTAATTATCTAACCGATGTGGGACATTTAACACATAATATTTTTGTTTTCAATAATGTGACCTCCTCTGAAACGTTATTAATCCATATTTGGAATGGAAGCTTTCTAAGGATAATTGAACCAAAAAATAAACCGTGAACAAGTAAGCAGCAGCAGTACCCATCGGATCTTCTCAGGCTTGTACTCCATACGCCACTTCAGGGTTTCTTTCAACATCTTGCTAGCTCTCTTTGTATTCCAGTTCCTTGCTTCAAGAAACCTTAATATTGATGCATCAGAACATTGCATCGGAATTTTGCTTGCAATAGGGCCATTTAATTTCCTAATCTCGTTGATCTGCATTCAAAGTAGCAATCAATCGATCCACTCCAGGTAACTTCTGAGCATGAATGAACCTCAAAGCATTTCACAATCAAATTTTCAATAAAGACCAAATCCCAACTTTTATAAAGCTTTGTAAAATGAAAACTGTAGAAATGAACAACAGAATAAGCCTTTTCAGTTTCCAACTTCGTAAGATAGTACACAGTATCAAACACGTCGGTTGACTATGACACATAAATAAAGTTTCATTAATCTTTAGACTTTAGAGAACCCTCACCATCTTGATCCAGCCTCAATTTTTACAGATCTCATTCATATTGAATTCATTATCAAGTTCTTTACTAAGAATATCTGCATGCTTAAACTTCTCTTGAATGAAAACTAAACTCAAAAGGTGTGTATCCGTGAACTCCATTCAATCAAAGAAATAAAAGTACAATGGGATTCAAATATCATCGCACATTTTTGTCCTCTTAACCAAAAGCGTTTCAATGCAAGATATTGTTGATTTTCACGACGAGTTATTACTCAAGATAGCAACCTTTTATATCCACTAAACCATTGGTGCAAAAAAACCAAGAATCATTAGATTTCTGAAGAAAACCAGCCACGTACACTATAACATGTAAAAGAATCACTTACCTTATATTGTTCCTCTTCATGTGACAGAGTCTTTTCAGAACCACTCGCTCGCAGCTTCTTCAACGACATTTTTCTTCAACTTTCAGCAAAAATTATCTGAAGAATGCATAAATCTTTAACGTATTAAAAGATAACTAACTCAAAGCAGTGGACATTTAAAACTAACCATGCATTACAGAATTTCAGTTGGAAAAAATATATTACATAAAACATTCTTCTACACTTCTTCCAAAAACTAGGCATAATTCGAATCTCCAAACGGAAAAATCAAAATAAACTTTCAGTAACTACTGAATGTGTGCGTCTGCGAGTGATTTTACGTGAAAACCATTCCAAATATCGAATCCACCCTCGGAACCCACCAAGAACCCACATTCACACACACGGAAGCATGATCGAACGTGTTCTTCTGCGCGCTACTTCAAGCCGAAATGCATCATTTTACGATGAAACTCAAAAGAATGCATGCGATCGTAGTAAAAATCCAGAGAAGGGATATCACAATCGATCAAATATTTGAAGGAACAAAGGGAAAGATTCGTACCCAAATGCAGAAAAAACCTCAAGTAAGATGAAAATTTCTGACTGTGATCGCGAAAAATGAGAGGAAAAGGGAGAAAGGAATTTGGAAATGGAGTGTTTGCGTTACCATTAGACAGTTTTGTTGTTGCAGCAGTTAGGCTGACGTGTGGCAGCTGGCCACTCTATTTATCAAAATTGCACTTTGGTCCCAAATTTGTCTTTGATTCCGTATCTGCCTCAATTTAACTGAGACTTACAAAGAAAAGTAATGATCACCCTCATTCACCCCACAATCGAACGACACTCTCTTTTTTTTCCCAATATTTATTACAAGAAACTGAGATTCACGGCATTCAGCCTGCGGACCTCAAACTGCAGCTGTCCGATACTTTTGTGATCAGATTCATCTTTAATCCAATGACTCGGATTCAACAACACATCACTGCCATTACCATTATTTAAGATTTGGAAAAAGTCATTAATTATTTATTACAAAAGTGATCACCAATTTGAATGAGAGACCGAAATGAAAATTTGACAGGAAAAAAGTAAGATCCCAGCTCTCCTTTTTCAGATTCCCCCTTTCACGCCTACCCCTCATTCCTTTATACATTTTGATGTCGTGAGTACAGATTTACAAAACTCTTGATCGATCAGCAGAGGGAGGAAAAGAGAGTAAATTCAAAACCAAGAAAATACTGATACGCGTTGTTGCTTTTTTTTTCCCCCTCTTTCTGTTCTGCAAGATTGATCTTTGTTTCAATCTTTGGTATAGTTGGGTCTTCGCTCGTTTCCCTTTTCCGGGATTTTATATCTTTATTTGTTTTGGGTTTCTCTAGTACTGGTTAAATATATCCGGCTCCTCTTAATTCTCATCCCATGTTTATGAAAGGCAAATTCTTGACCACTATGGTTACTATTTTAGATTATATGGCTTGATCTAATGATAATTATTATTGGGGTGTCATTGATATTTTTGATATGAGAGATTTACTAGGAAATATTACTTTTTGAGAGATAGGATCGAAGATATTGGTATGGAATTATTGGAGATTGGAGTTAAAATGAGGAAAGGGGCGTTCTTTGTGATCAGAAGGTGTTTTAGATCAGTTTGTGATCATCCATTTCTTGTGGGTGTCTTGTGTTTCTTGATTTTTCTATACAGATCATCTCCTTTTATTTTTTCATTGTTGGTGTCTGCATCTCCAGTGCTTGTGTGCACTGCTGTTTTACTTGGAACACTATTAAGTTTTGGGCAATCGAATATACCTGAAATGGAAAGGGAAGAGAAAACAACTCATGGGGTTGTTTCGGTGAAAATGGGTATTTCTAGAGATGCTGCTGTTATTGATAAAAATGAGAGTTATTATGGTGAAAAGAAAAGGGACGAAGGGGAACAGGTAAGGGAGCTTGGTGACGTTCATAGAGAGGATAGCTTGGACGATACTGCACCATTGATTGATGAACGATCGACGGAAATACAAAGAGAAAATGGTGAAATATGGGAAGCAAACAGAGAGTTGGGTGTTAATGAAGAGAGACTTAGTGATGAGGAAGCTGTGGAGAATCAGTATGCTTCGATTCCAAAGATGAAGAATGATGAACATCTCCAATCGGATTATGAGAAATCAGAAGCAGAATCATTTGATTCAGAGAGGGTAAATGTAGATTCCTTGGATTCTCCTCCTCGCTCGCCTTGGAAACGAGTAGATGACCTGGATGAAGAAGAGGACGAAGAAGAGGACGAAAATGACGCATTAGAATCTGGGTCTGATAAGGCTGAGAGTTCCTCTCCAGATGCTTCTATGGCTGACATAATACCAATGCTTGATGAGCTCCACCCTCTTCTTGATGAAGACACTCCACAACCTGATCATATGTCCCATGAAGGTTCTGATGCAGGATCCGAATCGTCTCCAAAATCTAGTATGAGCAGTAATGAGTCCGATGAAGGGGCTGAAAATAATAAGGACTTGGAAGTTGCTGATGAGGATAATGAAGATGGCGAAGATGAAGATGATGTGCAAGGGGACGAGCAGATAAAATCTGCCATTATGTGGACGGAAGAGGACCAAAAGAATCTCATGGATCTTGGGAGTTCGGAGATTGAAAGGAACCAGCGTTTGGAAAATTTAATTTTGAGGAGGAGAGCAAGAAAGAACACAAGTATGGTGACTGAAAGGAATTTGATAGACTTGGAAAGTTTTGATATTGGATTCAATATTGCTCCCATTTCAACGGCAAGAAAGAACCCGTTCGACCTTCCTCGTGATTCTTATGATAATATGGGGCTACCTCCAATTCCTGGTTCAGCTCCTTCAATTTTATTAGCAAGGCGGAACCCTTTCGACATTCCTTATGACTCAAGTGAAGAGAAGCCCAATCTTATGGGTGATGGATTTCAAGAGGAATTTATCACAGTTCAATCCAGAGAACCATTCTTTCGGAGACATGAGAGCTTTAGTGCGGGACCATCGATCTTTGCACCACCCAAGCAAGAGAGGCAAAATGCCAAATTGAGGCCTTACTTTGTGCCTGAGCAGATGGCTTCAGAAGAGTCCGGCTACTCACCGTTTCAGCGGCAATCAAGTGAACTAAGTGACTCAAAAGTGAGTTCAGTACCTGAAACTGAGTCGATTGGTTCAGTTGAGGATTTGGTAGAGAGGGGACTCTCAGAAGAAGACAATCCACCAGAACCAGAGGCAATTATTGGGACAAAAGAAGCCACTAAAGAGAGCTCTTCAGGAGACCCAGAACCGATTTCCAAGAGAGAAGACATCCCTGAAGCAGATACACCTGGGGAACCGGAGTTGATCTCAACCATGGAGCATGTTTCTGAGCATGTTGGACATGGAAGCCAATCTTCAGAAGAAGACGAGCCACTAGAATTTGGCCGAATTGAGAAGAGAGATGTTGAACAAGATGAGCACAAATTTCAATCAGAGGATGCTGAAGATCATTATGAAGAAAGAGGTGTGGCTAAATCTTTGGAAGTCCAGGTTACTGGACATCATCCAAATTCTGAAACTGAACAGGTAGACAGTAGGGGTTCAAGCTCTTCATCGTTCTCAGAAGTTAGTGAAAGGGTGTTCAGTGAAACAGAAGGTGAACTGTCAATGTTGGAGGGAAGAAGTGATGGCTTTGCTGAAGATCCGGGAATTTCAACCCAGACTTCTGTGGGAAGTAATTTGAGTGTCACATTAGTTGAAGGCATGCCACTCAGGGATCCCATTTATGATTCGAGTCCACCAGCAGACAGGAAGAATTCCCCATCCTCTATGTGTTCTGATGTGCATATAGAGTCTGATCTTGGTTTACCACCTGCGTTGGTCAAGCAGATTGTGTATTTCGCTGAGAGAGAATCTGAAGGGAGCAGTGTGGAAATGGATGTTCCCAGTAACATTGAGATGTCACCTAAATCATCAAAGCCTCATTATGTAATTGAACATGGATCAGGGCAGATAGATATGGTTGAGATAAGAGAGCATGGTAATGTAATCTTTGATTCCCCCAGAGTTGAGCAAAGATCGAGTTCATCTGTTAAAGCTTCTGTGGAGGAAAATCTCAAGGATGATCACATAAAAGGCCAAATCCCATGTTCAACTTCTGATAAAAATATTCAAGGTGTGGTATATTCCGAAGATAAAGGTCAACTAGAGGAGGAAAGGCATTTGCCAGTTTCTGAAATACGTACAGTTGAAATAAGTGCACCACTTATGGAGGGTCGGTTGACAGCAGATCTTTCCACTGCTGAATCACCAGCAGTCAGGAAGAATTTCTCATCCTTAATGTCTTCTGATGTGCATATAGATTCTGATCTTTTGCCACCTGAATTGGTCAAGAAGATGGTATCTTTCACTGAGACGGAATCTGAAGGGAGCAGTCTGGAAATGAATGTTCCCGGTAACTTTGAAATATCACCCAAATCAGCTGCATCTCATTCTGTAATTGAACATGAATTAGGACAGATAGATGTAGTTGAGATAAGGAAGCAAGATGATGAAATCTTTGATTCCTGTAGAGTTGAGCAGAGACTGAGTTCATCTGTAGAAGCTTCTGTGGTGGAAAATCTTAAGGATCATCATACACAAGGTCAAGTCCCTACTTCAAGCTCTTGTGAGAATACTAATGGTGCGGTCAAAGATGAAGGTCTACTAGAGGAGGAAAAACATTTGGTGGTTCCTGAAAAACATACAGTGAAAATCCATATGCCACTTATGGAGGGTCGGTTGACAGCAAATCATTCAATCTCCGAGGAAGGAACTGCTCAATCACCAAATTCTGATGGTGATGTTTACCATGAAGCGAATGAGAAGTTGATATCTACACCTTCTGCTGAAGGAAATGTGTCTTTCTTGGATGGTAGTACAATACACGAAAGGACCTTTGAGCATGTCAACGAAGTGCAGGTAAGTGAAATTTGTATGAACATTCTTTTTTTCTTTCTTGTTTATTATAATTGAGCCTACTGATATAAAATCCAATGAACTAAAATTTGTATGATTTGCTTTTAAGGATCCTCAATAATTGCTTTACATGTTAGGTTGATTTCTATAATAAATTTTTCATTACTCGGAGTTGTTAGTTCTATGCATTCTTAAGACGGAAATCCAGTAAGCATGTTTCAGATCAAACTCCTTGTATTAGTTCATTTATGACTAAAAAGTGGATTATTGACCATGAGTTGAATCTAGAATGCAAAAGTAGATGAAATTCGCAGATATTCAATTCATGAGAAGGAAAAATTATTTAGTCGCCTTCTTGCATTATTATTTGAGTGAGGAAAATGTTTTTCAACATGTTTATATTGAGGATGGGTAGTTTTTTTTTTCTCGGAAGGATGGGCAGTTAAATGTGCTTATCTCAGGTAATTAGGATATTACGGATTGTGAGATTCATTTATTTCCAGAAGATGTAGTAGAAAGATAAATTAGGAAAAGAAACATTTCATAGTTCTGCTGCAAACATGTAATTATATTCCTTCAGACATGAATACGCTAACATGTCTTGGTGGATTACATTTTTTGTTCACTTGGTTAGACTTCCACCTTTTCTTGGTCATCAGGTGATAATATTTTGTCTATACTTTAGCTATTTCCTGATCTTGCTTTTGGTAGAATATGTTGACACCATTGTAGCTGATGATTTTGTGAGATTAAGTGTGACAAGAAATATGCGTAACGTATGTCGACTTTGCTTTTGGTGTAGAACAGCATTGTAATGTCTTGATGTTAGTTTTATTTTAGGTTTAGAAGGTACCAAACTACCAATCGTTATTCGGTTTATTTTTGGTTCCAAGAAGAAAAAATGTTTTCCTGAATTGTTGACATGGCCTTTTTTCAAAGTAATCATTTAGTATAGTCATAGGAAATGTCTTTTCTCGGCATTATGATGTTCTTTGCATGCTTACGGTTATTATTTTTCGATACATTTACATGGATATGCTCGTCTGTAAAAACTGATTATCTTTTTTGACACAATGCAGGTACCAAATACACCTGTTGGGTCATTTGAGGAAAGGCAGAGAATACAGATTCTGAATATCGATGAGCTTGATCAAAAGATTTCAGAGAATCTCAACTCTCCATTAAGTCCCGATTTCGTTTCCATACCATCCATGTCTTCTGGGGCAGCTAGTCCTCATGTTGAAATGCAGACGATAATGGAAGAGGATGATGAAATCAAGGACATTGATGAAGAATTATTGTCGGAATTAGATAGTATCGGGGACTTTACTGTTAAAAAATGGGGACCTGCCTCAGATGAATTCGAGAAACATGAAATCGTGGCTTCTGCACATCGTGATGAAACAAGCACCTCGAGAGTTGTCGAGGTTAACCCTTTTGAAACGAGTAAAATAGAAAATGCAATTCATTCTAATTCGAAGGAAGAGATTGATGTACATGAGGACCTAGATTGTATTTCAGAGCTACAAACACGGGATACTGGTGTAGCTGAAAGTCTTGATGTCTCAAATGAAGAGTTCGTTGAAAGAGATGACCATGACTCGCCTGATAAAAAAATGACCGAAGAAAATACAATATTTTCCGAGGGATATGAAGATACGAGTTTTGGGATTTCTCGAGTTGACACAGAAATCATCAAGGACGCCGATCTTCTAGCCAAGAAGGATGAATTGGCATCTCTGGAGACTGAAGCCAGAGATGGGCCTCCCGAGGCATCCCCTCACGTTGATATACATACAACGTCTGTAATGCCTGAAACTGAAGCTCGAACTACTGAAGATGTCGGTTTGATGTCTAAGAAACCAGATGACAAGGAGATCGAGAAATCTGTTGTTTCGGATCAATCTCTTTCTGAGCTGGTAACTGGAGAAACCATAGGTGGTGAGCAAGGGACACTGCAAGTTAAGATGGGCTTCACTCATGAGATGCCAGTGATTGATATCAGACTGTTTGAGGATGCTACTTTGGATCACAAGCAAGTTAATTGTGTCACCATAGACAATCGTGTCCTTCCTGAATATGAAGATCACCGTCTGCACGTGATTGGTGTGAGAGAAACACACGAAATCTCTTCAGATTCGCATGTTGCACAAGCCATTTCTCCAGAAGGTACTAGTTTACCTCAAAAGCTAGTGCTAGATGGTAACATCGAGGAACAGCTGAAGCCAAAAACAGATGATGGACCAGTAGAAGTCAAGGCAGATAACGCAAATATGTGTCTCAATAACGAGCCTACTGTAGAAGACATAAGATCTGCTGATACCAAAAAGTCAGACCATGATGTTGAAGTTTGTGAAGACATGCATTCAATTGAATCTATCAAAGGTAAGGTTAAGATTTCTAAAAGCCGAAGCTCAAGTTCAAGCTCTAGTTCTGAATCAAGTTCAAGTGATTCCGATAGGGAATGAAATTCGAGATCACCTTCATGCTTTTCATTGATCCCATTTGCAATTTCATTACTACTATATGATTTTTTTTGAAAGATTTTTGCTTTCTTCAAGAATGAGTTTTCATTGATTTTCTTGAAGGTTCGAGGTTTGGTGAGGTTTCATCTTTCTGAGTTTGCAGTTTTTGAGCTCTGGTGAGTGAAAACAGTGTGGACCTATGATCAACCACTGTGGGTTCTGTAAAATATGTTCACCTATCCTGAATTTATTCATCCATCTAGGCGAATTTGTTTCTGTGCCCCAACGTATGGGAAGAAACTGGTTCTTTTGAAAGTTTGGCATTGTATGCTGTATTTTTTTTTCTAATCTATGTTTACAAATTGAGTGCAGTTTTTATGTTTACAAACTGGATCCAGTTAGCACTTTGGTGGGGGTGACAGCGAAGAAAAAACTTGTCAACATAGGCAAATAAAATATAAAATAGCAATCCAATTAGGTAGTAGGACAGTGTTATAGATTTCAACATATTTCGTAGTTGACTACACAGGTAACTACAAGAAGCTTGCAGCGTCAAATACATCAAAACGGGCAGAAACACCAACTTTAACATAGCAGGACTATTTAAGGAGAGAAGGCACAATTTGAAAGAACAAATTAGTAATAAAGTTCCCACTTCTTTACGAGCAGTTTGTGTCATAGCTTGCAAGTCCCAACAGCTCTGGACCTTCCAGACGAGGGTTGTTCTCAAAGCTGCAATGGCAAATGACAAGTAACAAAAACCAAAGTAAGGTCACGGGAAAACAATGGAAGAGAAGGGTACCAAATGTTTCAACTGAAAAGTTGAGAGGAATTTACGAATCCAACAGAACCAGATACAAGTACGCGGAAACAAGAATGAAAATGCATATCTAAGCAATGTTACCAACGAAATATCTCACTTGTTTAAAGGAATGTGCTCAAATGGTCCAGTTGTAGGTATTGTACCACACAAGTTATTATTTGATACGTCCCTGAAATATATCAAAATACTTAGAAACCATATTTCATAATATAACATGCCATGGATGTAAGCAGCAATACAATCAGAAGAACTTACACAACTTTCAAGCTAGATATGTTAGTGAGTGCCCTTGTGATTGGACCGGTTAGCTGATTATCATTAAGACGCCTGTTGAAGTATACCAAAGTTTATTCATTGGTCATAAAGAATTAAAGTAGTTTGCATATTCATGCCGGATATGCAAGTACACACAAGGCGGGACTGGCAGAGAGGGATGAATTTAGTAGCCATCGGAACATTGATTTTTGATGCTACTGAACATCACTCAAATCAGAAATGTATAAGAAGCTCAAAAGAAGCCAACTTTATCCGTGCCACTCCCCACCACCAAATCCATCAAGAACCCTCTGGATAGAAAAAATGTCATGAGGTGAGCTCAAACTTACAGAAAGACGAGGGATTTCAAATTTCCCAATGATGGAGGTATTGTTCCTGAGATATTGTTGTTGTAAAGATCCAAACTTATTAAACTCTTCAAGTTACCAATCTCAGATGGAATTGTCCCTTGAATGTTATTTTTGTAAAGTTCCCTACAATTCAAAAAGTCTGTTAAAGGGATGCTAATGAGTATCAACATGAGAACAAAACAAAAGATCTTTTAACAACAAACGATTTTCTGAACAGAAGCAAAAATATATGCATGCTGCAAGCAAGCAAAGATCATGGACAAACATTTCATGGAAAAAATTAAGCAATGTTCACACAAGTGCATCTGCCAGTAAGCAACAGAATGAAAGAGTTGTATGATACTTACAAATACTGGAGATGTTCAAGTTTCCCAAGCTCAGGCACCAGGTGACCAGACAAATTCGAGTTGCCAAGGTCCCTATACATGTAATAACCATATTGTAATTTTCAACAGAACATAAATCATGTAAGAAAAGCCCCAAATCCAATTAAACAGGGACATCGAAAAGTGGGAACACACATCATAAGAATATGATTTTCTCCGCTATTCCATTTAGTAACACCATTTTTAACAATTTTTATCTTTCTGTCTTCCCCACTTGAGGGTCTCCATACAACTGTCTTTGTTGTATGATGACTTACTCAAATGTCATGCTCCGAACCCCATGGTGTCCAGATCGGTGAGAACTTTATGGTATTTTAATTTTTTTGGTGGTAACTCCAATTTTTTGCTATTCAACATACATATGCATGTCATGACATCAATATTTCACATAGATGGAGATTTTGAGATTATTATAGTTCATAAAAAATGGGTCTTGTACTTGCTAGCATGATAAAATGCACTTTTTTAGTAACCACACTCTGAATTTCTTCCTACTCAATGAGGATCTAGCAAAAGGATCTTGAATTGCTTGCTAGAGGTAAACATTTGTATTGTATCATTACTGCTTTTCAACGACACTGATGCAAAGACATATGTATAAATCATAGGTGCTCATAGAATGAGTTCTCTGAATAACGCACAACCTAAATTCTCTAGGTTTGCACTTGGATATAATGATTTGATTTGGATGAATGAATTCGATTGAGCTTTCAATAATGGATTTGAAATGACACTCATCTTGGGTGTATTTCAAATTCATCACAAACATTACAACTAAACAAATTAATAGATGATTGAATTTGAAATTCACCAAACATAAGTTCATCCAAGCAATGAAATGAATTTAAAATATATGGATTCAAATCACTCAATCCAAACATAACCTATGTGGTTACCACTTGTTGAATAGAGAAATTATGACTATAGTTCTCCACCATGAATTCACAGGATCCAAGATAACATTGTAGATGCTTTTGGTTGGTGGACCAAATTTTGGCAGATCTTGAGATTCGGAAACTTATGCAGTTTCAATCTACTACAGCACAAGACAAACGATCCATCTACATTAGACGTCATGAGGTATATTTAATATTCTTTTCATGTTAGGTTCTATGTGCGTTTCAAAAAGCATTATTGTCAATTTTGTTTTTGCTCTGGTTTCATGAAAATGCCTGCACACTTTAGGTCACATAACTAAAAAACACTCAATAAATACATGTAAACTACTTTATGATCAGAATGAGACACTTGCAGTAAACAAAACAATCTTTCCTAGGATAACTTTCTGAAGGCATGATCATTTGAATCCACGGCCACCATATTCACCTCTCTTCCAGAGTACACTTTAAAGGAAAACAACCATTCACCGGGACCTATTACTGCCTAAATGAATTCACAAAATCTCAAGCACGGCTAACCAATTTGCTAAAGTGGTTAGCTTTAGAACAAATAGCAGTATCCATTTCCTTTTTCCTTTTGCACTTCATTTATTCATTAATTTCTAACAACAAATTGAATCAACACCAAAGAAAAAACAAAAGTTACCAGGCAATCAAAACCACTAAGCTTCACTTTGAAATTCAGAACAAAAATCCACCTAAAAATTCCGAAAACGTTAAATAAATAAAAACTTAAAGAAACTTAACAGGTACTTACAACCGAGTGACGCGGTTATCTTGGTTGCAAGTGACGTGGAAGTAGGTACAAGGGTTCACGAGGTTCGGATCCCAGCTCTGGAGCACGTTATCAGGATCGGACAAGCTCCGGCGTAGTGCGTGCAGCGCGTCGCCCTCCGAATTCCCAAGTGCTTCCTGTACGATTACTGATGATGAAAACACCATAGTTAGGGCTACAAACAACAAAAATTCCCTCCCTTCAGCCATTGATCCCCTGATTTGAGCTCTGATCGCTCGGAAGGGATTGATTTTGCCTGTGAAGATTAGTTGCAGAGTTAGTGTGAATGATGGATGTGTGAAAGCAAATTGTTAATGGAGAGAAAGTTGGGTTTGTGTTATTTCCATAATGGAAATATATATATATATATATAATAATTTAAAAATTAACGAGAATAAATGTAAAAAAATATTTAAGAAAAAAAGTAAAAAAAAAATTAATATATAAATAAAATCAATTACAATAAATTGATTGTTAAAAACCAAATAATTTTTTTTTACAGCTGAAAAATTATGCATTTATAAAATAAATTTTAATTCATTTTGATTTGTAATTTTTTTTTTCAATCTAAACTTTGAATCCAACCAAGATTTTTTTAACTATTTTTAAAATGATCAACTAAAACTATCCAAAATAACGTATTGGTTTTGTTCACCGGAACAGTTTCTGCTCAACTATAGAGAATATTTAATAGAATTGTTCGTTTTGAATATGTTCCGAAATGCATATAAAGTTCGGGAATCAAATCAAAAGGCAAAAACTTGTGTAGAACGATCTCACGGGTCGTATTTTATGAGACAGTCTTAATTGGGTCATTCATGAAAAATTATTACTTTTTATGCTAAAAATATTATTTTTTATTGTGAGTATCGGTAGGGTTGATCCGTCTCACATATAAAGATTCGTGAGACCGTCCCTACTCAAATCAAAATAGTTTAGATAAGGAAAGTTCTCATTTTCATTATATTTTTTTTGTGCTAAGTATATTTGCAAAATTAGCTTTTATAAAAAGACTATTATTTGTCTACATCGTTATTATATATACTATATACTATTATATTAAGTGTGAAGGCCTTAGAATAACTATCTTTGAGGACACCAAAATATTTAAATCCATAATTACTTTTCTTACCATACTTAAAATATTTTCAAGTCACTCTATATTTTAAATAGAAAAAAAAAATCAAAATAAAACTTCTTTTTTAAATCGAACTTTTCTAAATCGAAAATAATTTCGTGTTAATTATTTAATATTATTTGATCAAATTAAAAATAATAATAACACATATAATGTATGTGTATATTTTAGAAGTATGAATTTATAGTAGACTACGCTATTGACTTGGACTATAAAATTCCTTTTTGGATTGGATGTTTGGAGGAATTAAACTTGCCCCGTCAAGAAGGTAGTTGCTTTCTACCAATCTTCCACGATTTTTATAGGATTTTTCCATACAAATAAAATATTATTAGATAAAATTTGAATTTTATGAAATATTTTATCATTAAATACAACAAATAAACAATTTGATTGTCAATGAAAATGTCGATCATAAACTAATATTTAATTTAATTCATACCAAAACATGTCTCGTAAACAGAGCAAATGTGTTAAAATCCAAAATAAGAACTAAAATTTCTGCAAACAAGAGTCGAGTGACACATTACACGAGATAAAGGAAGATTCCACTAGTAGTAGGGATGAGAACATCACTTGGCCATCATAATTTTCACGAATTCTTCATAATTAATTTGGCCATCGCCATCGACATCTGCCTCCCGGATCATCTCATCGACCTCCTCATCGGTCAGCTTCTCACCGAGGTTCGTCATCACATGACGGAGCTCAGCAGCAGAGATGAAACCATTCTGATCCTTGTCAAAAACACGGAACGCTTCTTTAAGCTCCTCCTCAGAATCAGTGTCCTTCATCTTCCTAGCCATGAGATTCAAGAACTCTGGGAAGTCGATGGTTCCGTTGCCGTCAGCATCCACCTCGTTTATCATGTCTTGAAGCTCAGCCTCCGTAGGATTCTGGCCCAGGGATCTCATCACGGTACCAAGCTCCTTTGTCGTGATGCAACCTATACAACAAAAACACAGACACTTGCAATGCTGAAGGCAGTAACAACATTCTTACTACCATATACTATGGAACCGATTGCACATTAAATCCACATTACCTAAATCCAGTTATTACAAGAAAGAAAATCCAGTTATGGATAATGGATATATTAAATTCCAGGATATGGTCCCAAGTGTAAATGGAGGATAGATGAAAACTCCAATAACAATGAAATAAGGCTATCATTCCAGGTACTAGTAAAAGTGGCAACAAACAAACCCGTGTCATTTCGTGTCGGATATTTGATGAACATATACCAAATACTTTTACAGGCTTATGTAAACATATCCATCAGCAAGTGAAAAAATGGTACTAGTACATTTTTGCAGAAACTAGAAGTTAAACATGCACAACCATTTAATCTTCCTACATCTCTTCATTTCTTCTATAAATATCAGATCCCAACCAAAACCTATCATTCTGAACCAAAGGCGAGGACACCCATTCTCCTATAAAGTCTAAAGCTACTTCCAAAGAGAGTAAACACGAGCTTCGAGCAATTTTAATTTCAAGTTTTTTGTTCTGTATAGAACTGTGTATACTGTAGCTAAGCATAATAGTTTTCTAAGTCACGGTATCCCAGCGGTTTGCCATTCATCCCCAAATCTTTGCTTGCGTATCGGCTGGTAAATTTGGATGCAGCAGCCATGTTTAGTTTGACCTGAGCTCAACCTATTTCAGAAGTCCACACTCACTCACAAAGTATTAGAGTTTGATGCTATGCTCAGGCTGCTTCAATAAACACCACAGAATTCCACATATAAAAGCATCAATCATACCACATGTCTAAAAGTCTCAAAAAAAAAAAAAAAGAAAGGAAAAGAATAGAGTACAAGCTTCAATTCCTTGGGGTTCGATAAAGTCGCAATATAATATATCACAGATTAATCTCAAAGTAAGAAAGTTCTCATTCGAGTATTCGGGACACTAACCGATTCCACCAATTGCATATAATATACTAGAAAACCTTCCTAAAAGCGTCGAAAAAATTGTCACTCCCGAAATTTAAGCAATTGACACAAATCTGCGGAAATATTAAAACATGGCACATCAAAATTTACAAAAAATAAATAAAACAAAAATTAATGAGATCTGAAACTGAAACAGAAACAGAACAAAAGAATAAACTCAGGACACGAACAGCTCGCAGGAAAAAAAAGAAGAGAAAAACAAGTGCTCGAATACACGAAATCACACGCGCAATAAAAAAAAATGATAGAAATAGAAAGACCGAACCATCGCCATCCTTGTCGAAAAGGCTGAAAGCCTCCTTGAACTCGGAGATCTGTTCATCCGTCAACTGATCCGCCATCTTTTCTGCACGCAATCTCTTGAATAAATTCAACAGATTTGTAGGATTGCAATCGAAGAAATGAGAGATGATGCTTCTCGAAAAGAGGACAACGGGCAGTGTGTGAAGTTATTTTTAGTAAAAAGTCAGCGTTGTTTATCAGCTAAACTTGTATGAAGGTTATTACATTTTGCCCCTCTATCTCTGAAGTTATATAATTGAGGGAAATTTTGCCATTTGAGTACGATTGAGGGGCATATAGTAATTTGTCTTAAAATAAATGTACACAGAAAGAACACGTCTCACGTAGATGACTTTTACATTGTCTTGGTCTTTAATTTGCGTGTCCAAATTACCTAATGAAACGACAAGCTTCGGACAATTAATTAAATTATTAAAATTAAAATTATTCAAATAAAGTTAAAATATTTTAAAATTGTATTTTAATTACAAATAAATATATAATATGGGTGATTTGTCTATAAAATACATATATATATATACTCACATGTTTATAGATTTTTTTAATGTTGTTAATTATTTTTTTAAGAAAATTATTTTCTTGAAAAATAATTGACTAAGATTAATTTACAAATTTCTCCTAAATTTATATTAGCATAATGCACTTGCGCTTGCACAAGATCCCATGAACAATGTAAAACAACTCTTATCTGAATTAACACCTAATTTGTCACTGATTTGATGAACTCATCTAGCAGATAAATAAATAATAAATAAAAGAAAAAGTGTAATTTGATATAGTTTTATGAATTTATATTCTTGAGATAGATCGATTAGATCTATTCTTACGGAGAAAATTAATATTTTTTATTTAAAAATTAATATTTTTTTATGAATTGGATCGGTAGAAGATATATCTCATAAAAATGACTAATGAGATAGTCTCGTGAAAATGTTCACGTGAATGAAAAGAGATAATAGAATTTACTCATCGAACAAAACTATTTTTAAAAATTTACAAGTCCATTTCATTATTATGTGGATTTTGATGGATTCTTGAGATGCAATCAATATAAAAAATAATAATAAATCCAAGTGTTCATACAATCCTTCTAAGAATTGTTAAGCAGTTTGTTAATGTTGTGTTTGAATTGACGAATTTAAAATGATGAATTTTATAAATATTTTGATTTCAAATTCTTTGATTTGACTGGATGAACATGATTGAAACATATTTCAAATAACTCTCGTATGAATTATACAATTTCGATAATAAATATCATAATCGTTCAAATTATCCATCGCAGTATCAAATTCATCTATCTAAATGACATTTTGATGAGTGCAACTCAATATTTCGATACACAGATAATACAAATTATATAATTTATATACACATTATATAATTTATATATAACGAGTACATTACTTTTTGGAATAGTAATTTAAAAAAATGGAAAAAAGAAAGTCGATACTTTGTTGGTACTTGGTATCGTGGAAGAAGCCTATGACCACATGGAATAAAAGTAAGTTAAATAATGAATGCATAGGGGAATTAGTAAAGTTTAATGTGAGTATCTACTTTTAAAAGAAATTTGTTTACAACTACATGTAGCTGGTAGGAGAAAAGGTTATTGATGTGAGGTGGATCTAGAAACGATTAGTGTATATATATATATATATATATATATATATATATATTTCGTAATATGAATCTGGTCGGGTATAACATGCTAAATCTCGGAAGACAATGCAGACATATGTGTTGTCTCGATCGTACAAGCTTAAGGATGGTCAGAGATGAAAAATCAAGCTCATTCTAATGCTTGAAGAAGTTCAATGAAACATTCTATGAAGACTTATCGTGCAAAGAAGTATTTGAATGTGAAATGACTTCGGAATGCAGTCAGGACGCACCCCAACATGTCAAACAATGCGCCTTAGCACGCAAGGGCATGGGACATCGTGCCTCTTGCGCAGGATTTGCGACATCAACACGTCCTAGCGGACAAAAATTTTCGTCATTTTTCGAAACATATGATCGATTTTCATGTGAAACATATTCGTTCTGAAATATTATAAAATATAATCTAAATATGACTATTTGATGTCCTATTTCTTCAATCTCTATCTACTCATTCACATCTTTTATTTTACTTTTCCGTCTGAATCAAAAGAACTCTGACTATTTACCATTATAAACCTTTTAAAAGATTTTAAATAATGAGTATTTAATAAATAGATAACAAACGGCTATTTTTTAATTCATTTTTTTAGCAGCAGTGATCTCTCTCAATCGGCAGCTAATCTTCTCCCAAGAAAATTCCTCACAGCACGTACGCCCTGACTATGATGCTGAAGAGACGGGAGAATTCACTCTCTTCGTCCCGCCGCCTCGCCGCAGACCCACCATTACAGGAAACTCGCCATGCGAAACCCATCGGCTGCATGTCGGGCATTTTTCAGCTCTTCTCCAAATACCAGAAATCCAGCAAACGCCTCACTTTTGGTTAGAAATTCTGACTTTCTCCAAACAATCATATGCTCCCTGTCCCCTGAGTTCTTTAATTTATTTAGAAGTTTATTTGAAATGGAAGCACATTTTCAGGCAGGAAACGAGAAAAATGCGAGCCATCTTCTCCAGCAAAAGACAAAGACAAGCCAAAAAAGGATTCTCTTTCATCGGGTAGAGAAGACAAAAACGGAAGTCAGGATTTTGGATTGTCGATCGAAATTAACGTGCCGAGAAGTCCATCGATCCCGCCTGAGATCCGGCTGTCTAACGCAGTGAAATCGCCTGAAAATCCTAGAACTCCGTCCTCATTGGTGGCAAGGTTAATGGGATTGGAGGATATGAACACTTCCGTGAAAAGGCCGGCATTGGAGGAAACCGGTACTATTTCGGAGAAGAGACATCAGCTGATACGAGCTTTGGAAAAATGTAATAACGATCTGGAAGGGTTGAGGCGGATCATCCAGGCGGTGCAAACAAATGACGTGCGTCTTGCGAAGAGAGATCTTTCAGGCAGAGAAAACGAAGACTCCTCGGGTGGCGAACTCTTGCACGGAAAAGCGCGCCGCCGTCGGGGCTTGGGCACCTACTAGTGGCTTCCCCGAAACGCAGAATACTGGTATGTCTCTCTATCTTTTTGGCGTCTCTTTTCTGATTTCCATTTCCCTTTTTATTTGCAAATTTGTGCTAAACACATAAAATAACCAGACGTGATTTCATCTGTATAATCACAAATTAAAATTGTACCAATCCAAGCTAAAAAAAATTAAATTTTATTATAAAATATTATAAGAGTGGGTCTCATTTGAGACATCTCACGGATCTTAATATGTGAGACGGATCAACCATACCATATTTACAATAAAAAGTAATACTCGTAGCATAAAAAATAATAATTTTTCATAGATGACCCAAATAAGAGATTCGTCTTACAACTACGACCCGTGAGACCGTCTCACACAAATTTTTACCATATTATAAACACATTCATTTTCTGAGTTAGAGAGTAATTAACCATAATGTGAAAATAGAAAAACTTTTTGGCATAACTAAGCTAACTGATTTGGCAAAAATTAACGAGTCCAGCAAATGCGATAATATTTTTCATTCACGAATTTATTTTCGTGATATCATCTCAAAAGACATACTCTTTTCATTTTGTTTTTTTTTATTATTAAGTTTTAAAAAATAATTAATAAATTTACTAGTCGATATGTCTAAGTAGCCCGCAAGCTACTCGATCACTCACTAACGTAACTGTGTTCGATATCGGTTCTAGTTTATTTGAACAAGAATTGAACTACAAGTTTTTTTCGAATGTAAACCATAAGTAGAATCATCTTTCAAAAATATGAATCATATATATGGTTCCTAACAATAAAAAATCAGAAACCAAGATCGATAGAAAATGCAACCTTGTGAAAAGCAACAGTAAGCCCAGCACTGGAGTGGTGTCATAAATTGTTGGAGAAGATGATTGCTTGACAAATAATTTGGAGTTCAATTCTACTAACCAACAATTTATCATGTGCGTTTGTCGCACATGATTTGCACAATACGATTTATCTGACTACCGTGACCTGCAAACTACCGCGTTAACCCGAAAGTTATGTCGTCATAAAAAAAAACAGTAGGCCTAAATTAATTTTCACCTTGGTGATGCTCATGATGATGAGTCAAAGAAGATCAAAAGTTGAAAAAGGAAAAAAGTAAAGGGGTAAAAGAAAGAAGAAGAATGCTGGTGTGGTCGCCTGCGTGACTACCAAAAGGCAAAGCATCATTGTTTATTATTGCTTTTGATGAATTATTTCAACCTTTTCTGCTTTTTGGTCCATCATCCCTATAACCACGATACTTTTTTACTTCAACCATTTTAATCAAATTCATCGGTCCATTCTAATTTTTTCTACAACTGTTTTTTGATTAATTACACAACTTTAATCAATTTTTAGTATTAAAAAATTCAAAGCATTTACACCATGTGTTTTTTTAAAAAAAATTAAGATTTAAAACCTTTTTAGAGGGATAAATATATCTGAGTTTTAAAACATAGGGGAACTGAGTTTGATTTTTTTAAAAATAAAAGATGTATTAGCTTATTAATATTTTTTAGAGGGTTTTATGTCTTATAGACTTTCCGCAGAGAGCTGATGCAATTAGCTATAAAGAGAGACAAACGAGCAATCCCCATCAATTTAATATAAAAAAATTAAGGAATCGAGCGACCTGCCCTGCATGTGTAATATTTTTACGTTCATTTTTTCGTTTTCTTCTTTTGTAAGGAATTTACTAGAAGATTTTAGGGTTGCCTTTACTTTTAGTGACATGATTATGTATTGATAAATTATATTGTGATTATTGAAGTAATATGATACATAGATAAGTGGAATAGTGACTGATAAAAATATAGCATGTTTGGTCTAATCCTCTTCAATTCGTGCAGTCTGCCCAACTCCCAAAACACCAGCATGTCTCCTACATCACCGCAAGCCTCCTACAGCATCCAAGAAACCAGGAGAGGACGATGCCGAACTAATGGCAGTGTTTTTAACAAGATCGTGTCGTCGCTCACCGCCTATCGCCACCTCGACCACCCGACTTAGCACCAGCTCGTCGCCAAAGGCTCGGACATTAGAAGAAGTGTGCAAAGACGTGGCTTGGGGTGAGCAGAGAGAAATGGGGAGAATATTGGTGGTGTTGCAAGATTACATATGCAGAGACTTGGTCGAGGAGGTTGTCAAAGAACTGAAATCTTGTCGGGTTCATTATTCGTTACCTCTGGACGGATGTAAGAGGAGGCTTAGTTTCTAGTTGAGTGGTCATGGGTTTAGTTGTTTCTTGAAATCATGTGTGTATTTAGTACATTTTGACGGGTCGTATATATATTCGAGGTCAAGGTCATTCTCTTTTTTTTGCATGTCTTTCGAGTATGTAGGAGAATCATTCGAAGATTGGCCGATTGGATGTGTCTGAATGCTGTTAAACTTTGATTAATGTCTTAGAGGTTTATTTGAATCACTTAAGAGTACCAAGGCTTTAGTTCCATACTAGCACGGGCGGAGCCATGTGTTACCCGGGCGACTTTTTTTTCCGATATCTTTTATACATAAAATTTTGTCTAATTTTCCGATAGGCCGAGTCTCTATTTGTCAATTAAATTTGCTTTCAACTATTGTTTAAAAAATTATAGTCCGAGTAGAAATAAAAATCTGACTCGTCTCGTATGTCTGAATGATGTTAAATTTTGATTAATGTCTTAGAGGTGGATTTGAATCACTTAAAGAGTACCCAAGGCTTTTTGACCCATACAGTAAAGAGAATTATAAATATCAGTAGTTTGTAGGGAGTAGTAAATAACTTTTTGACCCAATTTTGGTTTTGAATCCTCACATGTGTATCCATTTATTTATTCAGATAACTATATATATATATAATTATGATGAATTAATTTATTTATTCAGATAACTATATATATATATATAATTATGATGAATTAGCAATTTATTAATATTTTTTTAAATATTAAAGTTACACTTACAATATTCCTATATATGTATGCATAATTCAATTGGGCAGGGCGAAAATTCTCGATTCGAAATTTCACTCATGAAATATCTATTTAATTAACCAATGTTTTTTTTTTAAATATTTAATTTTAAAATTTGAAGAAAGGGACAGAAATAGAGGGTGGTGGGATGTGTGAGTGTGTTAAAATCCAACGTTGGAGAAATCGTCGGAGAGCACCCGTGCGTGCCTCCTCGGAAATAGTTACTATATATATACATACATACATATATATATATATATTAAGTTTGAAATATTTAGAATACGTACCAAAAATTTGTTGAATAAATTAAATACATATCGATTTAAAAAGTCGTATATTTTATAAATAGGTAGAAAATATAACTTTATAATAAAATTCACATTTCTGTAATTTATTTTATATATTTTGCGAGAAATTTTTAAGACTGGAGGCAATTAAATTGGGATGATAATAATAATAATAATAATAATAATAATAATAATAATAATAATAATAATAATAATAATAATAATAATAATAATAATAATAATAATCAATCTCTTTGATTTCGATGCGAGATCAAGAGTCCCGCCAGCTTGAAGACCGCATGTATAGCATGCATGCACGCAGCTACTTGGGATTCAAACTTTGACTTGGAGCACCTTAGCTGGATGTCCCCCAGGGATCATTCAACTATAACCAGGGGCGAAGGTACAGCTCTTTGTACTCGGGCTTTAGCCCGGGTGGTAAACCCGGGTGGTCCAAATTTTTTTACAAAAATTTATATGTAAATTTTTGTATAATTTTGAATAAATTTGATGTTAACCCGGGTAGATCAATTTAAAATATTAAAGGATGTTAAAGTTTAAAATTCTAGTTCGGTAATGCCAGATTCCTGGCTCCGCCTCTGACTATAACCTAGATCATTTACAAGAACTCGAGCTCGCTCGCTCGCGCACGCACTGGGATCGAAGTTACTAAACCAAGACTAAACGTTGAATACTTTAATAGCCCAAAACCTAAAATATATATATCGAGTTAGTTGACCAAAAAAATTATTTTTCTATTTATCCATAAAGAAAAAAATCAATGAGAAGCATTATTAATTTTTTTAAGAGTGCAGTACTGTCCAAATTACTCTAAGTAAAATCAAATTTCAAATCTAATAATTATTTCAAAAAATTTCTTTCGCTAGGTTCTTCATATATTCTTTGTAAATTTTGAACTTATTAATTACATGCATAGATACTAGGATAATTTTTCCAAGATTACACAGATTGGCTTTGTCGATCGACGTCGTTCAAAGAAGAGATTGGACAAAAGGATACATCATTCTATATGATTCTATCTGGGCTGATTATTTGAAATATATATTACTTGGGTATTGATATTTACACTCCACCTCATATTAAACACTCCACTTTTACTAAAAAAGTGGAGTGTTTAATATTTACACTCTCAATTCTCTATCTTTTATTTTAAAAAAAATATTTAAAACAATTTTTGAGATTCATTCAATGATAAAACCAAAAAGAAAAGGAAGTGTTTTTTTCTCTGAACTATTTGGTTAGGCGCCAAATTAAGCGAAAGATCCGTTTTGGCTTAGTGTAATGTGGCTTTCTTGATTAATATTATTTGACTTATTTGCAAAATACATATTTTTTTATTTGTAGTTCTCTTGTGTTAAATTTTAATATTGTTTTGATTTTTATCATCAAAAATACATAAAAGTTTTATTTGTTTTAGATTTGGTTTAATAGTTTTATTTGTTACTACATTTGGTTGAACGATATTGATAGGCTCATAGTTAGTATTTTTATTTTCATATTTTCCATTATTCCAACTTCTGATATATTTAATTGATACATTTTTGTGTAATTTTATTGTAGGAAGAACTTTCGCGATCTTGGAGCAAATTTGAGTTAAAACGGTGATGTTTATCCTATTTGAAGTTTCCAAGATAGAGTTTGAAAGTGAATGACCAAGCCAGAAGAGGTCCTGGAATAAGGCATGGCCACGCCTTGTGGTTATGTTTCAGCTGCCTAAAATTGCAGGAAGTGAAAAATCTGATTTTATGAAGATTATGCAAGATTTGAAAGAATTAATTATGGATTTTTAGCTAGTTTTTCCAATAAATTAATTAGTAGCTAGATAATAGAAGATTATTGAAGGAAAAATGACAAAACCAAGGCATCGGAACACTTCTCCTTTATTCAGGAACATTAAGAGTAGCTACATGCAAGCATTCATACATTATTAAACACAAAAACACACCGGAGAAGAACTCATTGCATGCTGCAGCTGATTACAAGCAAGTTACAGTGGAACTAGGACAAACAAACCTATGACGGTTTCGGCAACCAACCCGACAGTGCCAGTAATGACGTTTCCTAGGAAATTCACCGGAGCTCGAAGGATTCCGGTGGGTGGCAAGAGTGTGCATTTTGCAATGGGAAGCTTAACAGTCACAAAACAAGGCAACGAAGTGTTGTCAAACAAAAGCCCATCGGCAAGATTGAGAACGGTATTGAAAAACCCGCTAGCATCCGTGAGCACGCTACCAACACTAGTGGTGGCTCCATTGCAAGTGATGGTGACATTCACCCCCTCAATGCCGCTGCAAGTGGGGCAAGGATTGCCGGTGGCTGAGCAGAATAGGCGGCCGGCGACCTTGACACCCTTTATGGTGATAAGCTCTGCATGCGAGGGAAGCACCGAGGCCGCAGAAAGGAGGAAGAGGAGAAAGATGGTGATGGAGGAAGGGATTGCCATTGGATGGATATGATGAAATAAAACTTGACAGATTGTGTTGGTGTGTTCATTGGCTTGAAGGGAACATCTATTTATAGGGTGTTTTTTTTTTTTATCTAGTTTTCACCTTTTTTGTGTTTTTATTTCTATTATCAGTGGGTCAACTTTATAAGTGAGTAGGGCTATCAACCCTCAGGAAGAAAATATTATATAAAATTGGTGATGCAAGTATGAAATTCCGAATATTATCAATTTAACAGTTCTTCTTTCAAAAAAAAAAAAGTTCTACTTTTTTCTGATTGAGGTCCATACCAACTAAAACATTTTGGTTCTACATTTTTTTTTTTTGCGATCTTGATCCTATAAATTTTTAAATTTCAATATTAGTCTGTTATTTATAAGTTTTGTTTTTATTTTAGTCATTTTCCGATATACCATCGATGTGGTGTCAATGTGGTATTGATATAAGATCGACATACCACCAATGGATCGGATGTGGTGGTACATCTATATATCCACGGTGAGAAGACTAAAATTGAAAAAACAAAAAAACAAAATAAACAAATCAAACCATACAAGATTAAGAAGAAATTTCGACAATAGTAGAAAAATATCAGTCATTGAAATTTTTTGCACTAGGAAATTCAGTTAATTAATATTGTTGTTCACTATTTGCATTAGTTAGCTTTTATTTTATATAAATAAGCACACGATAAAAATAAATTTCTACTTAGTCAAACAAAGAGATAAAAAAATGTTTCTAATTTAGGTAAATCGTTTATTTCATAATGAAATATAGTGTAATATATACATAGGTTATTTTATTGTATAGGCAGTTGACCTTATAATAAGGTAGCTATATATATATATATATTGCAGATATCAGTTATTTAATACTACTCCGACTCAATTATATAGGATTCATTTCTTTTTTCATTTATTTCAAAGAGTATCTCTCTTTGAGACGGTCTCACGAATCTTTATCTGTGAGAGGGGTCAATCCTACCAATATTCACGATAAAAGTAATACTCTTAGCATAAAAAATAATATTTTTTTCATGGATGGCCCAAATAAGAGATCCGCCTAACAAAATACGACTAGTGAGACCGTCTTACACAAGTTTTTGTCTATTTCAGATATATAGTTCAATTTCTATATTTAGTTGCATATTAGAGGTATATTTGGACCACTCATTTGCACTATTGTTTCGATTTTAGCCTTTATTTATCGAAATGTATATGCAAGTTAGTAGATTAAAACCGTAAATTGAATGATCGCAAGTTATTGGACCAAAAATATAACTTCAGGTGTATGATTAATTCATTAAATTTTTTAAAAGATTTAGATATTCTTTAAATTCTTGTTTTGTTGTTTGAGACTCGCTTACTACCCCTAGTCCCAAGATAAGCAGAAAATATAACAGAAGCTCTTCAGTTATTTAGATGCTACGTACATGCATCATACATGGAGGATTACATGAGACAACTTGTAAGCAGTCTAGCTACACCAGAACAAATAAACCGGTGACAACTTCGGCCACCAATCCAATGGCGCTCTGGACGACTGTCCCGATAAAAGTCACTGGAGCTCGGAGGATTCCGGTGGGAGGTAACAGTACACACTTGGCGATCGGAAGCTTAACGGTCACGAAACAAGGCGACGAAGAGCTGTCGAATACAAGTCCATCAGCGAAACTGAGAACAGCGTTGAAAAATCCACTGGAATCCGTAAGGACGCTGGCAATTCTAGTGGTGGCTCCATTGCAAGTGATGTTGACGTTCACCCCGGCAAGGCCCCGGCAAGTTGTGCACAGTGGTGTGAGGTTACCCGTGACGGAGCACACCAGGAGGCCTCGCACCCGAACAGCCTTGACGGAGATCAGGGCCGCGTGAGATGGAAGGACCGCAGTTGTGATGAGGAAGAAGAGGAGAAGTAGGGCAGCGGATGAAGGGTTTGCCATTTTGTTGATGGTTATGATTGTATGAAAGATGGTGCCGATTTGTTGTTACAACTCGAAGAGACCACCTGTCTATTTATAGGTTCTTTTAGTTCTATGAATACGTCTCTTGTTAGACGATCTTACGAATTTTTATCTGTGAGACGGGTCAACCCTACCGATATTCACAATAAAAAATAATACTCTTAGCGTAAAAAGTAATATTTTTTCATGGATGATCCAAATAAGATATCTGTCTCACAAATAAGATCCGTGAGACCGTCTCACATAAATTTTTACCCTAAATTTTTTCTACTCACGTCTCACAAAATTATCTCGTCGGACTTTCTCATATATGTTTTTGTAATTTATAATTATGTCAGTCGTAATAGAACAAATTTCAAGTGTTTTCATTGGGGGAAAAAAACCGATTTTACCCCCTTTTTTTAAGCGAAATCGATTTAGTGGTATGTACTCTAAAATGAATGTTCATCACTCTAGTTGTTTATTCTATGTAACTGAAAGAGAAAGACTAAATATATTTTTTAAGAATATGTCCATAAGAGAAGTTGGACTCATATGATTTTTGTGAAATTGATATACTTATAGTATAAACTAATATTTTTTATATAAAAATTAATATTTTTCATAGATCGAATATCCGTCTCACAAAATTGAATCATAGGATGGTCTCATAGGAGTTTTTTGTGAATATGTTCTGCATTCTTCCGAATACATAATTGGAATAGCACTCGAAGAAATGAACCAAATTTTAAATATGAATCTTTACATTTTTTGGTAATGTTATTAACCGTTTTAGTATTTTAATTTGTATTTATTTTTAAATTTTGATTTTTTTTAATTGAAGTGTTGACGTGGTATCGGAAATCAATAATGTTCTGCGACACCAGCAATTTTCGATGACACATAATCGTTTTCAATTTCACGCCATGATTTTCTAGCGTCACGTCAACATGCCGATAAAAAAATTCATTAGAATTCGAAAAAAAATAAATTGCAAATCAATAAACTAAATCATGAATCGACTTATGATAAAACAAAGAACATAAAAAAATAGGCAAAAATTTGTATGAGACGGTATCACGGGTCGTATTTTATGAGACAGATCTCTTATTTGGGTCATCCATGAAAAAGTATTACTTTTTATGCTAAGAATATTATTTTTATTGTGAATATCGGAGGGTTGACCCGTCTCACAGATAAAGATTCGTGAAACCATCTCACAAGAGACCTACTCTAAAAAATAGAAAATATTCACTATGAGCCAACTTCAATAGTTAGATTATCCACTAGATCAGTATATCCCATACGATTTTCCGCTAGCTACTTCTTATCTTGTAGAATAAAATAATTCACTTGGCCAAAATCGGTGGAAGTCAATTGATGTATTTGAGAGTTCTTGGACAGTTTTTTGAAACCCATAAAAATAGATTTGTACATTCTATTTTTAGAATTATATTGGAAAACACCAAGCATATATATTTAACAGTTTGAATAATAAATTAAAAAAATTAGCAATAAAAAATGTGGGGTTTTTTTTATAATTAGTTTAAATATAAAAAAATAATTCAAAAAAATTTATTTTGCAAAATTACTTTAATTTGTGCTTCGTAATTACGGATGCTTCACCTTATAAGTATATTATTATTATTATTATTATTATTATTATAAACATCCATGTTTACAAAGTACGGATTAAAGTAATTTTGTAAAATAATTTTTTTTGGAATTATTTTTAAATTTTTTTAATTTTTAAATTAATTATAAAAAAAAACCCCAAAAATGTGATAAATTGTCGTTTTAGTAAATATTACATAATAATTTTAGAATTTAAAAGTACGGTGCAATTTCGGAAAATGGAAATGCTGCCGAACCAAGAGCGCACCCGCGGTGCATCAAGGACCGCACCCGCGGTGTGACGTGCAGTGCAAAGAGCTATGCCACGTCTCATGTTATTGCATGGATATATATATATATGTTGAGCCATTCGTTTCCTTCATATTTTAGCAGCAAGGAATCGAGAAAAGGGCTCTGGAAAAGAGTTGAAAATCCTTACACCTTTTGTGAGAAATCCGTCCGTCTGATTTTGAATCCGACTTCGGTATTGAGTTCCTGGCAACGTAGGCTACAACTGGACGTAAGTTTTACTACGTTTTGACATGTTTTAGAATTATGATATTGTCAGAATTGAATGGAATTCATATATGTTGTTCTTGACATGTTAGACATCATAGAATCGAAGTCAGATTAAGAAACGGACTGATTATGGAATTGTTATGAATTGTTAGGGTATATTGATTTATACCAGACAGATTTGAATTGTGATTGAATTACGGATTGTATGGAATATGGGTTATGGATTGTAACTGTTATCTGGTGATAGGGTATTGACGGGGATACTGAGTTTGTACCGTTATGCCGTTGATTTTGAATTAAATCAAGATTGATCAGATTGATATTGATTTGAAAGGTATATTGACATGAGATTATTGATATTGTCATTGCCAGACAGACTGTGAATTCAGGACTTCGACTGAGCCAGAAACCGACGAAAGAAAGGTATAAGTCAATGTGGTATTGGGAGATCGACTTGAGTCGGTTAGACTTGAGTTTCCCTAAATCACATACTTTACTTTATTGCATTGATATTACATTGATTTGATTGATATACTTGTTCTCTTGATTATAGATAGCATGTATTAGACGAGTAGTCTTATGACAGAAGTGCCTGATAGTGGTGGGATCACCACGGGCACATTGCACGATGTCATGAGATATTGTATTGGCGGAAGTGCCATAGTCTGCTACTGGATAATTGGCTATCGATGTGGATAGAATTATAGCTCATTCTATTACTGATGATCAGTATTGTATCGATGTGGATAGAATTATAACTTCTTCTATTACTGTTGATCGATGTTATATCGATGTGGATAGAATCGGAGTTTCTTCTATTACTGGTGATCGATACTATACTGATGTGGATAGAAACATAGTTTCTTCTATTACTGGTGATCGATACTATATCGACGTGGATAGAACTGGAGTCTTTTCTATTACTGTTGGTCGATATGGAATGCCAATGTCTGGAAACCGGGATCCCTAGACTAGGATTGAGTCTAGTCTGAGTCGTGGAGTCACGAGCATTGTCGACAGTTTGATATTGATTATGTTTCAGATTTTGATACATATATCTGTTACCTGATTACATGCTTTATATTTGTTTATATGATTGCATGTTTCGTTGATTTATACTGGGATTATATTCTCACCGGAATTATCCGGCTGTTGTCTTGTCTGTATGTGTACTTGACAACAGGTGGGACAGGTTCAGGGTCGAGGAGATGAGGAGAGATCGAGTTAGAGTGGAGACTTCGGACTTTGATCTGAGATAGGGTTTGGACACTTGATATTAGTTGTTAAACTCTAGTTTGAATAAATGTTTATGATACAGGACTTGTATTTTATATACTGATATGTATATATGTCTTGATTTCACTACGTTCCGCATTTTAAAAAGAAAAATTTTTAGACCCTGTTTTATAATCGATTAATTAGTCCCAATGATGATTAAGAACTTGATTAGCGTTCGGGTCCCCACAGGTATTTTGTATTAAAATGTAATATGATAATTACAAATACTTTTTGAATAATGACAAGTTGAGTGCAGTATTTTTAGGGCCATAGCTGGAATTATAAATGTTTAAATGTCATCAATTAAATAAATCATAAATTAATGTGGTTTAATTTAGAATAAGAATAGACTTGAAGACTTAATTGTCATGATATTATTGTGTGGATACTGATTGTGATATTTTTAGTTTGTTGACTGCCCAAACTAGAACATAATCAATTATAGTCTTTTGTAGAGATATATAATTTATTAACATAATCCCACACAATTGAATTTCTTATGTTAATTTAGGCCCTAGAGTATGTTAAGTTGTCCGAACACGTTCCCGAGCTAACTTATATAATACAAAACTTCTGCAAAACCGCGTCACAAATCAATTTATAAGACTTATCTCATATTCGACTCAGTCGATAAAAAAATATTACTTCTAATTATAAAAATATTATTTTTTATTTTAAATATAGATATGATCGACTCATCTCACGAAAATAAATTTATAAAACCGTCCCACAAAAACATCTTCCTTGTATAAGAATTTCTCTCCATTCTCGGTTGCGCCTATTTAGTATGTGCTTGAGTGTATGATGAAAACAGAAAATGGTAGCCTTTCACATGATGAAATACTCTACGACGGAAACATATTGATTATATTATCAACAGAAGCCGATCAAAATTCACAATTCCAAGCAAATATAAATTCACAAATCATACACACGTACGACAATCGTGGCATTATTTTTAAGACAACGTAAGAAACATATACACGCACTTCAAACAACTTACATCAAGAGAGAGATGAAATTCCGAATCACGGCGAAAATGGAACTACTGTTTAGTAACCTCAGCCTGAAGAAGACCGTCCCGAATCTGTGTTGCGATGTCTTTAACAGCCCCAGGACCGTGTGGAATAAACACAGCAGATGATTTGGATGATGCTCCAATTTCCTTCATTGTGTCGAAATATTGTGTGACAAGAACCATGTCCATTACATCCTTGGCTGATGTTCCGGGCACGCTTTCTGAGAAGGCAAGCACACTGTCTCTTAGCCCGTCTACAATGGCCTGACGCTGACGCGCGATCCCGAGCCCAGATAAGTATTTGGATTCGGCCTCTCCCTCGGCTTTCTTGATTTGCAAGATTTTCTCAGCTTCAGCCTTCTCATTTGCGGCAACCCTCATACGAGCAGCTGTTGTGGCATTGAAAGATTATCAGAGTTCAGATATATTATTCTCGATCAAATGGCATCTCTTTGAAAGCAAACCCGACATATGCCATGTGGGATCATGGAGCAATGGTAGAACTGGCCCAAGTTCCATTTATATTTTGTTTAAAGTCAAACAAGAAAATTTCACTTAAACTCCAGACTCCAATGGTGATGCATGAACATCGGAAACATTTCTCGCTTAGACCAAACAAGAAAAAATCAATTAAGATACAAATAGAGTATTACAGCCATGCACTAACGTGAGACTTGAAGCATTGTGCTTCGGTTCTAGAGAGAGTTGACAATTTCGAAACTAACCCGAATTTATTTCATTCATGGCTCTCTTAACTTGAGCATCTGGTTCAATGTCGACGATTAGCGTCTGGACTATCTCAAACCCATAGGCAGACATCGCCTAAAACGCCAAATATACAAGTTCAGAAGTTAGATACACATTGCAAATATATCAACCTCTGTTATCAATATAGCACACATTACCTTTTCAAGTTCATTCTCCACAGCCTTAGCTATGTCATTCTTCTGCTCGAAAACAGAATCCAATTCCAATTTTGGTACACTTGCCCTTATGACTAGCAATGCATACAGTACAGTTCATAAATATTACCGTAACATTTTCCAAGATGGGGAAAAAAGAACCCTAAGGATAGCTATTTTAAACTAATCTTCTCTACATCACATAGACAGTATAACCGTAATACATTAAAGAAAAAATTTCTACAATCAAAGGAATAACTCGTCAAGCTAAAACAGTCTCCTTCGTTGATAGAACTGACAACAAACTAATATAGTAATCTTAAAAAGAGCATCCCATGATTGCAAGAAGAGTAAACGCAAGTACTTCCAAAATAGAGTAGAATGAGACATCAAACACCACATAAAAGGAATATAATGAAAAAAATTGCTAAGTTGCATGTCTTGAATTTGCAAAACAATGAAGAATGTTCAACAAAAAAAGCGAGCAAGAGTTCAAGACATTGAGAACAACCAAACCTACTTTGATTAAGCAAAAATAGTAATAATTGATGAAAAATAGAAAGAAATAAATGCTAAAAGCCACAAGTCATCAAAACCATACCGTCAAAAACATATGCTTGGATCTGTTCTTTCGTGTTAGTTAGCTTGTAAAATGCATCTGCTGCTTTCTCAGCCAATGCTCGATATTGAATTGAGGCAACCACCGTTACAAACACATTGTCCTGAAACGCAAGCATTTCCTACACTTTATATAGTGTTCAAAATATTGCAGAAAAACAATGTTGTGTGCAATTTCCTGCTGCAAGCTTTCGTTTTTCCTCGTTCATTTCGACAGAAAATTTGAGTCTAAGAATAAGGCCATCCATAAATTTTTTTTCAATAATTCCTACTAAATATAAGTAGCGTGGACAACATAAATTGGTTTGTTCATCATACATATCCACATTTTTTAATTGGAGCTACTGTGAGGTTATCATCATACAAAACGTGCAATAGGATATAACAATGCTATGCAAGATTTAAGACCCGATTATACCAATTACAAAGAGAATAAGTATAACTCTAGATAAAATGGCGTAACACCTTAGTTTTTGTTTCACAACGGACATCAAGCTGCTGCACGCGCAAGGTCAGTGTACCAGCCATCTGGTAACCTAGACACCAAGGCAGGCAATGGCACCCAGGCTCAAGCACGTTGTCATACTTGCCAAACTGTTCCTTCACAACAACAGTAGACTGATCCACTTGAATGCAACCAAGCACTTGACCCATTTTTCCAAACTATAATCGCTATAGACAACAAGTGCAGAAAGAAATTTCAGACAAAATCAGTCAAGAAAAGATGATAACATGGTGTGTCCCTGCATTTTTTTAGCGGGAACTAGAACACGATGTTAACTTCATGAGCCTCATAAGAATACCAAGACGCAACGGGCCTGACAAGCAGGTTTTTCAACCTGAGTTCAGCCTATTCTAATCACACAAACTTAAAATAAAATAAGAGAAGATGCTAAAAAAGTTCATGGTTTATTTTTAACTTTAGTATGATACCCTTTGGACTTTAAGTCGAAGCCTACAGAATAGGAACATAAAATGAAGAAATTGGCTTAAAAACAAGTTATCAAGCAGAGTTCTTGAACAATCATGAGCTCCTACATACTGAAACTTCAATAAAGATTTAAACATCATTCTCTTCTATCGTTTCCTACACTCCAATGATACTCCAGCCTTCAATTTTTACAATGAATTAGCAATAGCAAGAGAAAATAAAATCAAAAAGTTAGTCTGGTGGTGACCTAAACTTAGATCAGAAATTGAACTTTTTTCCTCCCCACTAGTTCATTCCTTATAAACCATGACCATACATTTTTTATAATGGTCTCGGACAGGTTCTTTGGATTAAAACAGAGAAATCTCATCAAAATTTCTACCGAAATATCTGAATCCAAATCTAAATCCAATCATCAAAATTTCTACCGAAATATCTGAATCCAATCCAATCCAATCTCAGTCCCAAGTTACCAAACAGTGGCAGAGCCCTGAGGAACCGGCAGGGCTGATGGCTACCCTTCATTTCTTTAAAATTTTCTATACATTTATATATTTTTATTTTAATAATTGTAATTTCACCCCCTAAATTTTTCACCCATTACAACGTTAGTTTCGCATCCTCTGCAAAAATCTTGGCTTCGCCTTCACAAAGCTTCATCCAACGAGGGCCTTCACTCAGACACGTAAAGAATTTTAACTTTCTTCGCAACAAAGGAAAGCAAACATGGCGTTCACCCACTAAACCCAAAAACCCATCAAATTATTACCCAAAAAAAATCAGAATTTAGAGAATAAACCCCACAAAGAAAACTATACCAGTCACCAAACAAATAAAATTCAAGAACAAGTCATCAAATATCACTAAATTGCAACACAAATTAGCCCTTCAATCGACATCTCATTCAAAGTAACATTTCGACAAAGAAAATTTATTGCGAAACGCGGAAGAAATCTTACCAGAATATATGGGAGAAATGGTGGTTTGTGTTGTGGCTGGAATGAGGAACAGCAGGGTGGAGCTTTCTATATATTTAAAGAAGACTGGTCAGCGTGTATCAGTAGATTTGACATGTTTCACATAATATAAGGATTCGTGAGAATGTCTCACAATATTTCTATTTTTGTTTTTTAATTAATGGTTTTCATTTTTTATATTATTTAAACTTTGTAATTATGAGTATTTAATTATATTTCAGCCTCGATCTTGTGAGTTTTAAGAGAGAACATCAAATGTTACAATACTTTCGCTCCATCTTTTATTTTTTTTGTTCTAATATTTTATTTTATAAAACCTAAGCAAACTTGTCGTCAACTACAAAGTTTCTCCTCATTTACAAAAGCTTCTATTTATAGTGACTCTTATATGAAATGGACAAAAACTTATGTGAAACGGTCTCACGGATCGTAGCTGTGAGACGGATCTCTTATTTGGGTCATCCATGAAAAAGTATCACTTTTTATGTTAAGAGTATTACTTTTTATTGTGAATATGAGTAGGGTTGACCCGTCTCACAGATTAAGATCCGTGAGACGGTCTCATATGAGACTCACTCTAGGAAATATTACTTTTAAATAGACGAAAAATATATTTAATTTAGTTATTTGACATGTCTTGTGGTCGATTTTTCGAGCAATGTTTTATGTTAAAAATAAATATTCAATTATTGCGATTAGCAATAATGGTTTATGGAAGATAGAAATTCAAGATATTTAGTATTTCATATTGTAAACTTTCTTGTTTATTTTGTGTCCTTGTATTATTATTATTTTGAATCCAATACGTTATTTATTACAATTTTTTTCGTAAGGAAATAAAATATATAAAAACAAGAATTAAACGTAATTTTTTATTGAAAAAACTAAATAGTCCATCCAATATAAATGGATTTTTCATAAACATTTTATTTTAAATTGTAATATTTATATATCCGTATGATGTGTAAATTATTTTTTCTTTTCATTTTTTATAACGAAGAGTCGAATTTGCCTTAAATGATGCTTTAAAATTTCAGGAAACGGGAAAACATTTTTGAAATTTTTGGGATAATAAATTATGAAGTTAAATCGATTGGTCGTAATTAATATTGTGTAATTATTGTTTAAAATGAAACGAAAAATCGTTTTTTTTTTTTAACAATTTGAGAAGCCAAGTGAATCGTGGATTTTCACAGAGTGAAAATACTTATAAAATTGCATGACATATTCAGTCTTTTAAGTCTGAATTCGAAAACATTAACCTATTTCAAAGTATTTCTTTTCTATTATCTAATAAAATTTAATATTTGTTTGAAAGAGCTCGTTTTCTTTGTTAGAAATAGCTGATGCATGATGCTTGAGTTGTTGTATAAATTAAAAAAAAAATGGTTATATTATTATCAATAACTATAGATTATTTTGATGAAATAACAAATATTCGATCATATAATTGATATGAGCCCGAATCATGCATATTTCAACATTTCGTGAAAAAGTATTTAAATTTTTGGTGAGTGTTTGTATTATATATTATTATATATTCTATTTTATTAAAGTTGAGAGCATGATAGTAACGACTTAGGAAGGATATCAACTTTTTTCTTCCAATTTTACCTTTATATGATACTAATATTATAATTTTGTTATTTTTTTTAAATTTCAACACACACTTTTATTTTTATTTTTTTTTATTTCTACAATTCAAATATCAATTTAATTCCTCCATAATTGTCAAATTTCACTTTAGTCTATCGACAATAATAAAAAATACTATACACACACATCGCATATACAGAATAACTTGTTATTGGCACAAGGAAAAATAATCACGATTCATGGGTTTTATCCAATAGGATCGGTCAATGTAAAGGAGTCAACAAGTTTTTTTTTTTATTATTATTTTAAAATTGTCTTTAGCTTTATCTTTTGAACATCATAATTGTGTTTAACATAATATTGGTCCCTATTTATTTTTAAATTTCAGCTTACTACAATACAAGATATATTAAATAATTTTGTTTTTATTATGAGTTTAATCTATAATTTTTTTTAAAAAAAATCAAAATAAAATATTGTTGAGTGCAATAATTGTCTGTGGTAGAAAGAACAATCGAAAATATGATGTTTGTCTTGTTGTGTCATGTGTGGTCTAAATATTTGAGTTGTATCGTTACCACCAGCTGTATTTTTTGGTATAGTGGCAAGAGTTCGGAATTACAACTTGTATACATTTTAATTGATGACAAAGAATGTAATTATTGAGAGAGATTCTTAAATGCAATAATTATTTATGTTGAGTAGAACGATCGATACGTATTTTGAGTTGCATTGTTACCTTCAACTATAACTTTTGATAAAGCAACGAATACTCGATCTTAGAAATACAACAGATTTTTATGAATTGAAATAAATTTTAAAGATAAATCAACTCGATTTTTATTCAAAATGTGTGTGCGTGTGTGTGTGTGTTAATTATCTAGTCTCGGTCTTTGGCTGAATATTCCTGTCATAATCACAGATGTGAATGAGAGAAGAAAATTCCAAACCAGAGGAAATATCGGGATTCTTAATAAATGCTGAAAATGAATATTAATTAAATAAATAAAGTACAATTTAATAATCATCAAAAGAGATGTTTGGCAATGAAAGTATGCTACCTTAAAAATATTTTAATCTTTAAAATCCAAGTTAGGAAAATAAAAGTCAAATAATTATATTACATACACGGCAAGCTCTACAATTTGCAAGAATATTTATTACAAGGTACCGTGGGAATATATACATATATATATATGTATATATATAAAATTGTCGTCGTTAGCGGGATAACGAGTTCAACCCGAGGATTTATCCCGTGTACACTTACGGATAGTGGCTATAGATTATCCCGTTACAATATATTATCCCGTGTACACTTACGGATAGCGGTTATGAGTTATCCCGTTACAATATATATATAATCATATTATATGAATTTGTGTACGTAGTAAAAAATATAGTATGATTTCATAAAGCAGAGGGTTCTATTATTTAACTTTCATTGTATCGCAAGTAAATATAAGTATTTCAATTATATTTATGTGTAAAAATTTATGTGACAAATTAGTTAATTTCTTTTTGGTGAACACCGGAAGGAGTAAAGAAAACTTGGAATATGGCCAAATTAATTTATGTAATTTGATTTATCGATTAAAAAGAAATGGAAGCAAATTTCCATGAAATAAACCAAGAAATTACAAACTTATGGAAGCAACATCCTCGACTAAATTTAAAATACTTTTTTTCCCAACAAATAGTCAATTCACGTCATTGCGTACGTGCCAAATAAACTAATCATTAGTTTCAGTACACAACAATTTTTTTCAAAAAAGCATTTTTTTCAATTTTATAAGAAATTTTTTTATTTAATTTGATCTATGAAAAATATCATTTATAAGTCAAAAAAAATTGTTTTTCAATTTTCATTCTAAATATAGACCGCTTCGATCCATACCATGGGTATAAACATGTGAGTTACCATAGACATATCAATTGTAGGAACGAGCACTTACCGCTTTACCAAAAGCTATAGCTAGTAGTAATGGTGCAACTCAAATCTTTTAAACCGCACAGCAGCACAAGCACCATGGTTCGATCGCTCTACCAAACAAGGACAATTATTGCACCCAACAATGAGAATAGAAATAATATTTTATTTAAATAAGATAGTAAAGAAATAACGTATTTTTAATAAGTAAATTTTCAAAATATAAATTAGAGAAAACTCACGTCATGTCCTATGTGTTAATCCCTCTGATGCGTTCTCAAAATCGATTCAATGGGCCTGATTTATTACTTGTTAATTATTTTTAACACCGCCAAAATATTGTTAAATAATAGTTCAAATAATCAATTAAATCAATCATTAATTTCTAAAATTCAGTTTTTCAAAAATTTAAGAGATTAATTAATATGAAGTGTAAATTAAAGTTTTGATTAATCATTTACGCTATTATAGTGCATATAGCTATGTATTACAATAATTAAATATTGTTCCCTCTATTAAGAAATTTTTTTATAATTGAATCTCGAATTCAAGATTTCATCACAAACTAAATATCATAATATCGAATGGACTACAAGACATCGACCTCCTCCATTTCATGTTACCATGGATGAGATTAATCTATCTACTAACCATGAATTAAAAAATTCAATCTATGATAAAGCAATCACAAAAACTTTCGTGAGACGTCTCGTTGATCAATTTTGTAATACAAATATTCTATATAGATTATTTATGAAAAATTATTATTTTTATGTCAAAAAATGTTCATTTTTATTATAAATATTAATAGAGTTGACATGTGATCTCACGAATAAAAATCTGTGAGACCGTCTTACAAGAGACATGCTCACTGAAACAATTATTAGTTTCTAATTTACAAGTTTTATAATTTTTATCTTAGAAATTTGATCAAATCAATTAAATTCTAAAATCTAATAATTAATTTAAATTTTTTAATTTATTTTACTATATTTACTTCTCAGACTTGTACGAGACATATTTATCAATAAAAATGAAACCAATTGTTTCGCATAATTTCTTGAATCGGAATTTGCATCGAACAATAATTCCAAGGAAAAATTAAAATCACAGGAAGAACGAGTGGGTGAAAACTGAAAACAACACAGAAAAATCACTATAAATTGGCCTATCTACACTGACTAATCTCAGTGTTGCAAGAAAATTAAGATTGATCATCATATATTATTTCTCAACAAAGGGATCTTATAGAAGTTCAAATATTTCTGCTGCAAGCTTGGAACTGCAATGAATCTTGGACAAACGAAAATCGCCTCGGTCATGAATCTGAATTATCATCGAAAACAAACGATCATATGGCTATCTCACGGAGCGACACTGGAAATAAAAACACCATATATGTACGTCGTTAAATATATGTGTGCGTTCAACTGCTAAAGAACATATCGTGAGCGCCATATTACTCACTCCATGATCTTAAAAATGCTCGACATGTTGATTGAAATCACACATTCGGAACAATGTTTAAAGTTAACTAATGCTTGACTGACATGCATTACCAGTTTTCGAGTGTAACAAGGAAGGTTACTTGTATTCTACAGTTGAACTGATGCTTACCTTTGTTCAGATAGTTACATCTTGCCTTTTCTCGTCTACATTGTCCTCAACTTCTATAGTGAAATTGTTTGTGGGATCGTTCAATTCTTGTTCGATAGGAGCGATGAGCCGGCCAGAATCAGTTCTTTCACTTGCTTCCCTTGGTTTCACGACTGTATCATCACATGACAGATTATTCAAAATCTCAGGAAGCGTTGAGTAGTGTTCCTCATCGAGCTTTGATGATCCCATTTCAAGGTCGATTTTTTCTTTGGAGCTTTTCATACCTCCCATGACCATGAAATCATGATCCGTCGGTTCCAGAACCACACTTTCTTCTTCGCGAAAAAATGCTCGAAAATCATTCATTGAAGGTGGGATCTTAGAGAAAAAGACTTCTTTGAGGTTCTTGATCATCCCTCTGTTATACTGGATTCTCCTTTTTATCGTATCGATACCTGAAGTTCTCATATGTAGTCTGCATATGTAAACATTTAAAATTTAGGCATAAACGGACTGTTGTTTACAGTTTCTGAATTTGAAAGGTGATTACTTTGCATAATTTTGAAAGAAAACTCACCTGATTCGTGCTAATCAGATAGAAGTGGAAAACTGATAGGCCACCAACAAACCAAACAGCAATGAAGCAGTAAACGATGAGTACAACCGATAAAACATCACTTGACATGACTTTGAATACTTTGCCTTTAGGTTGGACGATGTTGATCCAAGAGACGACAAAAACATAAATGCATAAAATCGTCGATGTTGATACAAACATGAAGAAGAACCTATAGTTCCGCTGCATAAATACACAACAAAAGATGACACTGTCACTTACACTGCATGATGTGTTTTATAATGACGAAATTAGTTGAAAATAGCAATTCTGGAAAGCATAAAACAAGACTTTTTCTCAAGATTTAGTGTAGAGCCATATGTCAATTGTTTCATGAAAGGTTACAGCTGATATTAACGATTCAACCCAAATCTTTTTTACGGTACACAACTGAAACAACAAATTTCGATTGTTGTGCATAGAAACAATCACATAGAAATAGCAGGGGCAGCTGCTGCTCCACCACAATGAGTGAATAATCGGATTTGAGTTTGAAAAAATGGGAACATTAAGATGCATAAAACACGCCAAGACATGCAAAGTTTAACTGAGATCTATACTAAATGATTATACTTTAGCCATCAAAATTTGTTTTAGAACGTCAGAATACTCACTATACCAATGCATTGACCAACCCATGGACAGTGGTGATCGAATCTCTGAACACAGTTGTTGCAGATGGAGCAATGAGATGCACGAGGTGGACGGTAGAGTAAACATGTGTCACAAAATTTCACTTTGACAGTGTGCCCATTTACGACGACGTCTTTCGTGCGAGGAAGTTTCAGATGAGGAGTTCTACCATTGACCCACTCCATTGAAGGAGTGTCTATTTCAAATGTTTCGTCAGATTCTGGAGGTTTTGTGTTTCTAGGAACGATTCCTGGATCTCTGCTTGAGGTATGGAAGAGGAAGAATACATCCTGCAAAAACACATAGGCATCAAGGTTCAATCCTTCTCAATGAATATTTTGTATTAGATTGTGATATATATGTGTTAAATATGACGAAGAAATGAAGTAAAACAATCAATATGCGACGATATATAAAACACTTCTTCAAGTAGAGCACCTCGATTCTCATAATAGTTCGATCTTCATGGCACGAGTATAAAATCCAAATTTAGCAATGGTGATCTACACAAAATTGTAAACCGCTTGAAAATCAGTCCACTTACCAACAACGTTAGCACTATAGCCACAATAAGTACTGGATACCAAGGATTGGCATTCTTGCCTTCTTTGATGTTGTGTTTAATGAGCAACAGAATCTTTATACAAAACGCGAGGGCCGGACCAACAATTAAAAACGCGGTCAAGAACAAAGAAGACACATCGGGTCCGAAGATCAATCTCCCCCCTAACAAGAATTTCTGTAACAAGTGAAACAACAAACAATATAAATTAATGAACAAGCCAAATCTCAAACCATCATAAATGTAAACTTATACTAATATATAGACACCGGACCTCCAATCGACAAATATCAGTATGATCAATACTTGCTCCATTACAACTTACAGTACTAGGAATGAAGTAATGAGGAAAATTTTTACAAGAAATACACACTAGCATGCATACAATAGGAACAGATTTACATCTGAATCTACTATATAAAAAATGAAAATTCAAATCAAACAGGGAATTTCAAATCCACAATTGAAAAGATCAAAAGGGCTCTTCCAGTAAAGTCCAAAGCATCAAATGATAACTCCAGTAATGATCCTAACATAAGCAGTTTATAACTTTGATTTTAGTTCCCAGAGTTGTTCCCACCTCCCATTAAAAGGAAAAATTTGATGGGGAAAAAAAACCATTTTTTTAATCGAGAAACATCACGCATCAGATTCAAGAATACCCGACAAACTATCGATTAGAAGAACCATAAAGAAGAAGAGATTACATTGCTTCCCCTCCAAACTTGATAAAGCCTCCTCGGATGGGGCCTTCCGAGGTCCATACAGATTCAATGCAAGAAGCTGACAACCCGAAGCTAAATTTAGATTGTCGTTGATTTCCAACCACAAGAAGCTCCTATTTTCCCTCTTCGCTCTGTTTCTTGGCAATAGCCCACATGGAGAAACACATCCAAAATCTCAAAGCTCGCGTCTTTTCATCATTATCAATCATTCATCAAGTGTTTCACGAGTTTTCGTCTGGATTTCAAGAAAATGCAGAGAGGGTTATGGCTGCGAGACAGAGAGAGAATGTTGGAGACGGGATGATCAAGAAACAGCTTCCATCTGCTCTCTTTGTGTCTGAAGAAGACGGATTTTCTTATGAAGAATATTTTCTTCCTGTCTTTAAATTATTTTGCATTTCGAAACTTTTTTTTTTAAACTCATTTCCTGTTCTTTTCGAATTATCTGCTGAATGCTAAAATCTTAATTTAAAATATATAAAAATCATATATTATATATATAAACAAATGATTTCAGTTACATTCTTTCTCTAATGTCTCACCTAACTCGCTGTTTCTCTCTCTTTCTGGCAGATTGCGCTTCCGAGGCGGGGCGGAGGTTCCAACCTCTGACCTTTTTTCCCGGGTAAGAAATGGAAATATGCTGTTATTCGTAATATCAAGATTTTAATTTTGTCTTTTATAAAATTATATAAATCTTATATTTTTGTTTTTAATAATAAAAATAACCTATCATATTATTTTTCCTTTTTTTCGGACAAAATATTTTTCACTATTCATTTTTCATATACTACAGGAAATTGGTTTTATATTATATTGAAAAGTTCCACTTACAAAAATTGGTAAAACAAGATGGAAATGGAAATTATGTTCTAAAAATGTAATCCACCAAGTATTACATCCCATTTTACATATAGTTGGCAATCATTAAAAAAAAGGATTTTTTTTGCTTTAAAAATCAGTTTTATTTGTTTTTAAAATTCAAATTATATATAAGCTTTTGCTCGGTTTTATGAATCTTTATCTGTGAGACAGGTCAACCCTTCCTATATTCACAATAAAAAGTAATACTTTTTCATGGATGACCCAAATAGGATATTTGTCTCACAAAATACGACCCCTGAAACCGTCTCACATAAGTTTTCGCAATTATAATAAAAAAAATTTGTATTATAATTGCGTATTTATTAAAATACTATCAACATCTGATTTGTAAATTTTCACGTTCATTTTCAAACACTGCATACTTTTGATTTCTCCATATAATTCAAATGCAATTAACTCTTAAAGATCGTTTCAAACGTAACACGATTTAAAAAGAAAAAAAAAATTAGGTGGACGCATGTCTTGTGTTTTGCCAAAATTTAAAAATTGTAAAAAAAAATTAAGAAGACAACGGCGGATCACATTTGGGCACAATACGACATTGGTCAACTTGTATAGATTATCACCTCATCTTTGACAACTATATATATATATAAATTTAACACAAATTTATGTCAGACGATCTCATATATCAATTTTATGAGACGACTATTCTATTTAAATCATTCACAAAAAATATTATTTTTTATTGTAAATACAAATAACGTCAACTCGTCTAACCAATAAAAATCCATGAAACCATCTCAAAAAAACCTGCTCCGAATTTAATCCCTTATAGCATCTCTAAAATAATAATAATAAAAAAATATCATTCAATATAATTTATACTACAGAGATGGTTAGTTGTTGGTGTTTACCAAACGTGCGGGCACATTATCAATGTGCTTAAGTCTATCTCGAAAAGAGAACCCTTTTGCTAGATTTTATTGTCAGTGAAGCTCCATTTTTATTATTTTTAAAAAAATAATGAGATAATATATATATATATATATATATAGTTTTGATATGCTGCACATTTATCGTGCACACCTATGTGAACACCGATGAAGTGTCACTTGCTCATTGGATGTGATGAAATATAAAAAATTTGTGCATCCAATGAACGAATAACATCTCATCGATGTTCACATAGGTATGCACGATAGATGTATAACATATCAAAACTCATATATATATATATATATATATATATATATATATATATATATATATCCTATTGTTTATTCAAAATATCCTAACATTTACCTTGAATTATTTATTTAGAATCGTGAGTGACACGTCCGTTGTATGAGTTGAATATCTAAAATCTTTTATTCGAAATAATAGATTTTCTCCATACATATAAAAAATGGAAATGGTTTAAGATAAATACAAAATTGCAATATTGCGAAAGTTCCATTAATCTATTCACATGCATGTACATGCATAGTTTTTGAAATACATCTCCTGAACAATGTACACTCTCAACAAAATTTGGTACATATTTGATTCTTTACGAAGTCATCTTTGATTTTTTGTGTTGATTTTTTTTTTTTCAATTTTACTCATTTTCCGTCGTATCGTCCAGAAAGAAACAAGACTAAAAAAAATTTGACAACATAAAATAACAAACGACATTTTGCTCGAAACAAAATACAGGATAGCTAAAAAATTAATGAAGAATCTGAAATCCATGAGCACTACCTCACCAAGTTTAAGCTAAAACAGGAACATAATTGTACAGAACAAACTAGATGGATCCTAACTATGAGTCCTTTACATTCCTACTACTACTCGAAGGCATGCTCCTTCCTACTTTCGACCCCACTTGAAGCAAAAGAAAACGAGAAATAGGCCGCTACACAAAAAACTTACCTGCCATACAATGAGGAAGTTCTTCTCATCAGGTTGTCGACGTCTCGCCTGCAAAATGAAACTGATACGTTAATTTTAGTCCAAAATTTTTTGGCTGATGTATTATGAACTGCAAGTTTGTTAAACATATTCCATATTATGTTATTATGGTCCCACACCGGCTTCGTAATAATTTGTAGAGTGGTCGATAAATTTAGGAAGCTTTTTTACCAACAAGACTAGTCATTTAGGCTTGGACAGTGCTCCCAGACCTATGGTCAAAAACATGCCATTAAGGCGACAGTATCGGAGTAACTTTCTAGATGAGCTATCACAGAAATATTGACGTCATTAAGCAAATGTGGTATCAGATGAAGAGATACTTTCCGGTATCAACGAACCTTTAATTATGATATGAATTCATGAATACTGGATAGACCAGGCTTAAATATTTTCAAGCATGGGAAATTCGGGGTGTGTGGGGGTGGAGGGGATTATGCTGTGCGCGAGGAACGGGAATGTTGTCGCGCTACACACTCAATTCCATCCCTTGAAAGAGAAGGAATTTTACGGAAAGTGTGAAGCAACAACTCACCTTCCCTCTTGCTAAAGAGAGAAACTAAAATGGGCACACTACAAGATAACTAGCATAGATACTGCATCTTAAGTTTCAGTGTCTAAGAAAGGACTAAAAAGTAACAAAGTATTCAACTCTGAAAAGGCTATTATAACAAGTCTTCAGACATTCATTCCAAAATATCCCGATTCCAAGTAAAAAAAACAATAGCACGCTTAGTGCATTCTGTCTCTAAAATAACCAATGACCAAAGTGCTTTCCGAGTCCCCTATGGTTTTTATTAACAATGGATTGTTTCAAGAACTTCAAATTTATAGAGTTTCTCATATAAGAAAACCATATATCTCTATGGTTCGATGCATTGAATACAACAATAAGATCAAAAACTTTTCTTCCAAACTCACAAAAGGAGCATTTAACAACAAGGCGCACTTAAAAATTACGAAAAACTAATCAGGAATACCCAAAGTCTATGTTTTCACATTATGAGTTCTGTAAATGCCCCAAAAGTGTATAGAAACATATGACACCATTATGGAGAGCATAAAAATGATAAAATAGCAAAGATAATATTCGGTATTTAAAAGGTGTCAAAAAAGAAAAATAAACAAATAACCTTTTCTTCCCAAAGCTTTGAGCACCAAATCCTTTTGTTGTACCATCGTCAATAGAAGTACCCTTGGCATTTCACAGATCCACATAAGCACTTTTTCTTTCCTTTTTCTTCTTTCTCGGTCCGAACCGTCCCATAATCATATGTCAGCTCTTGCATGGGCGGAATATGTCCGATGGAAAAGAAAGCAATATGGAGATACGACTCATTATTACTTTCACGTAAAACTGGCTGCCAGAATACATTTGGCGAACAACTATGGTCCATAAAACGGGCTACATTTCCATTGTTCTTTGCACTTATCACAAGAGGAAACGGGGCTTTCTTAGAACCTGTGGAATCATCATGGACAGCTTCTAATGGCTCATAATAACGGGTTGCATCAAAAATATAATTATTGTCACTTTCATTCCCAAAATTACCACTGGCGTCATTAATAACATCCCCTGCATATTCACAAATAAAAGCTCCCGCACGTATGGGATCCCACGACCTAAGCCCCCAGCCTCTGTTCTTTGTTTTGAAAACCTCAAGACGGACTTTAATTCCTGCTTGAGACGTACGGTTCCGACAATTCGGAGGACATGCGCAGGTCTGCCCACACTCATATATCAAGGGTTTGCTAGTCAGAAGAACCCCAATTGACGAATAGGGGAGAAGGCCATCATTTTTCTGATTGCACGGACAATGGGTGTCCCCAGGCTGACATCCACCCATGCAATGACAACCGGAAGAAGGTTTAGACGCCGGAAAAGGCTTCGAGTATCTGAGGCTCGAAATGTACAAGAAATGACCCGGTCCCTTTTCACCATCAACGTCATTCACAAGAGTCACAGGCTGACTTTCTGAACCCGAAGTTAAATCTGGAAGTATAACGCCCGTCTGAGTAGCTGTTCCGTCTCTCCACTGCTGAATTGATTTCCACAGGGTATAAGCCTGTGGTTGTCCCGGAACCCTGACCAACTTATACTTAAAAACATTGCATCCCGACTTTTTTTCTGCCCATGATTCTTGAATTCTATACAAGCCATCATAAACATAGATCTTACCAGTTGAAAGAGGATCCTTAATGCCCCTTATGACTCTCACGTCATTGGCTCGATGTAGACTTTTCTCTAGAGCGAGATTTCCCCTTTCGAGCTTCTGGTCAATCATTTGTCCATCTCTCCTCTGCACTCCACCCTGGCCAGTATAAATTAACATGTCTCCGCCATCCCCCTCGTCATCATATCCTCCAGATGAAACTATGCTGACAGCTACCGGTTCCTCATCTGTTGCAATTTTAACACTCATATAATCTATTCCAGCCATACTCGGGGCGTGTAACCCAACTATGCAAAGTTCCATTCTGACAAAGAAAATATCACCGACTTCAATTCCCGGAACATGCCCAATCCGCTTTGTCGCATTTGTCCGGATTCCTTTAGTCATCAAAAGCGTACCAGCTTTCAGGTCAGGACGTCTAGCAATACCATTAGTCAAGTCATTTGCTTCATCAAGTTGAGTGAGTCTTCTCCTAAGTAAACTAAAAACCAAGAGTATAGTTCCAACGGTTTCCTTGTCCCCACTAGCCCTTGTAAGGTCATCAAATCCATTAAGCTTAAAGAGAGCCAAGAAGCTGTTAACTAGAGATTCTACATCAATTTCATCACCATCTCCAGGCCTTCTCTTCCTTGGACGGCCCCTTCGCCTCACCGATTTATTGGAAGCCTCTGCATCAGTGGTATGCAAGCCAAACTCATTCACATATTGGTCATTCTGCGAGTCGCTATATTCATCATCCTCCATAGCAAGAGGTTTGGATGGATTGACATTCTTCCTAGGCCGACCACGGCGGCCATGTGGTTTAGATGCCGGGGTCCTAAATGAATTCAATGGAACAGGAGCTGGTATAGTGCTACCATGACCAAAATTACCTTGCTGGTTTTGAGAACCATAACCAGTGCGCTGAGGTTCATTGGGAACCAGAAAAGGGTAAAACGGTTGAACTCCTTGCGGAAAAGGACCACCAGGCGGAACACAAGCAAAGGGGGCGGCATGGGGAGTTGGAACATTAGGCATGCCCGGTGGGTTCGGGAATAGTGGAATAAGACATCTCAAAGGCCTCACATCCATTACCTTAGACTTATCAATTGACCCAGGCTGATGATTTGACTGTGGATTCAAACCGTGCTCCATCTAACCACAATGCACCACTCCACTAACCACTAACGAGTTCTACTCGCTTAAAAATATTTATATAATCGCATACAAAATCCCCAGAAACTACTCAATGATCTTATGTCACACGCACAGCAGTAAAAAAAAAACTAATCTTTTTCGACCAACATGCTATACAGCATCAAATCTTGTCAATTAAACCAAAACACAAAAATAATCAAATTGTATGTCTCTAAACAAACCAGAGCTCAAAAGGTCAATGGTACAAACTCGAAGAAACTTTTGCAAGAATCAGCTTCCTGAAACATGAAAAAAGATATAGTTAGTTACTAGACTGCAAAATTCGACAAAGAAAAAATAAAACTTAGCAAAAAGAATGAACAGTAAATACAAAAATTAGTGGAAACTTTCAAACACCCACAAGAAATTTAATCAGAAAAAATAAGGCCAATGCACAAAACAGATGCAACACCACAAAATTTCAAAACCCAGTTCAGAAATTGATAAAAACATAATTTTTTTGCTTCGACACACGTATAAGGTATACGAAACCCCTGAGACGGTGACCAACTACTGCAGACACTATGCATCTATATCTATAATATATAAATGTAAAATTAAAATAATATTAAAGTTATACAGCACGGATTGCAGACTTCATTTGAAAAGATTTGGAGACAGATCTTGAAATTGAAAAAAAATACCTAAACAATTAAGAGAGAGGGAGGGATCTGGTTAGCGAGTGAACATCGATTGCACTTTGTACTGTTTCTTTTTCTTTTTTTTTCCCATTTACTTCGAAGATGTAGAAATTTCGAAAATTCGCATTTAGGTCCCTAAATATTTTTTTTTTATCAAGAAGGTTTTTGTTTTTTGGTATTAATAATAAACTCTGACTTGAATTTTTCCAAATGTAAACGGGTAAAATATACTTGTAAAAAAATTATTTAGAAAATTACCTTTTGATTAAAAAAGGCATGTTATCCATTAAAAAAAATAGAATCAATTTTTGAATTGAAATGATAGAATATAAAATATACGATGTAAATAGATTTGTTTCGCGTATTTCAAGAAAACTCGAAACTATATCATGAGTAAAAATTTGTGTGAGACAGTCTCACGGATCATATTTTGTTAGACAGATCTCTTATTTGGGTAATCCATAAAAAAATATTACTTTTTATGCTAAGAGTATTACTTTTTATTGTGAATATCAGTAGGATTGACTCGTTTAACAGATAAAGAATATATCATATTTTTTTATATTTCATAAAATATGTTTTTGTAATTAAAATGATTTTAGTTTAGATTTGTTATTTTGTATCAAGTTTTTACCTACATCAAAGGGAAAAAACTAAATAAAGAAATAAGAAAATGGTTATTTTTTTATTAAACTTGTTCTTACTTTATTATAAATAATAATTAAACCTTAATAATACAATATACATACTTTTAAAAAGTCATAAATATAGTCCAGTCCAAGTTTGTGCCCACGGCCCACCTACTCAAAGATAATATTGTTAATTAAGGTTGGAAAACAAGAAAATACTTTATAGCTAAACTAGATAAGTTCTATGGCGCACCATTTTGAGAAATTTTAAAATATATATATAAAAAATTGTGAAACGGTCTCACGAGTCAATTTTGTGAGATATATATCTTATTTGGTCAACTATGAAAAAATATTACTTATTGTTATAAATATGGACATGACTGATCTGTCTCACGAATAAAAATCTGCAAGACCGTCTTACAAAAAATCTACTAAAAAATAAGAGAAATTTGATTCTGATGGTGAAATCAAAAATAATTTTTTTATAGTATCATTACATTTAATACAATAACAAAAACTATAAAGAGATAAATGAATACACGTCCTTTTAGAGTTTAAATCTTAATCAATTCTTCTCGGAGTAGGTATTTATGAGAGAGTTTTATACATTTATGATCTGATTCGGACCTAAAGTCAAAATTAATAATTTTGACTTTAAATGTAATATTTTTAGTGAGTCGGGTTGGATATGAAATATGTCCAAAAAATTGATATATGAGACATATTATATGAGTTTTTGATGTGTTTTTAATCTTTAAATGTTGAACCAATGTACATTTTTTCGAATAGTTCATCTCCCTTGTATGTTAATGTATAAGGGAATATATCTTGAACGGATTAAACTTTTCGTGAATTTTTTACTCTTCAAGCAATGGCTGCTATCATCAGCACAGTGAATGACATTACAAATACTCCGCAGCTTCCGACAAATGGTATGGATGATTATGGAAAATTGGAGTCCGAAAAAAGGAAAAAAGGAAGGAGAAAATTGGACTAAAAAAGGGTTACTAATTTAAAAAAAAAAAGGAAAAAAAGAAGAAACTTCAAAGCAAGAATTTGTTTAACCAACCTGCTGCGTGCAAGCCATGGCTAAATATCTGCTTACTTTAAAGCAAAGTACAGGTCAAAATCGAGGCTTTTCGTTTTTTCTGGGCCTCACCCTTCCAGCAATATAAGATTCACACAGTAAAACACACCCACTGAGAGTGTTTTGCATCAAATTTTCTCATAAATGATAATAAAATCCAACAAACTGTATTGTATTCTACCCATTAGCCATCAGGTCACGTTTTCCAGCAAGCAGTGAAGTCCGTCACTCCCTTCTCTCTCACACACAGTCGCGCACGGATATACAAAGCATCAATTGGAGATTTTTTTGGGTTTGACAGATTTACAGGTAAAAGTTCTTTATTTGGGATGCATAAGGGAATAAAGTTTTAATCTTTGCGGGATTATTACTCAGGAAATAAAAGCCACGAGTTGTGTGCTTTAATGGCTTGTTTCTGGTGTTCTTGTTTAGAAAATAACTAGTTTTTGTATTTAGATAAATAGAGAAATTTATTCAAGTATTGTCTGAGCAAGAGTTATAACATGAATCCAAGCCTAGAAACCGCATTTAGTTTTGGAAGAATGTTTTTTAAGCGACTTTATAAAATAATTCTGTTCATCCTACGTTAATTTTTTTTAAAAGAAAATGATTTTTTAGGAAAACACTTTTGAAAAGCTTCTGTATCTGCGCTGGAAGTGATTGCAATTTCTGAAATGATGGAATCATCTAAAAATAGAAAAATCTTTACATGATGCTCAACTGCCTAAAAGATGACAGAGGATGAAGTGGGCTGATTGTATTCAAAACAATTTTCCATGTTCCTTAATTCCCAAATAGGAAGAATTGATTGATCATTAACTTACAGAAGAGTATTCAAATTGAATTAAAATGCATTATGGATCGTGTCTTTAAGTGTTGATTAGGCCTACTTGAATGGCTCATAGTTTATCATTCAGTAGTTACTGGCAAATTCCATCTTTTTTTTTCTGTGACACAAAGTTTTTCTGAAAAAAAGATACAGAGAACATTTTCATAAAATCAAATTAAATCTTCTGTGTAGAAATAAGGAATGAAAGAGACGTTGATTCAATCGAATATTTGACTAGTTACTGTTAGAAAAGAATGTTTCGATCGTAAATTGTAACATTTAAAATTATTTTGGTTGCTCTCCTTTTATATGCACGCGCAAGTTATACATGCACCAATAAAGTTCTTGAATAATAACCATTTGAAAGTAACTTAGTAAAAGAAGAAATGCAGACATTTTTGGATTTATTCAAGTTTGACTAGTTCACCATCCAGGCGAAATGCTTTCTAGCGTTCAATAAGACGAAGTTTGTTGTAAAGATAAGCTCTTTGTTTATTATTTGTACTTTTCTTCTATCAACTGGCTCACTTTGTTCCCTGTCATTGATAAGGATAACTGAGAAAGCATTGCAGTTAGTTTATAAATAGGTAGCACAAGCTTTGGATGCATTCAGGAAGAAATGGAGGCAAATATCCTCTTGAGCAGTATTCTTCTTTTGCTTTTCATTTTGCTGAGTGCTATATGTCAATCTTCCGCATCGGGAATTGAAGCAAACCAGACTGTTGCACTATTTATAAATGCCTCAGAAGCATCAGCAAAGGAGATACCAAAGACAATGTTTGGTATATTTTTCGAGGTTAGATTAATCAGCCACGAAGAAAATATTAATCGATGTTGTCTTTGTTATTTTGCTTGTGATGGCAGCGGAAACATCATTGTTTTTTTTATCTTGAAAAGCAGATGCATTATATGTGCTTATTTGAAATGAATGTTGATTGGCACATCTCTTGTCATGTTGTTAGTCAATAGGTCATTAATATTGATCATTTTGCTGGAGCTACATACAAGCTAGAGCAGTTATCCTCCCTAGTTTAGAATTTATTTTCTTAATTTTTTAGAAGACTTTTCTCAGTTTTAGCCTGACATTATGTTGTTGCACCCCCTCAAAAACTATAAAATGATAATTATATGTTATGCTCCATTAATCTCGGAATGTTGGCTCTGCCTCTTATATATGCGAATGAGACGTGTTCTTTAAGTTTGTGTTATTTTATGAGACATTTGTCCAGAAAACGATATTTAGCCTTGCTGTTTCTGCTTATGTTGCTGATCCTTTGGGGATGCTTGAACGGAAAACTGATTGTTCCAGTTCTGAAATCGAGGATATTAGGAGCTGGATTTTCCTATACCTCTTATATTGGTTGCAATGTTTTTTTGAAACACCGTTTACCAAATGTTAGGCTGAATCCCAGTCAGAATATAAGCCAGAAGATATGTGGCCTGTAACACTGCTTATGTAAACTGAAACGTCTAACACTTGTCCTTTCCAAACCTTCTGTAAGCAATGGTTTCGTCAGCTCTAATGTATTGAGGCTGCAGCATGTTACTCCTTGATATTCCTGCAGGAGATTAATCATGCTGGAGCTGGAGGACTTTGGGCCGAACTTGTCTGCAACAGAGGTCAGCAAGAATTTCCTTGCGTTTTTCATGCGTCAAACCAACCGTACTCACCATCTTATTGTATTAGTTTATATGACAATAACTCTTTAAGCTACTTTTACTTTCTTTTCTAGTTTTCCACTGTTGGGTCTGATGATTTGAAGAAATAGTCACTGTGATTTAAAAGGGGATTCTTTTAGATTGTAGTATAGCTTAAGACAGGTAATGTGACGTAATTTAACTGCAGGATTTGAAGCTGGAGGTTCCAACACTCCTTCAAATATTAATCCTTGGTCTATTATTGGGAATGACTCATCTTTAATAGTGTCAACTGAACGTTCATCATGCTTTGATCGGAACAAAATTGCACTCCGAATGGAAGTGCTTTGCAACCATGATGGCCCCAAAACGTGTCCAGCCGGAGGAGTTGGTATTTTCAATCCTGGCTTCTGGGGAATGGTAAGAGTTGATCTCTGACATATATAATTGAAAAAGTTCTTGTGTTCTGATCACTAATGGTCTAAATGATCCTCGTCTCTGTACTGAACTTTATTTATTTTTTTATTTTCCTTCAAAACTGTGGGAATTTTGAATATGTAATTCATCTTATTCTTATGTAATTCATTCATCCTTTCAGTGTTTTAGATGGCGAATATTTTTTTTTGAACAAACAGTTTTTTGTTCGGTCTTCGACAGTATTTGTCTGTCTGTCTATTCACAAAAGTTGAAGTTTAGTTGAATTATGAAATTTTAGAAGCAAGGAAAAAAGCCAAAATCATGAAATAAAAAATATTACTTTTCACGGCTTTTGCTTGAACTTCTCTCGAAAAAATAAAAAAAGAAATGATTTTCAATTAACATATTTAAACATAAAATTAATTTTTTTTATATATCAGTCTAAAAAGCTTAGCTTAATAAATTGCTTTTTTAGTCTAATCTTATGATCTTCCCTGTGGATATGTGTGGTGCATTCTTGATTTAACTCATGTTTGTTTTCTTTGTATCATTCCAATTTTACGGTTTCAGTCTTTCTAATTTAATTTAAGGTGCTCGACATTGAGTGTTATTGTTAATTTGATGTTGCTCCATGATTATTGATCTTACAATGGAGCTGTCCCTGCAGCTGATGCTAGGAAAATAAATGCATTTTTATTAATTTTTCTACGAACGATCAATTCCGTTCTCACATTTCACTGATTGTTTGCTAACTATGCCGTGATCTCTGTTGCAGAATATTGAACTAGGGAAGACGTATAAGTTGGTTCTTTATGTTCGTGCATCGCAGTCAATTAACGTTTCTGCGTCATTGGTTGGGTCAATTGGACTGAAAACACTGGCTACTGCTAACATTATGTGAGAATTGATGGCTCACCACTTATAGCCTCTCAATGTATAGTCTTCCATTTATTGAAGCCTCATTTGGAAAAAAAATTTGTGCCATCTATGGTCTTGCAGAGCTTCTGATGTTTCAAATTGGACAAAGATGGAGGTGTTGATGCAAGCAGAAGGAACAGATGCAAGCTCGAGACTTCAACTGACTACAACCAGGAAAGGCATCATATGGTTTGATCAAGTATCATTGATGCCTGTAGATACATATAAGGTAAATGTACTTAAAGTTCTATTCTGAGTTAATTGAATACTTTTACTTGAATTATGAACACTCTTTTTGAGCATAATAATGTCAATTATCATTCATTTCTATTGTCCATGATTTTGAAAGTTCATAATTCAGTGAAACTATTTAAAAAGGCCGTGGTGATGTAAGCAATACACATTGATAAACTGCTCAATCTAGAGATTTGGACTTCATTTGAAACAAAAACGTGGTCTTGGTCTTTTAGAGCTGTTAAGACAAGACGAGGAGCTTTTGATATCTGGAGTAAATGTTCTTATATGCTCTCAAAGCAACTAAACAAATACATTTTTTTATTCAGTTTTTCTGATGTTCCCCTCGTAAAATCAAAGTAAAAATCTCATAGAGCATTTTGTGGTATTTTATTTATATCACCAAGGGTATATGTTCAATGCTGTTTTTAGCGATTTTCTCTGGATACAGGGGCATGGTTTTCGCAATGATCTTTTTAAGATGCTGAAAGATTTAAGCCCTGGATTTATAAGGTTTCCAGGTATTGCTATAATGCCTTAAGTCTATGTACTAATTTTTATGTTTTCAAGTTTAGACATTGTATTGTATATTATCAAGCGCTATACCTTCTCGTGCCTTCTGCTCCGATCGAGTTAAGAAAGCAGTACAAATTAAGAAGATTAAAAAGTGTAAGAAATAAATAACAAAGATAACGTATGAGGATCGTAGCACGGTCAGGCAAGAGCATCTTCAAGAAGGAGATGGGCATAATACTACTATATCTTCTGTTTTGCATATGATACTCGTTCAAGATTTCTTTCTGAAAATTTTCATATATTTATCTCACAGTTTTTTGTGCTGATGTGTGTGACTGCTTCAATGTAGATCTAACGTTCTTGATATCCACATGTTAGGTGGTTGCTTTGTTGAAGGTGAATGGTTAAGAAATGCATTCCGCTGGAAAGAAACAATTGGGCCGTGGGAGGAGAGGCCCGGTCATTTTGGTGATGTCTGGCATTACTGGACCGATGAGGGCCTTGGTCACTTTGAATTTCTACAGGTGTATATCAGCACTTTTCCTCACATTTTATAAGAACATATCCTAGTTTCCATGAAAATCTTAATTTGTCATTTTTGTCATCATTCCCCCCTTTTCACCACTTTTATGCAGCTTGCTGAGGACTTAGGTGCATTACCTATATGGGTGTTCAACAATGGTACGTTTTGTGCTACATTTAATTCTCCCTTGGAACACGCTCTATTGATTTTTGACTCCTACCCAATTCACCCTAAGGATTTACTTTATTGATTTTTTACTACCCTTTTTTCTTCTTGTCATGTCTAATGATTTCAGGAATTAGTCACAATGACCATGTTGACCCTTCTGCCATCCTACCTTTCGTACAAGTATGACTTCTGGGTTTGCTTTAGATATATACGGTACTTATTATTAAGCGCTTTTCAAGAATGTGGAAAATTAAACCGATCCTGGGTGGCTCTCTTTTATTTCACTTGCTGATATGCAATTGATAACAAGCACATCTAACTTATGCCTAACGCTTTAAGTCATGTCCTGGGTCTGGGGCTCGATCTCCCCCAAATGAGACTCCACACAATTAACTCTCATAGTAATTACTTTGTAGTTGTATTTGTTCTTGTTTTACGAATATGATTATATCAAGTTATCAGAAGAGTTATATTTTTTTATATATCTATTCACGCCCCTCCGGCAACCAGATGTGGGATAGGTTATAACACTTCTGCGCCATTGTTACGCATGCAGGAAAGAAGAAAGTTTTGTTATCTAGAGATTTCCTATTTAACGAGCCTCACTTGCACTTAAACCTCAGCCCCACCAAACTGTATTACCCTACTAAAAGTTTCGCTTAAAATGCAGGAGATCCTGGATGGAATTGAGTTTGCGAGGGGTAGTCCTCAGTCTAAATGGGGTTCTGTTCGAGCATCAATGGGACACCCTGAACCCTTCGATCTGAGATATGTTGCAGTGGGGAACGAGGACTGTGATAGGCAAGATTACAGAGGTAGGAATTATTTATGATATAATACTCGTGTTATGTAATCTGCGTTTTAGTAAAGCAATACTTTTACATAAATTTTCTTATTTTCTAATGATGTAGGTAGCTACCTCAAGTTCTATGACGCTATTAGCCATGCATATCCTGACATCAAAATAATCTCTAACTGTGATGGCTCTTCTAAACAATTGGATCACCCAGCTCATTATTATGACTATCATGTAAAAATATCAACTCTCTTTTCAAGCACTTGAGATATACTTCGGTTTTCCACAATGCAATAATTATTTATTTATTCTTTATCATATATTTTATGCTACCAGATTTATAGCAATGCAGACAATGTGTTTGGAGCAGCTAGAAAATTTGATAAAGCACCACGAGGAGGTCCAAAGGTTTGAAACACTTTGCTATGCCTATAAGATTTGATAGGTTTAGTAAATAATGATTCTTTAAATTGCGTTGTAAATGGTGCAGGCTTTTGTGAGTGAATATGCTGTGACCGGAAATGATGCTGGCAAGGGTAGTCTCTTAGCTGCTCTGGCTGAAGCCGGATTTCTTATTGGGCTTGAAAGGAACTGGTATTTTCACGCTTAAAATACATGATTACCTTGCTTGCTTTTCGGGCTTTTTCTTTTTCCCTTCAACTCCATACTGCATTTCCAAACCCGGATTTCCCCGGAGGATAAATTTCATAAACCTCAGCTTTTGTTTGGAGAATATACTGTTTTATAAGAACATCATCATCTTGAATACTTTGTACCAACAAAGTTATTCTGATTTTATGGTGTATAATAAATATCCTTAAAACTAACTTGTCCACATGCTAGTTGACTTCAAAAACTGCATGATCTATTGTTAAACTCTTGCAAGTCTAATGATATTACATCATCTTTTTTACCCTTTTGGCAGTAAGACAGTTCTTACGAGCCGGTTGATATTATGTTTCTGCTATATATATGTGTGTGTACTAAATATTGATGAAGACTTAACATTCGCTTCTACGATGCAGTGACGTAGTAGAGATGGCAAGCTATGCACCATTGTTTGTAAATAAAAATGACAGAACGTAAGTTTGTTTTGTTCCCCTAATTTTTTTGTTTCTTTATTATCTCTCTCGTGATCTGTTTCTAAGCCGGAAACATTTCGCTTTCGTTTAGGTGGAGTCCTGATGCTATCGTTTTCGACTCATCGAAGATGTATGGAACTCCTAGTTATTGGATGCAACATTTCTTCAAGGAATCAAACGGTGCAACTCTTCTTAATGCTACCCTTCAAGCTGGCGTGGAGAGTTCTCTCATTGCTTCCGCGGTTATGTGGAAGAATACAGAGGACAACAACAAATATCTGAGAGTAAAAGTATAATACGATAATTTAATTATCAACTTTTAATATATTTATATTCTTTCAAAAGTATTTAAAGGGTACTGGAAAAAATTTAAAATATATATATATATACACACACGCACACACTGAGATACTACTGATTAATCTTTGGTAGTCTAATTCTAAGGGGGTGCTTTAACACTGCAGGTGGTTAATTCTGGGAGCAACAGTGTGACTCTTCAAATTTCTATAGATGGATTGGAGCTGAACTCGATACAGTCACAAGGGTCGATCAAGACCGAATTGACATCCACAAATTATATGGATGAGAATTCTTTCGAACATCCTGATAAGGTACTCGAACGCCCCTTTCTAACAATATGCAAATCCTGGGAAAATCGTTGGCTCCGTTCGTGAGATGCTAGTAACTGTAATCGAAGAAGTTAATGGTTCTTTCATGTATAAATTTTTTGCCTCCGTTATGACATGAATGCTGATCTCTAGTTCTTGTATTGTCTTTGTGCAGATTGTTCCTGTCAGAACTTTGCTAGAAGATGTTGCGGAGGAGATGGATATCTTGCTTTCTCCGCGATCATTAACATCCATTGATTTGCCAATAAACCCAAATAATATCAGGATTGTGGGGTCTGATTCTGTTCTGAGATCCTCGCACTAATGATGATATGCTGTTCAATGTTTATCTATAATAAAAACAGCAACTCAAATATGATGGTGTTAACTAATTTTATATATACTGAGATCACTCCTTATTTATTTTGAGATCAAGAGGAGATTTTAGGAAATTTAATAAAAATTAATATAAATTAATATATATATATATATATATATATATATATATATATATATATATTTTAAAATTATATCTAAAAACACAAAACTTTTATGAGATCGATTAACTGATCAATTTTGTGAGATTAATCTTTTATTTGATCTGACTCATAAAAAAATATTAATTTTTTAGAAACATTCTTTAATCATCTTAGAGTTCAATTTTGTATAACAAATTTTATATCCGACCTTGAAAAGTTAAAGTATTATGTTTAAGATAATGGTAAGGATTGTGTGTATCAGATAAGTGTTGTCTTGAATATTGTGACATTTTGTGACAATATGTATTGAAATAATGTAAGATACAAATAATTAAAATAACATAGAGATATTTATGTGCATGTGAACATATTTGTGCGATGTCTAATGGTAAAATAATCACTAGAAAATAAGTCGAGTTTATAAAATAAATACTAGTGAAGGAACGAAAAAACTATCATCTTTAACAAGTCAATGAAGTAAATTGAACCCTAAAATCTCAATAACAAAAATAACCGAAGCAAAAGAATACAAATCTGTGTAGTCGAAATTCAGAGCAACAAAACAATTCTCGAATCAACACTTATACAAATGTTGTCTTCAGATGTCTCCAATATATCACAGTAACACAGTAAAAGTGCGATGCATTGTCTTTGCAAGTTCTTCATAAAATTCTCTCGTAATCACTTGTCTGGCTTCTTTAGCACTTTCGTCAATTGTGCAATAGTTATTCTTTAATATATATAGACTTGTGTTGACCTTGATAAGTTTGAATAGATTCCTAACAAATAAAGAAATTAATATTTCATTATGAAACAAATTTTTTCAAATAATAACGATGAAATCTATAGTTTAAAAAACTCAATAGTCTAGAAAGACAAAAAAATTTCACTCTAGATATGGATCGGGCCGACCAGTCTAACCAAATTTTAAATGCTAATGTTAAATCTATAAAGTCATCTTAATTAAGGCAAAAATTTGTGTGAGACGGTCTCACGGGTCATATTTTGTAAGACAGATCTCTTATTTGGGTCATCCATAAAAAATATCACTTTTTATGCTAAGAGTATTACTTTTTATTATGAATATCGGTATGATTGACCTGTCTTACAGATAAAGTGTAGGACCGAGCACTTGCCGCTTTACCAAAAGTTATAGCTATTAGTAATGGTACAACTCAAATCTTTTAAACCTTACAACAGCTCAAGCACCACGGTTCGATCGCTCTACCAAGCAGGGACAATTATTGCACCCAACAATCTCTCTCTCAATAATTGCACTCCTTGCAATAAATGAGAATCGAACCCGTGACATTGGCTCTGATACCAATTATAGGATCGAGCATTTGTCGCTTTACCAAAAGCTATAACTAGTAGTAATGATACAACTCAAATCTTTTTAACCGCACAACAACTCAAGCACCACGGTTCGATCGCTCTACCAAGCGGGGACAATTATTGCACTTAACATAAAGATTCGTGAGACCATCTCACAAGACACATACTCCTTAATTAATCACATTGGTTGTTCATCTAATTTTTTTATATTAAATATTTTATACTTTTATTTTGATTTCATGATTGAGTTTGAATTTAATTTTTTTTTTAATAAAGAGTTGGAATTAATATTTGAAAATAAATAATTTTCATCGGCTCGAATTTTAACTCATCTATGTATGAAGAGATGTTTGATTTGTTTTTTCTTTTATGATAACATACTATTGAAATTTTTTTGTTTGAATATTTAATTATAAATAAAAATATATTTATATATAAATTATATATAATAACAAATCCTTCGCCGCCAGAGACGGGGGGAGTGGATTTCTAATATGACAAAAACTTGTGTGAGACGGTCTCACGGGTCATATTTGTGAGACGGATCTCTTATTTGGATTATCCATTAAAAAGTATTATTTTTTATGCTAAGAGTATCACTTTTTAGTGTGAATATGGATAGGGTTAACCCGTCTCACAGATTATGATCCGTGAGACGGTCTCACATGAGACCCACTCTTCTAATATTCTTTCATTCTCACTATCTTGCCTCTTATATTTAAAAATTTTAATTTTTTTTGCCAGCCTATACTTTTTTTTCATTTAATTTTCATAATAATTTGATAAATTATGAGAAAAACACAATTTTTTGATAAAAATATTTCAAAAAAAAACATCATACCATCAGCATATCACCAAAATAAATTACGAACTATTTTTTTGTCTTTTAATTTATTTAACTGCTACTAAAGTCGCAGTTTGCTTTTGTATTCTTTTCGTGGTTATTATATATAAATTAAACCACGCAATTATATATTTTTTTAAAAAAATTAGCTTACGTTTTAAATTAATTTAAATTTAAAAGTAACTTTATTTATAACAAGATATTTATGCAAATTATGATTATGTTGAGATTATCTATATAGTTCAATGTTTCGACCCATTATTAACCTTGTATTATTTTATGAACAAATAAGACGAAAAAATTATGACAAATTTAGACAAGCTAATGAAGGAACACGGTAGTGTAATATATGAGAGGTATTCAAGAAGTAAAACAATGGAATGACAAAGAAATCAAGAACATATTTATAACTGTCTTAGTATTTTCTCTAAGGTCAATATTACATCTTAAAAAATCATGACCAATATTTTTATAATCGAAGCGGCGGTCGAATCGAAAATCGTTATATTATATAAATAATAATATAATATAGTCATAAAATATTTTAAATTTTAAATATCTTAAATGTGTGTATATAAATAATAAAAATGATATATTTATCTAAGGTTTTAAATGTAAACAATATACAAATAATCAAATATAGTTTATATATATTTTTAAAAAAATTAAAAATAAAATAAATCTATTACTAAAGTAATATTTTATAACAAAAAATAAACTTTAAATATATAAAATATATTTTTTAAAAGAGAAATAAAAACGATTTTTAGAATTTTTGTAAATGTGAAAATCGTTCTGATCGGTTAACCGGTCAAACGATTTTTTTGCACTGTATGGATCGAACTTGTGATCATTTTTGATCGAACTGACCGTTTTGATTTTGAAAACACTGGTCCTTACTATATGAGATGCACTTTTTTTCAGTTCTCCCATATATATAGTTTGATTTCTAATTTAATAGTAATTTTTTTTTACAAATATATCATTGTTAGATTTTGAAAAAATGTGTGACTAAAATTAAATAGAGATAAAATAAATATGTGTTGTAAGATTTTCATTTACAATGATATTCTTAATTATTTTTACAATGATATTATTAATTTGTGTGAAAAAACAAGCAAATATATAAATTCGTGATCGATAGAGTATATGATTATAGATAAATATAATAAGATAGATTTAATTAAATGTGAATTGTCTTCAAATATTCAAACTCAAACTTACATTTTTTTATTAGTCACTATTAGACATTTTTTTTACACTTCCTTATCTACATAAAAACATATTTGCACTCTTTTAGCTTACATATATTTTCTCATACGAAAATCGGCATAAAACATTGAATATATAATTCTGTTATATGATATTTAGATTACACGTCTTTTTTTTAATGAAAATTGGTACAAAACATTTAAAATGTGGTACTCATTTATTAAAATTTGGGTATCAACTGTTTCAAATCTGACATTAATATATGATATTTGAGTACACAAACAAGTATATCAAATGTTAAAATTAATAAAAAAATTCTAATTTTACACTCTTAACATTATCTTTTATAGCATATCTAAAACAGTAATTATTCAAATATCATATATTAATATTATAATTTTAATGGTTTGTATCGATTTTTATCCATAAAAATATACGTCGACCCAAAGAAAATAGAATTTTTTATATAAATAAAAGATTACATAAAAAAAATTCTTGACTAAGACTAAACACAATCGTATGTTTGAATTTTAAAGATTAAAAAGAGATTATCCTTATTTAAACTGAAAATTACTATATGTACAAATTGAATTACATATTATATTACAAAATAAATTCTAAATTTCAAAATTATCGTTACAATTTATTTTGAAAAACTTTTCAAAAAATATTTAAAAATAGTTTTGTATTTTTAAATATATTTTATAAGCTCATGTGTAAATCAATTAATATATTTAGGTGACATAACCGGTTAAATTTCCGTACGTTCAACGGTCCCACGTGTCCAGATCTACGCGGTTTCTTCGTTCCCACCACCGTCCTATTTAATCCCTCGTAGAGCCTCCCATACTCTCAAGTCTTCACTTCGTCTCTTCGCCTGCCTTTGTACTCACTCTGAAGCAAATTTTCTTCAATTATCTGTCTTAATTCTGAGTCCTGATCACTATTTTCAAGGATTAAAGATATGGGTATTTGATATTTATCGATTTGGTTCTGTTTTTTTTTCCTGAATTTTTTCTTCAGAGGATTTTGTCAGTATGGAGCAGCTATGGCAGATGCACCCGACATTCGGCGACTATTTGATTCAAGACAGCTTTACAATGGAAACAGAGACTCTAACCAAAGCTCTGCAAAAGCCATTTTCGGGTAATCACCCTTCGTATGCGGAAGATTTGCTGTCATCTGAAATGGTCGAGTCCTTCTTCGCGGCGCCTGTTCCAACTCCGACGGCCTCCGGCGGATCGGAGAACGATACTACTTTTTCCAGGACGCGCCGGAGCGTAGCACCGAGTGGGAGGGTGACGAAGCGGAAGTCACGAGCGACGAAGCGTGCAACGGTGACGATTATCGTGGCAGATCCCTCCAATTTCAGGCAGATGGTGCAGCAGATGACTGGAGGGAGCTTCGTGCGGGTGGATGGAAATTTCCCTGTATCTCCGGTGCTGAAACTGGAGCCGTGTAGGCCTATGAACCGATTGCAGCCGTGTGGCAGCTTGCCCACGACTGACCCCTCTGTTTTTCCGATGCAAGCCCCCTCGGCTCAACTTCCGCCCCCGCCCCCGCCCGCTCCGGTGGCTGATGGTGGCGCACCCGCTGCTGGGCTGCAGTTCGACTCTTTCGGTGGATTCCCGACTCTCGAGTCGTGGAAAGTCATGTAGCTTTGGTTGGTTATTACATTTTTTTCTAAACGCAATGAGAGGTGATTAGTTCGATCCACTATTGCCTATTGCTCACGGGTTGATACGTCAAGGTGTAATTAGTCGTCTGTATGTTGTATTAGGTTTGAGGTAATTAATTTTTGATATCATAATCTATATATATATATATATATATATTAATAAAATATTAAAATTTTGATGTAAATTAATATAAATTAGTAGATAGAATTTTTATTTTTTAAACGTATACTTGCGAGTTCTATTTTTGGGTCTTTTTTTAATATATATTTAGTATTTAATTTATATATCAAATGACAGTTTAGTCTTTTACTTATTTTTTATAATTATATTTTGATGTTCATTTAAATATAAATAAAATGAATTAAAATATAAAGATGAAATATAAGTTATCAACGAATGGCCTTTAATTTCAAAACACAAAATTTCATACGATATCATCGCATTAGTTAATTTTATGAGACAAATCATCGATCGATCCGACATATGAAACATTATTATTATTCTATTATAGGCATAGACTGAATTTGTAAGTTTCATAAATAAAAATTAATGAGATCGTCTCATAGAAAACCTACTCTTATACGAGAAAACAAATTATTCTCTTTCGAGTAGGTTTCTTGTGGGATGGTCTTTATAGATCTTTATTTGTGATAGAGATCAATCATATTCATGTCTACAATAAAAAATAATAATTTTTTTATATATTACCTAAATATAATATTTATCTCAAAAAATTAACCTATAAATTTATCTCGAGAATTTTTGTATTGTTGAAAACTTGAGAATATTGTACCATGTTAATTGACAGCAGTAGGTTGACTTGGTTCTCGATATATATTTTAAATAATTTTCTCCCCATAATGTGATGCTCTTTATGTTTGAATGGTCGTCTTTGAATAATTATATTAATATAATATATTTTTATTGACCTTATATTATTTTATTCATGGGTTTTCTAGAACAAATAATTAATTCGCTTTATATTGTCTGGGTACGTATGTGATCATGGTCTTATAACATGTAACGTGTAATTCAAATATTTTAAATTGTACGACAACTTAAGTACATGTTTCGATTGCTCTAAGTAGCATGAAGAATTATTGCACCTATTAATCTCTACTCAATAATCGTATTTCTTGCAATCAATGAGAATCAAACTCGTGAACTTAGCTCTGATATCAATTGTAAGATCAAATGCTTGTTGTTTTACCAAAAATTATAGTTGTGGTATACGTGCAACTTAAATATTTTAAAATCGTGCAATAACTCAAATATCACGTTTCGACTATCTACTCAACAATAACAATGATCACACCCAACATATGTATTAAGCAATATAAAATGAATTATAATCGTATAAAATGTTAGAGTGAGATTAAAAATTATATGACAAAATCATTTTTTAAATTAATAATTATGACTGCCCGATGACATCACTAGGTTGTCGTTGCCCCGACGGGCACGAATGAATTGCTGTACTTAATTGTACGTTCCGTCCTTTTCAATTTGACTTGACATGCCATTTGATAATTTTTTATTTTTAATTCAAATTGCAAATCTTTTTTAAATCTATTTTATGATTTAAATAATTTTGCTTTAAGCAGGATTTGAATTTTAAATCCATTCAATATTTTATGACATCCGAAATTCAACCTCCAAATTCTTTTATAAAATCAATCCATCAAATTTTATTGTAACATATTCACGTTACAATCTTATTTTCATGTACTTCTGTGACTACAAACCATATGAAAAAAGTAATAAAGAATCGGAGCTCATGATCTCTAACAGATATCGTCGAGCATATGTTCTTTTGATTAAGCGACGATCGTCTAAAAGTAAATTAAATTGAGCCTATATAGTTCAAAACGAAATTAATAGAAATTCTCGATTGAGGTCTCATATTTATAATTTATAGAAGAATTCGAAGGCAAATCTTCAAATAAATAAGAAATTAATCTGGGCATAAATCAACGTGTCACATTTATTTCATGGAAAATTTTACTGATGGGAGCTAGCAAGCTCGAAATCAATGAAAGATAAAATAAGACGAGCATCCTCCAGTACGAAATAATTGACTTTTTAAACTTAATTAATGATTAATATTATTTAAAATTTAATTCCTGTCTTCCATTATATATACAAACTTTCACAATGTCCTGTATAGGTCAAGGAGAAGTGATGAGTAATAAATCAGATTTTTTTTATTACGGGGACCACGGATTTGAGATCTCGCAGGGAAAACCCGAAACAAGAACGGAGATTCCTAATACTAATATTAATATTATCACTAATAATAATAGATATCCTCGCGGTTTCGGGTTTGGGGAATCGAGGATGAGGGTGGAGATGTGAATGAAATTCAGAGACGGGAATGGGAAAGGCAAACTCGCCTTAGCTCTGTCCCGCTCCATCCTATTGCTATCCTTACTCATGACCACTATCTTTCGTTATTCATCGAATAAATTCTCGTGTAATATCAATTAGATACATATATAAGATAAATTATGTATGATAAATTCAATTTTTTTTATGAATATTTTTCTTATTAATATTTTATAGTATAGACATTAGTTTGGGGGGGAAGTTATTGAAAAATCTCCAATCAAAAAATTTCTTTGGCTTCACTCTCTACCCAAAAAATTGTGGTACTATGTCATACAAAATGTGGTACATTTCATATGGAAATGTGATACACTTCATGTGGAAATGTGGTACTAAAAAAGGACCTAGGGACTGAACACAAAAAAAAATGACGACTAAGGACTGAACTCAAATTTCCCGTAGTTTGGGAGACTGTTGGTCTAATAAAAACAATGTCAGGTACGTCCTCGTCATTTATATCAATCCCATTCAAGTCTTAACATTATTTTACGTCACGCCGACGTCATGCTTACTTCAATATATTTACACTCAACTCGTGTTTCTCATTGTAGGATGACTAAACCAATACTAATATAAAAAATCCTCAAGATATAAAATACATGAGAAGAGATAATACAGGCTTCTGCAAACATATAACTCAAAATAAAATCGAAAGTGTTTTGATCGTATGTACAAATAAAATCGTTTCGAGTACTATAGTTTCTTGTCAATTTCTTTCTACGCGATGCTTATAAATACATTAATATAAAAGACATATAGTTGTAATCCGAATCAAAAGTGACAATGCAACACTATTAAGGAATATCTAACTACTCCAACAATCCAATTCTTAAAGCAAATGATAATTTGTTGTAATTAAAAAGAGAGAGGACTTGGTCTAAATTGAGGGTTTCTTGATATATACTAGTTACTCTGCACACGCGTTGCGTGTGTGTACAATCTTTTTTATCATTATCGATAGACTAAAGTGAAAATTGACAAATTATGGAGGGACTAAATTGATATTGAATGATTGAAATAAAAATAAAAGTGTGTTGAAATAAAAAGAAAAACAAAAAAACAAAAATATAATATTACTATAACTGTAAGGGTAAAATTGGAAAAAAAAAGATGGTGTCCTCTTTGGCAGTTTTTATAAGGTGCTCAGCCTTAATAAATAATATATATATATATATATATATATATATATATATATATATATATATATATATAAAATCAATTTTTAGAAATTATAAAATAAAATAAAACAAAGCCACACAAAATGGGTATTTTCATACGAAATTTAAGCCAGTTGACCACCACACTATATACCATTGCAAATTGACAGCCCGCAAAGAATTTTCAATTAAGAAAAGTAGTTGCATTGCATGAGGACGTTCTCACGAATCTTTATCTGTGATATGGGTCAACTCTACCGATATTCACAATAAAAAATAATACTCTTAGCATAAAAAGTAATATTTTTTCATGGGTGACCCAAATAAGAGAAATGTATCACAAAATTCGAACCGTAAGACCGTCTCACAAAAATTTTTACCAAAATCTTTGTAATATTTATGTGTAACTATATGTGTATCACCGATAAACATTTACTATACATGTTGATTGTGGAAAGTTAAAATAAAACATATTGATTAAGAATGTTAGAGAAATTGGGCAAGATTTTTTTTATTGTTTCAAGTAAAACGGGTGATTACCTACCCTTTTGGGTTTTTATGTTATTTGGTTAGGTTGGGTTTGACTATATACATGTCGATTCATAATCACATGATACTCAATTATTTGAGAATGAATGAAAACTTAAAAAAATGGATTGACAAAAACTTTACTTTAATTTATAAGTAAATTAAGCAAAAACGAAACTTCGTATTTTTCGTGCCTCAATTGATAATCGAAGTGTTTCGTTGATAAAATAAAATAAAATAAACCGTGACTAGAATATAATCAATCAATTAATTATTTTTACGTATTTATCTTAAATCAGAATGATGTTGAAATATTAATAAATTTATAGAGATATACTAAGAAAAGTGAGTTATCCTTTGACATTTCATGAACTTGAGTACGGATGTATACTATCCAAACGAAGTCAAATAGTAGCACGCTGATGCTCGGCTCGTTTAAGCTTGAGTTCGATTCGAGTTTTTATCATTAGCCTCGAGCTCGACTTGTCTTGAAATTACTAAGCTCGCGAAAAGTTTGAGCTCGACTCGTTAAAAGCTCGTTTATCATGGTAATCAAGCCAAGCTCGAGTTTGGTTTATTAATAGCTCGCTTGTCATATTTAACAAGCCTGACTTGAACTCGACTCGTTTTTTAACTAATAATGCATATAATTGAGCTCGAGCTTGATGTTGATTCGAGCTTGTTAAAAATTAAATATATCTATGTTCAATTTTTTCTATTGAGATTAGTACTAATATTTTTTATTTTTCAACTCAACAAATGAGTTAAACTCGAGATTACGAGCCACCTAAACAAGTTGGACTCGAGCTCGCGAGACTATTAACAAACATGTTCGTGAGTTCACGAGCTAAATATCATTAAGCTGGAGCTTGACTTGATTAAATTGTCGAGCTCGAACTCGGCTTGATATGTTTAACCAACGAACTCAAACTAACTTTTTTCGAATCGAGCTCCGAATAACTCACGAACTATTTGGTTCGTTTACATCCTTAAACTCGAGTTAAATAGTGTTTATATATACCTAAAAAATGATAATTATGATTAGATTCTCTTACTAAACAATATATTCATATAGCGAATAGGTCAGGTGTATTGCTATTCACAAGATGGTACACAACTTCACGATAAATATAAAATAGAACCACCCGTTTTCATTAATTTCACACTATTAAATTCTTTTTCTCTCCTTCAGTTTCCTACTATTTAGTTAGAATATTGGATTTTTAATAAATAACTCTTAAATTTGTCGAGTGCAATAATTATCTCTAATATTATAGTGATCGAACTGTAGCACTATAGCTGTTGTATAATTTAAAATATATGAGTTTCACCGTTACTACCAAATATTGAATTTTGATAAAGACAGTAAACGCTCGATCTTATAAATTTTGAGAGCTTGCAAATACTTAAACCGAAAGAACTCTAAACCTTATTATTATGAGTAAGTCTTTTGTGAGACGGCTTCACGAATCTTTATCTGTAAGACGAGTCAATCCTACCGATATTCACAATAAAAAGTAATAATCTTAACATAAAAAATAGTACTTTTTCATGGATGACCTAAACATAAAAAATAATATTTTTTGATGGATGACCCAAATAAGAAATCTGTCTCACAAAATACGACCTGTAAGACCGTCTCACACAAGTTTTTGTCTATTATTCGTTAGATTTCAAATTTTTGTAGTGTGATTACTTCAAAACCATGATTTTATATAATGTGAAACGAATTATTGTTTGTAAATTTCAGTACGGATAATATCAATTAGACGATTAATTATAACTACACTAAGCTATGAGGACCAGATTTGTCGTACTTGATGGGCTAGAATTTGGGCCTTGACTCGTATTATTAAGGTATTTTTTGGGCCGGCAGTGTAAAATTAGCTATATTTACAGATGGAGCTACTATGGGCCCATACAGTCCATACAGAATCCAAAGCCAAAACCGCCTCAGGTCGGCAGGGTTCCCCATCGCGTGTATCGGGTTTTAGCTCCAGCTTTCTCAAGAACAGATCCCCAAAACCAGGTCAGTTTGGTTTCTCGCATTCATCAGAACCCTAATTACACATGTTTGTTGATTCAATTGTTTATGTTGTGCTCAATTTTGATTTCTTATGCGTTACTTCGTTTGCGCATCATTGAATTTTCGAATTGTTCTTTGAAGTTTTCGTGGAATTTGCATTTCTCTTTCACGCGGACTCTTCTGCGACCTCAAGTAGAGGAGGGAAGAAACAGTGGTGGGGAAATAGGATTTTGAAGTAGGTTAGACTATGTTGTAAATTTAGCGTGCTTGCATCCCTCGATTCCTGGTGCCAGTTGATCTACTGGACCGGTGCATATGTATTTTGTCTGTTTTCTTGTTTTTGTAGTAAACGTATGCCGGCGATATGTGTCTTCTGTACGATTGATGAAAGAGCAATTATTATTTTTGGATGAAGAAAAGAAACGAGTTGGTGTAGTTTTTATTTTTTTTGTGCTAGTTTAAATTTTAAATTTAATTTCTGGTTGCTTATCATAATTTTTGCTTATTGTTTTTATGATTTTGAACTTAAGGCTGGGTTTTTTTTCTTAGTGTCAGGAAATTTTTGGTTACGAAATGGACGTGGACACAGAGATTCAGAGGGTCAAAGAAGAAAGGCAAAAGATGGAGAAGGACCTGGCTGCACTAACCTCCCTTACTTTTGACACCGATCTTTATAATGCAAACAAGTATGAGGGCTACGAGCGATCCATTGCTGTCAATGATGAGGATGATAATCTTGATGGAACGGAAAATGAAATTGCTAGGAAAATGGCATCTTTTACTGCTCCGAAACAGTTTCTTAAGGAACATTTGAGAACTGGGGAGGAGGATGACGTGTCTGGGTTTAAGCAACCAAGTAAGATTATCGACAGGGAGGATGATTATAGGAGGAGGAGGTTGAACAGGATCATATCCCCTGCAAGGAATGATCCATTTTTGGACAAAACGCCAGGTCCAGAAGTCAGGACTTATGCTGATGTAATGAGAGAAGAAGCATTGAAGCGGAAGGAAGAGGAGGTGAAGAGGGAGATAGCAAAGAAGAAGAAGGAAGAAGAGGAATTAAAAACAAAGGAGAAAGATGTAGAGAAGCCAAAAAAGAGGAATAGATGGGATGTGTCTCAGGATGAGAGTGCTGTTGACAAGAAGGCCAAGATAGGGATCTGACTGGGATTTGCCTGACTCCACGCCTGGAATTGGAAGGTGGGATGCGACCCCGACACCTGGGAGAATTGGTGATGCAACACCATCAGTTTCAAGGAGAAATAGGTGGGATGAGACACCAACACCAGGACGCCTAAATGATTCGGATGCAACTCCTTCTGGAGGGGTTACGCCTGGGGCAACTCCTGCAGGAATGGCTTGGGACGCTACACCAAAGCTGGGAGGGATGGCTACCCCAACGCCAAAAAAACAGAGGTCAAGATGGGATGAGACTCCAGCCACAATGGGCAGTGCCACACCAGGTGCTACCCCTGCCGCAGCTTATACTCCCGGTGTCACTCCTTTTGGTGCTGTCGATATGGCTACCCCTACTCCGAATGCCATTATGCGTAGCGCAATGACTCCTGAACAGTATAACTTGTTGAGATGGGAGAAAGATATTGAGGACAGGAATAGGCCATTAACCGATGAGGAACTTGATGGAATGTTTCCGCAGGAAGGATATAAGATTTTGGACCCACCTGCTACCTATGTACCTATTAGAACACCTGCCCGGAAACTTCTTGCTACACCTACTCCAATGGCAACACCTCTGTATAATATCCCAGAAGAAAACCGAGGCCAACAGTTTGATGTGCCAAAAGAGATGCCGGGTGGTTTGCCATTGATGAAACCTGAGGATTACCAGTATTTTGGTTCACTGCTAAATGAAGACAATGAAGAGGAGTTATCGCCAGAAGAGCAGAAAGAGAGAAAGATCATGAAACTCTTACTGAAAGTGAAAAACGGTACTCCTCCACAGAGGAAAACTGCATTGAGACAACTCACAGACAAAGCAAGGGAATTTGGTGCTGGGCCACTGTTTAACCGTATTTTGCCACTGCTCATGCAACCCACATTGGAGGACCAGGAGAGACATTTGTTGGTTAAAGTTATTGATAGGGTGCTCTATAAATTAGATGAGTTGGTTCGTCCATATGTGCACAAAATATTGGTGGTTATCGAGCCTCTTTTAATCGATGAGGATTATTATGCTCGGGTAGAAGGTAGAGAAATCATCTCAAATCTTAGCAAGGCAGCTGGGTTGGCCACAATGATTGCTGCAATGCGTCCAGATATTGACAACATTGATGAGTATGTTAGGAACACCACTGCAAGAGCTTTTAGTGTTGTTGCCTCTGCTCTTGGGATCCCTGCATTGCTGCCATTCTTGAAAGCTGTGTGTCAGAGCAAGAAATCTTGGCAAGCTCGTCACACAGGTATTAAAATAGTACAACAGATTGCCATTCTAATTGGCTGTGCTGTTCTTCCACATCTGAGATCACTGGTTGAGATAATTGAACATGGTCTTAATGATGAAAATCAGAAAGTCAGAACGATCACTGCTCTATCCTTGGCTGCGCTTGCTGAGGCTGCAGCCCCTTATGGTATTGAAAGCTTTGACTCAGTTTTGAAGCCTCTGTGGAAGGGTATAAGGTCCCACCGTGGGAAGGTGTTGGCTGCCTTTTTGAAAGCCATTGGTTTTATCATACCGCTCATGGATGCGATATATGCCAGCTACTACACCAAGGAAGTCATGGTTATTCTTATCCGCGAGTTCCAGTCACCTGATGAAGAAATGAAGAAAATAGTGCTGAAAGTGGTAAAACAGTGTGTGAGTACTGAGGGTGTAGAGCCAGATTATATCAGAAATGATATTCTTCCGGAGTTTTTCCGTAATTTCTGGGTCAGAAGGATGGCTTTGGACAGGAGAAATTACAAACAGCTTGTTGAAACCACTGTTGAGATTGCGAACAAAGTTGGTGTTGCTGATATTGTGGGAAGAACCGTGGAGGACCTGAAAGATGAAAGTGAGCCATATAGAAGGATGGTTATGGAGACAATTGAGAAAGTGGTGACAAACTTGGGAGCATCTGATATTGATGCTCGCTTAGAAGAGCTATTGATTGATGGGATTCTCTATGCGTTTCAAGAACAGACTAGTGATGATGCTAATGTGATGCTAAATGGTTTTGGTGCTGTTGTGAACACCCTTGGTCACAAAGTGAAGCCATACCTTCCCCAGATTTGTGGTACCATTAAATGGAGGCTTAACAATAAGAGTGCTAAAGTGAGACAGCAGGCAGCAGATCTTATATCCCGGATTGCAGTGGTTATGAAGCAGTGTGGAGAAGAACAATTAATGGGCCATCTTGGTGTCGTATTGTATGAGTATTTGGGAGAGGAGTATCCTGAAGTTCTGGGTTCGATATTGGGCGCTCTCAAGGCTATCGTCAATGTTATTGGGATGACCAAGATGACACCGCCAATCAAGGATTTGCTCCCTCGGCTAACTCCTATCTTGAAGAACCGCCATGAGAAAGTCCAAGAAAATTGTATTGATCTTGTTGGAAGAATTGCTGACCGAGGGGCTGAATTTGTTCCTGCAAGGGAGTGGATGAGGATTTGTTTTGAGCTTCTGGAGATGCTGAAAGCTCACAAGAAGGGTATCCGTAGAGCAACTGTGAATACTTTTGGTTATATTGCAAAAGCCATTGGGCCACAAGATGTTCTTGCAACATTGCTAAACAACCTCAAGGTGCAGGAACGTCAAAACCGGGTGTGCACAACTGTGGCCATAGCAATCGTTGCTGAAACATGCTCACCATTCACGGTTTTACCTGCATTGATGAATGAGTACCGTGTGCCGGAGCTCAATGTTCAGAATGGTGTTCTTAAGTCTCTTTCCTTCCTATTTGAGTACATAGGTGAGATGGGCAAGGATTACATTTATGCATGTGACTCCATTACTCGAGGATGCCCTCATGGACCGAGATTTGGTTCATCGTCAAACTGCCGCATCAGCAGTCAAACACATGGCCCTGGGAGTCGCTGGTCTGGGATGTGAAGACGCTTTAATCCACCTGATGAACTATGTCTGGCCCAACATTTTCGAGACATCCCCACACGTTATTAACGCTGTCATGGAAGCTATTGAAGGAATGAGGGCGGCACTTGGGGCAGCTATTGTGCTGAACTATTGTCTGCAGGGACTCTTTCATCCGGCAAGAAAGGTTAGAGAAGTTTACTGGAAAATTTACAATTCGCTTTACATTGGTGCTCAGGATGCTCTTGTTGCCTCGTATCCCGTACTAGAGGACGAAGAAAATAATGTGTTCAGCAGACCTGAACTGCATATATTTGTGTGATTTGGTGTATTATTTGTTATTTTGGTAATAGAACTCTAGGCGATGTGTGTTGCATAATTTAGAGATGCTAGTTGCTCTCTAGTGGAATTTGTCATCTTGGTGTTCCAATTTGTGTTCAATAAATGGATTTTTGAAATTTGCCATTGCTATGATTCTCTTCGGAGTAACCGAGTATCATAAACGGTGATGTTACGCGTAGCGTAAGGCTATCGATTTAACCCGGCTAACCCAGAAGATATCCGCTGCAAAGCAACCAACTTATTGACCTCGAATGGGCTACTGCCCCTTCCAGGATCAGGTGTGGGTTGCTGGAATTTTCGATGAATTCGATCACTGATCAGTGGCATAGTGGAACATGCTGAAGTTTCATTAATTATTTGTTTAACGGGGATTAAATATCATAATATTTCTAACTCCGTTTTTTAATATGCCTGTATGTATTCATTCATTAATACCCTTGAAACTTTTCAAAGAATTATTGCTTAAAAATGGACGGATGCTTCATTTTTCATTGTCATGGATAAAATATATTCATAATTGTGTAAAGAAAAAGAAGTATTATATTATTTCTAAAACAATTTTTTTTTTTTGCAGACATTTATGTGAGACGATTTGGAATCAATCTAATTAATGAAAAATATTAATCTTTTTTTTTCAAAATTATATATACATAGAAACAGATCTACATAGAAGTTGAAGTCATTAAAAAAATTGGTAACCAAGATAGTTTCTCAAAGTTCTTAGGTCATCGTATAAAACGCTATGACCAACTATTTTTGCTGAAATTTCAGGCCAAGAGAAAACCAGTAAACCATGAGGTAAAAATGTCGTATCTATCATACGCGTTTGTGTACAATAATTATCTTGCTAGTTGAGCGATTGAATCATAGTGGATGAACTGTTTTATGGTTTAAAATATTGAAAAAGGGGGAAAGTGACATAAGACCCACTGCCACTGCCATTTTTCAAATACAAATTGGTCTTCTTAATATTAATTGCTTTGTCTGCCATCTTCAAACTTGGGACCATCTTTGAAGGATTTGAATGCATGATATAAGTATTATACTAGTTGAACAATATTGTGACTTTGAACCTCCTGCAAACATTGCCATCTTTGAATAACCGGCTTCATCAATCATCTTCACTGCCGTCCGATGTGATGATTTGATGTCATAGGATTGCAATTTTATTGTCTTTTAACATCATTCACATGTTCGCTTGCTTTGCATCTATGTACTCTATATCAATTTGTTCGTATTCATATCGATAGATATCCACTGATTCTTGTCGATGAAGCATGGAACGTTCCTTCTACATGAGCTCTTGCTGCTCTTGAAAGATAAATAAATTTTTGATGTTGTCAAATTTCAATCTTAATATTATATTTTTTGATTTTTTGCTTAATCACTTTTTATTTAGAATTTTGATATTTTTAGCATCGATTTTTTGTAATTTTAATAATTTTTTTTATTATTGAGAATGATGATACAATACTTAAATACAACCAAAATTGCAAAAAAATTAAAATACTACGGACTAAAACTTTCGTTTGACAATCGCAAAACAGTAAATTTGAATCAAAAAAAGGTATTTTTCCCTCGAATATATTTTAGTGAAGAAAGTAAGAGTTCTCTCCAAATAAATCATAAGCAAGAAAGATCATTTTCATCAGATCTAGCAGGCTGATGGATATTGTACACAACATGATGTCCAACAAAAACAAAGAAAAGGTAGCAAATTAAATGACTCATACCTCAACGATTCAAGGCCTCAGACATATTCAAAGAAAAATTGTGACCATTTAAAGCGAAACAGACACAAAGAAGTTACACTAGTTTGTGAGCTCCATAATGGCAGAGACAATATCTCCATCTGCATCCTTGAGTGATTTGACTGCCCTGGCTCTTGAAACCCCAGCCTGTGTCATCACGAGCTCTATGTCCTTCGGTTCAACTCCAGTCTCGTCAACATCTTCATCATCCTGAGGAATACATGTTGCCTCAGTCTTCGGGACCGGGTTTGTGAGATTAGGAGTCTTAAACTGCTCCGCAGCCTGAGTCTGCAATTGTGAACTCAAATCCTCGATCTTTGCCTCTCCAAAGATTACATAAGTATCTGAATTTGGGCTCTTAAACACATCTGGTTTTGAGATGACAAACAGGATCTGAAACATCGTTGACACAGAAACTGAAGTGTAAGTTGACATGCTAGAACATGGTCAAAGAAGTTATACATCAAGTTATTAACATGACCATGTCCAATAAATGTGATAGAGGTACAAACATTCTTGCTCTTTTTAACAGTGACTCGGCTGACCCCAGGGATGGACTTCATTCCTAGCTTTAGCATTGCCTTGCGGCTCTTCTTCTCACTTCGGCTCTGCTTTGAACTACCACTGGCATCTTCTTGTCCTACCAAAAGAAACAAGAGAGACTTGGTCCAGTTAGCAATTATGATACATAAACACTAAATTATGCAGGAAAGAGCAAATGAAACTGTTTTTAGATTTCTAGTCTGATGGTATTATAATGTATGTCATCACTCTTTGCTAGGGTACCACGTCAGTTAAGTATTTATTATTTACCTTATTACAAGCATGGAAATCATAAGACTAGGCAGCCATTGAGAAATAAAGTGTTCGCAGGCATTGGCAGTGGAAGTTCAAAGATGCTTGGATCGTCTTGTTTTCCGACTTTCTATTACCTCACCAACTGGAGACACTAACACATAATTTTTAGATGTAAGGATTCACCACTCACCTTTAGATTACAACTCCTCAACACAGTTTGTTCCATGATCGCCAAAATGAGACTTCAAAAATGTTTCTTTAACAATAATTTGAGAAACGAGAAAACTTACAAAGCCAGAAAGACAGGAAAGGTCACGTGTCTTAATAGCAAAATGTACCATATAAACTCGCATCTGACATGCAAGCATTGCATTAACAAAATAGTGGTCAAAGACTCAAGGCACTTCTCTGCGCAACACAATTTAGAGAAAACTATAAAATTTTAAAAAAATAGAAGTAAACAGAAATTAAAAACCACAGAAGAGATTTTTTTTCCTGCTCTTCCATTACAAATAGGCGCAGATAGTTGCCCAATCAAGATAACTAATAGAACCTCATAAATATGAGCCACAAAAACAATTTTAGAACTCAACCAACGAGCAAAAACATTTGAATTCTGTTAAGGTCTGATCTAGATACAGGACAATTCAGTGTACTTCATTTAGAAAGTCAAGACAACGTCAAGTTTATAAAAGGATAAACAATTTCAAATCAAAAGGGTACACATACCTTCGGTATCATCTTCGTCGCCTTCCTCATCGTCGTCATCATCATCATCATCCTCAATTAAAGGCTCATCATGCTGCAACATTGATTGAAATCAATAAGCCATCAGTTAGCAACACACTTACGTTCTCGTTCTCATAGCACGTGTAGCTCTAAAATTCCACTAGTGGGAGATGGACAGGCATTCTATACACATGAATACCAAAGTGAAATCACATCAAAAACATTAATTTCACAGGATCAAAAAAGAATTCATCAACCTCCCTCTCAACAGCAACAGAACCAAAAAATAATAATTTTTAATGCATTTTTCAAGCAGTCTTTCACCCCCACATGGTAAAACGTAACCCGCTCATATATAGTGGGACACTTGTGAGGAAGAATCGTTTCGTTAGAAAGATAGTGTGGGGGCGCAGGCGCTTTTTCCATTCTCCTGCTCTAATATTTTGGATAAGAAGAAATTAGTTAACAAATTTTTTTTCACAGGATGGATTTTCCAACATAACCCACAAGATTAACTATAAGTACTAAATGAATTTTGAAATTAGAAATTTATTACTCAATCACTATTAAAAGGTAAATAAATTAATTAAAAAAACTGTTATTGAGGTTAATTACGATTGTAAAATATTTTTCCTTCTATGGGCTCGCACTTTTATCAACTCAAAACCATAAAACTACAGTTCGCCCAAACAACCCAATAACTATAGCAATAAAGAGAGAGAGGGTGGGGGACAGATCAGAAGGAATACAGCAGCAACAATCTCAAGCAGCTCCCGACGAATCTACCAATCAGCAATCCGTAGAAAGAAGCAAAAACGGCACGACAACGAAAAAATCGATTTCAAACAGAACAAATACAATCGAAAAGCAATAAATTCAATGCTTGAATTGAGATAAACTTACATCAATCTTGTGTTGCTCGAGATGAGTTGCCAACAATTCTTCCTGCGATTGAGTCATGGTTAATTGTTGAAGAAATGGAGGAGGCAGTGCCTGCTTGTTTTCAGTCAAGAGAAGACACGAAACGTCGAAACCCAAACCCTCGAAATAGAAAGTGCGCGTTGCTTGTAAGAACGTAGCCTAAATACTGGTTTTTTTTAATATATATATATATATTGGAAATATTATTATTTTCATTATTTAAATTTTAAAAAAACCTAATAATATTGATAAAATGATAAATAGTAAATCATAGGAAAAAAATTAATAATAAAAATTAATGTTAAAATTTTAAAATTAATAAAGTACAATAAATAATAATATAACTAGATTAGGGATAAACAAAATTCCTATCGATTTAATTAAAAAATTAAAATCGAATGAATCGACCTGAATTAAAATCAATTATTTTGGTTTGCATCCGAATTTTTGGAAAATAAAGTGAAACATAAACAACTCAACTTTAGTTTCACTCGGTTGAACTGATTTCTTTTACAAAAATAACAGAAATCGAATTGAATAAACTGATTAGATGGCCTTTTTCGAAAAATTAAATTTTAATTTCTGAATTTTATCAAACCAGATTTTTGAATTTGATCTGCTCGATCAGTTCCGTTTAGCAACATTATCAAATAGATTTGATTTCGTTTGAAAATATGAATAAAATTGTGCTAAATTTAATCATATAATCAAACACCCATAATAGATTGATTACTTCTTGAATTCAAAAAATATATATATATATATATAGTAAGAGACGAGGGACATAGCAGTTATCCTATTGAACCTTGAAATGAAGAAATAGAATCGTAATTAAGTTGGAAAATCAAATCACCAGCCTCCTTTACCAGATTCTGAGCTCTTCTTGCTACTGCCCCATCCTGAATTACCTGCTGCATCACTTCCCTGCCCCCACCCACCTCCACCTTCTTTCTTAGTATCGCTGACTCCCCAGCCACCCGCTTTTGCACCACCACCGTCAGTGGTTTCACTGCCACCACCACTACCCCAACCACCGGTGCTTCCACTTCCTGTACCTCCACCCCTGCCACCAGTGCTGCTGCTGCCGCCCCAATCACCAGTACTTGCATTGCCACCTCCAGCATTTGAACTACTGCCAACTCCCCAAGCACCAGTGCCTCCACTTCCGCTACCAACAAAGCCACCATCATTTGCACTACCGCTGTCTCCCCAGGCACCAGCAACTCCACTTTGACCACCTCCACCTCCACCTGAAGAACCATGGCCGCCACCCCAACCAGCACCTCCACCTTTGCTACCACCTGAAGCACCATGGCTACCACCCCAACCAGTACCAGTATTCTCTTGTCCAACTCCTTTCCAACCACCAGTGCTTCCTCCGCCACCACCCCAACCACTGGTGCTTCCACGTCCAGTACCTCCACCCCTGCCACCAGTGCTTCTGCTGCTACTGCCACCACGCCCACCACCAGTGCCTCCACTTCGACCATATCTGCCACCAGCTGAAGAAGCACGGCCGCCACCCCAACCAGCACCTCCACCTTTGGTACCCCCTAAAGCACTATGGCTGCCACCCCAATCACCACCAGCATCGTCATGTCCACCACCTTTCCAACCATCAGTGCTTCCTCCGTCACCACCACTTCCCCAACCACTACCTCTATCTCCACCACCAGCACTTTTATGGCTACCAACACCACCCCAACCACCGGTGCTTCCACTTCCAATACCTTCACCCGTGCCACCAGTACTTCTATTGTTACTGCCACCACCCCAACCACCAGGCCTTACATTTCCGCCATCAGCACTTGTCCCACCTGCATCTCCCCAAGCGCCAGCACTTCCACTTCCACCTCCGCTACCACCCCAGGCACCAGCATTTTCACTGCCACCACCATCGCTGTCCTTTCCACCACCTCCCCAGGCACCAGCCCTTCCACTTCCACCACCTTCACCTCCACTACCACCTGAAGCACCACGACCGCCACCATCAGCATTGTCACGTCCACCTCCACCCCAGCCACCAGTTTTTCCACTGCCACCATGACCAGTGCTACCACCTCCCCAACCACCAGTGCTTCCGCTTTGGCCACCTCCTCCATCACCACCAACTCTGGTTCCACTTTCGCCCTTACCCCAACCCTTGGTGTCTCCACTTCTGCAACCACCCCAATTGCCATCAGTTTTACTTCCATCACCTCCGATTTCACAATTACCAGCGCTTCCCCTTTGGCTACCTCCTCTGCCGCCACCCCAACCACCAGCACCTCCATCACTTTTGTTTCCACCACCAACGCTTCCACTTTGGTCACCTCCTCCGCCACCCCAACCACCAGCACCTCCACTTCCACCACCTCCCCATTTAACGTCTTTTTTACTTCCACCTCCGGCACCACCCCCCCAACCACCATTATTTCCATTGTCATCACCACCACTCTGACCACCAGCACTTCCGCTTCTGTCACCTCCTCTGCCACCACCGCCCCAACCACCAGCACTTTCAGTTCGGTCACCTCCTCCACCCAAACCACCAGCACCTCCACTTCCCCCACCTCCCCAATTACTGGCATTTTTAATTCCAGCGCCACCACCGCCCCAACCACCAGCACTTTCAGTTCGGTCACCTCCACCCAAACCACCAGCACCTCCACTTCCCCCACCTCCCCAACTACTGTCATTTTTAATTCCACCTCCAGCAACACCCCAACCACCAGTATTTCCACTGCCGCCACCACCCCAACCACCAGCACTTCCACCTCCACCACCTCCGCAATCACCATCACCTTTACTTCCACCTCCAACACCACTCCAACTACCAGAATTTCCACTGCCATCACCACCACCCCAACCACCCGCGCTTCCACTTGCCCCACCTCCCCAATCAACACCTTTGTCATTGTTAGAACCCCACTTTTGTGAGTCACGATCAAAGTCCTGTCTGTCAGGCCTTCCATCACCATAGGAGTCACGACCCCGTCCGCATCCCCGACCGCGCCCGCGACCGCGCCCGCGCCCACGCCCACGCCCACCATTTTGAGAGTCACCTCTACCTGAGAGAAAAACAAATTATAAAGAAAATAAATGTTACAAAAAGGCCGTTGTTCAGTTAACTAAAACAAATTTAAGATGCTTAGACAAACTACAATTCATGGATAATTTAATCCAGGAGTGAACCAAATTAAGATAAAGGAGAAGACTTCTTTATTATTGTACAATGTAGTACCAAACAAAGCAGTTGCAGTTTGCGATTCTTGAAAAAAAACTCAACACGCTGATGCAAAAAACCGAGGGATCAAATACCTTTACCAAATCCAATTTAATAATATAACTCAGAAGACACAGCAATCAGCATTAAGAAAAAGGAAAATTATCAATCAACTGAGAAAAGCCACCTAGATATATCGAAGAACCACTTATGAATTTGAGAAATTGTGATATAGACACCTTATAACATATATATAGCAGGTGGATGGAATGAAAATTTCTAAGTTACCTCCTCTAGAACCCATTCCAAAAGTTTTATCTCCATCCATAGATTGGCTTCCACCCCAATCACCGTCATTGTTTGAACCACCCCAGTCATCACCAGAACCAAAACTTCTGATTGGCACCATAGCAGCAGCTGACTGAATTGTTGGAACAGAACTGTGTGGATCATCAATGTGTTTCTGAAAATATGCAACAAGACGGTCTACGTCCCCGAACATTCGTTTACGGAACTTAAATCCCTTTGGATAGAGACCAATATACTCATGATGTGGATTCACACTTCTTATGTAAGTCAGGATGAATGTGCCAGGATGGTCATAAGATAACCCAAGGCAATACACAATTTTTGTTGGAATCTTAGCTTTTTCGATTCTAAGGAGCTCGTCAATATCAGTTTTAGTGCCCTTCCTAAATTTCCTATAATTTAACATTGTCTTCAAATGAGCTATTAATGGGTCCACGTATCGATCCATTACCTGAATGAAGAATAGCATGATAAAGAAGTTAAATTCATAAAATATTTTGCTTTTGCACCAATTCCATCAAGCCCCAGCACAAAACAATAGCCTAATTCATATGGAAATCATAGAACACTACACACCAAACAAACTAGCAAGTTAATTAATACAAGACAATTTTGGCAGTCATGAAAAAATTCCTAGCCAAAATTTGTTGAATCAAGAATATCTAACGTTGCAACCTGAAGGTTGACTGTAATAAATAATCAAAAGTTTTTTTTGAATTAAAAGAGCAGAATCTCCTTGAGACAGCTAATCTACAAACATTCAGCCAAAAAAATTGAAAAATCTAACCAGAAAGAAAGGAAAAGGTTTCTTCCATTATGTGCTAGTTCGTAACATTACCAACAGATCATAGAAAGAGAGCGAAAGAGAGAAAACATGCAAAGCACTGGTATATACACATTATTTGCATCCTAAACACTGGACTAAAAAACTCCAGCACAGTTTAGAGCCTTGATGACACCATATGCAGGTCGAGATTCATCAAATTTTTACAATCAAAACTCGTTTGGTTTTCTAGCCTTAACCAATGTAAACAATTACCTCATCAAGATCCTCAAATGTATCCTCTCCAATTTTCAATTTCTTTCCGATTTGGAGCAAGCTTGTGATGTCCTTGAGTTCCTTTTGACCTTCAACTATGTCCTTGTTAGCAAAAACCCCATCACAAACTTTCAGCGTTAACGTCAAATATGAAGGCCCGCGTAAACTGGGACGAATAACACTTTCACCATCTTCTTTGTCCCGGAGAAACTATAGCCCAACATTGAAGAAAAAGTTCTTGAGAAACTTATATTAAAGTTTAATAAGATATCAAACATAAGGATGAAGCCAAAAATGAGGTTGTGTGTCAAAGAGTTGGTCCATGTGGTTGGACCCGAGAAGGTGTAGAGTTATTACCAAAGCCAAAGCCTTGAGGGTAATAGCTTACGTTTCTCTGCCATGTACAGATCGAGATACCTCTTCAAGATAAATGGGAGAGTTGATCGAATAGGCAAAATAAATAACAAACGTAGAGATTCTTTATACAGCAGTCAACATAAAACTTTTGAATGTATAGAAAACTTCATGCTATAACCAACCCAAATAGCAGCAGCAATAACTTACAAATCAATCTATCTGAAATTTTACAACTTTGAAGATAGCCAACAATTTGACATGCACCATTACTCAGCATTTCTACGTGAAATAATTAGAAATTCTCCAATCATTTACTGACAAATAATCCTTCTACCTTTTGCAATCTCGAACAAAGAATAAATGAAACACGGGCCTAGACATATATTCACTATAAAACACGATAATAGATGAAAAACACACCTCAAAAGCTTCATCAGCTGTAATATTTTTGAACTGCGGGTGAACAATCATCCTTGGCTTAAAAAGTTTCTTTGAAAACTCCCCTTTATGAGCTATTTCCTGCTTGAGCTGTAAGGTAATGCGCTCTTCGTGAAAGTATGGATCCACAATCTGATTGTTCTGGAAACGGGAGCTCCTCATTTCACTTTCTCTACAAGTTAAAAACACTTGATAGCGGTTCTTCTGAATGGATTTGATTCTGCAGGTTAAAATATCACCCTCGTGCAGTTTATCAGTCAATTCATTGATATCCCTCCAATCATCAGTGTAATCTTCCTTACTAAGTATGCCTGTCAGTCCAGAATCAAGGTTGCAAATAGCTCTATCTTCTTGAACCCTGCGAACTGTTGCTTGAACAATTCTTCCTTCAGCCAGAGTTTCTTCCGCCTCTCCAGAAATCATGTAAAATTCATCATCCTGATTAGGTTCTACATGTGATTTCCGCCGATCCTGAAATCCATCCATCAACTCCAATCTTATATCATTAAGGGTTTCTTTTTTGTTCTGACGTTTTTTCTGTTCGGCATATTCATGAACATCCACAGCCGTCAACAAATGAGGATTCTCTCTAACATGCTCAATTGCAATTTCTAGCAAATCGTCGTCGTCGTCGTCGTCGTCATCACTTCATTATTCATGGATTCAGAGTAAACATCCTTTGCAAAATCTTGGGCAAGGCTGTAGGATTCTGGATGTATTCTTGTGTTGTCTAACAAATCTATAAATTGACTACTGCTAGAACTCAGTCCGCTTCGCCGGACTCGCAGAAATCCAACAGCATTGATGAAAACCTTTTTACCAAGACCATGAGATGTCAACAGGTCTTTCCTAGTGAAAATGGCCCCAGCTCTTACTAGGGACCTTTGCAGAGAAGCTGCTTTTCTGGGTCCAAGCCCAGAAATGAACTGCAAGGGAGAAAATAACCATTCATGACTTGAAGCCAAGTTAATATCAAGACCCACTTGGTTTGTTGCATCTATCATAACTTGTTCAACCATCCCATACTTCTCATCAGGAGTGAGAAATTTCTCCAGGGGATTAAGTTTCCAGGATAATATCTCCCTACCCGGTCCACATAAAGTTGCAGCCATGGCTAATGGATTCTGAAGATAACGTCCAAGAGCCACAGCACGCCGAATAATACCTAAAAATTATATGATATAAAAAATTCCAACGTCAATCACAAAAATATTGCCAAGAAGATTGATAGTAAAAGCATTAATAAACACAGGACACATAACACCAATAGTATATAAGTATAACAACAATTTCTCCAACATTCATTATTGAAATTAATAAATTTCAAGAAAAACAGTTACCTTCTTGCGAAGGGAGCTGATCGACTGATGTACGGGAATTTTCATACAGGCGTGGAAGAGATTCGTCACCATAAACAATATTCAGACTATCGATTTTTTGACAGTCTCTTGGATTATCCTCCACCAGCTTGAAAATTATCTGATTATTGAGGGGATAACCACAAAGAATCATGTCAATTGCAGCAAAATGGTTCAAGCTACAAAGTTTTTGGGTCCGAGAGAACAAACAATATTTTTATTTTTTAATATAATCAAAACATAGTTCAATTGTGCACACCTCATAAATATCATCCTTCAGCCGAGTACAAGACAAATTAGCTGCTCCTAGAACAACAACATGGGGTTGGTGGTCCATCATAAATTTCTGCACTCGTTGTTGATCATTTTTCTTACGTTGCAGATCATTTACACTTTGACCACGAAGATTAAGGCATCCAGCATTCAGCACATCTTCAATTTCTCCCGATGAATCCAACATCACAAAAGTTGTAGCTGGCTTTCCGGGGCCCCAACAGCAAGCCAAAACTCTGGGTGCAGTTTCTTCATTTGAACTGATATCATTTTCTTTCCGCTGATATGGTGCCACAGACACTTTATCCCACAATAATTTTCCATATTCTTCAAGTAACCAGGTTTTTGATCTACTAGTCAACCAGGATCTTGCAGCTTTCTCCATTGATGGTAGAAGAATATTGTGAAATGCATCTTGAAGTATCTTCTTCCTCTGCTCGTTCCATGATTGAGCAGATTTGCTTACACCATCACTCAGATAATAATCCCTTGAGTCACTTAATAACTTATCAAGGACTGCTTCTGGTAACTTGATGGTGACCTGCAAAAGCTTCTCCTCTTCAGCCTTTTGAATCAGCAGCCACTGTGCATCCTCAAACCTGCTAAGCGGCTTGTCCCGTAACCACTTCACTCCAGAAAACATGTGAAATGAATTAATGGCTGCATTTCCTTCAGGTGTAGGACTAGTTGACACCACTGCATTATCCATAAAGATACTTCGGACATGTTTCCGGACTGAAGGTTCACAGCTTATCTCCACAGCAGCCTGGATTTTATCAGTAATATCCAGACAATCAAAGACTACCCTTCTAAAACCGAATTTCTAGGAGAAATAAAAAAAAAATAGCATACCATGTGCCTAGCGCCTTTCAACACAGCTTGAGGCGTCTCAAACATCATACATATAAAATTAGAAGCCATTTCCTCTGGTGTCTCCTTTGCATCCTCCAACTCATCCATCCTCTGCAAATAATACGATCAATTTAAACTCACAGTTTAAAACAAGAGCAAATAGAAATGAATATGAAGCTACCATTTTCTCCAGAGAAATCTGCAATCCAAATTGCTCAGAGCTATAACCGAACCTATTTGCTACCTCCCATAGGCCAGATTTACTGCAAATGCTGTAGTGTGACTTCCTTTTCGGTCTTTTATACGTACCTTCATCTAAGACAACTTCGTCTGGGGGGAAATGTAAACTAAATTTTGAGTCAACATCATCAACCTCACTTTCTGAATTTGCCGCCTTGAGTGACATGGCAATTGATTCAAAGAGTTGTTGATTTAAATTCAGTTTTGTCTCATCATATACACTTCGAATTTCTTCTTTGAAACGTTTGGCGTAGTATGACTGGAGTGTACCCTTTCTTTTCAGAAGAAGCAGCCACTTCTGATCCAGGTCCCGGATTGTCCAGAGCACCTGCAGCACGCCACTAATTCAATATCTCGCTGAATCCTCCTGAGTTAGCCACCGTCCAAAAATGAAAAAGACTGGAGTTTTCGTAAATAAAATGGAAAATTTGAATGTCAAATTTATTTATAACTTAGGTACAATCATTTTCAAGTACTACTTTTTGAAAGACAGTCACACTACCCGCAAATCCCAAAAGACAACTTAAATATTGCAACTAGAAACCACCATTTGACTGGAAATCATCATTCAACCATAGATGGATGATGTACAGCATTTAACATAAAACATCAACCTTGTGCCGCTTTAGCTTAGGTTTCTCGATAGGATCAGCTTCAGGATCGTCTAGATCCTTTAATAGGCACAAGATCTCCTCCTTCCTGTACATTGCAATGAATGGAACCTACAGAAGTGATAGACATTCGATGAGTAAGCAGGAGAATCGTCTCCACGTGATCACCAATAAAAATCATCATAAAATTAAGCAATGGTTCATGAGAACACATACATCTAACTTCTGAACGTGTAGTAATTCTAGATATTTGGCAATATGGCCCTTGAGTTCGTCTGATCCTTCCGTCGCATCTGCACTCTTACTATAGAAAGGAACTGCACCACTGACAAGTTGATTATATATCCACTCGCTCTCCACTTCGATACTAATCTCATCCAATGGGGAGAGACCAGTACTTTCCTCATATATCTATAGAAAACAACAAAGGCACCGACACTTGAAATCACAGAATGGAAAACCTGAAGGGGTGGATATCAACAGGATATGCTTAACAAACCTGAATCCTCTCGGGAATGTCTATTTTCCGAATCTGCTCATCCCTTCCTGTCATATACTTCTCAGAAAGTACACTTGGATCAAACTGATCTTCGAGGCTCCTCTCACCATCTTCACCAAATGTATCCACCGCTTCCAACTTGCGAATCTTCAAAAGGTCTTCCACATCGCCAAATATTTCATGAGCTTCTTGGAGAGCGGATGATGGAATTCCTGATTGTTGCATGCTCCTTGGTTGCTTCTTCCTCCTGCACACAGATGAACCAAAGTCCACTCAAAAGTTTATCATAGCACAAGTAACACATCCCAGATTTTATATATAAGATCTACCATATAGGAGCTCCACGCTCATCTACATGGTCTTCATCGACAATAAAATCAGCCATTTCATCCTCTTCAGCAATATCTATGTCATGTTTTTCCTGCTGTTCGTCCTCTTCATCTATGTCCTCAAGCGATTGTCCTACAAGATAGCAAGAAAATCATTATCCTAAAAGTTTGGAGTCACAAAGCAACTCCAATGAGGATTACCATCATCATCACCAAACAATCTGTATTTAAGTCTCTCCTCGGCTGTTCGCCACCCCTTTTCACTTCCAATATGCTGCCGTTCACCAGAAAACTGAGATGACTCTTCATTTGTATCCCCCTGAGCCTTCTTTAGTCGCTTAAGCTTCTTATTCTGCTTATCACATTTTCGAAATAATAAGTTGTCTGAGCTATAAAAGCAGGCCCAAAAACAAAAAAGAGGAGGAACAATGATAGTTACAAGGTTTGGACGAGGAACAGAAATGTTGCTTTCCTGGAGTAGTTCATAATCATCCTCGTCGAGCAAATAACTCCTCTCAGCCTCCCTGTAGTTGATTGAACGAATCAATGATGACAATAACAGGCATTTTTAACCTTTTAACTACAGTTGTATAAACATGAGCACTAAAAAATCTACAACTAAAAATATATGAGACAGCAAATTAGACAACCTTTTCTTTTTTTTCTTCTTCTTTTGCCTCACATCACAGTTGTCCTCTTCATCTTCCTCGTCCACATCATCCACAATAAACCCATCTCTCTCATAAGCATCCAGTCCGTCTGCTTAGAGACACCACAATAATTCCAAATGTTTACCAAATCGTATGCACTGAACAAACATCCAAAACAAATTAAACAAAAAAAATGATGCCAGCCAACATGCAAACGATCACGAAGAGAAGATTTCTAAAATAAAAATAATGGTATTCCTTCATCTGTAGCATATTCGATTAGCCAACAGTACTTGCTCATCGAATTAATTAATTAATTAAACTTTCAAAAAATGGTACTTACAAGTCCATTAAACAGCCCTTTTCTTTTTGTGACAGATTTATCAAAATTAAGAGTCGATAACAGCGAACCAGGATAGCACCACACTAAACACTGAAACTATTCTGTACATCCACGTTTCTTTTACCCAAATGCAAAAAACTCCAAACACGTGTTTAAAAAATACAGATGATTGCTCATAGCTAAAAGAACAAAAGACCCGAAGAGGGATATCTTCGATTGCATGCACCGAGTTCTTCAGTCACCAGGATAGGAGTCAAAACCAACATTACAAGAAAAAATAATTTCACGTTTCATCAGAAACAAAAACAAAAACAAAAAAGCCCGCAAAATATTTTAACAGAAACCTACAGAAACAACACGAAAGAAAACTAAAAACGCGAAGAAAAAATTAAATAAATAAAAACAAAAAGCGTCTAACACGGGGTAGATATTTCAAGGGAATAAAGAAATATAGCGAAAAATACCGTCATCTTCATCGTCATCCTCAGCTAGATCTTCGTACAGCCCATCATCTCCCTCGTTCTGAAATCCAGTAGCGTCTGCGTACACAACAAAGGCACAGCCAAAAAAAAACGGGAACAATTAAAACCAGCACAGGTTTCAGATTGTAGTGTTTTCAAAGAAATGCCGCTTAGTTCGCGCAAAACATCGTACCGTCATCAGCGGAGACCGCTTTTCTGCCAGCCATTGTGGTGAAAATAGTGAAAATTAACAGTAGCGAGAGAGGAAATCCTTGCGATGCTAACGCGCGGGAAATGAAAATGGGAGCAAACCCTAAACTAAATGACTACGGGAGACCCCTGGTTTTCCCTCTCCACTGCGCACACAAAAAAGCACCACTTCTCGCAGAGTGACTGACATCATGCCTTTGTTTCATTTATTTTTGTTCTATTTTTCGTATTGTATACCAAACTAATGTTTGTTGTGATTTCTTGCTACATTTCTATACAATACTACGTCGATGTACGTATTGTATGTTTGTATAATATTTTTCATGATTTATTTGATTTATATTTAAATAAAAATTTGTTATTATAAAAAATAGTAAGAGATTGCAATGTAATTTCGATAAAAAAACAATTTTGATAAATTTGTCCATAATAGAGAGAAAAAAAGATATTTATATATTTTGTCTTTTTTTGACGATTCTATCATGTCCTCAATTTTTATAAAATATAATCTATACTATCTATACTATATTATTCATTATGAGTGGGTTAGAAAAATTGCTTGAAGAGGACACCAAAATTTCTTCTCTTTTTACCCTTCTCTTCAACACCACATATTAATTATAATAATTTCAACCACGTCAATCATACGTCTGAAATCTTTCCCAAAAATGGAAGTCCTAACTGTACCAATACATTTGAAAACTTTTCAATTTAAAAAAACCTTACTGTTGGTATTTTTAACGCAAAAACCTTTCTTTTTCTACCATGATATTATTATAATTTTTTTATTGAAATTAAGTTTAATATAGAAATAGATTTTTTGTCATACACAATAATGTATACAAACAAATTAATTATAATATTCATATCAAATTACAAAAGTCAAATGTTCGTTTTATAAATTGATTAAACAATATTTCAAATATCTAATATTGTGTTACATGTAACGTGGGTGTCTCAACCGCTAGTAGATAGAATAGAAACAACGGGGGTTGCTAAAATTTTTATTATTTTATAGAAATTGAACTTTGTCATATTGCCATTCTTTTCGGTGTGAGGTATATAGTCAATTCATGTAACTTTTATAAATATAGAAAATTGAATTTGAAATTACAATTTATCGTTCCAAAGTTTTCAAGTTTTCGAACTCGAAGAATTTTGTACTTCAAAGTTGAAGGCCTCTTAAAAATGGAAGTTTTTTAACATAAGTAGTAATTTTTTAAAATTCAAGCAATAATATTTATTTCTTTATTTGTTCATGATAAATTTAAAATTATGGAAACAATTGTTTTAAATGAAATGAAATTTTAAACATTATAATTTTTACAAGATAATTAAAAATGTATTAAATTAAATTATTATCGAAAAAGGCAAAAAAAAAAAAAAAATGATTTGAACCACTTTGTCTCTTTAGTATAAAAAAGGAAAAAAGCAACATCTTTCAACTCTCGTTCCAAAAAAAAACATCTACATATAAAGAAAGGGCCAACATTTTAATTATCAATTCGATTTATTTTAGTTTTGTATTAACATATACCATTCTACAATAAAATTTCATCTTTATTAAAGTTAAAATGTCACATCATTATAAAATAAATTGTATTTTATAAACTATTTGAAACAACGGTAAATTTCAAAAAAATGCATCTGTCAATGTTTCAATTAGAATTCAGTACCTAGTTAAATTTTTTTAAAAATCAGTACCTGACACATCTTTACATTTAGTTTTAACTACCCATAAAGCAAACTTTACATTTTTACCCTTTATTATTTAAATAAATATATTATTTTATCCACAAAAATTATATCATTTTTCTCCATTTAAAATATAATTTTAACAAAATATTGTTTCTCAATTATCATGAAATAAAAATAAATACTTATTTTGACATACAAAGTACCTATTATGGGGTTTCAGATACTTGATTTCGCTCTTTGAATACTCCGAATATATAAGAAAATACTATATTTTCGAGCATTCACTATAAATTCAGTCATTGTTGGTCTTTTCATGAAAAATGCATTAGGATGATTTAGTCATGTCATTTTATTTTTTTAAAAAAAACATAGATCATCATTCATCATGAAATAAGTTTAAGTATTTATTTTGACCAACAAAATACCTATTTTGGAGTTCCAAATGCTTGATTTTACTCTTTGAATACTCCAAATGTGTAAGAAAATACTGGATCTTCAAGCTATCACAATAAATTCAATCATTGTTGGTATTTTCATTGAAATTACATTAAGATGACTTATTCATGTCATCTAATTTTTGAAAAAACACGGTTTTTCGCTCATTGTTGAATTAGAAAAATTACTTATTTTGATCGATAAAATACTTATTTTCGTGTTCCAAATATTTGATTTGGCTATTTGAATACTTCATAAGAAAGTACTTAAGTTTCAAGTAATATTATGTGAATTTTGATTGTGTCATTTGTGAAGTTAAAGTGTGATACTTAAATTGGTACACATAGTATCTAATTAGAGTATATAAATACGTGATTTTAACCCGTAAATACTCATATCCAATTATTTGAGGATGCCAAAATATAATTTGAAGTTAATATTAAGTGACACCAATGATGATATTCGTGAAGCAAAAATGTGATACCTAAATTAATACAAATAATACATAATTCGAGTTCATAAACACTTGATTTTACCTTTAAATACTCAAATTCGATTGAGTATGTCAAAATATATAATTTGAAGATAATATTAAATATTTTTTGATGATGAGATTTGTGAATAAAAAACGTGCTACCTAAATTCGTACAATTAGTACCTAATTTGATTTCACATATACTTGATTTACCCTTTTAAGACTCAATTTCGATTATTTTGGGATATAAAAATATATAGTTTCAATCGAGTGACTTTTGATGTGTCATTTGTGAGGTTAAAATGTGATACCTTAATTAGTGCAAAAAATATCTAATTCAAGTCTACAAATACTTTATTTTACTCCCTAAATGAGAAGTATTTTAATTTGAGTTTGCAAATACTTGATTTCGTAAATGAGATACTCACAATATGTATTAAAATACTGGATATTCGAGTAAACAACGTAAGTTCACCAAATGTTGATGCATATAATGAATGATTACCAATAAATATTATGAAAGAATACTAATGAGGATGATATCAAATGAAGTATTGCATTGTCATTTAATGAATACCAACAAGTATTATTAATGAATATTAATGATATTATTAATTAATACTCATAAGTATACAGAAAAAATACTAATAAGTATAATGAATAATTACCAATAAGTATTATGTCAAATAAGTATAATTGTCAAATAAGTCATTCAATGAATATCAAAAAGTATTGTCAATTAATATTTATGAGTATTTTATAAATCATTGATCCAAGAATCGATAGATATGCTTCAAGTGCAAACTTCAAGCTCATTTACGAACTATGTTTATAATGAATCTCTTAATTAGTCCATGATGAATAATGAACTATGTTTATTTATTCAAATGATATGAATAAGTATCATAATGAATTTTCCATAGAAATATTGTATATTCGAAAATCCATTATTTTAATGCATATTGTGAGTATCTCGTTTACGAAATCGAGTATTTGCAAACTCAAATTAGATACTTCTCAAGTAAAACTAAGTATTTTAAAATTTTCATGCTTATTAAAGAATTTTTTTAGCAAAAAATATATTAAATAAGATGAATATGCAATCTATGCTTAGTGATCGAGCAAAACTTTCATTGTAAAATTATTAGTAAAAATTAATAATATTCAAGCTCGAAATAATCGCAACTGCACGATGTCAAAATATTCCATGCTTAGTGATTGAGCAAAACTTTCATTGTCTAAGGACTGTATTTCTCTATTATTATTCTCAATTATTCAATTTTTAGCAGCGATACTTCAGATGATTGTTTACTACTACGATTATTAAATAAAAACTCAATGAAATGGTTCAAAGATTAATGATGAAATAAATAAGTTAGAATGATTGATTAAAGTTCAATGAGAAATGAATTTGTTGGGAATCTCGGTTCACCTACCCCTCGCTAATCTACTTAATTCGTTAGACAATTATCTATGCTTTCGACGAGATTTCGTATCCAATTGAACACGCTCTCTCAAGCTATGCCAAAATAATTCAACTCAGTGGAGTAATTAAATATCTTTAATTATTTATCAATGGTGAATTGCATGTCGTTTTATTAAATCCCATAGCTTTTGACTTACTGGACTATGACTATCGATGTTTATCTGACTTCATATTTCTCTATAAATTGTAAATCCACGGATTATGATATTCGTTCCTATCACGGGCTATTATCTCGAAGAACATTGTCCGAAAATCTTCAAATCTTCGCTCTAAGCTATTTTCCTCTTTCAAAGCTTTGTGGCTGCTGAAAAGTCTTTGAACATGTCATCTAATTACATCTTGGATGGAAACGTGAGCACTTTGTGAATTTACGTTACATATTCGAATATCCTGTATTTTAATACTCATTATGAGTATCTCAGTTACCAAATCAAGTATTTTAAAACTGAAATTAGGAATTTTGCAAAGTAAAACCAAGTACTTGAAAAAGTTCAATATTTGGTTGCGAATTTGTTTTTTTAACAATTAAAAAAACTATTATATGAAATGAACATGTCATCCAAATGTATCTTGGATGGAAATGCGAGCACTTGGTGAACTTACGTTGATATTCGAATATACAGTATTTTAATACTCATTCTAAGTATCTCATTTACCAAATAAAATATTTTAAAATTGAAATTATGTATTTTGCAAGTAAAACTAAGTACTTGAAAAAGTTCAATACTTAGTTGCGAATTTGTTTTTTTTTTTAACAATTAAAAATAATTTAAATAAAATGAACATGTCATCCAAATGTATCTTGGATGGAAATGCGAGCACTTGGTGAATTTGCGTTGCATATTCGAATATCTATTATTTTAATACTCATTCTGAGTATCTCATTTACCAAATCAAGTATTTTAAAATTGAAATTAAGTATTTCGCAAGTAAAATTAAGTATTTAAAAAAATTCAATGCTTAGTTACGAATTTGTTTTTTTAACAATAAAAAAATAATTAAATGAAATGAATATGTCATCCAAATGCATCTCGGATGAAAATGCGAGCACTTGGTAACTTACGTTGCATATTCAAATATCCAGCATGTTAATACCCATTCTGAGTATCTTATTTACCAAATAAAGTATTTTAAAATTGAAATTAGGTATTTCGCAAGTAAAACTAAGTATTTGAAAAAGTTTAATGATTAGTTACGAATTTGTTTTTTTTTTTTTAACAATTAAAAAATAATAAATGAAATGAACATGTAATCCAAATGCATCTCGGATGGAAATGTGAGCATTTGGTGAACTTACGTTACATATTCTAATATCCAGTATTTTTATACTCATTCTGAGTATTCATTTACCAAATCAAGTATTTTAAAATTTAAATTAGGTGTTTCGCAAGTAAAACTAAGTACTTTAAAAAGTTCAATGCTTAGTTGCGAATTTGTTTTTCTTTTTAAAATAAAAAATATTTAAATTAAATGTACATGTCATCTAAATGCATCTTGGATAGAAATACGAGCACTTGATGAACTTATATTGCCTACTAGAATATCCAGTATTTTATTAATTTTTATGAGTATCTCAATTATCAAATCAAGCATTTAAAATTGTAATTAGGTATTTCGCAAATAAAAGTAAGTACTTCAAAATGTTCAATGCTCAGCTGCAAATTTTTTTATAAAAAAATAAAAAAATAATTAAATGAAATGAACATGTCATCTAAATGTATCTTGGATGGAATGCGAGCATTTGGTAAACTTACGTTGTATATTCGAATATCCAGTATTTTAATACTCATTCTGAGTATCTCATTTACCAAATCAAGTATTTTAAAATTGAAATTAGGTATTTCAAAAATAAAACTAAGTATTTGAAAAAGTTCAATGCTTAGTTGCGAATTTGTTTTTTTAAGAATAAAAAAAATAATTAAATGAAATGAACATGTCATCCGAATGGATATTGGATGGAAATACGAGCATTTGGTGAACTTGTGTTGCATATTCGAATATTCAGTATTTTAATACACATTCTAAGTATTTCATTTACTAAATCAAGTATTTTAAAACTAAAATTAAGTGTTTCACAATTAAAACTAAGTATTTCAAAAAGTTCAATTAGTTGAGAATTTGTTTTTTTTAAATAAAAAATATTTAAATTTAATTTATATGTCATCCAAATGCATTGAGAATGATGAGTGGAAAGAGAAGATGACCAACAAAAATAGGTATTTATATAATTTTTTATTAATTAAAAGGGTAAAAAGGTAAATATGCATGAAACATGTAGTAAACACTAAGTTGGTCTTTTGTCAGGTACTAAACTACAAAAATAAACTTATGGGTACTGAATCTTAAATAAATCATAGACAGAGGTATTTTTCTACAAAATGCCCTTGAAACAAACCGCTTATTTGTGAAATTGATATACTAATGAGTCAAATTTGAGTTAGACTTGAACTTGACTCATGAACAGGGGCGGAGGGAGAGCTTCCTTCACCCATGCTTTAGCTCGGGTGGTCCAAAAAAATTTGAAAAACTTTATATGTACTTTTTTTTATAATTTTGGATAAATATGATATTAGCTCGGGTAGATCAATTTAAAATAGTAATGGATTTTAGAGTTTAAAATTTTAGCCCGGGTAGGATCGAATTTCTGGCTCAGCCACTGCTCATGAAATCGAGCTCACGCTCATCAGACTTAAACCAGACGAGAATTAGTCTATCAAACTCGACTCACTATCTCATGTACTTAGATTTTATTTATAAATTTGCTCATAAACATGTTCTTAATCTCACACGAAGAGTTCGATTCACGAACTTCAACTCATGACATGCTTACAAGTTTTATATTGATTCGTTATATGTAATTTGATATAAATAATTTTAAAATTACCGTCGAATTTTATGACCCTCGTTCATGAGTTCCTGAACAATAACGCATGAGTTTAAGTTCATCAAAATGCATAATTTTAAAAAATCTTTGACTCGATTGAGTTGGAACGGAGTTAGATCGACTCATATAAGACAAAGTATGTACAAAATTGCGCGAGACTGCAACTTTGGTCATTTATGTTCGCGATCTTGGTAATTTATATTATCAAATTTCAATTTTAGCTTGATGTCTTTGATTTTGTTGTCATTTTATTTCATTTGTTCATGTGACATTGTTATGGATGTGGTTTCGTGTCAACAAAAATATAAATTTAAAGATACAAAACTAAATCTTAAAATTGTCAATATATAGAAGACAAAATCAGATATAATGCCACGTCAGTAAAACTGTCAAAAAAATAACTAAAATTACTAAAAATTGAAAGATACAAACTAAAATTGAATTTTGTTATAGAAAAATAAAATCATTTGCTATTTTCTCAAAATTTTACTGTGGAGGATGCAATTGTAATTAAAAAAATGTATTGTCAATTTTTTTAAAAAATTTAAATGAAACCAAATGAATCTAGTCAAAAGAGGTGGATGGTGATAACTTAATATCATTTAATGCATAATTTTGTTTGGAGACAACTTTTACTAAATATATTTTTAGTAATAATAATAATAATGTAAATATTATCCTAAGAGTGACTTTCATGTGAGACTGTCTCATGAATCTTAGTCTGTAAGACGGGTCAACTCTACCTATATTCACAATTAAAAATATTACTATTAACATAAAAAATAATATTTTTTTATGGATAACCCAAATAAAAATCCGTCTCACAAATTCACACAAATTTTTGTCTAATCCTAAAACAACGACACAAAAACTTGTCTCATGTCACAGAAAAATACAGTTGATCTGCTGTGGGGAAGGGGAAGTTAACTCCACAATCTTCCCTCCTCCAACTTCGAACCCTAAAATAAAAATATTATTCTATTATTCCACTCCTTAACCACTCACCAAACATCTCAATTTCTCTCTCTACAACCAAAAAAGGAAGTGAAGGGGAAAAGGGTAGGCAGCCATGGACGATCTTTCACCAAACTGCACCAGTAATGGCGCCTAGAAGAAAAGCCCACGAGTTGAAAAGACCAGAGCAGCCCATATTGATGAAATTACTGCAATGGGGAAGCCGGAGGACGAGCGAAATTTGCCAAGTTCAGAACTTGTGGCTCAGGGTCCGAACCCTGGTGCAGGGGACTGTAATTGGTGCTGTTTGTTATGCAGTAGGGTTATAAAGTTGGTGTCTTGTAGATGCGTTTTTGTTTTGGTGCTTGGTGTTGCTGTGCTGTTGTCTGCTGTTTTTTGGCTGCCGTTTTTCCATTTTGGGGATCAGAAAGATCTGGATCTAGACTATGGAGGTTTGTGGGTTTTGTACATTATCTCGTTTTTGTTTTGAATCTTGAATCTTGAATCCCTCTGTTTGGTTTATTGAATTGGGGTTATCGTCATTATGTTGTGCGTGTAGATCTGGGTGTATTTTTTATAGTCTTGCTCAATTTGATTTGTGGCTTCGGCATCTGGGTTTTATTGGGTTTTATCCTACTATTTTTTTTGGATCCAGATGCTTTGTTTGATTGGTTAGTACTTGCAATTTTATTTTAAAATCGGCGCATTTGGATTATTTCAACGGATTTGAATTTCTTCATCTTTTCGATGTTTTGCTGATAATCTCTTTTCAAGAATTTTGTTTGATTTATTTTTAATGATGCCTAGTGATGCAGAATCACTGAATTGCAATGGCAAACGGACCTCACCCGAACTGGGAAAAAAATCTACCTTGGATTGAATTTTATCTGTTAACAGATAATATGTGATCTAAGTTAGCCTTGCTCATGTTGAGGTTTTTATCTTCCTTTGATTGGTCTTTCTCCAAGTAGAATATTATTTCTTCAAAAAAGTGCTTTTATTAATGCATACTAGAAAGTGAAATTTGCTCTCTTTGTAATTTGATTTCGTGAATACATTTTTGGTTACTAAGTTGGAAATTTTGATATTGATGGGTTATTGTTTATGGCATGGAAGCGTAGTTGAATTTATTTAAGTTTGTGTTAGGATTAAAGCATTTCATTTGAGGAATGGATCTGGAAGAAATGAAATATCAATTTCCGCCTTCTATCAAGACTTTGAGATCTTTTAACACAATTCACAGATAAAGATTTTTTTTTCTCTTAAAATTATGAAGCAAATTCTGGTGTTCCAATTATTTTGTTTTCCTGCTATCAAAATTTCTGAATAGTTTTCTAAAGAACTAAGTTAGCTCACACCATACTACTAGTTCTCTCAAGCATCATATCATGGATTTGCAATTGACTGACTGACTAAAGATTTATGCAAAAAAAGTGTCTTTTTAGTTCACAAATACTCCTTCTGAGATCACATTTTCAGTCTTCAATATATATATATATATATATATATATATATATATATATATTGTTGATGTCATTTTAAGTGCCATTATTCTTCAAACTAGATAGAGATCGATAAGGTCAACTTACAAGCGTTATGAACAGTCGTAGTTTGAAACTTCATCATATAGTAATAGTGGTGAGTGAGAATACTGGGAGCATAGATCAAAACTCGAAACTTCTATGGGTTAATTCAATTTTGAGGTAATCTTTCTTTTAGTTTTTAATGTTTTTGTGAGGCACAATATATGTTTAACTAATAGCTAAGAATTCCTTGTGAATAGAGTTACAATACATAGGGATCAATGAAGACGTTCAACTGTCCTTTTCATCAATCTGCAAATAAATAGGATTGAAAGATATGGGTAAATCTACTTAAGATGATAAAAATTTTCGAAGTCTAGCTCCATCGGACACGCATGCCTCTAAAATCCGCAGATCTTCTTTTTTTCCCATGCAGTGTCTTTCCCCCAATATTCTGAGGTCCTGATTTTTCCTCACGGTTCTGTTCATTAATTCAGTTTAACTTTTATTTCTGAGGAAGGCGTTGGTTACTGGTTTTATTTCATTATTAGAGAATCAAATGGTAATTTCACCTTTGGAAGTATAAAAGTCTTATGCTGAGGCCTATGCTGCATTAACTTGAGGACTCTCAATCTTTAGGCATGGATCTCTTTTCCATTTTGAAAGCAATAAGAAAAACGTAGAAGTCGAGCTAGACAGGATGTAAGGAAGTTGAAAAGAATAAGCTCAACTTGACTGGGAGTGGGATCGTCATAAAGTTCAAAGGCCTGGAAGTTCACGTGATATCTGATGCTATATCATGGACATGTTTTTCTGTCGTTGATAACCAATAGAATGAGCTTGCTTGATATGATTTATCAATTGAATGACAACCTGTATTAGCCTAATTCAATGATTTTGTAATCTGTTTATGTCGAGTTTAGACAGCAAAATTGATTTATCAGTGTTTTTCGTAATATTGGTTGAAAGGATATCTTATGTTTCCACTTCCAGTTTTAAGTATATTAGTGAATTTCATTTGTTTCTTGGAAAAAAAATATTAACAGTTCTTTAATGTTCTCCAGGTCATGATATAGTGGCGAGTTTTGTTCTAAATAAGCCAGCTCCTTTTCTCAAAGACCATATCTCACAACTTGAGGATGATATTTTTGAAGAGTTGAGCTTCACCACCACTAAAGTACACTCATGGTTCTTACTTTATTTTTTGTTTATAACTTTGTCACTACTTTTCTTCTTGTTTTAATGTTCCTATATATTCCTACCAGTTCAGATGGCATATCATTGTTACTAGACTTATCAAAGTGTCTAGACAAGAATCTCAAACTTCAATATCCATTTTCTGTGCTACATGTGTCACAGTCAGTCCAAATTGTTTCGGCGTTAATTGTATTTTAAGTCAGAAGAAAAGTTGTGCTGCTTTTAATTGTTATCTGACAACTGTTTTGGGTTGAGTAGTTAAGAGAAAAGTAAAGGTGAATAAAAAAAAGCGAGCTGGATTCTTTGACGGTAACCTTAACTATCTTGTGAATAAAAAATGTTCAGACTTCACGAAGAGTTCGAAACTACTGGTTCCATTTTGAACTCAAACTAGTTCGTATAAAACCTACCACCCATGCTTACATTGTGCTGTGTAAATCTTTCTTCTGACGTGCCTTGATTTTGTTCTTTTGAACTATTTAATCCTTGATTCATTTTCTTTTTGCTTGCAGGTAGAAGTAATATCTTTAGAATCATTAGCCGGATCAAACATAACTAAAGTCGTGTTTTCAGTTGAATCCGATGTGACTTTCCAAAGTTTAATAAGAGCCTCTTTTGTATATCTAATTACACGCCAATCATCTCTTCATTTTACCGAATCCTTATTCGGGGATCCTTCGTCTTTTAATGTGCTCAAATTCCGAGGAGGGATCACTGTTAGTCCCGAGCAGAAGGCTTTTCTTATGCAAAACATTCAGATTCTATTCAACTTTACCTTGAACTTCTCCATAAATCAATTACTAACGAATTTCGATGAACTTACCAGCCAACTGAACAAGGGCTTGCGTCTGTCTCCATATGAGGTCCGTGGATATCACTCCTTTGCCTCTTTCTGGTTTCCGGTTAACGGTTAAATTGTTATTATAATTATATTAATTATACATAAATAGTGTCTTACTTTGCTATTATAATTATATTAATTATACATAAATAGTATCTCACTCTGCGAACGATTTATTTCATATCTCCCACACTTCAGTTCAGAATCTGTAATATTTATCGAAGAGTCTTGGCTGCTAAAATATCATTTGCCTTGTCTTCTGAAATGCAGAACTTGTATATTAGGCTTACTAATCTCAAGGGTTCCACAGTGGCTCCCTTAACAACTGTTCAGTCACAAGTTCTCTTGGCTGTGGGTATTAATCCCTCAAACTCAAGGTTAAAGCAGTTGGCTCAGACAATCACTGGTTCACATTCGAAAAATCTTGGCCTGAATAACACTGTTTTTGGCCGGGTTAAGCAAATACAACTTTCATCAATATTGCAGCACTCCCTCGGAAGTGATGGAAGTAGTCCATCACCGTCACCTTCACTTTCACCGTCTCCTCTGTCACGATTCCCGCACCGCCACCCCCACCAACGGCATGGAGCCACTCTTATTCCTGCTATTGCTCCTTCACTATCCCCGAGGAACGGTGGATATGTAATTGGGAAAAGGTCGCCTACATCTGCTCCCAGTGTCTGCACCAGCACCAGGAAAGAAAAAAGCAGCAGAACCTCCTGCTTGTCATTTTCGCTATAGGAATTGGTTTCCTTGGAAGCACAATAAGCATTCTGGTACAGCACCTTCCACGCCACCGGCTCTTGCACCACATGCTGCTTCACCACAACCTAAGCAAGAAGATCCCTTGACACCCAATTCGAATCCTGTTTCAGCAAGTAGTCCGTTGCCAAATGTAGGTTCTGCTCATAGCCAGCCCCCATCAAAGGGTGAATTTCATGGCAGGCAGCCGGATGCAATGCCTTTATTTTCACCCTCACCATCGCCATGTGAGTATATACTTCTCTCTAGAGTTGTCTGAGCATGTCTAAATGTGTGCAAGAATGTTGCACGAGATATGGGTCAAATCATGGATCCGGATCAGTGGTCTTCACATAGGTTTGTGTTTTTATTTCTCTTATAAATTAAGAAAGTATTTTAAGTGGACAATGCAAGCCATGCTCGCGCGTCTTAGATGTCAAGGATGAACATGAGAAGGAAAAACCAAATATCCATAGAGTTTCATTCAAACAAAATCAATCTTAGTGTTTCTAAAATTGTTAAACAAAGTTTAATACAATAAAATGAATAATCCAGTGGAATTCAAGATCCAGATATAGATGTAACATCACGCTCAACAAGAATTACCCCGTGGTTGGGTTGTTTTTGATCATGTATATGCGGTTTCTTTGCAGCTTGTGCAGGTATCTTCTCCCCGAATATGCTGGCCCTGCCACTTTTGATATCTCTTGGATTGTTTTTGTAGCAACTGGAGATGTGGAAACACATCATTCAGCCCGGGCCATACTGTCCTAAAACTTCAAAAAGCGCGTCTGTTCTTCGCTCTCTTCTGACGAACAGATCAAACTGCAGGAATTTTGCTGGTGAGGCCGATGCGAAAAGTGCACGCCTCACCTTTGAGTGAGTGCATACATGTTGTCTTATGGTTGTAAATAGTTGTTCAAAAATTAAAAGAGGGCAAGTGCATTAAGGTCAAAGTCACAGAGGTGACAGGCCATAAAATGACATGCATTCCCTGAGTTGTGTATCATACTTTACTTATTCTACATAAATGTAAGCAAATGCAAAACGCCATCCTTTTGTTCCTAATCCTTGACAAGCCTTCAACCCATAATTTTCTGTCCTAAATGGTTTACTGTTTCTTTTGAGCATTTAGAATTTTATCATACACGGTCCTGATACGGGGAAAAACTAACCAAATCGAGCTGCTGAGCGAATAATCAAATCTTTATTTGACTTTGTTAACTCGTGTTTATAGAAATATAAATATATGTCTTTAACTCATCCAACGATATTAACAGAAAATTCATTATCAATAAAATACTACTTAAATTAATGGGATTATTATTATTATTATTATTATTATCGAAAATAGCGAAGCATTCTCAATATATTTAATCCCTCGAGTCTTTTTATTTTTGTCTTATTTAATTTGACTTCTTTTATTTATTTATCTACTATCTTTTCCTTTTTTTAAAAAATATATAATACTAAAGTAGTGTTTGCAAATATTTTTAAAAAATAATTATTGACTTTTCTTTTTCAAAGTTTCGCTAATTTATAAGGAGTTTTGTATCAAAATTTCTGATATCTATATTTACATTAAGGGAAAATTGCATTTCTGAATCAGTATATCTATTTATTTATGAATTTGGTCATTTATGTTGTTAAATGTTAATTTTAGTCATAAATATTTATATGACAAATACTAAGGTAACGAACTGAAACTAAAATTTAACAATATAAATGACCAAAATCTCAATGAAGAAAATATTCAAGATTAAATTTATAATTTTTTCTTATATTTATATCTATTATTATTATTATTATTATTATTATCATTAAGAATCTGGATAATAAAGACAAATTTGATATCTTGGTCTGAATTTATTTTTTGTTTTCTTACTTTCTTTTCTTTTTTACATAACTTGATATTGCAATATTACCTCTCATTAATTTTGAAATTATGATATTATCCATATTTAAATATAAATCAAATGGATTACAAAAAAGACTACAATATCACACAACACATGCACAATACACTAGTTATATATTAAGCAAGATAGGCTATTGACAATTTTGTTATGTTGTATATGTTTTTCAGTCATATTTTTCATCACTTTAATATCGGCCGTAGAGCATTAAATTATGACGTACAAATTTATACTTTTATCTCTCATTTTTTGCTATAATACACCGACGATAGGATCGAACGATGTTGTTTTCATTAAAAATGTATAGTTGACGGTGACAATATAACTCAAATTGTTATAAATTTTATAACAGCCAAAACATTACGTTTCAATCGATCTCCGCCTTCACAGTAATTATTGCGGACTTTGGGTAGTAGCAATAATACAAAAACACTTTAAAGAATGGTTAATTAATTAATTAGGGACAATATGATTCGAGAAAACAAAATTTCCAATATAAACAAGGCAAAAACTTGTGTGAGACGGTCTCACGGGTCGAATTTGTGAGACGGATATCTTATTTGGGTTATCCATGAAAAAGTATAATTTTTTATGCTAAAAGTATTACTTTTTATTATGAATATGGATAGGGTTGACCCGTCTCACAGATTAGTATCCACGGTCTCACATGAGACCCATTCTATAAACAAAGTTAAATGTAGAATCGTTGTTGCATTGATAATGGTCGGGGGTCCAAGTGACTTCCAAGCGGATTAACCATTTGCAAGTGCTCTCGCCATTATCCAAAACTATTTCCAATCATTTCACCAGCCAGCTAAAATTATTATTTTATAAATCTACTTTATATAATTTTTAATTTTTTTTTGAACATATTAGAGTCTCGATTTTAAAAACACTCAAATTTGAAGTTATATACTTATGCAAACTCGATTTTAAAAACACTCAAATTCGAGTTAACACGATCTTCTTCCCATATTTTCAACATCAGAGAATATGAGTCTCTCGTATTTTTATAACATGAAATTGAATTAATTCTTAGCAAGTGGGAAAAATTGTACTCCAATTAAGAGATTGGGAAATGGATGGATGCTGTGACCTCATGATGTGGGATCTTTTGTGCATAATGGGACAATCAAATTAAACAAAAATTTATATGTGATTGTTCTATGAGTCAATCTTATGATAAAATTCTTTTATACAACTCGACGCATGGAAAAAATTATTTTTTTATGTCATAGATATTATTTTTCACTCTAAGAATGGACCGAATCAACCGATATCACATATAAAAATCAGCGAGACCGTTCGACATGAGACATATATATCAAATTATGTGGATGAATTTGTCATATTAGATAAAAACACGTGATTTTATCATTATATATTATTGAACTTTAGGAGAATTCACACAGTAACAACAAAAATATAAGGAATATGATAAATATTATGTTGTGGCAAGAAAAAAGGTTAGTACAAGGTATTGGTCTCAAGTGTGACATCTTAACGTAATAATATAAAAATAAAGTATAAAATTAGACATCGAGATTTATGTTAAAAACCCCTAAAATTATTATGGTAAAACCAATGAGAAAGATGAAAAATCTCACTAATACAAGAAGACAAATACTTCAAAACTATTATATAACTAATCACTTAAAAAGAAGCTTATGAGATTAGTATAAACCCTTCGTTTTCAGGAAAATTTTGTTGTGTCCAGACTTGACCTCATACATTTTTCTCAAAGTATCCCGTTATTATTTTTTCTTCTTTATGTTAGGTATATTTGACATTACTTCTTCGATTATGACCAAGTGTAAATTGACAACAATATTATCAATCATCTCATTCCATTTTCCATCATCCGTTATTTCTCTCTGTCTATCTTTAATAGATGTGAAACAATTCTCATTTCTTAAAACTGTTTGTTTATTTATTTTTCATAGCATAAAATTTATCTCATTGAACTTTGCTATCTCTTACCTATCTGTCATCATTTCTACAATAATTTAATATATTGAATAAAATAATTTCGCTTTAATAAAAAATCTCAATTTTTTTGAAGATATAGAAGATCAGTCAAGGCTGCAACCACAGAACATACTCATAATTTTTTAAAAATTTAAACCAAGACTCTGATACCACTTGTTAGTCTCAGGTACAACATCTTGAGATAATAATATGAAAATAAAGTATAAATTGGACATCAAGATTTAAGTGAAAACCCCTAAAAATTATTAGGGTAAAAACTACGTGTAGGATGAAAAGATTCCACAATATTATTTTGTAGGTTACAACTTTACATTGTGTTTCAAAAGAGAACACATATTATCTTAATTACATGAGAACAAATATCTCAAAATTATTATAGAACTAAACACTTAAAGAGGAATGCTTAGAAGATGATAGAAGAATACTTGAGATTGAGATGAAAGAAATAAATGAATAAGACATCTATTTATAAGCGAATTTATCTTGTCTGAATGCATCTATTCTCGTTTTATTCAACTGTCACCATTAACTGACGACATTTCTTTCTCATACAGATTTGATTGAGAATCAAATATATCTCCACAAACACAAGGTGCCAAAATGAATAACTATGTGGGACAATTTGGTTCTTTTTCAGCCACTACTTGATTCTAGTTTTATAATATTTAGACTTAAAAATAGTTATGTTATTCATATATTTCAAATTCTTATCCAAGGAGATGAGAGACAATAAAAATAATATGTGATCGATATGTGACGATAAATCGAGTTATGGAGACCGAGACCGAGCTATATAACTCCTTAAAATCATGATCGAGACCGAGTAGAAGCCACGATGGAGACCAAGTTGGTAAATCCAAAGGAGCACTGCCTGATTATATTGGGCGAATATCATGTCGATGGCTTTACTGATATCCTACTAATAGAATAAAGGCCGAGCAACGCCCCCACCAGGACATATATATCCAAAAGAGGGGAAAAGGGCAGCAAAAAAAAAAAAAAAAAAAACACTTCAAATAAATATTACCAAAATCGATGGCTCGTAGTGGTAATGTCGATGCTACCTGTGGGGGCAGTGCCCTCACAGGATCTCAGCCATTGATTTTACATGGTGATTAAATTTAGGCCTTTGATCACTTCATGGGGTGTATGTGTGTATAAATCTGGCCTTTGATCACCTCATGGGGACAGTGCCTCACAAGGTAGGGTGAAATGAATCGCTCGTAGTCCATCTAACAAGTAACAACAAGGTATCGAGTTTGAGACGAAGTTTTAGATTCGAGACTCGATTATAACAATCCACCCACTCAACTCAAAAATAAAAAATATCATCAAAACAACTGAACTCTTGAAATGTAAATTGAGGACGATTGGACAAATGGTTCACAAATAATCAAATCCTAAACCATTTAAACAAGGATGTTTAGTCTGATGCTTCTTACCAAATAGAAGAAGCCAAAGAAAAATAAAAATAAATCTAAACAAAAAATTTAACTAAAAGGTAAATTTTTAAATAATTATTTATATTAAGTTTTTGTTACATTTATTTTTTTATGAAATAATATATATAGTTTAATTTTATAAAGTTTAATGATTTGAAAATTAAATTGTATTATATTAATAATAATATTTTTACTATTTTTAACAATCTTTTCGTATCATTTATCTGAATTAAATGATTTAATAATTTTGATTTAACAATAAAGGACACAAATAATACAAATACATCATTAGTTTTCATGTATTTCACTTTTTTAAGGCAATATAAAGATGAGATAAGACAAAGTTGTGAAAATTCGAAGTATATTTAAATATGGAATCAAAAATAAATAATTCATGTTGATATAATGTTAACAAAATTGAATTCTCAAAATTTATAGTATCATGTGATATGAACTGAAAGCTTAAAATATAAGAATTATTTATTTTTGTTTCCATATTGAAATATACTTCTAATTTCACAATTTTAACTTATCTAATCTTTATAATATTTTTGAAAAACTGAAATACATAAAAACTAATGATGTATTGTTATTATTCTTCTTGAATTATGTATATGTTTATTATTAATTCAAAATTATTATATCTTTAAATTCAAATGAATGATATGAAAAAATTATTATGAAAAAGTATTATTTTTTATGCTAAGAGTATTACTTTTTATCGTGAATATGTGTAAGGTTGACTCGTCTCACAGATTTACATGAGACTCACTCAATAATAATTTGGTAGCACGAAATCCGCTGACGTTTTAGGTGCACATTACCGTACGCTGTTTCTCTCCTCCAAAGCAGGGAATCCTCTCCCGTGATTTTGAGGTGCGTATGGAATATGAATGAATGTATTTATTAATGTTTAAAGAGAGGAAAGTGGGCCTAAAATTCTCAAAGAACTTGGGATTTTGAGTTTTCTTTATTTTTCTTAAGTGAGTGGAATAAGTTCCTAAGAATCATGACATAAATGATAATCTACGAGAATTTAATCCAAAGAAGGAAAAGATAGTTTAATCTCTATATTTAACCAAAAGCGAAGAAAAATTATATTTTTTTCTTGAGATGCAATAATTATATATCCTGCTATATTAAAGATCAAACTATGACGTTTGAGTTATTGTACAATTTAAAACAGCAAGTGGTCGCTCGGTCATACATTTTTTTAAATAATGAAACATATATATATATATATAAGTTTTTGATTGTTTAAATATTAAACATAAATGTAAATGGCTTTTATGAGGTGTCGAGTATTTAAAAGAAATAATTTTTCAAAAAAGTATTTGAAATTAAAAATTATTGCAGTGTTTTATAGTACTCCATAATTTTGTCCTATATTACACGATAAATACAAATAATAATATATGTACGAATAAATTTCATCAATTAGTATAACGTAGGATCATGTTGAGAGAGAATCAAAATAAGAGATCTGTAAATTGTAAGTGGGATTCTGAATCAGACGTCAGCTGATATCCGAAGTGGACACAATGAAAAACACTAACTTTACAGACATAGATTCGATTTGTTTTGTTTTTTGTTTTTAGTTAAATTTTCAATAAAAACATTTTTCATGAAATTTTCTTGGGAAATTTTTAGATTACACCGAAGGTTACAATCTCCTGAATCTACTTCATTTCATATCAAGAAAAAGACCCACCGAAAAACAAAAATTTGAAAAAAGAAGAAGTGAAAAAGCCTACACACACACATATATATATTTTGGTTGTAATAATTTCTCTCGACAGGTTTAAGGTTTCGGGGCTTCAATTGCTATCATGGGAGGCTGTGGCATCGGAGCACCAATGGCAATTGCTGGAAGTACGGATATTCTTTTATCTTCAGTTTTCTGTGTCACTCCGACCGTAATATTGGCTTCAATATCTTCAATAATCGTTCCATTTTGATTCTGCTTTCGGTTGGCATTTCCAGTGTTGTTTCCATCCTTCACTGGTTCAAGAATTTCCTCTGCTTCTTTCTCTTTGTACTCCTTGTATTTTCCCCACAGAACCGAGTACAGTCCCATCACTATCAGCACTGCCCCAATAACACTGCAAAAAGGTAGATTTAAGTTTGAAAAAAGTACTCGAGAAATGGTTCATTTCGGTTGTTTTGGAAATCTACGTACCCTCCAACATATATTTTTTCTGCCAAGATGAAAGATCCCATGATTGCTACGATGATCATCATCAACGGGCTGAAGGCTGTGACGAATACCGGCCCTCTTTTTTGCATCACAAGGCCTTGAACATAGTATGCAATGCTCGATGAAACAATACCCTGTACATATATATATACATGTTTAGATGAATGAATGTGTTATTCAACAAAGTACTAAATGTGAAAAATAAGTAAAGAAAACGTTTCGATCGTGAACTTACGGCATAGGCAGCAGCTAGCAGATTCATGTCCCATCCTATGGCCCAAGCATTTGGCTTGTGCTCCATCACTAAAGTGACAACAATAGATTGCAGTGTTCCCATAAAGCACACAAGGGCAGTCAATGAAAGCTGGGCTGTGTATTTCCTTAATGTAATGGCCTGTATTCAGAAAATCAAGAGAAGTACTACTCGAATCATTTTCTTTACAAAATTCTTGGGTCTTGCATATGCAATATCGACCTGTTTCTATGAGTTTGGATAAATGATTTTCAACAGAGCGAAACGGTGTGACGAACCTGAAGAATGAAGAAAGAAGCCCAAGCAAAAGTGGCCAAGATGAGCAGAATCGAACCCTTAATCCAATCTTGGTCAGTGCCTTGAGTTGTGTCAGAAACATAGGATTTCCTAGGATGAATGTATTTGGACCATACCATGTTGATCACATCACCTTTGTATAGTGTCATAAACATGGCTCCCGCAACCGTCACTATTGTTCCCACCACCTTCGCTTGGCACCTCACCTTTTTTATATTCACCTTCTCCATCCTACACATTACAAGTGCACCACCCTCGATTATTCGGTTCGAAAATCGTCTGCTTTCAATCCTCTTTATTCGAAAGTATTTACTTCCTATAGCATACACACACACACATACCTGCAGATAACTGCCATAACAAATGTCATCGCTGGGAGCATGTTACTCATGGCACATGAAAAAGTCGGAGAAGTATATTTCAGCCCAGCATAGTAGAAATTCTGATCGATCACCGGCCTGCGAAATCCCCATCCCAATAGAATATTAATATTAGATCACTCCGCTTTTGCACACAACATAAAAACATAACAACCCAAGTATCACGTCTCAGTTCCGAAACTCACCCGAGAAGTCCCAACGCAAATAGCTGCATGAAAATCGTGTACGTGATCTTCGGCCTCACTTTCCTATGTCAAAAACCAAGAATCAAGAAGATTCAGCTCTCATTTCTTGAAAACAAATAAAAAAGAGAATATAATATATATACACATATTTCATTAACCTTTCAAGAAAAATAGCAAAGGGAGCAATGACCGCAGTGGCAAAGGCATGCCTATACACAACCAAGACATAGTGACTCATCCCTCTATTAAGTGAAACTTTGGTTATAATATTCATCCCAGCATAGCCAAATTGTAAGCAAATCATGGCTACGTAAGGCTTAGCCTTGTCATAAAATTTCCCAAGGCCTCCTTTTCCTTCCATTTTTCCAAACTCTTTTTCAAGCCTATGTACGTAATACGAACAAGAAAAAAAAAAACTAAGAATTTCGGTTGTGTAAGAGACTGAGGAAAACACACTTGGAAGAGCTTGTGTTTGTCCTAAGGAAAGTAGGACTCGACACTGGCATATTTATAGCCGAAAACAATGAGGGGAGGGTGGGATGTTTTGGTCTTTTCACCTGGCATGCATGATCTGCATCTGAAAGAATATTCTAATTTGTGATCAATGAACGATTGATCTGATATCCACGTGGCGAAAATCGAGGCCGATGATTATAATCAGTGGGTTCAAATTTTATATAGTAATTATGAGCTTAGTGGTTGGTGATGCAACTAAGGGGAACCTAAATTAGGATGATGTTATTTGTTAGATGTCACAAATCGAATCAACAGGACCAAAGTATATATTCTTCTAAATGCATTTTGTGTATAAATTTGACAAAAACTCGTGTGAGCCGATCTCACGAGTCGTATTTTGTGAGACGGATATTTTATTGGGGTAATTCATTTAAAAAATATTACTTTTAATGCTAAGAGTATTACTTTTTATTGTGAATATCGGTATGTTTGACTCATCTCACATATAAAGATTCGTGAGACCGTCTCACAAGAGACCTACTCTTAAATTTTATATGATAATTAATTTTTCATCGTTCTGATTAAAATAATCGTCTTATGTAACTTTTTAACGACCACGGAAGATTTTTCTACGAGTAGAAATAATTTTGTTTTTAAAAAAATTATCATCAAGTTTTAAATATACAATTATTTTTTTAGTGAGTCTCATGTGAGACCGTCTCACGGATCATAATCTGTGAGACGGGTCAACCCTACTCATATTCACAATAAAAAGTAATACTCTTAACCTAAAAAGTAATACTTTTTCATGGGTGAACCAAATAAGAGATACGTCTCACAAATACGACCCGTTAGACCGTCTCGCACAAGTTTTTGCCTTATTTTTTTTGCAACATATTAAATTTTCTGTCTTATTAAAATTTATCATGATCTTATCCTAAAAGTGGAGGAAAAATTATGCTACAAAATTCATGTCGGATATCTCTATCATTCGGTTTCGTTTCTTATTCTCCCAATTAACTATTATTGATCGGTTTCTTTTTTTTTTTTTTTTGGGTTAACTTCAATTTTATTTTATGACACAATTCCCACTATAATTTTTTTTGTGACTTTTCATTTCCACCTAGTAGAATATTATTAAGACAGTAACCACCACCTAGTTAATTTCAATGAAAGATGACCCGGCACCCTTACATGCATGATGCTGAAATCAAACTATTTAGAATAAATTTCAAATTAAATTTTTTTTTATTACAATACGGCGGGGTGTCACGCCCCGAAACCGAAACGTGACACGTGCAACATTCTCAAAACTATTGGAAAAGTAATCTAAGTAACCAATAATAGAAAATATCCCTCCGATACCAACAACAATGTTGTAGCTAGAAGACTTAACCAATTAACTATTATTGATCGGTTTTTATATTTTTGTAAATGAAATTTTTCGATCCAAATGAAACCTAAGATTTAAATATAAAAATAATATTCGTCTCGATTATATTTATTTATAAATTAAAATTTGTGGAGGTTGTATATTATTCTCTGACAGTACGGTAGGCTGCTCATATTTGTGTCACATGCAATTGACAGAATCTTTCTTTATTATGCTTCGTAATAAAATTGTGAACAAGTTGATCTAATTTATCTCGATAAATTTTCTAATTTCCAGAAATTCTTTGGTTCAATGAATCAAATAATTTTTTTTTAAAAAAATGGAACGATCGATTATATCAGAGTATCTTAAAATAAATTTTAAATATATATTATATTTAAAAATAAATAAATAAATATGATTTGAAAAATAATTTAATGGAAAGATTGTCGTATTCGTGTTTATAAAAACTAATTAGGCGACATTAATAAGATCGACTATGGTGTCACAAGCTTCTTTATATATGTAGGAAAAATTTTGAATGATAGAGTCTAAAAATGATCGGATCAATTAAAATTTTCGAAATATTTATAAGTCGTTAAATCTACATTAAGATATTATTTGAAAAACTAAAAAAATGATTATGAACTTTTCTTTTACAAATTTTCAAAACTTCGTAAATGAAAAAGACATAATCGTTTTTTTTAAACATTTGCAAACACTACTTAAGTGAAATTTAATTTGAATGTATTCAGCCATTGAGATGGCTATAAGACGAATATATTCATGCCAAAACTCATAACCCTAAATTCTAATCCTTTTAGTTAGCAACAAAATTAAGTATCACTTATAGTTGCCTAGACTTGGTATCTTATCTAGATAAAATCTTAATAATCAAAATGTATTTTATATCTGTATACAGTGTTTTCAAAATCAAATCGAACCGGCGGGTCTCACAGGGAACCATACACGGTTCCAACTCGGACATTGTCTAAAAACCATTTGACAAGTCAAATCGATTTTAAACCGGTTTAGAACTGGTTGGAATGGTATTGTACCAGAAAATCGGTTCAACCTTTTTTCGAATTTATTTTATCTTTGAAAAATTAATTTTCTTATTTTTAAAATCTTAAATTTAATATTTGGTTATACATATACATGATTATTTGGATTTGAAATCCATTAAAAATATTATTTTAGTAATACTAGAGTTTATTTAATCTAGGAAAAATAATTTGGGAGACGATCTCACGAGTTGTATTTTGTGAGAAATATATTTTATTTGGGTCATCAATAAAAAAAATATTACTTTTTATGTTAAGAGTATTACTTTTTATTGTGAATATTGGTAGGGTTGACCCGTCTCAAAGATTAATGAGATCGTTTCACAAGAGACTTACTATTTAATCTATTGTTTTTGGTTTAAAATATATATAACGGTAATTGATATTTTGAACACATGCATATAATGATTTAGTTTTTAAATTTTGATTAAAAAAAATTAATCTATTTATTTACATGTTTTATGATTTAAAATTTAAAATATATTATTCATTATATAATATTAATATTTAGATAATATAACAGTATTTCGGTCCGTCCAAGTAAACTAGTTTGATCGATTAGACCGTTTTTTGAAGATAAGTTGGTTCGATTACTGATTTGATTACGAAAACATTATCTTTAAGATAAAAAAAAAATTCTATTGGATTTGATGGGTGAGGACCCAGGATTCCTTGTTGCTCAACTAAGGAGAAATAACCTAAAAACACACACACATATATTATTGTAGATACCAAATGTATTCCACATTTTCACTAGTGGAAAAATGCCGATAGAAAGGAATTTCAACACAAAGATTCCATGAATGATATTCTCCAGCATCAAATTTTATTTAATGTCATGTCTTTAATTCACATGTCTATTCATGTGAACGATCACTACAAGATTGTGTTTGACATCCTAATCTTACGTGTTATGTTTCGTCGTTAACCTTAAATTCACTCGACTGTAAATTATTCGACTTAATGTTTATTTTAGAATCAAAATGATCAGAAACGGTTATGACATTCTTATCGAACTCATCTGTTTATTTTTTTTTTGGAAAATTTAGTCATTTTTTCGATTAAAACTGATGTGATACTCGCTGGTGTGTGTAATTTCATGTCAACACTCTCGATGAAAAAATTTGAAATTGTCCAAAATTGAAAGATACATTATTTTAACTGAAATTTGATAACAAAGAGTAACAAAATCGCAATGAAACAAACATACATGACCAAAAACACAGTCTGTCCCTAACTATATAAATGACTGTTTGTAAGAAATAATGGGGTTTAGTAGCTTCCGAAATGATTGATGCTTGAAGAATCAATACCTCGATTAATTTTCTGCACGTATGCTATAAATAGCCCATCAGGGTTCACTGAAATTTGCAAAAATCTAAGAACACTCATTAATTTTTTTTATTAGAAACATAGGAAAACTCTATTTTCCACTAATTCTTAAACTTGATTGCCTTTCAAACCCTCGGAGAAATATATTTTATCATGAGATAAAAAAAAAATATAATTCATCTTAGTAAATTGCATGATTGTCGTTTTTATTTTGTTTTCGATCAATTCATGATCGAAATATTAACATGATATCGAACACCAGCAATATTTATTTTGTTTAATCTACTAATTTGTATTTTTTTGTTTCAGTAATTTTTTATCGGAGTGTTAACATGATATCGGACACCAGCAATATTTGGTGTCACGTCATCATTTTTTGACATCATATCAGCATTATAGTGAAAAACTAAAATCGAAAAAAATAAAATTAATATACTAAAACCGTAAATAATGACCGACATCAGAACTACAAATGAAAAATATACAAGATGCATGAACGAAAATGAAACTTTCCGTTCTCGGAACATCCAAGACAACTTATCCGAAACTTCTATACTCGAATAATTTCCGACATAGTTTTAACATAACAAACTTGAAGATGAAAGAATTTTATCTTGTTCGGGGAATAAAACAAGAGAAGAAAACCTTTTTCACAGCACAAAAAACTTCTCAATGCAAAGCAGGCACTAGTCTAAGTGAGCATGGATGAGTGGACGACATGGAGGAAACTAAATGGGCATCTAATCAGCCCCAATGCTCTCGACATCGAGGCGTGTCACGCAACACCACCACAATTGGCTTCACGCAGGGTCCATACAGCGACGCAGCCATGGGCGGGTGGAAGCGATCGTCCCCCTCGATTTTTATTTTCATTGACTATGGTCCTAAAATAATAATTGTTTTTTTTCACTTTCTTCCCTAATATTTGTTCTTGTCCCCCTAAAATTTTTAAATCTTTTTCCCTCTCAACCTCCATTTTCTGACTCCGTCCCTTGATCCATTGACATGATATCATAATTATCATTATTATCATCATTCTGAAAATTGCTCGCGAGTAGTGAAATCAAAATAGTCAAAGTTAATGCACAAAAAATAAATTTTGACAATTTAGTGGATCGAAATCCATCACTCTTAATTATTTGACTCGAGTTTCTAACACGAATCATATTGTAATACAACAATTTAAACTTATATAATTGGTGTTGCCTAGCTAGCTCGTCAATATTCACGAGTTACAAGGTTTTGTAATTGTCGAAAGGGGAAATACTTAACTCTATCGACGCAAACGATCGAAACATATATGAGAAAAACTTGTATGAGACGGTCTCACGGGTCGTATTTTGTGATATGAATATCTTATTTGGGTCATCCATGAAAAAATATTACTTTTTATGTTAAAAGTATTACTTTTTATTGTGAATATCGGTGAGGTTGACCCGTCTTACATATAAAGATTCGTGAGACCGTCTCATAACAGATATACTCAACATATATAGTGGTCGGATTATTATATAATTTAAATATTTAGATCTATTATTACCATATCTTTAAAATTGTAAGCATTTCGTGATGCAATTGTAAGAAATATTCATTATTCTATATATCGTGTATGTACACACGTCTAGCTTCTTTCATGGCACATAAAATTAAGTGTTGGGAATCTCTAGTTAATCTTTTGGAGACTACGTTAGACTCCACTCAAAGATTTTTTGGGCTTTAAACTGAGAAACAACTGTTGCACTGATTCAGACTTAACTTTATATATATATATATATATATATATATATATATATATATATAACAAATAATCGATCCTTTGATTTCAAGAAAGGGGCACTTCACCAATATTTTTTTTATAAAAAATATATATATCTCTATTAATTATAAACAACATACATATTTTTTTGGCAAAAACTTGTGTGAGACGGTCTCACGGGTCGTATTTGTGAGACAGATCTTTTATTTGGGTTATCCATGAAAAGATATTACTTTTTATGCTAGTGTGTTTGGTTGAGTGATTAAATAAAGATAGATTAATAGTCCAATATTTATCGTTAAAATTTTAAGTTGTTTTAATAATCATTTTGACCCGGTTTAAGATCCAATTTTATGGATAACTATTTGATAATAAAATTAGATCTTAAATCGGGTCAAAATGATTATTAAAATATCTTAAAATTTTAACGATATATATTGGACTAATAATCTATCCTTATTTAATCCACTCAACCAAACACACCTAAGAGTATTACTTTTTATTGTGAATATGGGTAGGGTTGACCCGTCTCACAGATTAAGATCCGTGAGACGGTCTCACATGATACCCACTCATATTTTTTTTTCATTTAATTAAAGAGGCTTTGGTTTAATTTCCGTTGTTCGTAGTATGGATTAAAGACGTTTCGATCGAATATAAATTTTCCAATAATTTGAAAATACGAAAATAGGCTAATTATCTTAGAATATTCAAATTTATACCTTGCTTGTCATACATATAACACATGTACGTACCATAATGCACTATTCTTTTCAAGCAACAAAGGAAAATTTAAGTGCTTGGCGTCACCTTTCATCGTTGTGAAGAAAATGGAGACGCATGCATGTGAACTGATAGTAAATTGTTTTTATTCTTTCGGGTTCGGGTATGTTTGTCTTTTTGCGATTTTAGTCATTTATGTTGCAACATTCAGTTTTAGTCTACTATCTTTATTTTTTTTGGTAATTTTAATCTTTTTATCGACATAACGCTGATGTGGTACCAATGCAATGATGATTTGGAGTTCACGTGTATAGCGTCGAGTCAACACTTCCGATAAAAAATAGTTAAAATTGACAAAAATCAGAATTTGTTAATACAGAGGACTGAAATCGCAAAGAGACAAAATCACAACATAAAAAATGTAGTTTTCCCTACTATATATAATACATTTTATAGCCTGGTTAAATTAAGCAATGCGCCAGGATCTTTGATCGATCAAAGACTGAACATAACTTTGATTATTTTTTTGGCTTTCAGTCTTATTTCATCCTACCGCTGACGTGACACTGAAAATTTCTTATTTATCTGATGATATGTCATCAATTTAAACAAAATAGTCAAAAATTAAAAATTAATGTACCAAAACTAAACTTAATGAACCAAAATCCAAAATCTAGTCAGTGAATAATAAAAAAACTAATTTTCTAATGGTTTAAATATGAGTAATTGTTCACACTATGACATAAGATACGTGATTTTTTTAAAAAAAATGGGCTATCTGATAACAATTAGGTTATGTATCCATGCCTATTTGAAGCATATATTATTATTATTATTATTATTATTATTATTATTATTATTATTATTATTATTATTATTATTATTATTATTATTATTATTATTATTATTATTATTATTAACAAATAAACCAACCCCACGTACTTGCAAGCAAAAGATAAAACTCATCAATTCAAAGTGATCGCGTCCTTTAATTTTTGTGTCTACTTTAAAGACAACTTTTTCACAAATTAAACAATAATGTATAAAACAAAAAACCATAGCTTTTGAACCAATAATACTACATTTATAATATTATCTCGCCTTTCACCATAATCAATTTTTGGATTCATTGACCATCTGTCTTTTTTTAGAAAAAAAAAAGAATCAACAGATTCTAAATTTTAAAAAATGTATATACTGCAAGAATCTATTTCTCTTATTTAGAATGTTTGATTGATAAAAATACACTTTTTATTAAAAAATTATATATGTAAAATCTCATTTGTTGTTGAAATCAAGCGTTTATCCTTAGGTTCAAAACTATAGTGATTAGTATAAGCGTTATTTTATTTTCTTATACTTTTTTTTGTGTTAGCGCCGAGCTCTGTACTAATCGACATATAGATATAAGGGGTTGCACCTACTTATATACCAATAAGTCTAGTTTTTAGGTTCGTAAGTCCGAAGAGAAGCGTGTCTTGTTGTTGATGTCACATATCACGTTCCAGATCCTAGACTTATTATTACATGTTGTTGATAATGTCTCCACCAAAAATCAGTTCTACCTACTAAGATCTTGTATATCTATAAGATTAGAAATGACAATTTCATTCAAACTCATTGGAAAATCTAATATCCGACCCAATATAAGAGGATATGAAGGGTTTTTTTTGGAATCGATTAAATAATCGGGTATGAGGATTTTCGGGTGCAGGGATAGAGGCGAGACCGGCAGCATCATACCTGACACGAATTATAATATAAAATACACACACATATAATAAGGTCAATTCTAATATTCTTTTGTTAAATAATAGTGGTTAGATGAAATTAAGAAAATTATTGACGTAGAACTTATGTTATCCTTGTAGGATATGGTGTTGAGATAAATTATTTATAATATTTTGTTTTTTCTAGTTTGCTAATTTTTTGTCTTCAATCTTTATTCTTATTGTTCGTTTAAGAATTTGGTAAATATGAATTAATTAATTGAAATAATTTAAATTTGAAAAAAATGCAATTGTAGTTGGTAATAGAATAATTGGGTAGTGTATGGATATATGATCCTCCAGCGGGTATTGAGATGAGTGACATCTTGAGAAGTTCTCGTGCGTCGAGTAGCTGACATGGCTAACTACTGTAGTTTTTGGCTTAGTGGTAAGCGCTTGATCATGACATATTCAAATCCTACCCGAATATGACCCAATGGACCTATTAACATCCCTACATACGACCTCTTTTATGGCTCAATCAACCAACCAGATCATACGACAACGTAAATGGCTTGACGCAACCTACTATGATATTACAATAGCTTCTATGGAGCTCACAAATCTCATTATCACTCAAGTACACTTTTGACTTGAGTTTTTATATTATGGAAAATTTCAACTAAATTCAATAAAAGTTGTTCTACTAAAATATACTTTTGAGTTCCTTACACGAGTGTTATGTATATCATATCTATATCTAACTAATAAAAGCACTGAATTATTGGATTAGCGTTCAAGAAAAAAGTTGTGGTCAAATATGCATTCACATTTTGTCATTGCATTGGCCTTTATTATTAATTAATTCAATCATGTAAACCTAAAATTAAAGGCATTGCATCCTTTACAGCTTTTTCCTCCTTTGATTTTCCACTGATTATTAGCTACTAATTAAACATGATCAGCAGCAAACTTAATCAAACAATCAGAGTAATCACTACTGATAACCCAAGAATGGGCCCATCAAAATCCGGCTCAAACTCTTGGCTCATCCATAACACAGGGTAGATGGCTCATGACAGGCCGATGTATTCTCCTATAAATATCAGTTTATGTTCGAACATTCAATATATTATTTTTCAACAGCACTCTTCGCTGCTCCCCCTTATACCCTTCTCAGTCTATGATATAAACACCACTAATCTATTTTTTTTTTAAATGACAGTTGTAGAAAATAACAAGAACGTACTAACCAGATCATCTTTAATTCGGACAAGTCCTTTTCTATTTCTTTTTTAACCTTTTTTTAACGTATCCATGAATAATAATAGTTTAAATTGCTCAAGTTTTCTTTTCTTTTTGTATCACTTTTGGTAATTTGTCTTGTTGAAATATTGACTACACCTTTACTCAAAGGCACCCAGCCTGATTTTTAAGCTCGATTCATCACATAAAATGTAGACACCAAATGAATATAATTGGCATGTCGATAATTGTTATCTCTTCTTTCTTTTTCTTTTTTGACGTGTTCTTCCACATCTTTTCTTATATCTAAAAGCGAATGTAAGAATATTTACAATGAACAATTTTGTAAGACCGAACATTTATCGTTTTATCAAAAATTATAGCTGATGATAATATACAACTCAGATTATTTAAATCGTACGACAGCTGAAATGTCTCTTTTCGATTGTTCTACCTAATTACAAAAATTTATCTCAAGTACCCAATATTTAAAGTGCCTTTTCTTTTAAGTATATCTAAAGAATATGGTTGCTTCCGAAATTGGTAGAGCTCTTATCGTAGCAATCATTTTAAGAATCTTGCGGCATTACGAGACTTGAATTATTATATGTCATTATTAATGTTTACATAAATTATTTGGATTTTCTTTTCTTCTTAAAAACCGAGTAAATTAAATATTGTGTTTTGAAAAAAAAAAATAATAATAATAATTCCAATTGTTTTCAACTTTTCATTAATAGTTGATTATCAATTCAATGTGTAATTTTATCAAGAATTTCGATGGATTTTAAATAATTATGTGGATTATGTGCATGTCAACTTGATGATTAACGATTTTTTAAGGTTTTAATCTAGGCATGCATGTATTCATTAATGACAAAAACTTGTGTGAGACGGTCTCATGGGTCGTATTTTGTGAGACAGATATTTTTTTTGGGTTATCCATGAAAATTATTATTTTTTATGTTAAGGTACTGTTTGGTTCAAGTACTTGTAAGTACTAATATAAATAGTCCTATTATATCACTTGTTTTATACAAGTATTATTTATCTCGATCAATCAAATTATTAATTATTTATTTCACATCAATCAAATTCATCCGACCCTTAGCTTCAATATCTCTCAGTCTCCATTTTTGCAACTGCTTATCGGAAGACTGACCTGCACGGATTCTATCCCTCAGAGTCGACTGAACTGTCATAGTAGAAAGATTAGAAGCCTCGCGAGGCCGGACTGGAGTTGGAATATCGAGATAAAATTTAATAATAAGAAAATATTCTTAGTTGAGGCGCCTGATAGAGCCTCTTGTCTTGACTATCGACCTCAATGTCCCTCTGGTCCTGCTATTGTAATTTCCAGACACAGGAACCCCAGAATTAGAACATGAGGAAAATAACTGTTTACCTCCTCCAAAAACCATTATAAAAATTCTTAATAATTTATCTCTTATCAATCAAATCAATAATATAAAATTACAATATTACCCTTAATAAATAATATTATTAATATTCTATTAATATTTTCAATAGTGACAAAATGATAATATCATATTATCTCAAATTTAATCAATCAAATCAATTAAATCAAACATTATATTAACTATCATTTTCTATTTAATTTATTATTACAAAATATTATTTATCTTCATATTATATATCTCATACCATAAACCAAACAGTATCTTAAGGGTATTACTTTTTATTGTGAATATTGGTAGGGTTTGAGCCGTCTCACAGATAAAGATTCGTGAGACCGTCTCACAAGAGACCTACTCTTCATTAATTTGTGGTTTATTAAAGGAGTTTATGTATTATTGGATTCTAATATTCATTTGATTTTATTTTAAGTAAAACTAATATTTATAAAATCTTTTATTTTTATTTGTTGCAAAATATAGTAAGGCATCCTCCGCTCATCTCGACTCGAAACTAATGTTTTTTTTTTAAAGAAAATTATAAATAAAAATTAATTTTAGTAGTTTAGAAGCATTTTTTTTAAATAAAAATAATTTGGCTTCCAAATTTTAATAATATATTCATGATATGCATGGTGTCATTTTCTCAAACTTATGTTCTTTTCAAATAAATTGGGTACGCATCACTTTTCTTAGACGGAAAATTAGAAAAATGTTTAGGCCCGATTGGTTTTATATATTTTCAAAAAATGGACTGGATTTTAATTTTAAATTTTTTTCCTCTTATTTCAAGAATATTATATCTTATTTTATTCATATTCCACCAAATTACGAAATTTGACGAAACTAACAAGAAAAAAACTTTTCAAAAAAATTAAATAAATAAAATTGCATAAACAATATGATTTTTTGAGTGTGTTTGTTTCATACAAACTAGGTATATTATGTTATTTTTTAAATTAAATCATTTTATTTCCGTACACATTAATAATTTTTTGTCAACATGGGATAATTTTGAATATTATTCGTGTTTTTCTGGAGTGATTATTTGAAATTAAAATATTTCGAAGTCGGTTTTCTTTTTCTTTTTTTAAGGAGAAAAAAAAATTACATTTGTTTGGATAAAACTGTGGACTCTGGATTTAGAAATTAATAATATTTCGGTGTTACGTCAAAAAAAAATTTATTTTTTTGATTGGTTGAGATGCTAAAATATTAAACATTTTCGGGCATTAAAAAATATTAAACATTTTCGGGCATTAAAAAATATTAAAAGACGAGTAAAATTGTATTATATATAGTTTTTAAATTATGAAATGTCTCGAATATTTTATACTCAATCTGATTGAATCACTCGCAAGAAATCACAAAAACTTGATCTGATTCAACATTAACTTTTTATTAAATGCATAAAAAGAATTTATGAAATCAGGAACTGAAACAGAAAACGAGTCGAGGATTCAAAAGATAAATCATCAATCCATCCTCCTCTAAAAAAATGAATGAAGTTAGCATCATATATTCTCTCTAGTAGTGAAATGTCAGTTGGAAGCAGCAGCCAAAAGAGATTTGGCTGGGGGCAGCAGAGCCACCGCCTTTCGTTCCATACTCGTGTATTTTCTGTATATCCCCTTTAGCTTGTTCTCTGCCGCCGCTGAATGGAAGCTAACCAGTAACTTAGCACAATCCCTGATCACCAAAGAATCAAGATTACATACATAAGCAGCATACCACAATTATTTTCAAGAATTACAGGCCTGTTTTTCTTGTACATTTACTTACATGAGCTGTGGTTCGGAGAAACCGGTGTGTTTTCTAAGCGTTTCGTTCCAAAGGGGCGTCTTATTCAAAGTGAATCTTGCTGCATAGACTGCTGAGGCAGCAATCACTGAGGGACAGTACATTAGTGTAGAATAATTCATCATTCCAAGCTCAGCCAAGAAATAGACCATGTTCTCCACCTATGAAAACCACCCAAGAGCTTAATAATTTAAGAATCTTGGGCATTTTTATACCAAAAAAAAATAAAATCAGTTCAAACTGTCCCCTTACATCCGAATCAGTCATGGATGCCTTGATGAAACGAACAAGAAACACGTATGGAGTCGGGACAGTCAAGTTCCATTCCAATTTCCCGAGTATCCGTTTTTCCATGATCAAGACTTGTTTGTTTGAGTAGGTGTTGTCTGACATGCCAACTAGCTCGTTAACCTGCAATAAAATCTCATGGTTAATAAGAGATTTTACCTAAATTCAAACGAGTAAAAATGTCAAATTTTTATATATGCACCTCAGGAGCCCAAATTTCTTCGTATTTCGAGGCTATAAGCATAGCACTCATGCCCACCAGCTGAAGTTCCCTTCTTGATGCAGTCGTGGCCGCCAGATAACGATCCAATATGTTGATGGTCAGGTAAAGAGTCTCAGGAGAAAGCTCGAACTTGTAGTGAACTTGGATAAGCCAATCTATTAGAATGGCTCTCATCTTCTCATTAATTTCCGGCTGTGAATCCATGTAATCATGTGGCCAGCTTTCATGCTCGGCTGACTTGTAGTAACTGTACATGTCTTCTACATATTCAACAACTGCCAAGTCATTGTTAACATCAGCAGCATCAATATCCACTATGTCCTTCTGTTTGTCATTCAGCCCATAAGCAGCAGCCTGAAAATCAATCAAAATGTCTAAAAAAAATGCTTCTGAAAATAGGCAAACAAGCTGTAAAATCCCAGTGACTATGATATAGACCTGGCTTCTGGCAGTGAGTGTTGAAGTAAGAGTTGGAGCCTTCTTTCTTGATGACGACTTATCCACCGAATTCTCAGCGAGTTTTTCGTCGTTTACTACTTGTGTTGGCTTCTGTTTCACGTGAACTTCCTCAGTATCAGGGCTGATTTCAATGATCTCCTCAGGCTTAGGTTTGGTAGCATCCTTCTTCTGAGCAGGTTTGCGGGCCAGGCCGGCTCTTTTATCGGGCAGAGCTCCATCCGCTACAATGGCTACATTTCCATTTACTGCCAATGAGTTCTGTAATTCAAGAAAATCCACAAAGATTTATTAGTGAACGTAAACTTGAAAAAGACTATTTGCAAGATGTGATTTCAAGAAACACACCTTGTTTTCTGCGGCAGCCGCCTGGGCATTGGCGAGTAACTGAGCACAGAAACTCCTGAAAGTACTACCAAAAGGTTATCAAGATCGATAAACAATCATACCCAAAAGTTGATCAAGATCGATAAATACCTTGTGGCAGGTCGAGAAACTTGAGGAAGTGGCTTGCCTTTGACCCCACAAGGGGCAACCATATTCCCTATGTCGCCAAGTGCACGTCGGTTCTTTTTTTCTGCAACCATGTTCTTCTGTTTAACGGCCCCAGGAATCGGTGCCTCGCCTATTATATTTCATCGTGGATCAGTCAGTCAAACAGTAAATCTTGAAAATATATATGCAAAAGATTCAAAACAATGAACAAAAAGATTGATCAACATGTTCATGGAGCCACTGACAAAAATTTATATGCAAAATTTTTATAAAAAGATTTCACATTCATAAAAAATGACTTGAGGCATAACACCGTTGCTACACAAACAATACCGTAAACAATAGAAATATGATATCATTCAAAATCACAGAAATCCAAAAAATAAAAAGAAAAAGAAACCCGTAGAATTTCTAGCATGGCTATCAATAGTCTTTTATCGGACTCCAAAATCAAAAATAAAATTAAAACTCAAACAAAACACACCCCCCAACAGATACAACGATTGAATCCAATACCTATGTTCTTCGGCAGAATAACTTGTCTTGACGCCATATTATAGTAAATTTTACCCTCTTCTTCTTCTTCTTCTTCGATCCCTCTTCGTTCTCTTCTCTCTGTCTACTCACTCCCACGCACTTCTACTCTCTGAGAAAGTAATGGGAATTCGCAAAAGGGAGATGAGACGCCTCTTTTTTAAATTAGAGAACCAGCGCTTCGTGCCAACGGTCGTCTTTTCTTGGTTTTTTGGCCGTTGGATTGGAGAGGTCGATCTGACGGCCTGTATTAATTGTTTGTAAACATTCGTAATGCGCCGCCTGGGGGGGCTTTGTAGCCGTTGTACTGTTCAATAGTTACCGTTGGAGCATATGTTCTTAAGGTTAATAATATTAATTGCCATGTCACACGTATATTATTCGCATTATTGCGCCACAATAATAATTAAAAAATAAGAAAAAATTATATATTTAAAAAAAGTTCACATAAAAAAGCTAATTAATTTTATTTTAAAAACTTGTAATATAAGAAAACTAATGGCCAAAATGTTTAATTTGTCTTGTCATAATATATTCTAACTTCTAAATTGTTTTGCACAATAAATTAATCAAATGCAATTTTTTACCATTATGAAACTTATCCCTTTTTTATATTCTTAATCTAGCGGGTGAAGAGGGTTCGAACGTGAGCCGCGGGCTCAAGAAATCCCGAATGAAACCAGTAGAGTTAAGCTCCGGTTTCTGAAACTTGTCACTTTTACCGACATTCGCGTACATTAATAGGTACTGTTCATATGAAAGATGAGTTCATAAATGTTTGTTATCCCGAATTCTTTGAAGTCGCGTTTGGATAGAAGGATTTGAATACTTCAATTTGGTTCAAAATTAGAATGAAACCTCATGTTTTCATTTCATCTCGAATATGTAGTCACAAATCCAAATCTATCGGTCTCGGAGTGGAATTTGGGTTATCATAGGTTCATCATTAACTCATTCTGGTCAATTTAGCTTCATCCTATGTATTACATGGAGTTGATATTCCAGAAAGCAAAAAAGGTGTTGCCACAGCTAATTTATTTCCAACACAAACACATTCGAGTCCCAATTTTTCTAACAAGCCATTCGAGGGGGAAAAAAAGAAAGAAGAAGAAGAAGAAGAAGAAAGCACATAGATATTGATTGGTATTCAAGCTATATTTGAACACAAATGGGTATATCCCCCGGAATTGTAAATATGGAAAGAAACTCCGAATGGCAAATCATCAAGAATGAATTAACAATTGAATGATGGGCAGAAGGTGTTACAAACTACTACCTATGAAATAGGCAACACAAAAACCATGCCTACGACGTATTGTAATGACTAATGGGAGCTGAACTGATCAAACTCGAATAAAAACACACACAAATACACACTCGGAGTTATCTTGCATCAATCGAAATTTAAATCTCGGTCCTTACAGCAATGCATCGTCATCTGGACCAGCAAGCAAGACCTGGTGAATCAATCACTATTTAGAATCTTGTTTTTAAGGAATCCGAATTTGATAATACATGAGAAAGAAGCGTTGTGGTGTTTCGCGTGTAAAAAGAGATTAAAGACAAGAAGCTACTTACATTGCAGTCAGAAGCATACTTTCTGGCAAGAATCAGGGCTCCATTTCTGTCGTTCTCGGAGTCGAACACCAGCACAAAAGATTGTCCTTTTCGAGCCTGCCAAAACAGTGACTTGGCTGCAGAATTGCCTCCTCCTCTGAACCCACATAGCTGAAAAAGATTATTATCGAAAAGATTAATGTCAGATTCTTCAGTTACAAACCTGGATTTTTCTTAGGATTGTGACATGATCGAACTCATAAATCAGTTCGTAGTTAGTTTCAGTTACATGTTCAAACAGTTGTGTGAATCATATGATTATCACTGTCTATACCTGCATCGACTTCGAATATGAATCTCTGGCCTTGGTGATCCATCCTCTACTAAGCTTTATTCTCGTTTTCCCAATGTGAAACAAGTGCACGGATTGTGATGAATAATTCCGTCCATTCATTTGAGATATAACTACCTGTAAACCGAGAAGTACTAGCATCTCAAAAATAGATGTTTCAAGAATAATTTAAACATGGTATGACAATAAACTAAGTTCGAGATTTCTCCATAATCTGGAAGATGCAATTTAAATAAGCATAGATTCTAAGGTCACGTACGTTGAAGTCGTTGTTTGGTTTCCGCAAAAGTGTCTCTACGTAGCCTGCCAAGTTAACAGCTGTAGGGACAGAATTAAAAATAAAACCTCATTAGCCTTCCTCGACTCTCACGATTTTTTACATAGTCCAACTTATAACAGGAAATAAGCATGAAAAGAGACTAAGGTAAACGCATGTAATACTTCAATGGCATAAAGATGGAATCGTAATTCTTAACAAAATCCATTAACCATATACCAACCTTTATCGATAGGGCCATCTGTTGTCAGACAGATCTTTTGGCCATTTGAGACTATGTCCACTTGTAGAACTCGACCAACATCAATTGGCTCCGGTGCATAAACGCACTTGTTCGCACCTAGCAGGGGTGAATAGATGATGTACTAAGATAAAAATCAAAGAAACTATACACATTTTTTTCTCCTAAAAAGATAGTGTAATTAATAAAACTTGAGTGGAGAAAATTTGAAAGACCGATTACTGGTGCACGTCTAGTTTTACATAACTTATGCTGTTTATGGATTATGGACGAGGAAACGAAAAAAGGTCATTGATTTTAGTTGTCCCCCTTCAGGCTTGATATGATCTAGGAAATCCACAAATCCAAAGAGAAACAGCGTACCGTGAGCCAAAAAAGGAAGGAAGTATTGATACCTAAAATAGGTTCTCTGCGGCTGGATTGAGAAGAAAAACGATACCATTGGACTGAACATTTTGCAAGCTCTGCTGCTTCATTTGAGCATGAATGAATCCGTAAAATGGAACCTAACGATTGAGAACCACTTAGCTCATATAACTGGTTTGAATTATCCTTGGCCTTCCTGCTCATTTCCAACTGTAAAGTGGGAAGACATATAAGTCGGAATAAATTGAATCTTGAAATAGAAATTTTAATTGTGACAAGTCAAAACCATAGCAATAGAGCTATCCCACAGTATTTGCAGAAGGGTAATAGAGGAAAATGCCAGACCTCATTTCTAAGTTTAACTGAAACCATACATTTCTCTCTAATTTGAAGTCTCAGTTCTCGAAGTTCGTGTTCCATCTCCATAACCTTCAAAACATGAAGTAATTTGTAATTAATCGAATGAAGCAGTAGGGAAATGGAAAACCATAAAACAGGGACCAGTGCAAAATATAGCCAAAATGTTAGAGAGCCAAGGTTGCAGGAACGTACAACTAAGAAAGAGCAAAACACTATGACATCGCTCACAGTATAAGTAATCCAAACATTAAAGAATGCATTTCATGTAAATAGCAGTTTCAGTAAAGTTGTGAAGGAACATACTTAAAAAAGTGATTCTGAAAGGAAAAATGAGTAGTTCTCTGCAATTAAAATTGTGGCAAAAGGGTGGATCTGGATATTGTTGAGAGATGGCAGGGTGAGGTGATGGAATGATCTTATATGCATTGCGGAAAAATCTAGAATTTTAGGAAAATTACAAATGGTAAATTTCTTTCGTATGGATGAGCTGTCTGTATGCTTATGCAAAACTCAGAATCGCAAAAATTTTGTCACAGAAGCAGTTATATGTGTCTGACAAGGGAAAATAAAGATTAAATGTGATCTTTATGACAGCAGTATTTAAGTAACTACGCCCAGCTTTATCAATCTCCACTAGAAATTGCATGAACTAGCCGAATGTAGTTTAAGAAATACACTTTTGCATCTCAAAGTATGCATTAACAACATGATCAAATCAATTAGTGATCATTTAAACTTCAAACTAGGATAAGAATGTGAACTATATTAACTGACATATCTAGCCATTTATAACATGAATTAATGAGTCAGCATGAAGTAATCATATTTAAAAAAAGTCATGAATGGCTACAGACGAACATAGTTCCAGATAACAGTTGTATAAAACCAAAAAGGCTATTTCAACATACTTTAATAGGCTGATGCTTTAATTTGATTCTTCTGGCTTCTTGAACCTCTTCGATTAGACCCTCCAATTCCTGTAAGTTCAGAAACTCTGAACATCATAAAAAAATATGGAATCTGCAGTAAGGATAATCGAGGGGAAAAAGTAGATATCTTGAAGCTGCTCAAATAGTCAAAGGTCAGTTAGGGGAAGAAAAATTGGTAAAAGCAAATCAAATTTTCCTAAATCAACAATGTTACCTGCTGTTTCCCTGAACTTTGGTTTCTATCTTGTTCCTCAAGGGCTTCTCCGATCCTCTGCACCACTGCTCTAGCACTTTCAACTTCAGCACAAGCAAAAGACTTCTCTTGGTTGACCAATTTTTTAGCATCTTCAGAAGCCTGCAAAAAAAGCAACTTCACTTGTACAAAATCCATAAAGGGGAGAGAAATATTTTACAGGTGAGTTCTCGAGGACAAACAAAATAACCACCTAAATGAGCCTAAATAAAATTGAATGATGCGAATAAGATAGTTTTTATTTTTTATATACAAATAAGATAGTATGTATATGTTGGATATGCAGACGGTAAAGATCAGATAATTATATCAGGAAATTACTGAAAGTAGCTGCTTCTGCCATACCAAGCTACAATCTATGAACTAATTGAGTGCAAATGCGGCAAACAAATGTGGCAACTATGACAAATTTTGTGTTGTGCATGTCAACCTGCTTCAGAAAGTTCACTAGCTTTTTCACTTCAAACTTCTCCTGAATTAGCTCTCCTTCTTTTTGAGTTAATTTTACGGCCAAAGCCTCCACCTGGAACATTAACATATGAGCACTATAATGCATAAATTTAATAGCATTTTGATCAACGAAATATGGAAAGATTACTCTGAATGCACAATAATCAGACAGCTGATAGTTAACCATACATTCAACTACGACACTGACAGAGAATTGCATGAGAACCACTTAAAAGAATAACGTCTTTTGGTTCTTGGTGCTTGAATTTGATGTGAAAGAACTCCACTATTATCTTTTTATTTATGGTTATAACGCTCTATTGGCAATTGTAGCAACACCGATCAAACCTCCAGTAATTGTAAATTACATGTGGCTACCATCTTTACCTGCATGATTCTACAAGCTTTTCGAAAATATTTCGTGTTTCTTCCTAATCAAGCTCATCAAGGCAAAAGAGGAAACAAGCGTACAAGCCTGAGGCTTTGAAATGTTAACTAATAAATCGTTGGTTTTGGATGTTCTTTTACGGGTGATGAGTGATGATACAAGGGTGAAACGAGTTCTGAATAATACAAAATCTAACAACAAACTCACCAATGCAGCAGGGATCTGAGTAAAAGTTTCGCGAATAATCAGCGAAGAATCTTAATTACATAGAACACTATAATCACCATAAACTGACCATCGAAATAGCCTTTTCCACGTCTTCTTTGTTCTGACCAGCCAATCGTCCTCTCAGATATTCCAACGCATCCCTAAGCTTCTTCAGAAGCACGTGTCCATCTAAAGAAGCTACCTCCCTAAGTTTAGCCTGAAATCCAAAATAGATTTCATCGTTCATCTCATCATTTTTTTTGTCATCAATGTTAAAGTTACAGGAAAAATTCCGAGAAAAATATATCCAAAGCACACTGCTTGAAGATAAAAAAAAAATCCTTATGTTATTAGTAACACAAGAAATTAAAGGCAGAAGCAAAGTGGCATTAAAGGACCTCATCTGACAACTTAGCTGCAGCAGCCAAATTCTTATCGAATTTGCTGGCAAGATCACGAACAGACAAACGCTTATGCTGTTGCGTTAGCTGATTTGTTTCCTGAACAACCACCTCCTTCAGGGGTGGACCCTTAATGTCCTCCTTGATCTCTTCTAAAATATGATCATCAGGTCCTAATTTGTATTTAGGGAACTGATCAGACTTGAAGCTCACATCTGCTGACACTGACCAAACTGCCGGCACCACATCGCCGAATTCTGGACTAACCTTCGTCATTGCCAAGAGTTTATGCCCTGTTACATCGAGAGCGGAGTCATTTTGTCTAAAAGAAAACAAATGATTCAATCAAGATAATATGTAAGCAAAACCTTCAGTAGTAAAGAACACCAAACCCAACTCGTGTTGCTTGCTTTTAGAGGAACTACACTAACAGTACATTGAAAACAAAGAATTAGTCTAAATGAATTTGATTGAAAATGCAGTTATAATGCCTAAATTTTCTTTAAAAATATCTTTAAGATGTCTTCAACAATCTAAAAGAAGTAGTTAGAACAAATAAAGGAATCAAAGCCAAACAGGGAAAAGGTGAGCTTGAGCACCAAATCAATAACTAAAAATATAGTTTTCCTCACAAAAACACACAGCTAGAGCAGCCAAGCACGCCCTTTGTAAAAATGCCAACCCAACACAGAAAACTGAGAAGGCTCGATTCTTCTAAATAAATACTTCAGTCGAGAATGACCTCTCACTATCCCCGAAATTACAGTACCAATTGTACGTCGAGTATGTATCGAGAGGAAAAAAAAAGAAAAAAAAAAGGAGCCAAACTCCCGAGAAAATCGAATCTCTAGAGGTTCATTTCAGAACCTGAATTTTTGAGATAGCAAAAAGGGTTGGCAGGACAGATGAATTATATGCAAAAAAATTCGTGTATAATTGAGAAAAAGGCCAAAAAAATAATAATCTTACTCACAGTGACAAGTTATTATTGCACACAATGCCGAGAGTACTACAGTAAGAAAAGATGGCACAGACTCATGTTCTCCTTCAAGAACTCGTTAGGCAGAAATGGATAGACAAAAAGAAGAAAAAGGACCGAGAAGGGTCGGCAGCCCAGATGAATTCAATGCATGAAATTGTACTACAAATCAAACCAAATTCAAAAAAATATATATATCTCACCTACAGTTGCAGATATCAGTTCCCACAAAACAAAATTCACAGAATATACTGCATTAAGAAGCAATGGAACATATTCACATTCTTGACTTGACCCGCATCACTATTCTTCAAGATTTCAGCTATGGACAAATGGATAAAAGTAACTATAATAATAGAGAGAAAAGATTGGTGCTAGCAAATATGTGAAGGGAAGCAGTTGAGGAAGAATCTGTAAGCTTTTTAAAAGCAAAGTGAGAACTGAAAAGTAAAAGGCTTGACACCATTTGTGCTGACACGCCTCTATAATTCCGCCTCTCTCTTTTCCAGTCAAAATGACCATTGGAACTCAAACACATTGTGAAATGACATGAAAGTCCTCGAAAGATTTTAACTAATTGAGTAGGATATCAGGAAAATATGCAAGTAAAATACATATTATACTGTTCAACTGAATTAATTCAATAAGTTTAGAATAAATAGTATGATGTATTAATAATTATGTATTATATTATTAAACAAAAAATAATTAAAAATACATTCGACTCGATTTTTCTAAAGCATTTATTTGGTCATCAAATTGCAAACCGCACAAAACACTAACCATTCAGACACAAAATATAAATCAAAATAAACATAAACGACGCATAATATTTAAAGAACAACACACAAATTGATAAATACAAATACTAACAATCCGAATTACTATACTCCCTCCCACAAATAGTCAATAAAAGCATCTCGAAGTGCATAGTGAAGCGACTTATTTTTTATTTGACGATGTTGTGCAAGAAACTCTTGAAATCAGACATGATCATCAGGTGCCGTTTCGACAACTGGGATGGGTGCTTCGTGGATAATATGTGACTGGCGGCGGCACATGCTCATCCATTTCATCTTCAATTAACCCTTTCATCCTTAAATTAAGTCGATAATAAGTGTTTGTAATAAATTGTGCTATGTGTTTTATTTTTTCATGACCTTGTTCATTATTTTCATTTGGTGTTTATTATAAATATTAAAATTACAATTAATTAATGAATAAAATAAAACACTTCAAATAAATTAAAAAGAATTAAAATATTGAACACTAAAATTAATTTAAAAAATTTAGAAAAATGAAATGTATCAACAAAAAGTAAAAAAAAAAAATTACACAATCATTTTGCAATTTTGGTGGATGGTATTTTCGTAATTAATATCATTCTCCAAAATTTTGCTCCAAATCTATAGTGATCCTCCATAATGGAGGAGAGGAGGGCTGGAGTTGCTCTTAAAATATAGTGATTTGAGAGTGGCAATAGTGATTTGAGAGTGGTAAATAAATCTCACTGGCGTTTCCGTTAAACAATAATAACTACAAATTATTAAATAAAAAGGACAGCCTCTTCCCACGCGCTGTCCCCACTCGCCTCTCAATTAGGTATCAAAGCCCCCGGCGTAGTAATCGATGCACGTGCTCGTACGCTCTCTGAACTTGGACAAACAATCCTCGCCTTTTGCGGATTATTGATGCGTGAGCATTATTTCCTGGCTTATCCGCCGGTTTAAGTTGCTAATATATTTTTTTCGGTGATGTAATTTTTAATTCTATATTTTTTTTATTGTTTATATATATATAACAAAAACTTACGTGAGACTGTTTCACGTATCGTATTTTGTGAGAGAAATCTCTTATTTGGATCATCTATTAAAAAATATTATTTTTTATACTAATAGTATTATTTTTTATTGTAATATTGTTAGGATTGACTCGTTTCACAGAAAAAAAATTTGAGAGACCGTGTATATATTCAAATTTCCTAAGATAATTAACTAAGGATAGTGACATACACAATGCGCATTTTAGAAGTTGAATAGATGTGTCATCTTATGATGTCCATTCTTCATTCGTAATAAGATGCAAATCTCAAAGTGAACAAGAAATTCTGTACATGTAACACATATTTTTTAGGAATAGGTCTTTTGTGAGACGGTCTCACGAATCTTTATCTGTGAAACATGTCAATCATATCGATATTAACAAAAAAAAAGTAATACTCTTAGTATAAAAAATAAATTTTTTTCATGGATGACCCAAATAAGATATTCGACCCACGAAATTGAGCTGTGAGACCGTTTCAAAAGAGTTTTTTTTTTGTTTTTTTAGTAAAAATTAAATTTGTTTTAGTAATTAAACCAACATTACATATGGAATGAATTAAATTCATATTCCGATTTCCGACTCCTCCTAAAAGTGTTTTAGTAATTAAACTAATCATCCTTAGCAACCGTTTGGTAAGCTAACCAAATATTTGACAAAATAGAAGTTACCATTTTGTAATAACAAAATATTTCTAATTTCAACAAGAATGGATTTTGTTTACAATTATATTCTAAGTCAAGTCTTAATCATTACACCAGTTGGGGACATACCACTCTTAGTCTTTTAAGCTTTGGGTTCTATTATCCCATCATTACCATTATTCTCTATCAAAAAAACTTATGTAAAATGGATTCACCATCCAATGATGTTGCTCCACGTGTGCTTATTACTATTATTTTGAATATTTTTATCGTCCAAATTAAAATGTAAACAAATTTAACTTCTTTTGCTAATTACTTATGTGCGTCATTGTTCAGTGTTGGAGTCGAGGAGTTTTATAATAGATGAGAAGAAAGAAAGAAAGAGTAGAAAGTTCGTGAGAAAGATCATGTTTTCGTGATTATGTTACATAGGTGAAACTTTTCGAATCTAGTCCTCGTTCGATACAACTTACTTAGAAAACTAGTAGGTCTGATTTGCATAATAGCTAATGATGGCTTGATTTGATTAAATTTGGCTAATTGAAAAACATTACTTGTAAATTTAGATTTTATTACATGGGTAGGGTGGGTAGGGTAGGGTAGGGTAGGGTGGGTGGGGGAGCATTTGGTAGGTAGAAAAGCAAAAAACTTATTGCTTTTAATAATGACTAGTAATTAGCAGTTGAGCTCTCCAAATGGGATTTTGATTTAATTTATTTAGTGTTGGATAGAGATGCATGTGACCCTAAGATCCTTGATTATTTCTTGGACCACACCCTACTTTGTGAAATGTGATGGATCAAGAAAATTTAATTGCTTATCCCTTTCGTATTTATGCTGTTTTCATTTTTGGTCTTGTTTAATCAGGTCATATAATAATAATATAAGAAAATTTTAACGACTTAATCTTTGCGAAGTTATAATAAACGTCGTTCTCTTAAGACGAATAATCGATCTTGTAATAGCATTATTATTAATATAAGAAGTAGAAGTTACGTTACGACGACGTATATGTTATGTGTTATGATTATTAATTTAGAATCATTTTAAATATAAACAAATATATTATGTATCTGAAAATAGATATACAAATAGCGAAATAACTTAAGATTCAATGGTCACACCAATTTATAAATGTCGTGATGTTGAAATTTGAATACTCACCACACACACACACACACGAGTCGTAGTCAAAGTTAGTTAAGCAAAAAGTGCATGTTTAATGCCGTCTAATTCGATTAAACATTCTAAGACTAAACCTATATTTTTTTTAATAATAATAATAATAATAAACATTTTTTTTGGTCGTGATCGACCATTCACGGTTTTATCGATTAACTTATGTTATTTTTTCAATTTTAATTATTTCACTGGAGTGGTAACATGAAATCGGACATGAAAGTTCACATGATGTTATATAATCAATTTTCGTATCACGTCAGCAGTAAAAAAATTTTAAATCCAAAAATAGTGAAAGTTGGTGGATTAAAACTGCGAATTGACCGATCGAACTCAAAATAAAAAAAAAATTACAAGTCACATGACCAAATATATTGTTATCCCTATATGATATATATATATATATATCGTAAAATGACATTTTTTGAACTTTTGGTCTTATAAATTGTAAAATATTTCTCAATTCAATATATTAATTATCTTTTTTAAAAAAAATTATTCGTTTTTTTCTGTAGACTTGACGTGGCGCTGATGCCGAAGAAAGATGATTAAAAAACCAGCTTTTTATACAAAAAATAAATTGATGAGACATGACCAAATAACCAAAATTTATTTTAATGTTATTAAGTTTATTTGTTAATGTTTTATTTATCATTTTTAACCCGATCGTGATACGAACGTCTTAAAAACAAACAAACAAACAAAATCGAGCAGAGTGAATAAATTTCACGAGGTAAAAAGACCTCCATGATTATCCTTTTTGGCGTTCAACACATCACATGGGAGTAGGGTTTCCAATTCAAAGCAGCCCCCACCAGCAATTTTATTTATATTTCATATATTTGCTTTATATATTTAATTAATTAATGCTATAGTTTTCTATATATATAGTATATAATAAATGAATGTCACATTTACTTTTTCAAATATATATATATATATATATATATATATATATATATATATATAAAATATTAACATGTAGTTTGGTATAAAATATTTGAAGTAATGGGAACATGTTCCATCATGCCATCCAGGTAAAGACTTAATATAGTAGTAAATGAAGATTTGATAACTTTGAAGTTTTAGAAAAATATACAAACCAATTTTAGCTTTTGGAACTATTATTAAAAATATAATTTGAAATTGGTGAAAAATATATTAATTAGGGATGGAAAAAAGTAAACGAACAATAATTTAACCATATATGGACGAGGTTTTGAGTTCGAGACACAATTCTAACAACAAACAAACACCTCTAGTAGTTAGTTATAGTTGATGGTCTATTATTTGGAGTTTTAGAGGGAAGTGACTATTTAAATTACATTGGTCTTAAAACGCAAAAACTCTTTTAAACGGTCTCACGAGTCAAGTTTATGACATGTGAATTCTATTTAGATTACTTAAGAAAAAAATATTACTTTTTATGTCATTTTGTTAATTATTGTAAATATTGACAGAGTTGATTCGTCTGACCATGAATAGATAAAAATAAATTAAATTAAATTAACAAATAGAAACTGTGTCAAAACTTGTGTGTGGACGTTATTTTGTTACTTGAAAATGTCCTGAACTCATATAATAGTACCAACGGCCCAAAGGACAACTTAAGGCCCAATTATTGATCCATCATACACTCAAGCCCAACAAAGCAACAAGACAAATAAAAGAATTAAATTTAAATTCTTTTATTTAAAATTAATAATAATTTATGGTCCTAGGTGTAGTACATAAATATTTTTAAAATTTTCAAGTTCAACGAAATGACAAGTCACATCGATACGTAGTACATTAAGTACACACCAAAATTATAATTTGTTTTTATAATTGTTTATTTAGGATTTTGGTTCTATGCGTTTTACTTTCAATCTTAACCTCTTATGTTTAGGAGTGAATAAGATTTTGATTAAATCGAATTAACTAGATCGAATCGAGTCAATTCGAAAATTTAGTTCGGTTATTTCAGAAATTCGATTTTCAAATTAAAAAAATTCGGTTATATATGTATATCAATTAATTCGATTCGGTTACGATTTTCAAAATTTTGAAATCGGTTAACCGAGTTAATCGATATAATAAATAATATTATTTAATAACTTTTTATTATTTATCAATTTTATATATCTTTAAATTTATAATTTTAAAGTCAATCCTAATTATAATCTAATTCTAAACGCCTTGATTTTTTTTCGTTCTCACTTCTCTATTATCCACTCTTGATTTCATCCGCCCCCACCCATTTCTCGTAACCGGTCGAGACGCCGCTCACCCATGTTATGTTATTTTATATAAAAAAACATTTATTAATTGTATTCAAACAAAACTTATACATTTGTTATGTGTGTGGTTTTATGTTTTTATGCGTTTGTGGAGACTGTAGTGTTCAAGAAAAATTACATATATAATTAAATTTAAATCATTTTTTTTAAAGCTAATCGGTCTACCGAATTAACCAATTTTAATTCAGTTCGATTTTCATCGATTATGAAAATTAATTCGGTTGATTCGATTATGAATAAATATTTCGGTTCGATTATGGATAATTCGATTCGATCGGTAACCGAACCGACTGAATGCTCACCCCTACTTATGTTATAGTTTTTCAAATTTTAGTATTTTTTACATGAATATCACGCTGGGTGTGCCTCTTCGACACCACATCGACGTGGATCAGAAAAATGACTTTTTGAATAAATAAATAAAAAAGGACAGATGAAATACTAAAACAAAATATTTCATATCAACATAAACAACATAAATTATATATAAAAAAAAAAACAAATATCTGGAGTTCTTGTCGATTGAGAATCAACAGAACACGAACGCCAATATACATAATCGCTACCAATGGGTTAATATACTTTCGCTAAAAAAAATATAAATAAAATCGAACTCATAACAATGACTCTGCGATATTTGTCAAAGACGAGAAGTGAAGAGAGTGTGGACTTCACATCACATGTAATGATCCGTATGCACCATGTGCCCATTACAAGTAGCTTATCTCTCGGATCTTGCCTACTTTCGAGGCAGCCTCTCCCTCCTCTTATTTTATTTTCAAATCAATTAAATAATTAATAAATTGTTCCCCCTTTTCAAAATCTTTGTGTTTATTTCATTTACAACCTCGAACTATATTAATACTCACACTAAACCTCTCGTATTTTTTTATTACTCTATTTTACCCCTTTCACTACATTTTAGTTATATCACATCACAATTGCAATTCTAAATAATAATTAAAACATAAAATAAATGTTTATTCCTAACTATATAGAAGACAAATCACAAAGATAAATAATATAGTCAAGAGCAAAGTTTCAAAAATTTCACAATTTTAATTTTTCTCCGGCCAATAATATACAATAATGTAAATTATATAAAATAATTAAAATCAAATTCATAAATTTTATACTTTGTAAAATGTACGAGTTAAGGTTGTGTTCGGCGAGAATGATTTGAAATCAATAAATCTCAATTATATTTTTATTGTTTACAATGAAAGAATAGATTAAATATTGAATATATATCTTATTTGTTTACACATTATTACTATAAAATAGAATGTATTTCAAATGATACCAAAATTGGATGAACTTGAAATACATCATAATTAATATGAAACACAAAAACTCTTGGGAGACGGTATAACAGATCAATTTCGTGGATCGAATCTCTTATTTGGGTCATCCATAAAAAAATATTACCTTTTATTGTGAATATCGATATGGTTGACTCGTCTCACAGATAAAGATTCGTGAGTCCGTCTCACAAGAGACTTACTCAAATACTACATAAATATGGAAGGATGAATATGAAGTTTATGATCTCACTTTTCTTAACAATAACAATTCATTTGGAAAAAAAATTAATATTTTATCTCGCTTTTAGAAGACTAAATAAAGAATCAAGAAATATTGATTTAGAGAAGGAGCAAATCGAATGGATTAAATCTACAATTTGGTCAGAGTGTAAGGAGGCAAAATGCAAAATGGGTAAACGTGCAATTATTGTTCTGATCCATCTACAATCTACATGTGCATATATAAAAGAAAAGAAGGACAAAAATGGATAGATAGATGTAACGTTAAATGAGATGGGTTCTTGGGTCCGTACGATTACATCTCCCTTCAGAAAAGCTTGCACTTTCTTCAACCATCAAAACCCAAACAGAATCACCACCAAGTCCACCCCACAAGGTACCTAAACTTCACAAATGTGCTGTTCCATATCTGATATCAAATTTATCAAGTTTTTTTTTAAGGAAGAATGTGTATTGATTCAGGAAAGATTATGGGTTGGGTTTGAATTTCATTTTCGTTTAAAAGAGTGGCGAAAGTTTTGACAGAAGATTTTGATAGCATATCTCTTTGAGATTTTGTTCGGAATTTTGAGAACGTTGATGTAGTATTAATGTGCAGTGAAGTTATGTGTAGCAGTGATGATTGAAAAAGAATGGTTATTTTTTTTATTTAAAAAAGATAGAGATATAGCTTATACGATAATTATGGCTTGAATATGTTGATTATTGGAGTTGAGTGGACTGAATTTTGTCTGATGAATACAGAGATATTTATGTTAAGTTTAGAAAAAGTACAAATAGAATGTGTGGCTGTGGGAGTTCGTGAGTTTCCGGATTATTTTATATGTTTTAATGGCTGCCCTTTTGATTTTCTTGAACAAAACATCTCTTGGTCCATTTTTATCTCGAAATTCTATGAGCACTCAGAACTCATTGATCATTTACAAATCTGTATGTATGTATATATAATGGCAGAGGGACAAGAGAATGCTATAATGGATTTGGAGGGAGAAGTGATGGCTTGCGCGTACGAGGATGTTCAAGTGATGTGGTCTATTCTGGACAAGTCCAGGCACACACCTTGCGCAACCTTGTTTCTCCAAAACAATTCCATCAACTGATACGTGCAATTGTCTTTTGGTCTGTAGTTGTAAATGTATATATTTTCGTGGGAATTAAGAGCTTGTGGCTGTGGCTGGATGAGGAATGACCAAGACGCCCAAACACAAGTCTTTTTTTTTTTTTTTTTTAAATTATGTGGGATGAAAAAATGGAAAAGAGAGAGAACATTTGGGTCATTTTTGAGTGGATCTGTCACAAAACAACAAAGGGTTTGGCTCAGAAAGGTTGAGGAACTCTTTGTTTGACCAAGAACAACTTGTTTTTACACCTCTGTTACTGTTTCACTCTGTTGTGACTGATTGATTCTCACAATGAGTCGAGTCGTGTTTGCTTTGATCAATGAAAAACATTTTGGAAAATAAAGTGTTGGATTTTGTGTATGCAAGAAATGTTTTTCTTTTCTGCTTTTAGTATAGGAAAACTCATACTTGTTAGAGCCCCAAAATCTTGATCTTTATCAGACGATGTCTTCTGAAAAGTTTTCACATTTGACATGAATACTGAGAAGAAAAATTTCATGAAACGGCAGAAACTGAATGAGCGAGGGGGAAATTAAGTTCAAAATTTTCGATAAACCACGCGAAAAGGTGGTTATTTTTAATTGTAGTCACAAAGCTACAGTTATGATCAAGTTGCCCAACCCATCATCAAAAGCAAGCTAAACCATGAAAAGTTGATCTTAATATATTTTAAGTTTGAAGTATGCGCTGCATGTAACATGAGGCATGATCCTGTGGCTTAATCGTGGACAAATCGGGCTATGTCGAATCCATAATGATTGGAAAATGAGCCATGGTGATTGGAAAATGAATCTTAAAACGAAAAAAATCTTACAGCAGGACACTGGTTATATAGGATTGAATTAGCTAACAGCCTAATTACTCTGCATTTGTGAAAATTTCCTGTTCTTGAGCAGCTGATGCAGAAGAAATTAGGGATCAACTAGATTACACTCGTGCAGACGGGTCTATTTTTTCTCAACCTGTTGCACTCGCCAGCCTCATGTGCTGATGTTTCATCTGCACCAAACTCTTCCAGAAATGATCACGAACCTCCACCACTAGTGCACTTGCATGGTTCGGAGCAAACCAACCATATTTGGCATGTTTTCGGAGTTTCGTCTAAGCGACCTCTAATTCATCTGAACCGAAGCCTAGTTAAAATCCAACTTCTTGTACATGATAAATTCGCGACGATGCAGCAAGATCATTCATGTAAGGTTCAGCACGTTCTTGCAAAAATCACGGATTAAAGAGGAATTGGTTTCTTGATCTGATGTACCTCAATACAAGTATTTTGCAAAATATAGTGAGCTGAAAATTCGTTTTTAAAATCTCGAATTCTACAAGTACCAATCTATCAGAATAAATACAGATGGTGCTGCTTGATCTCATTTACGGAATATAATTTTGGATTTATTTTTTATTTTGTTATCGTTCTATTCACGATATTAATCAACTACTTGTTCTTTTATCTCTGCCAATTATAGTCTTATCACCGGAATATTATGTTGACCTCTCAAATACATGAATTAATATATGTCGTCACGTCAACAATTTCTGACGCAACGTTAGTATTCCGACAATATATATTATAATAAAAAAAATACAAATTAGTAATCTAAAACAAAATGTGACAAAATTGAAAAATATGCAAATTACCAAATCAATTTTGACATATTTATTTATTAATATAATATTTATTAATATAATATTGATTTTTTTTATTATTTTAAATATCAGTAATACACACACAGACACACACATATATATATACACACACAGACCATCAATTACCCGGCTTTCTACATTTTAAAATAAAACCATTCACTTTGAAGAAATTCAGAAACTTTCTGCTCATAATCCCCGGAAGAAACCCTGATCGAAATCAGAGTCAAGAAAACCAAGAAATCTAGAGAAAATGGCCCCTCCAAAGAGTGCGAGCGATGAGCTTGTAGGTTCTCTGATGGGAGAGATTTTCGTGCTTCCACATTACAAGCCCACTATCGGAGGCAATGACACCATTTCATTGGCTCGCGATCCTTCAAATGTTTGCGATGAAGAAGCCATTCGAGTCGACAGTACCAATGAACTTGTGGGCTATCTCGAACACAAAGATCCTTGCGTCCTCCGTAACTTGCTAGACCGTGAGTTGATCAGGATTCACGGTAATTAATACAACGCAATTCGTTAATCCCGAATGTACAGATAAATTGGTTCTTGAGTCTCTCTGTGTGCGCACACATTTATGCATATATATTGATCACGATGCATGATATATATATATATAGGTTTGAAAAGACAAATTCATGTTCAATATAAAGATTTTAATTTCTTTCGTGTCTATATACACACACACACAAACACACACGCAGGTTTCGTGCCAGAAATAGCACCAGCAGAGCTGCATGGAGTGAATGTTCCATGTCAAATCCACGTTTATTCGAAAAAGAAAGATTTAAAGACTGTAAAATCCGCCATTACCAGTGTAGGCCTGCAGTTTTTGTCATCATCAATAGACAATAAACAAAAGGGTATGTATCTCTCTACGCTTCTATATGAATATATCTTAATTCACATGTACGTTCCAAAGCTTATATTTCTCAATATGTATATATATATATATATATATATGTATAGTATGTATATATATGTATGTATGTATCTATAGGCGTGGACAGCTCAGCCGCAAAAGCATCAGTAGGCAAAAAACAAAAGGGTATGCATCTTTCTACTCTGCTACTTTTATCTTAATTTACATGTTCCAAAGCTTATATATATTTCTCAAGATGTATATTTAATATATATATAAAATATAGGCGTGAACCAATCAACTGCAAAGAAAGAAAAGGTTCTTGGAGCCAATTGCGGGATTTTTCACAATAAATCATCCTCAGATGTATGGGATTACATCGAAAAGAACAAGCTTCGAGATCCTGCAGACAAGAGATATGTGATTTGCGACGAGAACCTGAAAATGGTCTTCGACAGAGCGCCTCGTATTATGATTCCCGACTTTGGGGATTTGATTCATTTTCTTGTTTATAATGATAAACTCGTAGATGGTGAGTCGTTTTCTACTCTTCTACTTTTATCTTAATTTACATGTTCCAAGATGTATATTTAATATATAAAATATAGGCGTGAACCGATCAACTGCAAAGAGAGGAAAGGTTCTTGGAGCCAATTGCGGGATTTTTCACAAAAAATCATCCTCAGATGTATGGGATTACATCGAAAAGAACAAGCTTCAAGATCCTGCAGACAAGAGATATGTGATTTGCGACGAGAACCTGAAAATGGTCTTCAACGGAAAGCCTCGTGTTATGATTCCCGACTTTGGGGATTTGATTCATTTTCTTGTTTATAATGATAAACTCGTAGATCGTGAGTCGTGAGCATGAAAGGAGGAAAAACTCTGAATGGAAATATGTACATACATCCGAAACATGCATTTTTGTTCATTTTCAATAAACTTGTAGTTTAGGAACACAATGGTGATCGATTCGATGGTTGTGCTCGATACGTGTGATGCGCTCGGAACCAGAAGCTTTGATTGATTCCCTATAAAATGCAGCTGCCTACATAGAGCAAGTCATTTATATGCATAAAGAAGATAAGAATACAACATTGACTTCAAGAAGAAATCAACAAATTAAAGCTCCAGTAAGTTGATTATTGAACTTTTCATAACAATAAGAATCTGCCGATATTCTCAATCTAATAATGTCAGGTTACAAAGTCACACAATAGCTCAAAAAGGGTACAACTCTGGATGCTGATAAGATTAGTCATGCAACGTTCCAAGAATATCATCGTCACGATACAGATGGTACCTGAAGCATTATCAAGAATGCACGACGGGCATTAGTGTCAAATTTAATCAAGCAAATTTAAAAGCTTTACAGAAGCCAAATACAGAACCAAATAAATTCCTCTGAAATTTTTATAGCCGAAGAATTTTAGTTCACGTATAATAATTAATTGAAAAACTTACATGCCATGTAGAGGGGTGACAGGCTGATATTTTGATTTGATTAGCACACAGGAAAATTAGCAAATTGGAGGACCACAAACATCGTAGATTAATTGGCTGCTGGTAAGATCACATCCTACCATAGAATATATGCAATGTCCAATGTTTTTTTATCCACAAACGTTGCAGTGTTGCTTTTGAACTTGGTGTCAAATTTTTAACAGCACAATAGTGTTAAGAGAGTTGATAGAATTCATGGTTACCTAAATGTTCAATTAGTCTTATAAATTGATAGAAACAAACATTAACTATTCATTTTCAGGTCACAAAAGTTACTAGAAAAAAAAGAGAGAATAATTTATCGAAACAGGAAACAATACATAGCACATGACTTACTCTTTTTCACCAAGCTTAACCTCTGTGCCCCCATACTCGGGAAGCAGAACAGTATCTCCTTCGTTCAAATTAACAGGAATGAGCTTTCCTTCCTTGTTACGGTATCCAGGACCAACAGCTACTACTTTTCCAGAATTCAACTGATAAAATTATCACACAACAAAATTTCAATACTTCAAGATGAAAAATGGAAACAAATTTGCCTCAAGTTCATGTAATTCATCTCAAATATAAACTGGAATCTAAGATGGCTAGCAACAAAAAATCCATAATGTTTGAGATTCAAAACACGATTGATTACTGACATTTAATAGCCAAACTACGAAGAGAAAGCCATAGATTCTCTATCTGGATGCCTTTTGACGTTTTACTTTTTTCCACAATAATTATTCACCCAAATTCATCCTGCTCAACATTAAACCAGACTCGAAATAATTGTGGTCAATAAATACGCTAGACGCTAATCTAGTTGGTTTTTAATGGCTTAGAGCCCACCTACTATGTGTGCGTGTCAAATGGGGAAAAAAGACTCCAAATTTTTAATAACCTCAGCAAAGTCAATCACACAAGACCCATTCCATTTACGATGAAATCATATACAAAATTGAAAGACAAACCAATCTTCCGAATTAAATCACTAGCACAATCTTCTAGGAAAATCCACAACAGTCCGGTCCAGTATAAAGCAAGACAATGCAAGAATGAAACAAATGTTCAACAGAGTAATTGATACCCATGTCATAAATCTAATAACCAAACCGAAGTCGTGCTTCCAGTGGCATATTCCAATCCAAAAACTCAAAGTAGTAACTAGAGAAATTTGATCCACATTTAATTTGCTGGATAGAACCATCATTTTAATCTTATTCAACATTTTCAGAAAAAAAAACAGCGATCTTTCACATTTCGAAGGAAGGGTGAGACCTTGGAGGTTCTCTCGGGGAGGAGAATTCCGGAGCTGGTTTTTGATTGAGGGACGATCTTCTCTACCAAAACACGGTTCAGGAGCGGCAACAAGCGCTTCGCCATTTTTCCCGAGAAACAAAAAGCATATAGAGCTAGGGCTTTGGGAGGGTTTTAAGAAGAGTGCTTAGGGATTTGGTTAATTGACCAAATTGACCTTCTAGGGCAATTCTTATTTTTTATAATTGAACTTTTAGTTTTCCAATTTTTTTAATTACATCGGACAATTCAATTTACGTCGGTTGATTCCATCCTACATGTATGAATATTACTATGGCCCAAATTTAGCCATACATACATGAGATCCACTAATTTTTTTAAAATCATATATGTGTGTGAATCTTGTCCATCCAAACTATGTGAAGACAGTGCCCCACATGTAGCATTTTGGGAAAAATTCATTCCAATTTCTATATATATATATCCTAGCGAGGAGATTCACCGAACCGAAAGCTCCACTCAAGCTTAAACTCAATACACTAAAATTTGATATTTTAACATAATTATATTCATTTTTTCAGGATAAAATAATTATATTCTTAAACTAAAATATTACTTCATTTAAAAATGGCATAAAAGAATATATTTTAATTATAATCTTTTTTGCATTATTTAATAATAATACTAAAATTTGATATTTATAAACATATTAATGTTCTTCAATTTAGTGACACGCAATGCATGTATAATAGGAGAGCTCATTGAAGATTATATCAATTATTGTGGAGAATGGTGCATTCAGCAGCAGTAAAGATGTGTCTAAGTCTACGATGAATGCTGTAAAAATCCATACAAATGTATCCAAATTAGTGTTTAAATTTCAATCTCATGTAAAATATGCTACATAAAACATTATGTGTTCTAAAAAATAAGTCACAGCCTAGAGGTATTAGCAAAGATTCTACTCAATGCAACCGCAGCCTTGGAACCAGGACACCTACCCAAATGTTTACAGATGAAATCTCCGGCCAATATAACTTTCCTGAGATCCACGTTCGTCGTCACTCCGAGCCCATTCAACATATAAACAACATCCTCAGTAGCTACGTTCCCAGTAGCACCTTTGGCATACGGACAACCACCGAGGCCCGATACAGAGGAATCCACAATACTAATACCCAGCTGTTGGGAATGCCAAAATGTTAAACGGCTGATGTGATACAAAACTATAAACCTCATTGTCAGGATTGCATTCTTCTTAAAGAGAAAGAGAAATTGCAGGCTTAAAAACACTGTCAACCTTTTGATTTGTCTCAGAGTGTGATCGAGATTTGACTAATCATGAAGGTACCTATGAGGTTTAGTTGATATTGTATAGTTCAAGGGGAGTAAGAATGACAAAAAACGAATGGAAAGGATACCATTGATATCACTAAAAGCTCTTTGGGTTCGCATGTTAAGTCAAGTTTCACAGAATGTTCTTGTAATTTTAATTTTACAGATGTCCAGTTACGAAGAAAATTGAATCAGATGTAAAATGAATTTGTAAAACTATTTGTTGGTTACAAATTGAGCCTCTACCCGAACACGTAAGAACACACAAACACGTGATCCGTCATGGCCAACTTGCTCGAGGGTAGCATAGTTGATTCCTAAAGTATCCAGATTTGTGTCTGCATCATATGGGTAGGAAAGTGTATGAACAATGGGAAACAGAAAAACTTACTTGGAGGGACAGGAGAATGTTTGACAGAGCTTGCCCATAGGTGTCATGAAAGTGCACAGCAAGCTTCTCCACAGGAACAACCTCAAGAACAGCTTCAAGCATTGGAATTACAGTACCTGAAGATAGGATAAGAAGAGGTGTTAAAAAGCATATATACCATAACCATTAAGAAAAGATATACTTTTGTGGGCATACCAAATGTAACTATTTTTTAACCGGATTCTATACTCGTATCTTGGGATTTGAGTATTGACACAAAATACAGGATGAAAGCTAATTGAACTGCTACTTCACTTTCAGTGAGTACATTAACCTGGTTTCATCGTGGATAAAGGTGCATGAAATGTGGGTGACTGAGTTTTAATTTCGATAATGAAACTAGGAGGGTCGAGACAATCCAGAAAAGTATATTACAAGATAGTATTTTTAAATGTTGTGTTATTTTATTGGTCATATATGGCCCGGGAAGAAGTTGATTGTTTAAAAGAAAAGGTATATACTGTAGTAACAGAAGTATCAGAAAAGCAAATTTAGTATTACCAGGAGTACCCACACCAATTGTATCACCAAGGGAAATTTCAGCACAACCCATATTAACAAGTTCTCGTGCAACATATGCTACCTTGGATGGAGGTACTGCTCCTTCCACTGGACAACCCACAACACATGATATATATCTGACAAAAAAGATCAATTCATTAAATATAGCGAATGAAACCTGCTTGTTCCAATAATTTTAAAGATTAATAGCAAGTTACAACAAAACGTATTAATGAGCTGAAAATGGCTGCAGAAGTTCAAATTCGTCCATATATGATACCCAAAATGCCCAAATATCAAAACTTACAGCGACGAATTTTCATACGATTGTTAAACAGACATCTGTAAGCAGCTGCAAATGCCCACACACAGTTCATCAATCAAAATTTTTAGTTCGCGTATTACTGAGTTTCAAATATCCAGAATCAACTAATAGCTTTCAAATGACACACAGTATCTTCAACAGAGGAGACAATGTATGAACATTCCACTCTATTACATCAATAACTTCTTAAATTAGGCACATGCCCTACAAACAGTCCTTTTCCAAGTACAAACATCTGAAAACATCAACACAAGCACATTACCCATGTCACACCACCCCATTACAAAAAATAAATTGATAAACTTTATAGCAAGAATTCTGACAAACAGTAAACGTAATTCCAGAAGTTATGGGACAGCAGAGAGAATAAGAAATTCTGGAGCATACCCGCGAACGGGAAGTGAGTGGTTCTTAGCAGCAAGGGTAACATCGCGATATCGAGCAAGACTATCTTCAATGCTGCAGTTTATATTTGACTTGGAAAACGACTCGGAAGCTGAAGCAAAGACAGCCACTTCTTTAGCTCCAGCTGTTATAGCAGCCTCAAAACCCTGAGAAAATAGATGGAAGATTACAAATAGAAGGCACACAAGAGTGCACGTTGCATGCTAATGTCTTAACAGAAAAGGCAACGTACTTTGAGATTTGGTGTCAAAACAGGAAATCTACAATGCCCAATGCCCTGTATGGCCGACAATACATCCTTGGCATCTGCTAGCTGAAATTTAATTTTACCACATTGACTAGTTAAATTTTAAAAACAAAATGCTTCAAGAACCATGATTTGAGATTAAATAACTAATATAGCCTCACATATACATAGGTATTCCGCATCAAACGAAGTCAATCAAGCCATGCCTTGTTAATATAATTTCTCGACAGGAAATACAAACACTATGCTCATTTGTTTATCAGCAGCACAACCCCCGTAGGGTTGCAACTAAAAGAAAAGGATTGAGCAATTTATTCATGAACTTTAGGTTGCAAACCACAACAGAATGTTTTTTCTTTGCAATCAAACAGTAGTAAAACTGTAAAACAAATCAGAGATTGATTGAAGTCTCTCAAAAAGTTCACATTCCAGAAACTATATGTTTCAGCAGGACATAGTATGCTACTGCTGTAATTATTTAATGACATGCATTAAGTTCATGAAGACAAACAAACAAGCAGCCACATCAAGTTAATTGTTATCACACTATCAGTGTTCATCTGAAACTGATACTGATGATGGTCCCCTTGTTTTCTTCCCAACCATATCAAATACTGAGCGCTAGAGAAAAGTGAAACATGAAATTAGGAGAAACAAAAATTGGTTGACAACAAAGTGTGAGTGAAGTAAAATCTCAAAATAGGTTATGGCAAAAGCGACTTTAAGAAAACCACATTAAAGGGACATCTCCAAGGAGAATGCAAGCTACCAACACCGAACGTGGTGCAGTGGCACTAACATTTAACAACCAAGGGAGAGGAGCTCAATCCACATGAAAACAAACCCCCCCCTCCCAACAAGTTATAGTCAAAATAAACGTGTTGACATGCTAGTTATCCTCTGAGGTGGATAGGAATAACACACCTGAGGTACCCACTTTGGTGAGACAAAACTAGTGGCCTCAACAACAGGCAATCCTGAAGAAACTAACATCTTTATCAATTCAACCTTTATTGCAGTTGGTACGACTTCCTTCTCATTTTGAAGTCCGTCTCTAGGACCAACCTCCACTATCTTCACAAATTCAGGAATAGAACTCAACAGCTGCAAGTATTTCAGAACAAAGGGTGTTAGCAAATTGGAGAGAAACTAAAAACTTAACAAACACCCTCCAACCTCAGTTAGTAAAACAAAATTAGCGGGGTTCTCACAATTTAAGGCTTCGTTAAATGAGGAAGAATGTAAAGCATCTTTCCAAAAAGAGAAGCAAATGAGAAAAAAGGTGTGCTTGTCCATTTTGTGCTTCACTGACTAAAAAGCTGAGAAAGTAACTAGAAGTACTAGAATTAAATTTCCAGGTTCAAAGCCTTCACTTATCAAAGGAACGTGAAACCTCATTCATTTTTAATTGTAAGATAATATTCTCCACTAATTCCTGCTTAAACAAGCTTTCATGAAAGGAATGGTAGTATGGTACCTTGTGTTTTACATCCGAGGAATGACAACTGGAGCTGAAATGAACACTTCGCATGTGTGGGGCGCTACATCTGACTACTTCAGTTGATCGATTGAAGAAAGAGTTGAAGGACGATCTCTTAGTTTCAGATTCAAACAAATATGGTCCCTTCAATTTATCCTCGCTACAGATAAAATACTTCTAATGTTTTTATTAGAGAAGGGGGACTAGACAGTGGACTCACAACATGTAAGTGGCAAAAAGGACGGGATTAAATAATTATCAAAAGATAACAGTAAAATAAAAGCAGGACCAAGTTGTGAGTTGTAACAATTGATAATTTGTTGTCGGTATGACGGAAAAAAATTCCACAAAAGACGACATTAATTGGCTAATCAGAACAAATATCACAAAGGAATACATCTGCAACATCAAAGCAGCTAAGAAATGGTATGAAACCCTGTGTCAATTTGCAGCTGATTATAACAGAGATGCACTACATCCACCATTGTGCTCCGTAACTATAAACAGTTTTCATCAAATTTTAGAATGTATTTCTTTTGTATGAATGAAAATTACCGATCATGACAATGCCAAGATTTGCGCACAAAATGTAAGCTCGTAAGGCTCAACTTAAAACAAGCGCCTATCAAAAGACAATCTAGCTCATTCATCCTCTTAAAATTTCAAATTTCTATTATTGCATTTGATGCAATTCAAAACTTCACTTCATCATAGTCGGCAGGCAAACTTATAAGTAATGCATGCGACCCCAGAATTGGAGTTACAAGTTCAAACCAGATAAAAAAAACCTTATTCATGGCAGCTCAAACTTACTTCATACTTCCCCAAACAACGCAGCCGTTTCCCCCATTATTGAAAAATTGTTGTCCCATTTCATCACCCGAGGAAATAAAGGAAAATTTTTTCCTCCTCCACCGAGATATTTTGTCACCAGACTTACGTAATAACATCGGTAAACTGCCAAAAAAAGGCAATGGATCGTAGAATTAATTCATGTTACTAAAGTTGGGAAACTCATGTTTTCCGATAATAACAAAAAAAATAGTAATCGTCTCGCACAATTGAACAAATATGGACAAAATCTGCAGAGAGAGGGACTTGCAGTAGAAAAATTGAACAACCTGGACAACAGATTGTTTCCCTTAAAAACCTAGATGGAGTTCGAAACTTGCTATGCGCAGCAGATCTTTCGGGAAGCTAATCTTATTATTATTATTAAATAATGAAAATAATGGGAAAAATAAATCGATTCTAATTTTTTTTTATTCATATTTAATTAATTCAAAAATTGATAGTAAATTTTTTTTAAAATAGTTGATAAAGTATGTTAGTAAAATCACAACAGATAATTATAAATATATAAAATGAAATATATATTTGGGGCAATGGAAAAATGAGAGGATTTTTTTTAAAAAAAAAATTATGGGGATAGAATATTAGCCGAAAATCCATTCGCTCATTTAAATATTTTAGTTAAAAATACGATTAATGGTATTTAGTTAAATAAAAATTAAAAATTTTGTAATAAGAGAGGCCGAGATATGGGTGGTTACATATATCATGTAATTTTTTTTCGCTCGTACCATATATTATACCAAAATTTTTTGTATTACAAAACTTGTAACGACATCGTATTAAAATTTCAACGTGACACAAGTAGCATACCAATTATATTGAGTATTCGAGGTATAGTGAAATGCCAGATAATATCTTTATTACATGTTTCATATCCAAAATACCTAAAATGAAAACGAGTGCTTTGAGTTTTTATCTTTGAATTTTTATTTTTTATTTTTGAGAATACCATTAGTTTTAAAAATTGATCCATTTGAGTATTTATCCTTACTTTTCTTATTTTATTTTTAATTTCATTTTTTAAAAATATTATATTTTTAAATTTATAAATATTGTTTCGCTATTTCGATATACCGAAATTTTTATACAAATATCACGCTGACAATTTCGGTATCATTGACATACTATACCGATATTTTCGACTTCCAAAAAATAACTTTCATTTACCAAATATTTTAGTATTTTTCACACCGCTAGGCCGGGTTTTGCTTTCAATTGTTCAAGGGGCCGTGGTTTGACCATCCCCGGCCCTTCTGTTTCAATTATAATCTTTATCATGAAATTTTAGTAGACTAATGTGTTCCCAAGAGAGTTTTATAAAATATCTCCATCCAAGTTTTTAAATGAGAATTGGAAAAAGGAAAACATATAGATTTATCATTTTCATTAAAAGAAGCACAAATTCATGAGGACTTCTCCTATGCTTGCATCCACCAATTCATTTATTTAATTTTGATCCTGCTCTATCTCTGAATGACAAACAAATCACAGCATTAGCATCTAAAGAGAAGAAAAGATAGGCACACCAGGCAAGGTAGCTCCTGCTTCCACAATAAAAGCATTGCCCGTCACGTACTCAGACGAATCATGGATCAAGTATCGCACGAGAGATGTCAATGCTGGATCCGTCGTGCCATGAGTTTTTAATGGGATGACTTTTTTCGCAAAAGTTCTGAGCCATTCTTTCTGCATCAAACTTTCGGTTATCTCAGATCTGAAAAGTCCCGGAGCTATGGAGTTTACTCTAATTTTGTACTCCCCAAACTCCATCGCCATCACCTGTGCATAAAATTTTCATTGTTCAAATGGAAACACAAATATTTGGTATATCGAGTAGTTGAAACAGAAGATAGCGACTTCAGTAAAAATCTTGAACCAGAAAACCCAAGATAGTTCAATGAACTGAACATCAGAAGGTAGCATCTAATGAAATTTCGAACGAACATACCAATGACTGTGATATTGTAAATCAGAGTATGTGATTGGTTAGCATCTTCGTTGCACCACATTTGCTTTATGAAGATCATTAATCAAGAGAAGTAACAGAAATACATTGGGCAGGCTTATAGATCGTTTTGAACTACTCCCACAAAATAATGTAGGTCATCGATATTAGGATCACTCTTGCATTCTCAATCACATCTTAACTTACTGATCCACCAGCATCGGAATTCTAGCAGAGGTGCGTCTTATGGGTTCAAGCAATGATTTCATGATCAAAATTATTCAATAAGTTGTTCTCACACATATAGAACTTTGTCCATATAACAGTTTGCTCTAGGTGTTTATCCTGAATCCTTTACATATACTTTAATCCCACGAAACTGCACAAGCAAGCATCTCTTAATGGATTTGCTAGCAACTAATTCTCATCCATTCTCACTTATAAAATAATGTGAGATATGCCTATCACACCCTCAAACCAAAAATTCTTCAAAATTGCATTTAGCCTACACAATTTCCTCGGTATGCAACCACAATACACTTGAGTTAAATGCACAAAAAACATAGATTAATCACCAGCAATTTTAAGACTTCTATTTTGCAGTTAGGACACGTCATAGGAAAAAAACTAACATTTGTCAAAGCGTTAACGGCAGTTTTTGAAGACGCATAAGCAAGGCATCCAGGTATCAATGCCACGATTAAGACCAGCAATCGAACTGATATTGATGACTGATCCACCCTTATTAGCATTACGCATCAATATACAAACATACTTTGAAACCAGCCAAGTTCCTGTTAGATTTGTTTTGATGGTATTGTCCCATTCATCTTCTGACAAATTTAATGGACTGTGCACACTGCCTGTAAGAAAAAGTCAGAGCAAGACATTCAACAATCCATCACCGAAACACAAGATTCTATTAAAAACTAAAATTTAATATACATGAGCAAGATTCCAGTGGATGAGTAAATACTAATGGCTATCAAGAGAAGACGAAACTGTCATTTACAGCAGCCAGGGATAATTCTTTGTTCCACGCTGCTCATGCCGCATCAAAGTGTGAGTATTTAGCTTAACAAATAATGACAGAAATATTACAAAAAAAATTGCAAAGGGTTATAGTTATTAATATCGGATTAATATTTAAGGGAAAACTTTATCCCTTCAAATTAAATATTGTTTCGCCACAAAATATAGTAACTTGAAGCATATCAAAATTCTTTGATTCATGTGCGATTGTTCGCTAATCACTGATAATGGTGATGATGAAATCAAGAACAGCAGCAGTAAGCTAAATACATTTGGATATTCACCATAAACTACTTCAATTTTCACTTAATACCTATGTAGCACGGATACTCCTATGTTTTCTTTCTCTGAAGTATTGGACGCGAATACGACACGCATATAATAAAATTCGTGTCGTTGACTTTTTGTAGGTCTTGACCAGTCTGGAAAAGCCAAATGCAATGAGGCTCACAAGTATCACATAGCCTAGAACAAGTGGCAAAGTGAGACAAGTGATTTATTGAAGTGAAGCAAGCACTCTAAAAGATTACATGCTCAAATCACAATTTAATCAAACATAATCCAACATATGCTTTCCAAACTATTTACACTTTCACTAGCATCGATGGTTTAAGGTCTTGCCACATGGCTAGATCAATTGTTGATATAGTGACAACCATGGATGCTGGCAAAAACAGTTCACCAGCATCTGAAAAAACTACCTAACACTTATTAGCTACTCCTCAGGTTGCGGAGCCAAAATGTGATCACAGCAATGCATGCCCTTTGTGATGCTGACTGTCATGGTGTCCTATTATAAGTGGCTTTTATTCATCTATCAATATCAGGTGAGTGCAAGTTAACCCAGCATTAATGTCCATAAAGGCCATCTATCGATACTCTTCCGACGGCAGTCCTTTCCCAGGTAACCTCTTCCACTGCGTAGACTCACAAAGAGAGCAGTAATGTCAAAAGCATGTAACTCAGGAAGAGAACTCAAACCGAAAATCGCAACTTTACAGCCGTCATGTTTCCCACGTGAAAGCAAGTTTTCTACGTGTAACCTTCTAGATTCGTGAGCGCTCAAGTTTCCTATTAATTTCTTGGGAAACCAAAGTGGGAAATGCAACACTGTTTATGAAAATATCTGCTCAAAACTCCATTAATATCACATATAAAAAAGAAACAAGAAACAGCAAGGAAACAAGATTGGACTAGATGAACCAAACTCGGAAGCCACGAAAACCACCCAATAAAACACCTAAAAAATAAATTTAAACCATTCAAATTTCCTCAAACGACACAACTGTACTTTACCTCTAACACCAGCATTGTTGATCAAAGCGTCGATTCTTCCAAACGCATCCCAAGCCTTTTGGACCGAAGCCTCGATAACGGACCCATTAGCGCCGACGTCAAGTTCAATAGCCACTGCAGCTGGTCCATATTCATTCGAACTGGCCATCTTGTTAATCTCGTCGCAGAGTGACTGCAGCCGATCAATTCGACGAGCAGCAGCCAAGATTTTGCAGCCAGCTTTGGCTAAGTCTAAGCAGAAGTCCCAGCCAAGCCCAGATGACGCTCCGGTCACCATCACTACTTTGTTTTCAAGCTGGAGCCACGGCTCCATCGCGTGAGACCCGTGGATTCCACTCTCCATCATGGACGATTCTCGTGGATGGCGATTAGTGAGGATTAGCAGATTCGCCACTATTGTTTCAAGAATTTATTGGTTCGTTTCAAAACGAAACAACTGACCCAAGATTTGTTTTCCGCCGCCGAACTTACCCAAACTAACTATAAAATTTATTTTATTTTCCGCCGCCCAACTTACCCGAACTAACTATATAATTTATTTTTTTATATTAACAGCCGCTCAACTCCTACCAAACTAGTGGCTAAAAAACATGTATATTAGTCAATGTTCTGAAAAACGGGAAGCATTTTAAAGCCGAGCTCCAAGATTTTCAAGATTAAGCGAGATTAGCATAAATTTAAGAGTGAAAAAACGTTTTTTTATCTTTAATATACTTGTAATTATCTCAAACTAATAAATAGATAAATATGATAAATTTAAGTCTGATACATTAATTCTCATATTTATAAAAATCACAAAATTACAATCATTATTTTTTTTTGCAACTAGACTACATTAAAAATTGCTAAATATTTATCAAATCATTGTCAGACACGCTTAATCATACTTAAAATAAAAAATAAACATCTAAATTATAAACCTAATTTATTTTTTTAAAATAAAAAGATATACCTTCAAAATAAAAAAATTAAAAAATAAGCACGATTAATTAAACACCTTAATTATGTTTAATTCGATCAAACTACAGTTTGACCGCTTTTATCCGAAGCGAGCATTTCTGTCGAATTTCAAGCTTAAGCGCGCTTTTTAAAACACTGATATTAAATTATATAATTTATTTTATTTATATCAACAATTAGAACCTGAAGTTTTGTTTTAATCTGAATTTGAACTGACAAAACTTATAATTTGATACATAATTTATCAAATTCTGTCGATCGAGTTATTCCATCATGAATTTTTACCTTCATATATCAGTTTCTGAATGCTATATTATAATCATATCGCCAAATAGAAGGTTGGATTTGGATTGATAATTTTTTACCCTGCTCAAATGACAAACGAGCCTGTCCAGCCCCACCACACAGTGGCTTCTGAAAGTGGTATCAAATAGGTTGATTGAATTGACAACATCTTAACCCACAATAGGTTGTGGGTCGGCTCGTCCTGTCAATATTTATATTGACGGCAAAAACTTGTGTGAGACGGTTTCACGGGTCGTATTTGTGAGACGTATCTCTTGTTTGGGTCATTCATGAAAAAGTATTATTTTTTATGCTAAAAGTATTATTTTTTATTGTGAATATGGGTAGGGTCGACCCGTCTCACAGATTAAGATCCGTGATACGATCTCATATGAGACTCACTCTATATTGACATCTCTAAGATAGCTTGATTTTAGGTTATGACGTAAGTTCTAGAGTTTGATCAATACATATCAAAATTTAATCAGCAAACATCAATGAATAGCGACGACAACTTATTAATTTACGCGGTTATGACTTTAGGATACGTACATTTCATTAAATGATTTTGTTCATTTTTTGGGACAAATCGTTAGTCTGATTTAAACTGAATTTAAATTTAAATAGTTGACTGAACGAATGAATGAATGAATTAATTGTTTATTTTGTTTTGGTTCTCATTTATCTGCTTTACAAGAAAATTTAAAGCTTGTGAATTATTTGTTTATGAATAATTTGACTCTTTATTCATACACATTATATTCAATAATATTAAAAAAAACGAATTGTAATAGAGTAAAAATCATGATAGTTATATTATTCTTATTTAGTCAATAGTAATTTATTTTTTATTTCTTCTTATTTATTAATTCACTTAGCACTGATAAATTTATTTTTTGAATTACTAAAATTAATAAAAATATATCCTTTCATTGATAGCACTGATAAAACATCACGACTTAGTTTTCGAGCTGAAGCATTTTATTTTTTATTTTTTTCATTTGTTTAAATATAAATAATGGTTATATAAAATTAAGTTAATGATTTTAAAATAAAGAGGGTGCCCAAAATAAAAGTTGCAGGGCACTGTATGTTTGCGTTCTCTCATCCCAACTCCCAATTCTTGCATGCATATACTCTCCATCTTCTTCTTTGAGAATAAAAAATTATTAATATGATTTAAAAATAGAAGAAATTATGGTACAGTCAATGCAAATTCTTATATTAAACACAACCACATGTTATTTAATTGAAAAAAAAGCTATGATAATGATTTATTTTTTTGTGAAGGCATATTAGCTTTCTGATAAATATTGTTGTTGATTTTGAACTCAAAAATTTGTTTTGTGGGTATATTATATGCATATCAACTATAACATGACTTCTACAAGAAATTTTACATCTGGCGACGTTGACCAACGTAGCAAAATGTAAGTGAAACACGCCGCCGAATATTGGGCGACGCCAAAACTCGTCGTCGAGTTGCGTCGTAAATTATTTGTAGGCATTTTTCAATCGGCCTTTGGCGACGTGGAAAGTAAAACGCGACTAACAGTGAACGCATTTCGCGACACTGATCCTACATGTCGCCAAAAAGTATTATCATGTGGCGACGCCTTCCATGCGTCGGTAAATGTATTTTTCGATTTGATTTTTCTATATTATTGTAATTATTTTGCGACGCAAAAACCTCGTCACCAAAGATATTAGACATTTGGTGAATCCCTTAGCGTTACCAATTTTTCTATTTTTTATCCATCCTCATTTGTCGACACTATAAAAGTATTGCCAAAATGTGTCATAAAAATATTTTTCCCATTAAATATGAATGTCAAAAAAAATAATTATATATAACAAAATTTACTAGATGTGCAATTTATTATTCAATAATCAAATATTTTTTAAAAAAATAAACAAACTAATCAAATGATATCCAAAAATAAAGGTACTCAAACTATAATTAGATAATGTTGCAAAATATATATATAAAAAAAACTATATAGTCGTTGCTGGAGGCGAGGGAAGTGATGGAGGAGATCAATTCAAGAGCCCTTCAGTAGAGGCTGGAAAGAGAAACCAGAAATGAAATGTTGCAAGTGTTGCAAAAATGCGTCAATTTTGTTGTTGTTGTTCACCTATAGTCTGTTTTTAATCAACGATCATTTTTTGTAGAGCCATAATTTTTTCACTATCATCATTATGCTTTGACCTGATGTTTGTGGCCCTAGGATCACCCACTATAAATAGTTTAGATAATGGACCTAAACCCTTGACGTAGCGAGATGATGAGCCTAAGACTTGCATCATGATATTAACATCTTTAGGCTGATGCACATTATCAATAGTATAGACAAACACTTCAATCTTTGGCTAAGTCGATCAAACTTCTACCATTTCAGTCTTAAAATAAAATAAATTATTAGTATTTAAAAAAATCATGGTTATTAAAAATATAATAGAAAAAAGAAAGAGTAGGTCTCTTGTGAGATGGTCTCACGAATCTTTATCTGTGAGACGGGTAAATCCTACCGATATTTACAATAAAAAGTAATATTCTTAGCTTAAAAAATAATAATTTTTCATGGATGACCCAAATAAGATATACGTCTCATAAAATACGACCCGTGAGAACGTCATATACAAGTTTTTTGCCAAAAAGAAAATATGCTCTAAAACTAAACAATAAAGCCTTTTGAAGTCCAAAATCCAATATTCACCAAAATCAGAAATTATTTACAACCAGTTTCAATCCATTATTCTTTGTGATCCAAGCAAAGAAGCTTGACCATGCCAAAAAAATCCAAAAGCATAAAATAAATAAATTATTCGAAGGAATGACACTCAAAATCACAATAACAAAACCCAGAAAATATATACACCAATGAACATAAAAAAACTAAGACAGATATACATCGAGAAGGAAACATTGGTATGTCACAAACAAAATAATCAGTATTCATGACTCCCAAAAAAAAATAGTAAAAGATACTTACATATTTTTGTGCAGTCCAATCGTTCTTCCATTTTCTTCCTTCGTGAAACAATTGCTCAAAGGTGTCGATCACGCTCGGAAACTCTCCCGTCACATGATGGGCCTTAAAAAAATAAAACATTTATTATTATATAAAATGTAAAAATAAATATCATTTTATAATAAAACTTACATCAGCGTGATAATGTTGAACCAAAATCTTCGATCCATGAGCGCCTTCAAGTTGTCTACAAAATCGATTATTTGTATTCTTCTCGGATTTTTCCTATAAAAATAAAAAATAATATTAGTGAAACTAATAATAAATATTTATCAACTAATCTAATTATTTACTAACCATTTGTTTCTTATTTCCAAATTAATCACAAAGAAAATCAATCATCTTGGTTTACTCCCTTGTATGGCTTTCTCTTTGGTGCATCTTTATTTTGCAACCCATCGAGTTGCTTCAAGTGCCTCCTCATATTACATATTCGTTCTCAAATTGCTCTCATGTTACCAAAGGACCCAAAACGTTGGAAGGAAAATTTCTCGCTACGTATTAGCGATGCTTTATGTCGTCGAATGCTTATATTTCGTGACGCATTAGCTTTGTCTAATCGTCAAATAACCCAAAATAAAGCTGAGAACATGAACGCACATGATTCACTATTTGAGCAACGATGAGCACATTATGCATCGTCAAATGGTACTATAAGACGACGTTCAACGTACGGTGCATCATGATAGGTCATATTTCTTGTAGTGTGTTTCAAATTTTGATCATCCATAATGAGAAATCAAAACTATATATCTTGTTGAGTGATTTGACTGGGTTTTCTAATATCTAATTTCACACAATACATGAGATTATAGCGATAATAATATATAATTCATGCGATTAGCATTATATATATTTGTTTAAAGTTTTCTTGTAAGCGTAGCTATTTTATCCATATCTACACAAGATACATTTTTTGAATGAATCATTCTAAGTACACACATCATAATTTTGTTTAGAAAAAAAACCCTCTTTACTAAAATAAAAACATGGGATTGATAAAATTATTCGTATAAATGCTTATTACAACAAGTAAACACAGTCTAAGACTATAAATTAACTAATAACGAGATTAAAAATAAAAAAAATATGTAAATTAGAAGATAAAAAATAATTTTGTTCGGATATTTAAACTCGGAATGTCAATAATCGATATATTATAGATAATATCAAGATAAAGCTATTAAAAAAGTTGCACCGCAACGCATGCCCGACACAAATGATTACGTTAAATAATAAAATTTAAAAAGCGAAGCAAACAGTCGGGAAAAAAAATACTAAAACGAGCATGAGTCGTGGAAAACTTCCACCACCAAACCCTAATTAATAATCGGTTAATCCCCAAAAACTTTCATCATGCAGCAGAGAAACTCGCAGGAGATCTCAGCCCTTCATCGGTTCTTGTCTGAAAATGGTTTGAGTTACTGTTTTCCGGCGACGCAGAGCCTTTGTTGCTCATCGGAAGTGCCGGAACTTGTGGACAGACCTGATCAGGCCCGAGGCCTGGCTGCTGCTGAGAATCACAGAGAAGCTGAGAGGAAACGTAGGAAGAGGATTAATTCTCATCTTGATAGGCTGAGAGATATTCTTCCTTGTAGTTCTAAAGTAAGTCCAAATTATCATTTCAAGTTTTGAAAAGTTTTTATCAAGTTTTTTCTTAAAAAAATGTGACGGGTTTTGTTTTTATGCTTGCAAGTTTCGATCTTGACAAGATTTATTTTGGATGATTTTTATAAATGAGATGCGGATTTTGGTTAGTTAATGGATTTATTGCCTTAGTTCACAGTATATGATCATTTGAATCAAGAAATTGTTGTCCTTGAACCCTTTGGAGAGTACTTAAAATTATTTTCAATTAATAAAATTTGTCATGATTTTTTTTGGGGTTCGAACAGAAAACATTTCTGAAAGTTTCTAAACATAAAAAGAAATTAAACTTTTGAAATTTTTTTTTATCACAAATTAAAGATGAAAGCTCATGATCATTCATTCTTTTGGAAAAAAGTAGTCTAACTTTACAAAAATCATATTTTTGCGAGATTCATATTTAATTTTCTGACCGTTGCAGACAGACAAAGCTTCACTGCTAGCTCACGTAGTTCAACGCGTGAAAGAACTAAACCATCAAACCTCACAAATCATGCAGTTTGATCAAACAATGCCTTCTGAATCAGATGAAGTCGCAGTCACACACGACGACAATTTCCATGGAAAATCGGTAGTTAGAGCATCCCTTTGCTGCGAAGATCGCGTTGATCTCATACCCGAATTGATCTGCATAATTAAGTCGATGAATCTGATCCCTTTGAGGGCTGAAATGGTGACTTTAGGAGGGAGAATAAAAAATGTGATAATTTTGAAAGGGGAGAAGAATTCGATGGATGAATCTTGTTTGTTTCTGAGAGATGAGCTGGAAAGATTGGTTTTGAGTTCGGCTAATCGTGACGATGGAGGAAATTTGAAGAGGAGGAGAAGGTTTGATTCATTTTCATGAATGAGTTTTTGGTGTGTTTGAATTTGTCATCACCATCAAGGTTTATCTAAATTTTAGATAATTGAATATCTAAATTTTAGATAATTGAAAAGATATGTAACTACTACATGATTAAAAGTAAAATTTGGTAATACAGATAATCAAAATTGCATATAAGCAAACACATATGACGAAACTGTCTAATTTTTTTTTTTATAAAAGCTTTTTCTGAACAGAATATTGAAGAAAAATTACATTTTTGGTCATGCGTGTTAATGTTTTCTTTGTTATTTTGATTTTCTATGTTTTCAAATTTCAATCTTAGTCGATTGGCTTTTGTTTTTTTGAAATTTCAGTTATTTTTTATTATTAGCGTTGCTGTGACATTATACATATCAGAGATATATTAGTGTCATATTGAAAAGATGACTAAAATTACCAAACATAAATATAACATATTAAAACTATAATTTGACAACGTAAAAAATCGTAAAGGGATAAAAATAGAGAACAAAAAATGCAATTTCCCATAATATTAATGTAACAAACCCCTTCTTCATTTTTTTAAAAAAATTTGATGTTCGTTTTGTTAAGGGCTTTAATATACAATTAGAAAAAATAGTTTTGTGAAATCATGCCGATTTACTACTAGAAATTTCTGCAAATTACTCCATTTTAAAAATTAAAGATAAATTAATCTAGAAAACAACATGCAAATAGTTTGAACTTTATAAATAGGACCAAAACAAATTTGGCATTCAATATTTTGTGAACATTTTCTCTCTTAATTGATAAAAAATTTATTTCATATAACGTAAGAAATTTAAATGACTTCCTAGCTTTAAATTTTATAGTTATTGATGTCGTGTTAACATTGAGAATATATATGTACGTAGTTTTTGGTGGTTGAAATTCATTTTTTTGCACGCATTACCAAGTGTGCATGATTATTATTTTACGATATTTTTTCCCCTACTTTTATGTATTTTAATTTAATTAATATGCTATTAACATGCTCAATTTAATTAATTACACTATATAGTAAAAAAAAATATAGTTCAATACAATTTGAAAAAAACCAAATCTTAGGCAATATCCATCTCGAAACAAATCAGAATTTTGGCTAAAAAAAGCATATATATTTTAATCGCACGCATTGAACTTTAGTTTCACAATTTTCTCAAATCATACATAAATTTTAAGATTCACGTAAATAAAAAAAAAAGATATTCGATTAATTTGATTATTTAAATTATATCATTTTCATACAATCGATTTGTTTAGTCGAATTTTATAACCAATTGAAATTAAAAAAATGGCTCCCGAATTGACATAAAGTGAGGGTTAGGAGACCGACCGGAGCTGTGGTCGGGCAACAAGCTCACGCAGCCGACAATTGGCGGCACGCATTCAAGGAATTGTCGGGTGTTGCAATCCGGGCTAAGCTCTCATTGTTATTTTATTTTAAAATATAATATTTTAATGCTAGATAAATATATATAATATTTTAAAATGATATTTTATTATTATTATATCGATGATGATCAGGATATATTAAATCGTATAACAGTCAAAACACGAAGTTCTAATTGTTGTTCTAACATGGATAATCGTTGCAAGATAATTACATCAATATACTATTAACTATCATCAAAATAAAATATGGGATTTGTACCAAATCGTAGGATTAGCGGCTAATTACTTCAACAAAATCATATTGAAAGTGTAATTCAAATCTTTTTGAATAAACATAGTGGCCAAAGTATCATTCAATGCACAAGTTTTTCAAAAAAATTGATTCCGCTTATACGTACTACCTGTTGATGCACACGTATGTGTGTAACATAATATGTGAATATTATGTATGTCATGAATCTAATATATTTATATTTTAAAATTATTTTGATATAAATGATGTTTAATATTAAAGATCAAAGATCACAAAACAATTTAATTTTTTCGGAATTAAAATATTAATGTTATTTTATTAACGAAAAAGAAGTGTTCATGCATGTAATTAACCAATTACATTGCACTAAATAGTATTTTAAACAAATTCAAAATTACACTGATTTGGGCCGGCCCATCCTAAAACTTGGTCCATTTAATATTTAATATCACATGTATGAGAATGACGCAAACCATATGTATACAAAGAAAAGTGATTAGACTAAGACGACGGGGGATAAGCTTCATCGTCGAGAGAGAAACAACACAACAATTATTCTAATAATTATATATTTGATTTGACCTACCTGCTCCTGGTGGTATCAAAATGCCACTATTCGGAATATTTTATCGGTCTCTCCAGGAAAATAGATCCACAATTCCCTCCCTCAAATTAGACTTCCATTATTCTGGTTAATGTACGTGGAGTTGACGACTGCCTAGTGCCGGGAAAGTTAAAAATGTAGCAGATTATAGGTGACTTATATTTAAAACTATTTTGTATTATATACACTCCACTTCAATATAAAATATATGTCAAATTTATTCATAAATAGAATACAAATGAAGTGTAAATATCAACTCTCTCAAAGAAATAATAATAATAATAATAATAATAATAATAATAATAATAATATATCTGAGTACAAATATTGAAATAGCTAATATATATCTGAAAAAATATTAGAAAATTAAAAATTTCAATATATATATATGACGATTTTGGTCATCTATGTTATAAATTAAGTTGTTGTCCATATTTTTTTGATGATATTAATTATTTTTTCAGCGAGAATGTTGATAAGATATTTGCACGCAAACAATGCCGTGTCGATGTCATGTCAGCACTATCAGATCAATATGTTATTTTCCCGAAAACATTCAAAAACTCGAGAACCGGTGGTACAAATTATTTATGATCAATAATGCCGAATCATTACACTAACCCGAGACCCTCAATTAAGTTGCATAAATTAAGGGGCAAGATTTTCAATGGCCATAAAACCCTAAATTAATGGTGGTCCGTTTTTGCAGTCCCCCACCATTAACCAAGCTAGAGGATTCTCCATGTCCATTATGTTTATGGAGGCCACCTAAAAATCACATAATGATGGTAAAAGTAAAAGTAAAATTTATGTGTTCCGAATATTGAATCATCATTGTCTTTATTGGATGGGTGGTTGGAACATGGATTGATGTTTAAGTCGTCAAGTTTGAGATATCACTCGCTATAATTTTTTTATATAGCATTAAACATTTGTTCTTTGAGTGGATCTCATGTGAGACTTTAAGTCGTCAAGTTTGAGATATCACTCGCTATAATTTTTTTATATAGCGTCAAACATTTGTTCTTTGAGTGGGTCTCATGTGAGACCGTATCACGGATCTTAATCTGTGAGACGGATCAACCCTACTCATATTTATAAAAAAACTAATACTCTTAGCATAAAAAATAATAATTTTTTATGGATAGCCCAAATAAGAGATCCGTCTCACGAATACGACCCGTGAGACCGTCTCACACAAGTTTTTGATTTGTTCTTTTGTAGTTAATGTTGAGAAATTTATTTCGAATATAAATAATTTGTGAATGAACTCCAAGGAACGTTTGCAACACTTTTTTTAAGACATGTTTTCTCCCTCTCTTTAGTCACGTGGATATGAAAAATTTCTCTTATGATACAATGGAGATGTTCTGTAGATGACTAAATTAAATCAAAATCCAACAAACCAAAATTGTTCTTCTTGATCTAATGATGTCATATATATAGAAATGAAAATTCGATTCAGAACAGATGCAGCTCTTCATCAAACATTGCATCATTCATGAAAACCAATAATTATGAAAATTGTTTTAACATTTAATATATCATGTTTTAGGTATTTTTAATGGTAATTTTGTGTAATTATTAGAAGGACGATAGTTTAGAATCAACGATTATTCTTTTTGGAAGGGTACTTGAAATGTGATGTACGAGTCGTCGTACGGAAAAAATTTGAATTACATCATTACTGATTATTCAAAAAAAAAATTTAATCATGATAAAATTTAGAATGTTTTTAACATGATTTTACTAGTTAAATTAACTACAGAAATTAAATTAAACTGAACTCGTTTTATTAAGCATCATGTAAAAGTTAAATTAAATAAATGTAAAAATTCAATTAAATTGAACTTATGTGACTGATTTCATCATTTAACCTAATTCTTTTTATTTTGTAATCATCAATTACTCATTTTTCAAATAGTTTGTTAAATGTTATTATTAAATATAATAAGTTTATTTAGCATTTTATTGAAGTCCCATATATTATTATTATTGTTGTTGTCGTCGTCATCGTTATTATCTTTCTTTTAAATGTCATCATTGTCGGGTTTGACAAACCTCTGTCAATTTATGAGTAGGTCTATTGTGAGACGGTCTGACGAATCTTTATCTGTGAGACGGGTCAACTCTATCGATATTCACAATAAAAAGTAATACTCTTAGCATAAAAAGTAATATTTTTTCATTGATAATCCAAATAAGAGATCCGTCTCATAAAATACGACGCGTGAGACCGTCTCATACAAGTTTTTGCCTCAACTTATTATGGAAAAAAATATGTGTGATAGGATGATTGCCCCAAACCTCACAATAAAAAAGGCATTACATGAATGCAACATTTCATATGTACGAATAATTATTATATGTAAATACGTGTATTTTACATATATACATGTGTGCGAATCAAATCATTTGTCCGAGAATATATCCAGACAACCTTTTATATCTCTTTTTAAATCATCTTTATTCTTTGGAAAAAAAGATAAGAAGATATGGAGGATAGAGGGTATCTGAGAATAAAATTTTCTTTGTCTATTATTACAAAGCTCCATTGTCAATAAAAAAAATTTATAAAAATAAAATATAAAAGGCGAAAAATGGAATAAAGCTTTTGAAGAATCGAGTGAATTTTGTAGTGATTTAATATTTGAGCTTTGCGATATTTATTGGTATTTGGACTTTTGATACAAATATAGTTGTTGGCAGTAACCATGCTATGTCTTGACAACACAGCTCCATTGTGTACTTTGTTTGGTGTATCTGTCTCTTTGCGATTTTGATATTCTATATTTGTCTTCTTCGTAAACGAATATGTGAAAGTAAAACTATATTTTTCTTCTGTTTTTATTGATTTTAAAATATAATTACATATCGAGATAGATACGTAAAGAGAGACTAAAGTTCATAGCATGTATGAACATAAACCTACTTTTAACTTTCCCTTTGTATTTTAACACATGAACCCAAATCTGGTTCAAATTTTTTTAATTAATCTAAAATTTGAGCAAAATTGATTTTATAAACTCGTATTTTATAATTATAATTAAAAAAAATAGCGAGCTTTTAAACCATAATGCGAACGAACTGAACTTCGAAAATTATTATTCGAAACATAAGGTTTTTCATAAAAAAAATATATTGTGTATGATAATAATGTGTTAATAAAAAACCCCCAAGCAAATTAGTTTGTAGTTGTGGGGGTTTAAATGACAGTCCTCTCCTTATTAATATCATTTTAATGCCATTTATGAAACTGTATGACTGCCATTTCATTATATATATATATATATATATATATATATATATATATATATATATATATATATATATATATATATATATATATATATATATATATATAAAGACGGGTTGAGGAGTAAATTATTAAAATATAAAATTTTACATTTGTTTTTATGGAGAGAACGATCAAAATATGTCGTATATCTCTCACTCATTTGTTAAAACATCAAGGTCCGTCAAGAACTCATAGTAATATGCCTATCACGTTAAGATTAAATGAATTTTAAGATATTTAGGCACAATCATAATTGGCAAAAACTTGTGTGAGACGGTCTCACGGGTCGTATTTGTGAGACGGATCTCTTATTGGGGTTATCCATGAAAAAGTATTATTTTTTATGCTAAAAGTACTATTTTTTATTGTGAATATCCGTATGATTGACCCGTCTCACATATTGAGATCCGTGAGACGGTCTCACATGAGTCCCACTCATCATAATTAATGACAAAATAAATAATAATAATAAAAAAATAAATATTGGGCTCCCCGTTATATTATAGAATTATATATATTTGTTGGAGAGTGTGGCGGTGAAACGCTGATTAGTTGGGGGTCCGAAGGTTTGAGTGGTGTGAGAATATTTTTGTCTTAAATATTTCTATATACCTAATCTAGGGTCGTATGAATAAAGATTATGTAACTTCAATTCATTTAATAATGAAAATTTTCCGCTCTCAACGATGTATGATCTGATGAAATAGACGATCGTTTGATCAATAGTCATGAGTTCAATTATTCCTACAACACTTTCTCTGACAAGTTTGTCGTATTATTCAGAGGTTTACTCAATGTGCATCGAAAAATAACGATTACGGATGCACACATCATCAAATCACGAAATTTTTCTGATGCTTTCATGGATGTATGCACAACACCAACCACATAAATCTCTCGAGTATTTTAATTTGTTTTGATTTGATTTATAATATTAGCATATATTCATCGTATATGTTGCACGATTCTACTAATAATTGATGGTAATAAGAAAATAAAGTGGTTGTGGTCGCTCGTGTGGATTTTGAACGAAGGCCGTAGATCTGATTTTTTTAAAAATAAGTTTTAATGGAAATTATGTAAATGATCGATTGTCTCTCCCACCCATGTTGGTTCTTTTTATCGTGCCTTTTCTTCTCTATTTGTACTCTAATGTGAAGCATTGTATTTGTTTTACGATTTTTTTCCGTAAAAATTTTGTCTGTTTTGGATTTTAGTTTGATTTTCATGCGTCAACTTGAATTTTTTTTTATCCGAAATCACTAAATCAATCAAATATTATTTATTTGACATCAATACTCTCCAACGTAGATCATGTGATGAAAATAATATATTGCATACATAAATAAAATAAAAATGATAAGTTTTTTCTTCTTATTTTGAAATATTGAGTTACCTTTTACCTTATTTTACTCATTATATTTGGTTAGATGAATTTTAATGCATGCAACATAAATTTTATTATATCCACATGTCAGCCATGTAGGAGACCATCGATATCAAAATAAATAATATTAGATGGATTTAGCTGTTTCTGGTGATAATAAAAAATTTAAAATTAGTGGATGAAAACAAAATTTTAGCTAATCACATGACTAAAATGCAAAAAATATCAACTTAAAAAACTAAAATTAAAATTTTATTTATTTATTAAAATATTTTAACCTAAATCTAAAAAATAAATAAAAAGTAGGTCTCTTGTAAGACAGTCTTACAAATCTTTATCTATGAGACTGATCAATCATATCGATATTCACGATAAAAAGTAATACTCTTACCATAAAAAGTAATATTTTTTAATGAATGACCTAAATAAGATATTCATCTCACAAAATACGACTTTGTGAGATCATCTTATAAAATACGACTCGTAAAATTGTCTCACACAAATTTTTGGTATAAATAAATTAGAGTAACTTGACTACTAAAGTAGAAGTCGTGGTAGTTGAAACTTATTTATTGTTAATATTATGAAGTGTGATGGCACGTCGTATCAATTTATACTTACACCGCCTCTGATCTCCATGATAGTGAAATAAGCTCCACTAATCTAAAAGATATTAAGTAATCAATAGACTAATAATTTATTATTTTATAAAATTAATTTATAGCTGGATGAAGTGCGTGAGTGTATAAATATATATATATATATATATATATATATATATATATATATATATTTAATTAGCTAAGAACTAAAATATATTTTTGGATAAATTTGTGTGGGAAAAAAATAGATCAATTTATTCAAATATTACCATCATTATTTCAACGACTTTCGTTAGTAAAATATGGTAGTACGTAAATGCACACGGTATCTGCAACGTAAATTAAATTTTTGTATAAAATATATTATATATAATAGATTTGTATATGAAATATAATTATATTAAATTAATTTATATTTAATGTTATGATTTTGTCGCGAACATCTTATGGAGTTTCATTTCATATTTAAATTTTTACTATATGTTTGCGTGAACATCTCAAGGACGCTCTTGGGGTGAACAACAAGAGTCGCTCAACATATGAAATCTATGGATTTTATATGATCAGGTTGAAAAATTAATTTGAAATTAAAGCAAAAAAAATGGAGTGAGTCTAATGTGAGACAGTCTCACGGATCTTAATCTGTGAGACGGATCAACCCTACTCATATTCACAATAAAAAGTAATACTCTTAGCATAAAAAGTAATACTTTTTCATGAATGACTCAAATAAGAGATCTGTCTCACGAATACGATCCGTGAGACCGTCTCACACGAGTTTTTGTCAAAAAAATGTACTTAAGTAACATCAGATATTTCAAATCATTCATTATATTTTGAACCAAATGAATACAATTGTGAGACGTGAATTTGAAATCAAATCCTCTCAAATCCTTCGATTCGATGAATTTCATCGAAAGGTTCCGAATTTTTTTAAAAAAAATTATTACATAATAGTGAATTTCTAATATAATTGAACGGTATATATTTTGAAGGAGATGTATTTTATATTTCATTAAAAAAATATTGTGATTTTAAGGTTTTATATATCACACTTTTCTTGTGAATATTCGATCAAAGGCTACATATAACGAGAATTTAAATTTGCTTTATTAAAAGTAACAAAGTCGAATAAAGTCCATTCCAATTTTTCAGTTTCGATATTATAAGTCAACATATTGATTTATCTTTTTTTTTAAAATGTTTCAAAATACCTATATTTTTCATGAATTCGTAAGATTTGAATCCGAGTCAAATATCATTTGATGGCTTTACAATTTATTTCAGATATTTGAATATTAATTTATAGATCGTGAAGAATAAGAAAAAAAATCAAAGACAAAAACTTGTGTGAGACGGTCATACGGGTCGTATTTTGTGAGACATATCTCTTATTTGAGTCATCCATGAAAAAATATTACTTTTTATGCTAAGAGTACTACTTTTTATTGTGAATATCAGTAAGGTTGACCCGTATCACAGATAAAGATTCGTGTGACCGTCTCACAAGAGACCTACTCAAAATCAAAAGTGTGTATTATTTAAAAATGAAAGTAAAAGGTTGATAAAATTTTAAGATAGAATGTTTAGTAACTAAGTTATTATAATATTAATTTTTTAATAAAACATAAAAAATATTGTTGCTAGAAATATAGTTTCATAGTGTATTGTCAAAATGTAAATAGTAAATTTGGATTGTAAAAAAATATCGAGGATAAAAGTGTTTAGAAATATTTCAAATTATTTACAAAAATCAATTTCGAAGAATCGGAATAAGAATGAGACCAGCTTCTCGATTTGAATTAAATTAAGGATTAAAAACACCAAAAAAAAAAATGTTTTTAAAATAAAAATTGAAAAATCATTTTTTTCAAAGATTGTAAATACTCTCTTAAGTGTTATTTAAATTCTAAGGTCATTCGACCTTGAAAGCTCACTTATGGCAATTACTCAAATTCGATTGCATTTTCTATAAATTATTCTTAATTATTTAATGATATTTTATTAATATAAATTTATGATCAACACAATGAATTTTTAAAGCACCAATCTTCAAATAAAAAGTCTGGTTTACACATTTTGTATTTGATTTGAGTAGGTCTCTTGTGAGATTCTCTCACGAATCTTTATCTGTGAGACGTGTCAACTCTACCGATGTTCACAATAAAAAGTAATACTCTTAGCATAATAAGTAAAAAAAATTCATGGATGATCCAAATAAGATATTCGTCTGACAAAATACGACCCGTGAGACTATCTCACACAAGTTTTTGTCTTTGTAGTTAATAAATTTAATTTATTCTTGTCATTGAAATGCATAGTCAAAGCTCTTTTTCCCATCCCCCCTCTTTTGCATAGTTCCAACTTATGATTATGATTTACAAGCACGTAAATTGTTAATGTCAATCAATAACCAAATGATAATATTTTGGTTTTTAAAAAATTTCATAATATTTTCATTACAATCCATACATGAAATTTGAGTCTTTTGTTTTTTTATATTAAACATAAAATTTCATATCATAAGTTGAAAAATTATCTGGGTGTGACAAAGAAAAATCCGACATATAGATGATTCGATCTTATAGATTTCTTGATTAAATTTAATCTATGCAACATGTGAAAAAAGTTTATCATGAAATGCATGAATGTCAAATAAACTTTGTATGAAACTTATACATGAGTACATCCTATGTATTCTGATCAAGGTTCTAAAAAGCGTGGATGTCGAGCTCCAAGCTTTTCAAGTTTAAGCGAGATTACCATGACCTTAAGCGTGAAAATATTTTTTATTTTTAGTGTAATTGTAATTATCTCAAACCAATAAATTGATAAAATAATACATAAATATGATAAATTTAAGTTTCATACATTAATTCTCATATTTATAAAAACGTAAAAATCTCAAAATTGTCAGACACGCTTAATCATAATTAAAATTAAAAAATAAGCATCTAAATTATAAACCTAATTTATTATTTTAAAATAAAAAAGACATACTTTCAAAATAAAAAGATGTAAAAATAAACAGACGCGATTAATTGTACTTAAACACGTTTAATTAAACACCTTAATTATACTTAATTCGGTCAAACTACATATTGACCACTTTTTTGCTTTTCTTCGAAACGAGGTATTTTTGTCGAACTTCAAGTTTAAGCGTGCTTTTTTAAAACACTGATTCTGATAAATCCATATTAATTTTCTTTAGGATTACCAAAGGAATGACTCAAAGTTCAAAACCCCAAGAAAGGTGGTCAAAGCTCAAATGGCACACAAATTGTTAATTCAAGAAACTAGTCTCCCTCCCTCTCTCTCAACAAAGAACAGGCTGGAAGTATCCAAAAAAACTGACCCCGCCACCATTATTGTCAGTTAATGCTTAATAATACGGCCTCGAACAAAACATGAGCGTTTGTGTTTCTCCACAAGTCATCCAAATCAAATTCAACGAAAATAAAGTATTGAATTTGTTCATAAAATGGGAAAAAAATTAAAATTTTGAAAAAAAAGGAGAATGTAAAAGACTAAAAGCAGAACAAGAAAGGTGGTGGCGTTTCTTTCTCTTTTACCCCTGCAATTCTCTTTTCTTGTAGCCTCTGCTAAGAATCTTTCCTAGCTTTTGTGCTCTTTTTCTCGGTCCCGTTCTTGTTCTTGTTTCTTGCTTTTTCGGGTTCCAATAGCTTATGTTTTTCTTCCCATTTATGCAGCTGTAATCAGTTAATCTTGCATTGATCATTGCAAATTCGCTTGTTCCACCTTCTGGGCTCTGCTGAGAAGGCCTAAAGATACTGTCTTTGTTGAACTGTTATCCTAAGTTGTAAAAGTTTTAGTATAGTGGATCAACTGTCGACGACCTCCTACCTTGTTGGAATTCTCCTCTTCGATCAATGGTTTGAAATTGAAATTTTACTGTATGTTGTGATCGCAAGTTGTAAGATTATCGAACTTCCTTTTGGCTTTATTATATTTACTTTCTTGAATCCTTTCGCTGTTCGGTTCTTGATTTCATGGGACTCTGTCACGGAAAACCCATTGAAACCCCGCAAAATCTGTCTGAAAATCCAATAAATTCGGGTGAAAACAATGATCTTGTACTCAATTCCTCTACTGGGAAGACACCCAAGTTCCCGTTTTACAGCCCAAGTCCATTTCGTAGCACCTACAAGGATTCCCCTGCTAATTCCGGTAGTGTCCTTTCAACTCCTCTGCGCTTTCTTAAGCGCCCATTTCCACCACCATCGCCAGCTAAGCACATTAAAGCTTTGCTGGCTCGAAGGCATGGCTCCATAAAGCCGAATGAAGCTACTATACCTGAAGGAAGTGAGTGCGAGATTATTGGGTTGGATAAAAATTTTGGGTTCTCTAAGAATTTCACCAGCCACTTTGACCTTGGTGAAGAAGTGGGGAGGGGACACTTTGGGTACACTTGTTCAGCTAAGGGAAAGAAGGGTAGCTTGAAAGGACTGGAAGTGGCTGTTAAAGTTATCCCTAAATCGAAGGTCCAGTTGTTTATTAGCTTATATCATGCAATTGGTTTTGCTTAGTCGACAGTACTTTGTTGTTTAAGTGAAAAATGTTCTTATTGTGAATTGCATCTGTCACTGATCTTGTTTAATCTCTCTGTTAGTTTTAGTTTTAGTTTTTGTGTTTAATATGAAAAATGTGCTTATTGTGAACCATATCCTTGCTTTCTGTATCTTCAGTGTGTGATTGAGATATTATGAATCTTACAATCAATTGTGAAGTGTCTGAAGCATCTCATTGGGCGAGTATGTAGCTTATAGTTATTTTATGGCTTAGGTTTCTGGCTGTTGATGAGATTGGTCTTCATTTGAATGCCAGAAATGGTTTTAATAGTTTGTGATTGTTATAAATTTTCAAGTTGAGTTTTTGTCTAATTTTAACCCTACTAGATTGTTTGGCTGGTATATCTACTATTTTACACGGGAATCTTGTGGTTTATTGGCTACATTGCTGATTTCTTTAAGCTTATATCACGATTTTTAGTTCTGACTGCACTTTTGGTTTATTGTTGCTCAATAAATGCAAAGTTAGTCATGCTATTATTATTATGAAATATGATAATATTTTGGTGCAGATGGCGACAGCCATTGCCATAGAGGATGCCAGAAGAGAAATCAAGATACTACGTGCGCTAACAGGACATAAAAACCTTGTGCAATTCTATGATGCTTATGAGGATGAAGAAAATGTCTATGTCGTGATGGAGTAAGTTTGAACCATAGAATTTTGCAACCTTAGCAGCTAAAGATATGACAAAATCTGATCATGAAATCCAAGGAATCAAGTGGGGGGGAACTCTTAAATAAGAATAGAGGCTTGAATAATGCAATCCGGATATCCATGGAGTGATCTAACATGTTACACAAAACAATATATTTAGAGATCATGTTTCTCACCTGTAAAACTCTTTTATTCCATTTTCAGGTTGTGCAAAGGAGGAGAGTTGCTGGATCACATACTTTCTAGGTATGCTTATAATTTCTTATTCTATCCGCACTATGGGCTATTTTGCTTTGAAGTCTCACAAGTCATGATCCATTTGTTTGAAGCAGGGGTGGCAAGTACTCAGAAGACGATGCCAAAAGTGTGTTGGTGCAGATTTTAAGTGTGGTTGCATATTGCCATCTTCAAGGTGTAGTTCACCGTGATCTAAAGCCTGAGGTATGCTACAGATATCTGCCATTGTACTGTTTTGTTCCACTCCCTTTGAGTACTCGGGAGATTCATTCTTTTTTTGACAATGATCTTGATAGTCTGGTAAACTGTTGTCAAGCATGCATTTTTCCATTGAATTTACTCGTTGATCATACTAATAAATTTTATAGCCTTCTCTAGAATTCATCAAGTACAATTAATGCTTTTTCATAATTTTTTCAAAGCATGATCTGTCTTATCGAAATGTTAACTGCCAAATGGCTTCTTTCTAATGACCTTGATATCTCTTGCTGCTCTAGAATTTTCTCTTCACTTCGAAAGATGAGCATTCCCCTTTGAAGGCCATAGACTTTGGACTCTCTGACTATGTAAAGCCAGGTTCAGTCTGGTTTTGTTTACTCTCCGTCTCCTCTTTTATTATGATAGAAGTCAGTGTGAGTGAGTGTATATTATTTGGCAGATGAAAGGCTGAATGATATTGTTGGAAGTGCTTACTATGTGGCACCTGAAGTTTTGCATAGATCGTATGGAACGGAGGCTGATATGTGGAGTATTGGTGTCATTGCTTATATTCTTCTCTGTGGAAGCAGGCCATTCTGGTCGAGAACAGAATCTGGAATCTTCCGAGCTGTTCTAAAGGCTGATCCGAGTTTTGATGAAGCTCCATGGCCTTCATTGTCTTCCGATGCCGTAGATTTTGTGAAGGGATTATTGAACAAAGATTACCGTAAAAGACTAACCGCTGCTCAGGCTCTTGGTAAGTAGTTGGATAAGGTTGATCATGAAACTTATGGTTTGTAGCCCAGCACGATCACCAAAATTTTGCATCTAATAATGTAATGATATAGATATCTCTAACTTACCTTTTCATCGAGTTCATCAATGAAAGTTGTAGAATACTCTAATAGTCTAATACTATTGTTGTGCCTAGGTCATCCGTGGCTGGTTGGTCATCAAGATGTGAAGATCACTTTGGATATGATAATATATAAGCTTGTAAAAGCTTACATATGCTCATCTTCTCTGAGAAAGGCGGCTTTAAGGGTATGCATATCTTAGCTGTCAAGTACTGAATGATACTAGAAGAAGAATTTAACCTGGTCTATTGCATTGCATTATATCACACATTTACCTGATCACTTTTTTCCCTTTCCCTTGTGATGAATTACAACAAGAGGAACTAATAATCTGTATACATAATGAAAGTTAAGACCAAACCAAACTAAGCAAATCATGTAAAGGAGAACACTGAAGTCAACTCAACTCACTAAAGGTTATTTCGTACTTGCTAGATGCCTATCTCAGCTATGGATGATGGTCTCTTCTGTCACTCTGCTCGCTAAAAGGCATTTTTCTCGTCGAACCATGAAATGCCACAATGTTTTTTTTATAGTTCATCGTAAATGGTCATGGATCCGATTTTATTTTGTCACTTGTTCTTGCTCTTTATTAGTTTTCTCATCTAAGCCTACATCAGTCACATGCGTTCATGTCCGGACAGTCGCTATATTCCTTGATACTAAATCTTTATCAGTCACTAACTTCCCCAATTCATAGATATCTGCAGTTCTTGATTTAGGATCTCTTGATATAGATTCTTCCTTCGCTACCCTGATGCCGAAGTTGCCAAAAAGAATTATAATCTATGAATGTTCTTTTATTTGTCTTCAGATAATTATCTCCCCTTGTTTTCATCATACTCTTCATACTATCTGATTCACCATTTGGCAGGCTCTTGCAAGAACTTTGAGTATACAACAGTTAGCCTATCTACGAGAGCAGTTCACTTTATTAGGGCCAAACAAAAGTGGACTGATCTCCATAACGTGTTTCAAAACTGTCAGCATTCTCGCTCTCTTTTTTTAACTTTTAGTTTTAATTTATTTCTTCGGCAATGTAATCCATTACTCTGCAGGCTATAACAAAGTATTCAACTGATGCAATGAAGGATTCACGGGTCATCGACTATGTAAACCTGGTAAAAGTTTTAGAAATCTTTCTTTTTTTACATTCTTTTAGTATTTGATTCATAACTTACCAGTATAGTTTTGTCATGTGTTGTGTAGGTGAGTTCTCTTCGATATAGAAAGTTGGATTTCGAAGAATTCTGTGCTGCTGCAATAAGTGTTCATCAGTTGGAAGGAATGAACACCTGGGAGCAAAATGCACGTAATGGTTATGAATTCTTTGAGAAAGATGGAAACCGGCCTATTATGATAGAGGAGCTTCCCACGGTATGTCTCTCCATCCTCTTTATTAGGCCCTAAACGCTAGAGAAGATTCCAAATACAAAAACTAGCTCTTAGAATGCAAGTACCCTGGTGCTTAAGGTTATAATTTCTTATGAAGCCGGAGTAGGATTGTATCGCTATTGAAATTGTGAAGGGTACGACATGCATGTATCAATAACTAAAGTGAAAAAAAATCATTTATTACCCTTCAAGCCTCAAGGTGTGGATTTTGAGAGACTTGAGATTTTCTTGGCATACTAGATTGGCTAAAACATGTTCAGGATCCTCATTATCGTGTCTCTTTCGCCTGCTCTCTAAATTTTATAACCACTAATCTGGTATTTTATAGGAACTTGGACTCAGTCCATCTGTTCCTATTCATGTAGTTCTGCAGGATTGGATAAGGCACACAGACGGGAAGCTCAGCTTCTTGGGATTCGTTAGACTTCTACACGGAGTTTCTTCTCGTACATTTCAGAAGGTTTAAAATACAGTCACCGTCCTTTTTGGATAGCAGGCTATTCTCCTTATGACTTAAATGCCTCAGAAAGATTTGTCTTCTCGATCAAGTGATGACCTGTTGAAGCTGCAGTCTTTCGCAGCGAATTTGTAGTTTTGGCGATAGAAGCTCTGCTGCTAGTTTTTTATGATAGTCACTCTTATGTTACATCGAAGCTGTTCTTTGTATTTTGTCTCTTCCAATATTGCTGCCATCGAGTTGAGGATTGTACAGATGAGACAAGATCACAAAATGCGTTTTTTTAAGGCCATGAAATAGCTGAAAGCTGCAAATGGTTATTTACCGTTATACTTTTGCACTTGATAACACATTACCTGCGAAAAGGTTTTTAAAATGGAGAGTTTCATCTACTCAAAATCATTTTTATACAGAAAACATGTAACAGAATTTTTCAGACATTTGAATGATATTGACGGTTTACACTAGCTACTTGGGTGTGTGTGAAAACATGTGATAAATTTTCCAACCTGTTATTTACATGCCACAACTATTTTATGTTTCTTACATGAAGATGATAAGTTATACATCGCTGTTGTGATTTATTTACTTTAAAACTCAAGGAGTCATAACCGTACAAGTCACTCGACAATAAAGTTCTATCTCGTTGACAGGAATCAGTATGAAGTTTTCTGGTGGACAGAAATCAGGGGAAAATGACTGAATGGATGCTTTCATGCATTCTCTGGAAGTGCCTGGTGGACAGAGTCGAATCGATAACACCTAAACAAACGCGTATCACAAGCATCTGTACACAACCTCGGGTTTCTACATTAGAAGTATATGCTTAATCGTCTAAACAAAAGACCACAGCGAACCCTGACGGAGAAAAAATAATTGCTGGGTCTCGACAGTTTCTCAAGAAAGATGATCACACTTTGGAAAGAGCCTCTCAATTCAAAGCCGAGTTTAGAGGATATCCATCTTTTACGTTGAACCGACTTCAGTTTTCTAATGTCAAAACTACTTGGCTGCTCAACTTGTGTGTGGGTCGAGAAGGATGTTGGTTGCTGCATTAACATCGTTCCTAGCACGTATTAGAGCTTGCCTTGCTGAGTTCCTTTCGAATCCCATTGAAACCAGTGTAACAATGGAGTCCTCGGGTGGTTCCAACATGGATGACGCGGGAGCAGGAGCTGGATAATTTCCCTGAAGCCAAAGAAACAAAAAGGTTGCTCAACACGGTATGAACAGCCGCAATAGAATTAGATTCTTTGTGTGCCACATGGAATAGCCATTTATACAGGGTTATACACTCGCATGCACAAGAAACAAGAGATCTATGAATTCATAATTGACTCTTTTTTATATATATACAAAAGCGACTGTGTTGCACTTGATAAAAGTTAACTTGAGACATTTAGGTTGCTTTTGTACTTAGTTATTTGACATCAATAACTTCAAAGCTATACATTTCAAATTCACAATTGTTTGAATGCTTATTATATGGGGTAGTTTTGAATTCATACTCTCTAAATTTTACCTCTTACATGAAGAAATGTAATAAAATTCAAATGCGCCCATTATATTAACGTCTTTTTAAATACTTCTGTCTAATAAGTTCCTTCATCTTTTTAGTTTCAAGTTTCAAATACTTTTGTCTAATAAGTTCCTCCATCCAAATCAAATCCTTCCATCTATAGCTTGATGTTAAACGTCTTCAGCACAAGACAAACAATGTAAAGAGTGTAACGTAGGGAAATTCATCCAAATTTATATCGTAAAATACTTGCCTGCATCTGGCGAGAAGCGGACGATGGTGCACTTCCCAGAATGTTCCTAGGTGATACCGTGGGCGATGTGTTTCCAATAGATGGCCAAGAGAGTCTCGAAAAGAAGTAAGCAACAAAATCTGGTAACTGAAAATGGAAATTGCAGAAGCTAATCAGGCATAGATTCATCTGGTACATGAACTTTCGGTATAGACTTGCTAACTTGATGCCAAGGCCTAAAAGTATTTCACAGGACAACAAAAGAGAATAATTATATATAGAGGCCTAAGTTCCCTATTTATTCAGCCCCAGAAATTGCAAGTACAGTGCATTACTCTCAGTGAACTAGTCAGGTATGAGATGTTTGAACATTTAACTTGCCAGACAGTTTATAAAAAGAATCCATGAAATAGATTAAACTATTAAAATTATTAAAATGTAAATCAAGTTGCATAATAGTACCAGATATGAAAAAACTTGAATACCTGTTAAGGTGTAAAGTTGAAAAGGCCATGCATCTTAAGCAAATGAAAACCAGTCACAGAACAATCTTAGACATCTCATTAAAATCATCAACCTTGAATGGACCTTACCTACATATTATTTTGTCAACCATATCTGAAATTCAAATCAACCACCATTAACAACATATTACACCAGTCAATAGTTATGTTTCACCATGCTACAAATTTTGAAAGCCCGTTTAACATGTTCTTCACGGAACAAGGATGCCAATAATTTTTGAAGAAAATGTAAGCTGAAGTGGCCATAAAATGAAAGCATAAATTAGGCACTACCTTCATTCTACGTGTATGGAACACATTTGAACGGTACAAGGAACCTGCTAGAATACCACAGATCCCTGGTAGCATAGATCTTTTCCACGATGACAAGAGGAGCTGCAAGATAGCAAATTTAGCATAAATAGTAAGTATAAAGAAAAAGGCAACAAAATAAAATGAATATACCAGTACCTCAACTCAAGAAACAAAAAATAATAATAAACAAATCAAAAACAAAGGCCATATCCACAATTTGTTTAATTACCTGAAGACCAGCCAAATATATAAAAGTCTTGTCAGAAAAGTTGAGACTAAACACGCGAAATCGAGTTGACACTGGAATGTCGAAATAGAAAGGTACAAATGAAGAAAAAATAAGGCCATATGGTCCTGACGTGAGTATATTCAAGGAAGGATCTGCCATGAAAAAAAAAGCAGCCGATGGATTAGAATAAGACTGAAGAAAAAAGAAACATAATTCATATAAACCGTCATTTCATTAAATTAAAAATAAATTGCAGAACCATACAAAAAACATTCTCTAGACAGAAAAACGGACACCACAAAAAACAATTTTAGAAATACTGAATGCACAACTTATGTAATAGAAGTAAAGTACCAGCTAATCAAATAATCGAGTATGTAATAATGCCAAAGAAATAAACAAAAGGAAAACCCTGAATATTCCAAATGAAAGAGAAAAAGGAGCCAATTTTTTAGGGAACCGCAGCATACCTTTGAGTAGCCATTGTGCAATGACTTCAAGAACTAAAGACACTATAGTAGAAAACAACACAAAGACCTGTGTGACAAGATGGACAGAGAAAAGTTAACATCTTCATGAAAAGATGACAGCTGCTATGCCGACAACTATTAATATAATGATAAAAGCTGTCTATCGATATATTAGAGATAAGTGACAAATTTTCAAGCATAAATGCCACAATATTATTGATCATTAGTCCTATACATGACATGGAAAGTGGCCAATCTGAATTTGCCAACAACAGTAAACACCATGGCTATTGGTAAAAATTTGAAGTTCAGGTCACTTTGCTAAAACCAAGCTTCCAAGTCTAACAAGGCAAAATTTTAAAAGGTGTATACTGAAAACAGTAATCATTCACCCACATACACTTGGCCATCGAGAATATATCACTATTGCGCTTGAACATAGTCAACCTATGAAAGCTGAATGCATCATCATAAGTCACAAGTAAGCAAGGATCAACTATCTAATTTGACATTTAGATATATCATTCATATCTTTACAATATTAATAACTATATTATTAAGGAAGGATGATACAAAATAACTACCTAGGTCTCTTGGCATGTTTTCTTTGTTCTTTGTAATAACCCTTACAAATAGTTGTCTTTGATATTTTGATTTGGTTTTCTTCAATTTTCTAAAATATTGCTTTCCTCCAACTAATAACATACCATATCAATTCATAATATTTAAGATTACTAAAAAATAATTATATATATGTATATTATATTATTAGGTAATAAAATCATAAATAACTAACTTTGGTCATTAAAGCACATCAAATTTTCTTTCCCAAAGTTTCCCTTCCTTTTTTTTGACTTTTACTAGGAAAAAATAAATAAAAATTCAAACACAAATTTAAACAGAAACTACCCAACAAAAGTACACTTTACAAAAGCATATATTGTATATGAAATTACACTTATATATTAAAATCTATGAACACCATGCACCAAATATCGCTAATATGCATAAATTATTAGCCCTGGTAAGATTATATTTGTAGAATCTGGAATATATGGACCAATTAATGGCCAAAAAATTGCTCCAGCATAACATATTAAAAGATTTGTAAAATGAATCACATTTACAGCAAGACTGCAAGTTGTTTAAGATACTTGAGAGCTCAATAAACCAATAATATCTCCTACATAGAACTTGACCTTGAACAAAAACTTACAGAATATTTATTAGATCCTATCTGCCTCTCAAACACGCGGAAGTAATACAGCAGAGAAATTCCAAAAACTAGCTCCGGCGTGGATGAGAAGCCAAAAACCGAAACTATCAGCTTCCATATTTGAAGTTTCTTAAAAATATCCTGCCCCAGGAGGGAAAAAATAAAGTCAACAAAAAATATGCAGGCATAGCGACAAACTGATTAATAACTAGAAATTATGTAACAAGAACACAACAATGCAACTTGCTTCTAATGCCCTAACACGGTAAATATTTCGGCCTCTAGGAATGTATCCGTGACCAGACATACACCAAAATATTTGATATCACAAATAAGCAAATGAAGATTTGAGATGCGCTTATTTAAGGTGCATCACGAATGGATGTGCACAGGTATTCCACGAGCCGGATCAGTTCTATGAAAAATTTGCACGAGAAAAAATCAACAGTGACACCTCATGGCAACAATATTTAGAGACTATTCTCTTTTATTAAATAAGTACAATCCTGTAACTAAAAAGTGCAGATCTGAGCATGAGCCTCAAAAAGGGAAATATCAAAGTGATTTTGGCAGCTGGAGCGACATTATACATGACCCAAGTTAAACCGATTATTACTTGGTGCATAACAGCGAAACATCAGAGGGGTCTGAATTCCAAAATCTGCAGTCCAGACTCCAGCATGACTAAGAAGTAAAGAAAATATCATAAAAATTTTGCAGTACATAATCTACAATAATCAGATGCCGTTCAATCGTAAGGATAAAATACCAAAAAATGGACAAGGTCAACAAGTAAACCCATAAAAAAATTCAAAATAAAAAACCCACCTAAGCTGATAACCTTAGAATGCACTTTAAAAAGGGGGAAAAACCCTAAAGCCATAAACGAATCGAAACCTGGTAAGACAATGCGAGGTTTCTGTGACGACCTTGGATCCCAAAAATAATTGTGAAAAGAACAGTAGCTATCACCGTCGTCCTTGTCAGTGGCGCATTGTCTTCAAAAAAAATAAAAATAAATCATACCAACTATGAAGAATCGAATAAAAAATGCTCAAAAAAACAAACGAGGAGGGGAAACATACTGAAACCCGATGGTCCGCCGTTCATTTTCAGCCAAAAGTCGACCCTCTCCAATTTTGTCTAATATACCTACAAAAAATTATGCAATCGTGCTAATTATTACCTATATGCTTGCCGATCTTTGTTCAGCCCCTTTCTCCAATTCTTCCCCTTCGTATCGTCCTCCCCCAACTTCTCGTCTCCTAGTCGTCTGTAATCTATCGATGATTGGAAAATCAATTCGGGTCGACCCGTTTACGAGTTCGGGCTGGCCAATAATGATTCTTCTCGAGCAAAATTGATTTTTGTTGTGAAAAAATAAAAATTTATGGTAAAAAGTAAAAATCTCAAATACTCAAAATTTACCAATCAACACATTTTATAATATTTTTCTCTCTACTCAATTATGATTTTCTTCACAAATGAGAGATCCATTTATAGAGTTTCATTACATATAATCCAAAAATAAAATACATCATTACCTACATCATCACACACAAATTTCTAACTTTACAACTCTTATTTTCAACATTCAAATATTCAACTATTACTTTTTCCATATTAAAATATATTATTTCAACACTCCCCCTTGTGATGATGATCATGATACGATGATGTCTTCATTACGTGTTTTGTACTGCCTCGTTAAAAACCTTACTTGGAAAAACCCATTGGGATAAAAACCATAGTAAGGGAAAAAGAGTGCAGTCACGTAAACTCTCCCTGATGTTGACATGAACAATTCTTCACAAATTTCGTAGATTGCGCATCCCAATATTATATATGTGCTTTCTGAATATTGACGTAGGAAGTGCCTTTGTGAAGAGATCTGATGAGTTTTCACTTGATTGAATGTGACGAACATCAATACATTTATTCTTCTCAAGCTCCTTGGTGAATGCGAAGAACTTAGGAGGAATATGTTTAGTTCTGTCGCTTTTTATGTATCCTTCTTTCATTTGAGCAACACATGCAGCATTATCTTCATATAGTATCACAGGCTTCTCATCGAATGATAATCCGCATGAAATTTGGATATGTTGGGTAGGGGTGGGCAACGGTCGGTTTGGTTCGGTTTTAGTCTAAAACAGTTCGGTTTTTCGGTTTTCGGTTTTGAATATTTCTAGTCCAAAACCAAACCATTTTATTACGGTTCGGTTCGGTTTTTTTGTAATACGGTTCGGTTTTTACGGCCGGTTATATACGGTTGGCTAAAATTTGTTGAGAGATAAAATTATATGTCACTTTATGTCTTTAAAATCTAAATCATAGTATTTTTCAAATATTTAATTTGTGAGACTTGATCATTTATATATATATACATACATATATATATATATATATATATATATATATATATATATATATATATATATTACCTGTGTTGTGTATAAACATGTCATACGAATATAATAACTATATATAACTAATTAACCATGTAAACATGGAAAATGCCTGAATCCAACGGAATATTCAGTAATAAGAATGATAACAAGGTGTCAATTAGCTCGAATGGAACACAAATAATCTTACGAAATATTAAAGAAATATATACAGAAAAAAAGAGAACGTCGACTGATGAGTGGTGAGAAATAAGAGAAAACGATCGGATTGAAAAATTGAGGGTTAATGATACTAAGTTCCTAAATCTTAATAGGCCCATTATATATAAAAAGACTTATATTTAACAATAATATGACCCATTATAAATAAAAACCTTATATTTAACAAAAATATGGCCGGTTCGGTTTTTCGGTTTTTTTGGGGCTTAAAACCGAAAACCGAACTTTATATATTTTAAAACCATAACCGACCGAAAAACCGATAAAACCGAACCATTTAAACCGAATTATTCGGTTCGGTCGGTTTTTTCGGTTTTTCGGGTTTTATGCCCACCCCTAATGTTGGGTCATTGATTTTAACCACACACATTCACGACTTGCTTCATGTAGTGCAATAATCTCGACATGATTTGATGAAGTTGTTACGAGCGTTTGTTTCTGTGAACGCCAAGATATTGCAGTGCCTCCACGAGTAAATACATATCCAGTTTGGGAACGTACCTTGTGTGGATCAGATAAGTATCCAGCATCAGCATAACCAATTATACTTGGATTAGCATCTTTTGAATACAAAAGTCCCAAGTCTGTCGTTCCTCGTAGATAACGGAATATATGTTTAATTCCGTTCCAGTGTCTCTTTGTTGGATATGAGCTAAATCTTGCCAATAGATTCACAGCAAAAGATATATCAGGCCTTGTACAATTTGTAAGGTACATAAGGGCACCGATGACACTTAGATATGGTACTTCTGAACCAAGAATATCTTCATCATCTTCACATGGACGGAATGGATCCTTTTCTATGTTTAATGATCTAACAACCATTGGAGTACTTAAAGGATTTGCTTTATCCATATTAAAACGTTTAAGGATCTTTTCTGTATAATTTGTCTGGTGAACAAACATTCCACATTCTTTTTGTTCAATTTGTAAACCCAGACAATACTTGGTTTTTCCAAGATCCTTCATTTCAAATTCTTCCTTCAAGTATGACACAACTTCTTGAATTTCCTTATTCGTTCCAATGATGTTTAAATCATCAACATATACAGCAATAATTACGCATCTGGATGTTGTTTTCTTAATGAAAACACAAGGGCATATTGAATTATTTACATATCCCTTTTTCATCAAGTGATCACTTAGTCGATTATACCACATTTGACCTGATTGCTTTAACCCATATAATGATCTTTGTAATTTCACAGAATAACATTCCCTGGGTTTTGAACTTTGTGCTTCAGGCATCTTAAATCCTTCAGGGATTTTCATATATATATTACTATCAAGTGATCCATATAAGTAAGCTGTAACAACATCCATAAGACGCATTTCTAAATTTTCAGATACCGCCAAGCTAATCAAATACCGAAACGTAATTGCATCCATCACAGGAGAATACGTTTCTTCATAATCAATTCCAAGCCTTTGAGAAAAACCTTGTGCAACAAGTCGAGCTTTATATCTTACTATTTCATTTTTCTCATTTCGCTTTCGAATAAAAACCCATTTGTATCCAACAGGTTTTACACCTTCAGGTGTAAGGACTATAGGTCCAAAAACATTACGTTTATTTAGCGAATCCAATTCAACCTGGATTGCTTCTTTCCATTTTATCCAGTACTGCCGATTTTTACATTCACCAAAAGATTTTGGTTCATGATCTTCATTATCATTTATGATGTCGATTGCCACATTATAAGAAAATATATCATCAATTTCAACTATATCTTTTCGGTTCCATATTTTTCCAGTATTAATGTAATTGATAGAGATTTCATGATTCTCGTCAGTTTGTGGTTCTGACAGAACATTTGCATCATCATGTGTTTCTTCAGGAACATCATTCTCTATTTTGTGATCATCATGTGTTTCTTCAGAAACATCATTCTTTATTTTGTGATCATCGTGTTTCTCTATGAATTTTCTTTTTCGAGGATTTTTATCCTTGGAACCGACTGGCCTTCCACGCTTCAGGCGTTTAATGACATCATGAGTATCTTCCATTTGTTTCTTTGGAATTTCAATTCGAGCAGGGGCATTTGCAGCATGTATATATGATTTAGTTACCCCTTTTGTGTCTGCAAATGCATCTGGTATTTGATTTGCTATTCTTTGCAAGTGTACAATTTGTTGTACATCTTTTTCACATTGTTTTGTTCTTGGATCCAGATGTAACAATGATGATACATACCATGTAATTTCTTTTTCGGTATGTTTTTGTTCTCCCCCTAACATTGGGAAGATTTCCTCATTAAAATGACAATCAGCAAAACGTGCTGTGAACACATCTCCTGTCTGAGGTTCAAGATATCGAATGATTGATGGACTATCATAACCGATATAAATTCCAACTTTTCTTTGAGGTCCCATTTTCTTTCGTTGTGGTGGTGCAATAGGCACATACACCATACATCCAAAAATTCTCAGATGAGAAATGTCTGGTTCTTTACCAAATGCAAGCTGCAATGGGGAGTATTTATGATATGCACTTGGTCTGATGCGAATTAATGAAGCAGCATGTAAAATTGCATGTCCCCATATAGAAATAGGGAGCTTTGTTTTCATAATCATTGGTCTAGCAATCATTTGCAGACGTTTAATCAATGATTCAGCCAATCCATTCTGTGTATGTACATGAGCAACATGATGCTCAACAATGATTCTCATAGACATACAATAATCATTGAAAGTCTGGGAAGTAAATTCACCAGCATTATCAAGTCTAATTTTCTTGATTGTATAATCGGGAAACTGATTCCTCAATTTTATTATTTGAGCAAGTAATCTTGCAAATGCAACATTTCGAGTTGACAATAAACATACATGTGACCATCTGCTGGAGGCATCAATCAATACCATAAAGTATCTGAATGGTCCACATGGTGGATGGATTGGTCCACAAATATCACCCTGAATACGTTCAAGAAACATTGGTGATTCAGTTTGGATTTTGACTGGTGATGGTCTTATAATAAGTTTTCCAAGAGAACATGCTTTACATTGAAACTTATTATTCTGAAAGATCTTCTGGTCTTTCAGTGGATGACCATGTGTATTTTCTATAATTCTTCGCATCATTGTTGAACCAGGATGTCCCAATCGATCATGCCAATTGGTTAATATCGAAGAATTATTAACTACCATGTTTGATTCAATGGGACTTATATGTGTATAATGCAATCCAGTAGGGAGCATTGATAGTTTTTCAATCACATATTTCTTTCCTGATTTATATGTGATAAAACACATATATTTCTCATTCCCTTCATTCATTGTTTGAGTATCATACCCATGGGAATATATATCATTAAAACTCAACAAATTTCTTTTCGATTGTGGTGAATATAAAGCATCATTGATAAAAAATTTTGTACCATTAGGTAACAAAAATTGTGCTTTACCACATCCTTTAATCAAGTCTACAGGACCTGATATTGTATTCACCGTTGTTTTTGTTGGTTTTAGTTCCAAGAAATATCTTTTATCTCGGAGGATAGTGTGCGTTGTACCACTATCGGGTATGCAAACTTCAGCTTTGCTCATAGCATTATCCATATTTGAACTTCAAAAAAATATGCAATGAAATAAAATTACTGAAAATACATATGTAAATATAACACATATCATAATTATACAATAAAACATTATTACATGAATACATGAAAAATCAATTATTGTACATTTATATTCTACCATTAAATTGTTCATTTTCAGAGAAATCATTGAGAAAATCTGTAGCATCAAAATTGTTCATTTCTATCCCACCAACATGTTGATCATTTCTAGAGAAATCATTCATAAAATCACCAGCATCAAAATGAGTTGAATCACTCAAACGGTCACTGCGTTCAGTGAAGTTGGTATCCTTTTCTTTCCCCTTTATTGATTCTTTATAAAGTTTACAAAGATGCTCAGGGGCTCGACAAACTTTGGACCAATGTCCTGGAGTACCACATCTGTAACAAGAACTTTCATATCTTTTTGAGTGATTTTCGTTAACATTTGTATTCTCATGATGCCTTTTCTGTGGATGGTTTGGGACGCTCTTTTGAGATGAGTTATAAAAATAACTATCTCTATTATTTTCAAAACCACGACCGCGTCCACGACCACGGCCAATTCCACGTCCACGTCCACGTCCACGACCTCGACCTCAACCTCGACCTCGACCAAAATCTTGTCTATGAATTTGATTTTGGTTCCGAGGTTTAAATTCATTTTTACTTACAGCATTTACTTCGGGAAATGCTGTTGATCCAGTGGGTCGGGACTGATGATTTCTCATTAATAGCTCATTGTTCTTTTCCGCCACAAGAAGACAGGCGATGAGCTCAGAATATCTCGCAAATCCACGTACTCTATATTGTTACTGTAGAGTAATATTTGATGCATGAAATGTGGAAAATGTTTTTTCAAGCATCTCAGATTCTGTGACCTCATGTCCACAAAATTTTAATTGCGAGATTATTCTATACATCGCCGAATTGTAATCACTGACTTTTTTAAAATCTTGGAATCTCAGTGTGTTCCATTCATCCCGGGCGGTCGGAAGTATAACTTCCCTTATATGTTCAAATCTTTCTTTTAATCCCTTCCACAAAGCCATGGGATTTTTTTCAGTCAGATATTCACATTTCAATCCATCGTCGAGATGTCGACGCAAAAATATCATGGCTCTTGCCTTTTCTTGTGACGTGCATATGCCATTTTCTTTAATGGTCTCGCTTAGACCCAATGACTCAAGATGCATTTCTACATCTAGAATCCATGGCATATAATTCTTTCCCGTGATGTCGAGCGCAATAAATTCGAGCTTTGTTAAATTTGACATGGTGGTACTAAAAAAAATTACGATGCATTTTATTAGTTAATAAATAATGCAATACAAAGTAACGGATAAACAACAAGTACAAGTATTTGTAAAAATAAAGAAAACACACGAGGAGGATATTCTCCGATAAATATAAGACTCGTGAGTATGATAACCAAAATAATTAAAAATATCCTTGAAAAAGCCATCTTCTTTTTTCTTCGAAAAATTTGATGATGAATAATTTTTAGAGAAGAAGAGAAAGTTGAAGTGATTGAATGTGTTTGTGAGATGATATTTATAGGGCAAAAACTAGTCGTTTGTTACCGTTTATGACCGTTGGTGTACAAAAAATAAATGTATGTATTTGTATAATTTTATGGTAATAATATGATGTATATAATATTAGACATGTTTAAATAATTATGTATATCATATCATAATATTATAATGAGTGTCATAATTTATTTTGTTTAAAAACCTTATAGGCTTTTATACTTGTCGTATCCCTTACCGGGAGTGTGGGATGTCGTCTTAACATCCTCCCAGGATTTATAACAAGTTTATGAAAAATTTATTTTTATTATTTCTAATAATAACATTATATTGTATATTAAATAAATACACAATAAATAAATAACAGTAAAATAAATATTATTACTTTTGTTACCTTTTTCTTCTGTTTGAAGCTTGGAATAATATGTAGGACTTTTAGAGCTTCGTGCTGATAACGTGTTGTGAAAAAGTAAAAATTTATGGTAAAAATTAAAAATCTCAAACACTCAAAATTTACCAACCAACACACTTTATAATATTTTTCTCTCTACTCAATTGTGATTTTCTTCACAAATGAGAGATCTATTTATAGAGTTTCATTACATATAATCCAAAAATAAAATACATCATTACCTACATCATCACACACAAATTTCTAACTTTACAACTCTTATTTTCAACATTCAAATATTCAACTATTACTTTTTCCATATTAAAATATATTATTTCAACAATTTTGTATTTTTTTGGATAATTTTTCAAAATAAATATATCATTGTATCCTATGAATTCTCATCAATACATATTATTAAAAACTTCAACATATAATTTATTTTTTTAAAAAAAACCTTCAAACATGTGATATTATAGGATTTTAAATAATACATATATTTCCACGTATTTTCTTATTTATAAAAGTTTATGTTACCTCATAAAAATTGGAGTGGATACTAATTATCAACCTTCTATTTTTCTTTTTAACGTGAATTTAAACTCACGTTTGTATTTATTATCTAATGAGATATATTTATGTCGTTGTACCACACGAGTTTTGTTTACAATTTTCTATATTTAATGAATAAATTTTATTATATTTTTAAAGAATATTCCAAAATTTTAAATTAATATATATTTAATAAGTAATAACAATGCCTGATTTTCCTTTATATTAGGTGAGATCTCACCATTATTCCAAGAAATGCATATTAATATAATGGACTTAGTTTTCGTGATTTCATTTTCATTAGGTCATTTTAGAATATTACAAACTATAGGGACCACTTTGACATTATTAACATATCAAGGGAGAAAATAGAAATTAGAAATTGGTACCCAGTAATTTCGGAAAACGGCCCCCCGAAGGCTTTAGCTAGGGCTTATCGGTGGGTTCTGGCCTTGCACTTCATTTCAACTTAGCTAGTTCTTTCTCACTCTTTCATATTTCTAGAACTGACATTGAGAGATCGATCAAGTAATTCGACAATCGGCATGTGGACACTCCGCAGAGCTTCTATTTGTCTCAAGTAATTGTTCTTTATCTGCGCCACTGTTGCGTGGGATTGCAGAAATTTTTAATTTTTTTACAGTACTGTGCTTTCATTGTTCGTGGGAACTTGAAATCTTGAGTGAAGGAAAAAGTCATAACTACCTACTTATTTTTGTTTATTTTTGTTTCTTGCCATGCTTGCACTTTATGCTAGTTATGTGCGGGAATTGTTTTTTGCGTTTGAGCTGCAAGCATTGCAGCAATCTGTGTTTCAGTCAGTGAGTGAAAGAAGTCGGAGAGAATAGACTTTTTAAATTATTTTTTGGGATAAATGTTCTGGGTTCCTTTTATGTCTATACTGGCGATGATGTGCTGGAGATTGATTATCATTAGCCCCACATTTCGCGATACGTATGTGCGTGCTTTCAGCTTTTCTTTGTCATTGACTGTGGAAGCGCTGCTTTTTGAGTAATTATATCAGAAGCTTACTTTTGGTGATTGTGGGAAAAAATCAAGAACTCTTAGCTTTCTTTACTCAGGAGATTATCGACATGTTGTGGCATGCCATAATGCAAGTATTTCATCAATTTTCTGAGAAACTATGTGTGGAGTGCTTAATAAGTAATTAGGTGTCAAATTGATCTGATAAAGTTCTATACTCTTAAGCTAATGCAGTTGAACAAAAAAAGGGGTTTTTCCACCAGTATTATATTCGTCATATTCTGTGTTCTGATCTGTGGTCTTTGGATTATGGTTTTGGCTAATCCGGTGTTCGTGTTATGGTTAATCTACAGAGACGATTGAATTGAAAAATGAATTTATATTGAGAGTTTCTTTTTGAAATGAGGAATTCTTGGAATAACCTGAAATAGATGTTGCTTGTTGATTATCTTTTAACCCTTTTGTTATTACTCATATCAGAATTTTAATTTACTTTACTCATTTGTAAATTCCAAAGGGTTTGTGTCTTTGCCAATGAGACAATTAGGGATTGTTCTTTGGATAACTGTAATCAGTGATATAAATGAAGAACCATCTTTATCTGAACCACTTCTCTGTTTTGTTCTTAAAGAAAACGTTGTTGGGCCCCAAAGATGGGATTTAATGTTTAGTGAACTTCTGGAAACTGTGGTTGTGAATATTTAAGAACAGTGGAATATATTTTGTCTATGTGTTTGTTACAGTTAAGGAAACTTTTGTGATGTTAGTTTTTGCATGGTAAAAATGGGTTATATTGTTTTCGAGGTCATCTTATTGATATATATGTTCTTGCTACAGAAATCGAGGATTAAGTTATGGAGTCTCTCAAATTTGCTGCGTGACATCACAAAACTCAACTCGACATTTGGAAAATTGTTATTCTGGTTTTGCTGAACCTCAAGAAAAGTTATTAGATGGGTTTCTATCTACTGTAAGATTCTACAACACTTCTACTTTTAAGTCGTATACAGAAATGCGTACTTTTTCTTCTCAAACTGGTCCAAAGTGTAGTAGAGAGGATGATGATGACTTGGAAGATGGTTTTTCTGATCTCGAAACTCCTCATGTTCTGGTTCAAGAAACTGTATCTGGTGATGAGAACAGTGATGGGCCAACCTCTGAGTTGGAACTATCAGAAGAGGTAGATGCAGATGACCTGCAAAAGGAGTTGGAGGTTTTACGTAGTGAGACTGTCGTTGGAGAAACAAAATCTACCAAAAAGAGAGCTACTTCAGCAATGACTAGAGTCATCCTATCCACTCCCTCATCGATAAGCGAGATTTTGGATAAATGGGTTAAAGAAGGAAACAAAGTGACCCAAGCAGATGTCTCGTTATGCATGATTGAACTTCGGAAACGGCGACTGTTTGTCAGGGCCTTGCAGGTGGTTTTTATAATATTTCATTACACTTTGATCATACTCATTACATTTATCTTTATATGCAATCTTGTTATCTAACAATAGCAACAATTATTTGGTGGCACCATTCTAATAGTGTTGTACAGTAGATTATTCCATATTAAAGGGAAGAAGGGTCCTTCATTTGTAGTAGGGATATGAGGTGACCATAGCTGGCTCTGACTCTTCTCGAGCTTAGGATTTTCGAGCTCAACCTCTATGTATCATCACAAAAGAAAATTATCATTAATTTTATATGTAAAGCTCATGAAAGTATGCACGAGCTCAACTTCTGGGTGGTCTGAGTTTGCAAATATGTTTATTAAAGACTTTGTGAACCCAAGCTAAGCTTGTGTACTGGAACTGAAGTTTGAGGTTCTTTGTTTTGATCTCAACAACCTTAAACATTAGATCGATTGATTTACACCCTTAAGCGTGAAAGATGCATATATGCATTTGCATTCATTGGAATAGAGAAGATTCAGCATGACACTCATTTTTGCTGTCCTACACTGCAGCTGTCAGAATGGCTGGAGTCGTCTAAGCATATTGATTTCATTGAGAGTAATTATGCTTCTCGCGTTGATCTAATTGCCAAAGTATGCGGTCTTCAAAAGGCAGAGACATACATTGAGCAGATTCCTGACTCTTATCGAGGTGAATTAGTCTATCGTACTCTGCTGGCGAACTCTGTTTATCTGCTGAATACGAAGAAAACTGAGGATTTATTCAATAAAATGAAGAGTTTAGGATTACCTATTACCTGCTTTTCTTGCAATCAGTTGCTACTTCTATACAAGAAAACTGATAAGAAGAAAATCGCTGATGTTCTACTGTTAATGGAGAAAGAAAACATCAAGCCATCCCATTTTACTTACCAGGTTTTGATCGATGTGAAAGGGCAGTCTAGAGATATTTCTGGAATGGAACAAGTTGTTCAGACCATGAAAGCTGAAGGTGTGAAAGCTAGTACTCAACTTTTGGCATCCATTGCACGACACTATGTCACTGCAGGGTTAAAAGGTAAGGCTGAGACGATATTGAAAGAAATTGAAGGAGACGCTATAAAGGAAAATCCATGGGTTTCTCGATGGTTGCTCCCAATTTATGCTTCCCTTGGAAGGGAGGACGAAGTTGGGAGAATCTGGAAAGTTTGTGAATCCAATCCAAATTTTGATCAGTGTGTGGCAGCCATTGAAGCTTGGGGACAGCTCAAGAAAATCGATAATGCTGAAGCAGCTTTTGATAAAATGTTGGAAAAAACCAAGAGACCCACCTCACAGCATTTTTCTGCTCTCCTAAGGGTGTATGCAAATCATAAGATGCTGGCAAAGGGGAAGGAACTCGTGAAGCGAATGGGAGAAACTGGTTGCACCATTGGGCCGCTCGCTTGGGATGCTCTCGTGAAGCTTTATGTTGGAGCTGGAGAAGTTGAGAAAGCAGACTCTATACTAGAAAAGGTTGTTAGTCAGAAGAGGGGCAGGCCCCTCTTTACTTCCTATTTCGCGATCATGGATGGGTATGCAAAGAAAGGTGACGTACACAATGCTGAGAAGCTCTTCCTAAAGATGAAACGGGCTGGGTATGTGCCAGGGCTCACACAATATTATTCACTTCTTCAGGCTTACACAAAAGCCAAGGCTCCAGCTTATGGGTTCCGCGAGAGGATGAAGGCCGATAATGTTTTCCCGAACAAAGCATTGGCCATGCAGTTGGACCGAGCTAGCACAGTTCAAAAGTCGACGCTATCCGCGTTGCTGGAATAAGCATATTTTACGGTTGTGATTCTTGGGTCTGTACTGGCTTGTAGACTTTTTGTGGTAGTTAATTTTTGGATTGGAAGTTATCTGCTGTTTCGCTTCGTATTTTTCTCATGATTAAAGATAATGATTGTATTCAATTCAATTATAGAGTTACATTATAGGAACATGATAAATTTACTGACGAAGTTGAACTAGAAAAATGCTTCTTTTTAACTCGTAATGACAGCAACTATAAATATCATTTTTAAGTATTTTGGAAACATGGAATTTCTGACTGGACATATGCTTGATGGGATTTGGAAATGAAAAATATTGTAAGGATTTCATGAAATTTGAAAAAGAAAAATAATTTTTAATATTAAATATGTATAAATTTTGGAATTTGAATAAGATAAATAGTTTTTAATATTAAATTTGTATTACGTATTCATAAATTTTTAATCTTTTTTCAAATTTTATAAAGTATCACCTTTCCAGAAATATATGTCATACCCACATACTTTACTATCAATATAGTTTGAAAAAATTATTTTAAAACTATTTTATATTTAATAATAACTTTAAATTAGTTCTTCCTCTTAAAATCTTCCATCATTTGGTTACTTTTTCACCATTTTCTTATGGTGAACTTTATTTTTATTTTTTCCATTTCTTAAAAAAATATTTAATAAAAATAATATTCTTCTTCTGTATAGGTGAATTGTATAGGAGTATTTACATAAATATGATTAATAACCAAGGTAATTTAACAAATAATTAATAATAAAATTTTCAAAATATTAAATAATATTATTCTTAAAAGTCAAATCAAATTCTTAAGTAACAGTTTGAATTTATATTTATAACCAAAATAAAATTCCAAATCAATTTATTTGAAATTTATTTCAGTTGTATTTGAATTAATGGCTATAACGATTCAAATATGGACATAATATCAAAAATTTAACGACATGCATAGATGAAACACATGTTCGAAGAAAGAAAAAGACGAGGAAAAAAAAAACTAGAACTGTCCGAATTTGTGTATATCATCACAACTCCTGTGGATATCCAAACTTGACATCTATTTGGGAACGGACGTATGGAAATGTGAGTCAAAAGAATATGACAAAAATTTGTGTGAGACAGATTTTTATTTGGTAATCCATGAAAAAATATTATTTTTTATTGTGAATATGAGCAGGGTTGACCAGTCTCACAGATTGGGATCCGTGAGACGGTCTCACATGAGACATACTCAAAGAATATACAATATTAAGGTGGTTATATTTGCACTTGATGTCACCTTCCTTGTTTTCATCGTAAAGCATAGTTGCAATTTTCTTGTTCATTTTCGCAGTTCAAGTGATTCAAGCAGGTCTTCCATGTGAACAAACATCAGACAACTGGTCTTCAGCTCCCAAACCAGTGAGACACACAGGCACAAGCCTTCTCTAATAGAAGTTTTGGATTCAAAAGAGTGCAGTAGCATACCACTTGAGGTGCTTGAGACTCGATGCCTGGCCAGAATGCAAACCCATAAGCGGCATGTGCAAATCTAGAATTGGAGGAGGATCGTACAGAATCATAGTGCAACTCGTACAAATTCTTGAGTGATAGTGTTGACCAATGTTACGATGATACCGATATTATTTGTAATGCTAAAAGTTAAATTTTGAAGTCGCCATTCTCATGGCCAAAACAGAGTCGGAGTGAAAAAAGAAGAAATATATCACTAACGCTTAAAAATATTCCAGGTACAATTTTGATTGCATCCGAGTAAGAGCAACCATGTTACATGTTTTTAGGACACCAACCTTCTCGATACGAGCATTAGTTTCCAAAAACGAACTTCTTTAATAGATCTCCTTCTGTATATAGCACCCATTTTATCTACTCGTGAAAGGTCTGGCTTCTTAAGCTCATATGCGGCAACAAACCCCCATGAATTGTCTTAGTCGTGCCGAATAGGAAGTATAAAAAGCTTTCATAAAACAGGTTCATATGTCGAGTTGATCAAGATTGAAAATGCTTGCAGATTTCTGAATAAGTTCCTTTCTGGTATCCACCTGAAACAAGGCACAAAGTCATGATAAGCATACATTTTAAGGATTCTGCACTTATTTTTGAACTCGTGGCTAGTCGACAAGCTTTCCTGTTTCTATTAGATCTTCAGATATGTTTGCGGCACGAATTGCAGCATCAACATATAAATACACAATGAATCGAACACCGTTGAAAAGGAAACAAGAAGAAAATGGACACCAGAAAAAGAAACGAAGTTACTGTTTACTTACTCGGGCTCCCATGAGAGAAGAGAAGACAATGTTGGCTTCTGCTGCGTCCTCTACTCTTAATTGCTTCAGAAGCCGAGTTTCAGGATCCAATGTCGTTTCCCAAAGCTGTAAAGGCATCATCTCTCCCAACCCTGCATTTTACTAGTCATACTCATCCATCACAAATTCATTTGCTGACACAAAATTTCCAAAAGGAAAGTTTTTACCTTTGAACCGCTGTATGTTATATGATGCATTTGCCGGAAAAGAACGCTGAAGTTCTTTAAGTTCTGCATCATCATAACAGTAGTATGCATGTTTGCCCCTCTCGACCTGAACAAGTCATGCAACAAAGAAGATTGAAATCCAACTGATATCAGTAAGATTGAAACTTGGCCAGCTCGACTGACATCATTAGTAACATAGTTAACGAGAAAATGTCTTGAAAGATACCTTAAACAGAGGAGGAACACCAACATAAATGCAACCCTCGTCAAATAAAGCTCTCTGCAAGCAGTTAAACTCGGCATGTAAACTAAACTTCCCCATAAAATTTATAAAAATCAAGAACAAGTTCATTATTTTCTCGTTCTCTGGAGTGCATTAGCATTACCACAGGGGCAGCTATCCGCATGTGTCCCAAAACTTCCCACAAAATTAATAAAAATCGAGACTAAGTTCATTATTTTCATATTCTCAGGAGTGCAATAGCATACCACATGGGCAGCTATCCGCATGTAACCCAAAACATTGCTCATTTTTGTAATCAAATTTTGCAACCATTTTTCACAACATTCGGGCACTTAGGAAATGACCCAAAAAAAGTGGTATATTTCCGCATCCCTTGTATATAAACCAGACACCAGTGAATAACCTAAATATATGTGTAGATGTTGCTTGCTCATGAGTAAGGCAACAAAAACATTGAAATAAAAATAACAACGTAAGACCAATTTAATCAAATAAATTGGATATGGGTTTTGAAATTAACCCACTGGGTCAGATATATGTCTGACACAAATGTTCTCATATGCTGGGAGTTTTTGGAAGGGTGTCTAATAATAGTCAATTTTTTTGTGACTGATGATGAACTATAATCAAGAAAAATGATAGCTCATTCATAGGTTTGAGTTCCACTTAGTATACCTGGTATCTAAAGAAGAAAGTCAACAACAGTGTTCTAATGTGAGCACCATCAACATCAGCATCTGTTAAAATTATGATCTTGTGGTAACGGAGGGAATCCTTCTTGAATTCTTCGCCCTGTAAACAAAAACACCCACTTGAGCAAAAACCAAAAGGCAAAAGGTAAAAGATATTCAGTGGAACTATTTGGCCACAACAGTGAGAATGAAAGAATGACACCTTAACTCCAAGTCCCAGGGCAAGAATAAGATTTTGAATCTCTTCACTTTTGTACATGGCAGCTTCATCCTTTCGTTCAATGTTCAAAATTTTACCCCTTAAAGGAAGCACAGCCTGTAACATGTTGACATATAGCAGGTTCTTCATATCACAGTAAGAATTTATTAGTTTTGGGAAACTGTTGGCACAATTTGAAGTTTTTTGCTAGACAATTATCAGTTCCATATTCCAAACATCGATAATAAAGAAAATAAGTGGACTGAAAACCTGCTATGTTTGGAACTTCTTAATATAGATTTCTAGGTTCTTCATTTTTGCAGGATACAAACAACATCGTGGATAGAAAGAATGTGCGCACTAATTTCATCCAAAATTTTAACCTGAAACCGTCGATCACGACCTTGTTTAGCACTCCCACCAGCTGAATCTCCCTCCACAATGAATATTTCTGACAATTTAAGGAACTGGATGAATATTCACATTAGTAGATTTGTTGACACATTATATTCGGATGGAAAATTAGTAAGAAATATCAGAAATGCCCTTTAGGGGTATTCTAAAGAGAAGAGGAGGAACAAGGAGAAGAGAGACTGAAAGGATATATAACATGTATTGCCACAGGTAACCTTTAAGTGTTTGCATGCTATTCAGAATGTAGAGATGAATTTCTTCTTCGATCTGTTTTTCAAAGTTAAGAATTAGTTTATAACAAGAAGAAGTAATCAAACCAGATTCTTCAGGATCAGTAGCTGAACAATCAGCAAGCTTTCCAGGAAGGGACGATGATTTCAACACACTTTTTTGCCTCACCAATTCCCTTGCCCTCTTTGCTGCTTGAGCTGCCTATAAAATAAAAAATGTACAGGAATCATATGAAGCATTTAAAGAACAGATACGAACAAAATGAAGATCACTCAAGCAAGAAAAATCAAAATTTTGGAGCTTTATAAATGCATTAAACATCACAATTGATGCCCAATGTACCTTGAGAGCATTGAGGGACTTTGAGAGAATCGCATCAAGGACATCGGGATGTAACTCCAAGTACTCAGTAAGATATTCTTGAATTGAATAATCAACAACTCTCCTCACTTCTGGGTTTCCTAATCTCGTCTTTTAAAATCAAAGAGATATTGCCAAAGAAATTGTTAGCATATCGCATTTAACAAGGAACTCGGAACATCTTTAGGGTTCTTCTTCCCAGAAAAATATTTAAACAATTATATACACTACATAACTTGTACCTTAGTTTGTCCTTCGAATTCGGGATTTGGAACTTTGATGGAGATCACACAAGTCAGTCCCTCTCTTACGTGCTCACCACTTAGATTAATCTCTTTGTCCTGGAAAGTGAGAGCTCACCAGAAAAATATTAAGAACATAGGAGTATAAAAGAATTTTTAAAAAAACATTCAATGATACCTTGATGAGTTTTGACTTCTTCCCTAGGTTATTGAGTGTTCTAGTCAATGAAGCTTTCACACCATCAATGTGAGTACCACCATCCACGTTCCTTATGCTGTTAGCATATCCTAACACTGTGTCTGAATACGAATCTGAACACCTGCGTAAATCAAGATATCCAACAACTTTCTGCTTCAGGAAGATACGAGCATCTCACGTTACTCTCGTTATATTATAGTATCTATACCATCTAACATATATTGCATCAAGGTAGCATGTGTGCATCCAACAAAGGATAAGATGAGGCAACAAAATAGGAAGCGAAATATTAAGATCTTATACCATTGAAGAGCCACGTTGATTGAGATTCCATCTGCTTCTTTCTTGAATCCCACAACATCATGAAGAGGTCTCTGAATAAAAGAAGATCAGGTCATTTTGCAGAAATAAATAATTCGGCGGAATTATAGAGGCAAGGAGGTTGATAAAGTAAAATGACTTTTAACATTTAACAATCCTCAGAAAACATATAATTAACGACCTCCAGTGGTCAAAGTAGTTTCCAGGGGTGTTGGTTTGTCATGATGCCTAGGAAGAAGTCATTACCGATATACTTATTCTATCTCAATGAATCCTTAAAGTTTTCTTCCCAACCATGAAATTTAAATTCCGTGACGAAATTAGTGGTTCACAAGCTTATTTGGCAGCGGATTAGTCACAACTCACAATCTACTAAATATGTACACAAGTGAAAACAACACAAAGTTGAAAAAACAACCAAATCTCTAACCCCAACACAGCTGAAATCTACCTTTTTAAACAAAAGTATACAGGTCATGTATTACAAAATAATTTCATCAATGTGTTTCAGCAAGACATAGTTTAAAAATTTAAGAATAAATTTGATTATCTTCATGGAGGAAACAGAAATAAACACAATGGTTCGCTAAGAGCATATTAATTGAGAAAGAGACAACAATTTAGCAACTTTTCTTGTCTCTCTTTGTGAAAAAATGCAGGCTTCACTGATAGACAACTAGGGAAAAAGGTATCACCTATCACAGAAGTATCATTCAGAGACTTTACTATTGCTAAGCCGCCGCCATTGAAAACAAGAGCTATACAAACACCGATCATACCTTATCAGCATTAAGCCACTTTACATACTCAGTTAATCCTCCAGCATAGCTGTACTCACTATACAGTCTCTTATCGAGGTCTGCATCCTCCTTCTCGAGTGTTATTTTAACCTTCAGTTCAAAAAAGAATCAGCTATCTATTGACCTGTGCTAGATCACCATGTTCTCAGTAAATGGAAGTTATCAAAGGGTTTGATTTAGCATGGCAACCACAAGTATAACGAATGTTTAAAAGGAAATAGTTAAAAATATTCCTCAAAACAACAAAAACAAATTAAGTCCTCTTCATTTCATATTTTTAGACTAGACTGGCATGAATACACAAATACACAGCACAGACTCAACCTACAGAAGGTAACCATAAAAAGCTACATGAGGGCTCTACAACTAAAGGCTACAAGGATACATAGGAAACAGGTGATTGTAAATTTCAATAACAATGACAGAAATTAAGCACGACCACCAACCAATGCTAGCGTTCTACCTCAGGATTAAGAAAAGCAAGCTCCCTGATTCTTCCAGATATTGTGTTGTGGTCGAATTCAATTGTGGTTGTGAATACTGAATAGAAAAATACACCAGTTGAAGGTCAATTATACAAGGATTTGAAATGCAATTGATGGAAAACATTTATAAACAACGAGTTATCAGTCACACCAAACGAAATGACTCAAAGAAAGAAAAATGACCTTCTTTGTCCGGCCAAAAATGGATGCGCGTCCCTTGGAGGTCCTTTGAATCAGCAGGGAGTTCACGCGAGATTAATTTTGTCAAAGGCCTTCCATGAGAATATTTCTGCTTGTACTCCTTTCCATCGCGCCAGACTGTAACTTCCAGTTTCTGTCATAGGTAAATGCCAGAAAAGGAGAACCGAATTAGGCTAAACTCAAGGCCAATATCATCCTCTGACCTCTATTAGGTGTCTCCAACACTGAAGAATATCCGCTGGCATAGTCTTATTCATAGATGAAAAGATAAGATTATTTTTTGAATAGATGGAAGTTTGACACAGTTCAAAGGTCACTTCATCTTTGAGCTGATTGCTTTCTACCTTTCACTGAATATGAATGACGTGGCATGAATCACATTCAATATGTAAAAAATGTTAGAACTAGCTTCACTGCTTCAGTTCTTTCCCCTTTTCTGGAAGCTTTAATTTTACTTATTGAAAAACACAATACATGGAAGACTTGAGATTATTGAAGCTGAGCTATACATGATCTATGTTTTGCTTACAGAGGAACATTTAATTTCTAAAGGTTTCAGATGATTTACAAAAGAACAAAAACATTAGCACTAAAAAATTACCACTGATAATGGCTAACCCTACACTACAATTAATTTTCAAGAAATTATGTTAGGAGAGATTACATGGTAGGCCAAAATCACACGGGTAGCTGAATAGCATCTAAATACATTAGTCGATTTATAGTCTGGCATTAAATTAAGAAAAATATCACTAAAAACCAACATGAAACAAAATCAATCTTCTGATGACAAACCAAGTATCTCAAACTGGGAAATGCGGAAGAGTGACAATACTGGTGAGTATTGACACCACTGCAACATCTATCTTATTATGATGATATAAGTACAGGCAATGAGACTATACGTAGTGCAATATAAAAGAGAATCATTTCATAGAGATCACAATTAATTTTCAAGAAATTGCACATGATGCGAACAAGTTCCATCCTTCACAAATTTTGAGAATAAACGACATGGGTCGCCGTAAATATTTTCTCATCATTCCTACTTTAGATTTTTTTCTCAGTGATATTTTAGTCCTTTCACCTTTTCCTCTCATATATCTTTTCATCAAACAAGTTCAACCAACTCATTCATTCTATTATGTTGGTGCACTTATTTAGCAAAAATAAAAGGCAGATAACTGGAGACTAATCACCTACGTAACACAATTCAGGTTAATTTGACTGTCAGAAAGACTTCAAGATTACTGGAAAAGAAGTAAAAGATTCCAAATAGCATGGACAACCAGATCCATTATATGCCTGAAGAAAAATGTCCACAATGTTGAGATCTGATGAATCCGAGATGAATACCTCTGACAATGCATTAACGACTGATAGACCTACACCATGCAATCCGCCGGAAACGTTGTAACCACTACTTGTACCACCAAACTTGCCTCCAGCATGCAAAACCTGTAGTGATTATTTTTAAGCATGACTGAATTGCAAGCTATGGCAAAGATTTATCCCATTGTTTTTGTTTTCAATAAGCATTGTCATCAATTTAAATTCAACAATGAAACAACAAACATGCAAGGTGCAAAACATGACCCCTGAAACAATAGCATGTATAAATAACTCAATATAGCATTCATTCCTATCCGCTTCATAAATCAATGTGAACATGGGAGTATTGGGGGGAAACCGAAAACCTGCTTCCTTCGCTGGTACCATTGATTACAAAATACACAAAGAAATATCTTACAGAAGAACTATAGAAACTGACATTGTCAAGTCCAGATGATTCATTCACCTCCACATGTGAAACAAGAATAAATCTTGTAATATTAAGAAATTCTGAAACTTGGACAAGAGTACAACCCAAACCCTATACTCTTTTATCCTATTATCAGCTGTTATTAGTTAACCTGAAACTGATACTCAGAACTGATATTACAAGAGATTAGATAATACCGTCAAGACTGTCTCCAAAGAAGATTTCCTTGTGGCTGGATGCAAGTCGGTTGGAATCTGTAATGCACAAGAGTAAGGAGGTAAAGATAAGTTCACACAGCCCAACAAAGTTACAATTTCCAAAAATAGCATGGCAACTCACCCCACGCCCATTATCAGTGATGCTCACGGAATTGTCCGCCAATAGAACAACATCAACCTTTGAAGCAAATCCTGCTTGAGCCTCATCAATGGCATTATCCAAGATTTCATAAACCTTACAAAGAAGTAAGATCAACAAATTACTGACATAATTCCGGCAATCATCCGCTTAGCACATCACAAGAATGTATATTGCACGAAAAAAGAGAGAAATAAACCAAATGATGCAGCCCACGGAAGCCGGTGCTTCCAATGTACATGCCAGGCCGTTTCCTCACGGGGTCTAACCCTTCTAATACCTTGACAGAAAAGTTTAATCAGAAGCACTGATTCTGTATAGACACGCTCAGGTAAAAAAAAAGCGCAGCGAGGAAACATATTCATCTATGTAATTCACCTGAATCTGCTCTGACCCATATTCTTTTGAAACTTTACTCTCAAGAAAAGCCTCAGTGCTGATACTTGATGACATTAATGCTCTGGGAGACACTATATTCCATGGCAAATGCTTACTCGAAACACCTCTTAAATTATCACTCACCCTGAAACAAACAAGGCCGTAAACAAAGATAACAAACAATAACGCATGAGCTAGAATCAAGAAAAAGTTAAAAGAAAACTTTTCCACACCCTAATGCTCGAAATCGCACATTTCGACATGGCTACACCATTGGTGTTCTATAAAAATGCATACCCCCACGCAATTACTTGAAACTAGGTTACGATTCAGTTTCTAATTCCAGTTCACGAAAACCAAAACGAGGACAACTTACAGCGTAGATGGAAAGCCGCTAATCCTGTTAAATTTCTGAAACTTTCATAAAATTGACTACTAAAATACAGAACCCTGGTACTCTGACGTTGTCCCATAAGTTTCCAAGGATAAATATTAGTAAAACTTAAACTTGATATTCCCATAGTCCTTGAAGATTATAAGCATCTTTCGCTTGAAAGCGCTGCCTTAAGCAAGTGGGTGCTTAAACACTTATACATCAAGTAAAATTTATGTACAGCACCTAAAAATAATGAACAGGCACACACACACGCTGCACAACCCAACACGTATTTCGTTTCTCCAATATTTTCCAGGGAAACCCGCAAAAGAAACTAGCTCAAAAAATCGATACACCCCAACATGATATTCAAGAAATGGAAATTGATTCACCTGCTGATATGAAGTACAGAGGGTCGTGCAAGGTTCGAAGAAACAGTGATACTACATTTACCATCGAAGTTAAGAGTGTGAATGAAAGAAGAACACAAGAAACGTAAGGCCATGCGTTTCGCAGATAAGGTTGGCCTCAGTAGCAGAGCCATTAACGTAAAACCCTTCGCCCTTTTTCCTTCCTTCTTAAAAATGCCGTATCGGGAGAACGATGGTGCTTGGTTCTGAGGTATAGAAGAGCGGGCGAAGATAAAGGTGCAAACTTGTAAACCTCGGCATCAATGCCCGAAAATAATTACAATTTCAAATATTTGTTTATAGATGAAAAAAATAAAGTAAAATTAGATATTTTAAATTTATTTCTTACATTTCTATTATTAACAATAAAACAATAATTGAAATATATGAATTTCAAATTCATCTTCCTAAATACAATCTAAATTAATTGAGCCAAAAGTTTTTTAAGCGGCTTTGAAAAAATATTTGATTTGTTTTTAAAATTATCGAATTTGAATTGTATTTGAACATGTTCGAATTATTTTTCAAGCAAATTCAAGTCAAATTATTTTGTTGAGGTTTAATATTTTTTTAATATATTACAATTATATATTAAATAAAAATATTTTGAGCTTTTATTTTTCGAGTAACTCGCAGTATATTTGAATGTACAATCTGAACTTTAACTTGAGCTCGAATATATATAATTCGAGTCGAATCAAACTTTAAATTTTTTTTTCATATTCTGCTTTCTTCGATCGTCTTATGATTTTCATGATTTTTAGCCCTCAAATGTAAATATCTCTACTTTCACCACAATTACATATTGACCTAAGATTCGATGATATTGAATTTGGTAGAGTTTGAATATTCATCTTGTAACTTTACATGTGCTAGTCCGGTCGAGTATCATTGAATCCCTCAAAATAATATATCACATTTTTCATTAAATTTTTTTTTCGAAAGATAATATCGTAATCTCTATTTAAATTCATTTTGATCAAAATTTCCTTAATAATTTTATAAAAAATTTCATAATTATGTGGACATGAACATTTAATCTCTATTTATATCTATTTCGATTAAAATTCATTAATAATTTTATTAAAAAATATATAATTATGTGGTCATGAACATTTAGAATAAAATTGAACATTCTCAATAATAATTACATCATCTTCTTCTTTTAGTTTGTTCATAATATAACTTTGAATAATTTTTTATCATCATTGTCGTTCACATGTGTGTGTGAACTAAGTGATCATGAATATAATTTTTTTTTATTTATGAGATATTTTGTGAACGGTCCACGGATACATATATTTGAGACGAGTAAACTCAATTTATATATATATTTAATATAAAAATTATGTTTTTCATAAATTGGACCGAATCAGATATTCATCTAATAAAATTAACAAATGGGACAATTTCATAAAAGTCTTTTTGGTTTCTTTAATTAAAATTATTCATCAACTTATTTATCCATAAAATGAAAAGTAATATGTAAGTAATTTATATGCAAAAACTTGTGTGATGAATATGTAATATTTATCCATAAAATCGATTTTTTCAGTTCATCATTCAAGTGAGCTGATATAACATTTGGCAAAAACTTGTGTGAGACGGTCTCACGGATCGTATTTGTGACATGAATCTCTTATTTGGGTCACTCATGAAAAAGTATTACTTTTTATGCTAAGAGTATTATTTTTTATTGTGAATATGGGTAGGGTTGACTCGTATCACAGATTATGATCCATGAAACCCACTCCTAACATTTTATTGTATTTGAAAACTGATTCGATGGGCTTATTATACATTAGTTAATCAATTCCATATCTATAAATTGAGTTTGATATTTTTTGCAAAAAATAATTTGTACAACACAAGAAAATAAGATAAATGATATTATCTTACTAAAGTTTAAATGATTTTTTGTTTTAAAAAAAACATATATTCCTCAATTCGGGTTGGAATCGAGTATGGATCCGCCCCGTGACCGTCGTAACCAATCACAGTCCCTATAAATTTTGGGAATCTATTTTTCTCTTGAATGTTCGGGATCCCGTCGGATAGAGATATGATATCTCAAGTTTTTTTTTATAAAAATAATTAATAGAGACTCTCCATACACATATTGAATATAGATAAAGCATGCCAAACTTTTAAGGTAAAAATCAACGAGTTTTAAATGGCCCACGATTCAATAAGCCACGAATCAGTAGAAGCAAAAACTAAAATATCTAGCAAATCCAATAAAGTGTCTTGGTTAATCCAAGTCATGAGTAAGTTAGGAACAAAAATTTAGTAAGTTTGTATTACATCACAAATAACTGAATTAGCTCGATTTTATGGTAGATGAGATTCTATTTATGTGGGTACTACATTCACTTCATTTCAACGGGTAAGATCTTGTCACACATACAATTTCAAAAAAAAAAGTGGGTCTTATATATACATAGACAAATCTTGGTCATCCATCCTATCACGGAGGCAATGTCCACATAAATAGGATGAAATAAACTCGGTTTTATTTAGAAATCAAGAAATTAAGGAATAACTCCCCTCTCATAATAATGACATTAGAGTCTACAATTTAGGAGTGGTAATTCTTCATAAATATGAAATTCTAAATTTCAATTGATATTAAGTGTGTACTAAATGAGGATTTATGACCAGAAAATCTTAAATTATGAGTCATGGAAGAAAATATGATGATTATGTAATAAAGATATTATTATTATAATATACTGAAAATGCGGGTATGACAAAAAATTTTATCGGACGAAGATTATACGCCTGATATTTCTCTCAATATCGATCGAGACGGGAAAAATTCCAACAACTTGGATCGGAAAAACAGAGTGTCTAAATATTTTCGAGGTGAAAACGAGATGATATGTGTGATAAGTCGATATTTTAAGGATTTTATAACACATACTGAAAAAAACTAAAAAAACAAACATACGCCTTATCTCACAAATGTTGAAATTATTTAAAAGACAACAAATAAAAAAAACCCAAAGTTTATTGCAATTTTTCTCTTAGAACCTTGAAATTAAACGATATTCAACCCGACAATTTATATTTTAATTAATTAGTAATAATCCTTTTTTCGTTTGTTGTTTTATTAATTATTAATATCTTTATTTAATTAAAGGAAAAATGATTTCCCTCCCTCATTATTTTCCTCACATACGAGCCTGTGAACGCACGCTTCCTCCACTTTCTTCGATAGATCAAGATACTCGTACTTCTTCTTCGCTATTTGATTCATAAACCTAACCAAAAGTTTCACAAATTTTAGACTCGGTGCTTTTGATTTGTGGTTGTACGTTGAAAAATTACTGTGGGGAAAGAGGAGTTTGGGGCGTGACTGAGCTAATATTGAAAACTGACCCTTTTTGTTGGGTTGTAGCAGTTACAATTGACAGTTGTAAGACAGTGGACGTGAACCCTAGTCTCTTGATGTTTTATATGGGTAAATTCGACCGCCCCTTAAAAGAATTTTACCGTCTGGTGTGGTGCTGACCTGGGTTTGTCTTTGGATTTATTTTGTTTTTCTCGTTGTGGGTTTTCGGATTAAATCCTCAAGCACAGGATTTTTTGTGGCGGCTTCTTATATTTCTGGATTCTTTGCTGTGCGGTGCTGCTGAAATTTCCTAGGTTTTTGCTGGTTCTGTTGTATAATCTACTTTGTGGATTATTCTTCTCGAAACCAAGATCTTCTTGGATTCCTAGGATTTTGATTTTCACTAGATTTACTGGCAATTTTCATAAATTTCGAGTCATCATTCTGGTCGTTGTAGTTTGAATCTCTGCATGCTTATTATCTGGGGAAATGGTGAATCGTGGCACCAGCAGCAACAATAGTAATCCAGCCGATGGGAATAGGAACCTATCAACTGCTTCTTTAGGTGCTGGTGGAGGAGCTACACGGTCATGGGGAACCACTGTTTCTGGTCAATCTAGGACGACAAGCGGAAGTGTGGGTTCTCCCTCGAGCCGAAGCGAGTCTGCGGTGGCAACTCCAGTCAGTGAGAGCACTTGCCTTCGGTTGAACAATCTTGATATCCAAGGAGACGATGCTGGATCTCAGGGGACATCTGGGTGAGACGTTGAGCCTTTCATTTCACTTCATTGAGCTGCAGGCCAGAGGCCTTTAAAGCTAGTATAATGCGATTTATAATCACTTGAACCTTGCTGATTAGTTTTGTGGATTTATAGTTTCAAATAAAAAAGTCAAAGAGTTTAAACATTGCAGAATTGTTGCAGTGAGAAGAAGACCTTGTTGATATGCAATGAACATTGTAAACCACGTGCATCCGAGGAGTTTAGGAAAAGGACAATATAGGTTGTGGGTTTATACACCATATTATCCTAGATTTAGGAAACTAGTGGGATCACTATATTTCATACCACTGCATAAAAAAATTGAACAAAAAGGTTTTTTTTAACATTATTTGTGCCAATGATTGAGCTATAGTTCACATGACTAACACAGAAAAAGTTGAATTAATTGTGTGTAACCATGCTGATCACTACTCACAGCTAGAAGAACTTTTGGAATGTTTACAAATGTGAATGCCGTCTCTGACAGTGAGAATCTTCTTTCCCTTTGCAACTGTAATTGTATCATACTTTTTTTAAACAGCAAAGGTAAGAAGAAGAGAGGTCAGCGTGCTGTTGGCGGCGATAAGGGTGGTCGAGGGCTTCGCCAGTTTAGCATGAAAGGTTTTTGTTTGTCATATGTTCTTATTCTGTTTCATTCTTTCTGAAATTGTTACCTACGCAGCATGTTTGAATGAACATTTCTAAGTTTATTCTTTGTAGATAGTTGTCCGGCGAGATTGCATTCAAGAGATGGTGTATATAACTAACATAGTACCTTCTGCTTTTTAAGACTAAATAAACAAGACAAAGAATGGGTCAAATTTGGGAAGCCAATGCAGAATTTAACATGAAACCACATCTTTGTGAAATTTATAAGCTTTAATTTGTGCATAGTAATTTATCCTCTCGTTCTTCACACATGGGAATGACACAGAATTATGGCGACTTTGGTCACAAAATAATTTTGTTTTCAAAGTGTCTGTTATTGTTGGGCACGACTATATTTGGTTAATAAAGTATTGATGAACTAATGATCAGAATTCATACGTTATTTGGCAGTTGCACATTTTCTTAGTCGGGTTTCTGTTAGGCTGGCATCAGGTATGGTTCACATTTTTTGAGTTAGAGGGCTACTCTATAAAATAATTAACAAATGGGTAATAAAAGCAAGTTAAGGAATTCATGTGGTTTGGTCAACAAGCCTTAATTTGTGTGAGCGAGTTACTGTTCAGCTGTAATAGAAAGAATTTAGAATGTGCTTGATACTATTATGCAAATCCTCAAGGATGTACCCATAACTAGTCAATCAATTCCTTTTAGCTATAATCTTGACATTCTCTAGAAGTTACCATGTTGATGGCCTACAAATATTTGTCCATCATTAGCTTGTGCGGTAGATTATTCTTGGACTTCTTAAGCTAGTTGGTCCTGAACAGTAAACATGTAGCCTTCCAGAAACCCATTCTACCCATGCTTACAAAATTTGTTCATCGCACCTAATCAGAATTGTGAAGTATAAGGCTGTTAAATAATAAACAATGTTGTAAATGGCGGTGGCGGGGCGTTCAGTGACCACGTACCACCTTGGCCGCTTAGATGATTGAATTTTTTTATATTTAATTTTATATGATCATGCAATATATGCATAAATTAAATTATGTTTATTAGAAACTAAAAGTAATAACCTAGTGGGCTGGCCTGGCGGCAGCAGCGATTTGAGGTGGAGGAGGTAGGACTTGTGGGTGATTGGATCGGGATCATGTTTTGAAGACATAGATTATAATATATTAGTAACTATGATTTTTTATATTTTTATGGACCTTTTACCCGCCCACCTAACCCGCCCCATCTCACCTCGACCACCTACATTACCGCCTAGGAGAAAGGTGGTGCGCCTGAAGGCGCCATCTGCCTAGGCGACCGCCTCGGCCGCCATTTAGACCACTGACAATAAAAGATCAAGTTGCAGTGTTGAGCAATCTAAACATAACTTACAAATGTGGTAGCAGTGGTGCGTAGCTTTTTGGCAGATTTTTTGTGGGCCATGTGCGGCAATTACATTACCAACTAAATGATTCCGTGCGGTTTGCAGACATGAGAACAAGAGGTAACTAGGCAACCACAAAGTGTAACAAGCTATCCATGAGGTCTTAGCCAGAGCCAAAATATAAAGTATACAATGGGTAATATTATGTTTAGTTGGTTGCGTAACTTAATAGACTAATGATTACCTTCCCTCCTACTTATCATAGGAGATCAAACCTTCTATGTGGAGGCAATGGTTTGTCCTCTGCTACATTGTTGAGATGGAAAAGCTGGAAAGAACTTTTTAAATACAGAATTATAACAAGATACTGCATGTCTCTTTTATGGGATTAGAATGGTTAATTTACTTACCTTATTCAAATTGATACTTTGTATGATGTAGAACTAGAGAACCAATGGGATATCAATTCTAATATATATGCTTACTTTCTTTAAATTGATTACGAAGGAACAACCAATTCATTCATGTGTTATATGGGCTCTAATTGCCTTGTGAATTATCTTGCATCGTTAAACTGGTAACAGTTTTCCGTTTATGCTTATCGCAAAGCATTGAATGCTATTCTGCTGTACGTAGTACAAAATCTGACATGGTCATGTAGACTTAAGGGTGTGTAAAATAACTAATAAGTAAGTTTGGGTTTTGTTGTGTTTCACTCTTAAGAAATCTTAAAAAATTTATGTCATTATCACCACTTCGTGGTTCCAACTTCCAAGAAGGAAATTATAGTAGGGAATAGTTTTAACTGTAAGAGATAATAGTTTAACTAAAAACACAAATCAAGTGGTGGCTATTATTGTGGCTTATCAGTTATCAAAATTTTATTTCATTATGACTCTTTATTTGGGTTGAGTAATGGTTAATCTTTGTTTTCGTTGTGGATAGTGTGCGAGAAAGTTGAAAGCAAAGGGAGAACTACATATAATGAGGTCAGATGGCTTACGTAAATTCCCTCTGTTTCCCTTTTTGTTAAAGTTAATCGCAAAATTTCTCTATCCTGCCTCTGGTTTATTCAATTTGGGTATTGCTCATGATATCCTAATTGTCATGATGGTTTGATATTAGAGGAAATGTTAAGAGGTCTGGAGTCATGTGCTATTTGTCTACTTCTGTATTTATTTGGCATTTTCCAATTTGTGGTGCCGTATGGTGGTTTAATCCTGCAACTTGAACCATTTCAATCACTGTAATGACGTCTCTATCCTTTTCTATCTGAATCTGACAAATAATGTCTCCTCAGGTCGCTGATGAACTTGTCGCTGAATTTGCAGATCCTAGCAATTGTGTAACATCTCCAGATCAGGTTTGTTACTGTTTTGGAAATTTAGTTTTATATCATGTTTTGCTGCAAAACCTGTTGTCCAGGCTTTAAATTTTGACCGTATGGCAGCAACAATATGATGAGAAAAACATACGTCGAAGGGTATATGATGCTTTAAATGTGCTAATGGCAATGGATATAATTTCTAAAGACAAAAAGGAAATTCAATGGAAGGGTCTACCGCGGACTAGTCTGAATGACATCAAAGAACTTAAGGTTAGATTTCCATTCCTTCTTTTTACTATGTTCTTTGCCTTTTCCATTTCATCACATGGATGGGCCATTTTTTTTCTGGATTCACCCTTACTGTGCGAAATAATTTTTATTTACATTAGCCTGCTAGCTAATTCATCCCAACGGAATAAATTGACTGCAGACTGAAAGTCTTGGACTTAGAAATCGAATTGAAAAGAAAGCAGCATATTTGGAAGAGCTCGAGGAACAAGTAATATTTCTTTCTTGTGTACACTAACTGCTTCACTGAGGTTCATTAGAATTTGATTTAAGATTTCTTTCTTATGTAACCGACTACTTCACTGTGGTTCATTTGAATGTGGTTTCTTGATGTGTAACTTAATTTCATTTTTTCCATAGTATCACTTCTTTCAATTTCTCCATTCCAATTCTTTGCTGCAGTATGTCGGCCTTCAAAACCTGATACGGCGGAATGAAGAACTATATAGCTCAGGAAACACTCCAAGTGGTGGAGTGGCATTGCCTTTTATTTTGGTTCAGGTAGAGTTGATTGTTATTTCTGTCAACATTGGCACATGCTTTTTCAAAAAGAAACTTTAATTTTGTGATGTTTGTTATACATGCATGTCTGAGCTCCTGAAATTATCGACCAAAAAAGGTTGAGTTCAAGCTCTTTGAGCTCAAAATAAATTTGTTCGGCTCGTGAGCCAACTCACATTCTCAAATCAGGTTTATGAAATCTGTTCATAAATATGTTTACATCTCAAATCATGAGGTTGGCTCGCGTTCAAGCTCGTGAACTCTTTCATGAGCTCTATATATAAAATTGTATATGTTAATAACATTAATACCACATACATAAAAGTAAAAATATTAATTTTATTGTATCATTATTTAAATATAAAAATTATTTTTGAGCTTGAAAGCTCATGAACAACATTTCAGCTCAAGCTCGGATTCTATCCCTTTGGCTCTTGCTCAAAATAAATTGGTACATTCATGATTGGCTCTTTCTTGGCTTTTCTCTTGGTGTTAAATAGTATTGATAATTCAATATATGTATTAAGGTTTTTTTCCTCATCAATTAATCATGATTGAAGTGCCCTTGGATGTTTAGCATTTATGGGGACTTTCCATCAACAACCTTGACATTCATTCACATAAGGCGAAGTGAAAATTCAAACAGTGCATGGAAAGAACATCATCAAAATTGATTTTGCCTCATTATTTTCTTTTGTATTTCTGATAAAGGACGTTGTAAAATGGCATACTACATTCGGAGAAGCTTTTGACCAGGTTGCACTTACATGAAGATAAACTATAATAGTGATATCTTGTGTATAACCATGCTTATGGTTTTTATTCTTCATCGAGTTTGTTTTCATGATCGTTTGAAATAGAGCTAAAATGCACTTTTGGATATCATTCTTATATTTGCTTTTTAAAAATTATAGACTCGTCCTCATGCCACAGTGGAGGTGGAAATATCTGAAGATATGCAGTTGGTGCATTTTGATTTTAATAGGTAAGGAATTTTTCAAGGCATTTGCCCTGAGTATGTGATTAACTGAAGGAAAGTTTCTGTTGCATGCCACACATTGACTTTTAAAGAATGTTTTGAGCGACTACAAAAGACGTGATGATGCACATATATTTTTATGACATATTTTGTACCCCCAAGCCATTTAAGTGCATTTTTCTTCTGGGTTTTTTACAAGCTTGGATTGCATTAATTTCAAATTTTATGTGGCCCCACACTGTACATGCGTTGAATTGAATCAACATGTTTAAGGAAACAATGATTCCAATGTTCCTAACACAAGATTCTTTCATTTCTTTGCAGCACTCCTTTTGAGCTACATGATGATTATTACATTCTCAAAGCAATGAAATTTTGCGAAAAACCAAGCGATGGAGGGGAGAGTTCCCATGTGCCCAATTACCAACCTCAAATCCCTCATCCTTCAACATCAAACATTCCGGCCATTCCTCCTGCCTCGCCTTCCCTTCCTGGAATATTGAAGGCACGTGTTAAAAATGAGCATTAGTTTCTCACACCTTCTGTACATCATGTAAAAATATGAAATTGAATCGTGTGCGCTCATTTGTAGCTTTTCACCACCTTAAGAAATTTTCACTCAACCATAGAAAATGGAAGGTTTTAGGACTCCCTTTTTGCTTCTCTGATCATCTAGCATTTTCATTAGTTCATAGAATCGTATCCAGGTTTTTCATTTCAGTTCTTGGTATCTGTATATATATGTGTGCGTGTAAGAACTTGTACCAATGACAGAGATGAGTCAAATTTGACCTTTCTTTATAAATGATCATCCACTGATAGGCACTAAAGATCACTTACAAGTATTGCTATGCTCCGGGGGTTCTGGTAACTTAATTTTCATCATCTTGTCTCCGTTTAGCTCGGAATGAAATGCATTTTTTTGAATACATTTGTGGTGTTTATGGGTGTTTCTAGGCCAACTTCCTCAATTTTGTTTTGCGTATCAACCTCAGAGAAAAAGCTTTATTTAGATATATCTCATGAAGTTTGTTGAAAGTACTGATGTGTTATTACACATCAATGTCTCGTTGGTTTCTTGTCAGCACCACATCACAAAACAGTTATAATTTTCACAAAAAAATTTAAACCGACCGAAACAACATAAATAATCAAAATAACAACAAAAATTTAAGATAAAAAATCCAATTTTCTCTTTATAAATATTCAAATAACGAAAAATATAGACATCAATGGAAAATAAAGAAGTATTTTTATTTAAGCTTCTATTAATTTTTTTTTTTTAAATGGCGTCTCAAACCTAAGTCATTACAAGTACCCAAAAAAAAGGGTACCGTGTGTTACGTGATAATGTATCAAATAATTTTTTGAAGTGTCTATGACAAAACAAGTCTCCAGACATCCTTTCCAAAATCGGCACGAACCAGCAAACCAAAAGGTTTTGCCATAATCAGGTATCAATCAATTAGTAAAATTGTTGAATAAACATTGCCGTAAAGTATGGCAAATTTGTAATTTAATCCTCCCTATTCTCAACTAATTCATCGACCAAAAAAAGTTTATCAAAGCATTCTGAACACCTAAAATAACATAGATATTTGCACGTCACTTCCAGTTTGTAGAGGCTTCAATGCTCGAATAATCGTCAAATTAGGAATTTCTTTTTTTACTTTTTTCTGGCAATGTTCTAACCATGCCATCGGCAAACCACTTCAAGAAACCTTCTTCAACAGCCTCTCGCATCCAAGCATGTCTGCAGCATGCAATGGCTTCAGGAATGGTTAGCCAACTTCTTTCTCTCTGGCTTTTTTCTGGCCAGGATTCGAGTTCCTCCTCCACATACAAAGCATACATGGAAGCTCTACACAAACCTTCTGGACTGTATTCATCCTGCAGCGTTTTGCTCTTGAAGCTGTAGCATCCCAGATAATGCTGAAATAAAACAACGCATAGTTTTAAGCTCTGATTTTTTAAAGAAACATCATGATATTCACATTGCAGAACAAGGGGACAAGAAAATAATAAAAAGTACATCATGATCATAGAGCTCTTCATGGTTATTAGAGGCCTAAATAACAGCAGATGTCAGTGTCTAAGCTCAAGTGTGGGCTTTGCCGAAGTGGGTTGAACTAATTTAGATGTACTATAAGAAGTTTGTCATAAGGCATCTAATTGTCATAAGACAATCAAGATCCAAAACACGCAAACAGTTAACAGCAATTCCAGAACTTCATGTCTAGAAAAAAATACTTGAAAAAAGAATGTTAGGAAAAGTTTGAGGCTTTATTAGGCCAGGAAATCCTATCAACACCGTAGAACTTTTATGCCTAAAAAATAATGGGAAAAACAATAAAATAAGTACAATAGGCGCTAATTGGCTTTAATTTTGAAAATTGTTTTACTTCCCTGAGAATGTGCTAGGCTTGCTTTTTATGCACTAACACCTGAATCCACCAACAAAGAAACTACAGGGGTGGTGCTCTCGAACTCAAAAATTAAAGTGTTGATCATGTTAATATAAGTGGGGTTACTTCATTGTCGTACAAACATGTCACCTTATAAGCAAAACTGAGGCATTGCTTTAGTAGAACAGAAACCGAATTTTATCAATAATCATACATATATAACCTTAGGTCCTTAGATCAGAAACATAAATGATAAACAAACATAAGAGGGAAAAGAACTTGACATTATATGTTACCATTAAATCCCCTCGAACTCCCGCCTCCTCTACGGCTTCCCTAACTGCTGCCTCCTCAACTGTTTCATCATTCTCCCATCCACCCTGTAAAGAAAAACAGAAGAAGCACAATGATGGTAGCATTGCCACTATCATATTTATTATTCATTTAATGTCACATAGTTAAGAGGCACACGTTAAAATTAAAGAAGAATATCTTAATCAAATTGATTCACAGGTTTCCAGTTTTTGGATGTAGACATATTTAAAAAAAATTGTATTCAACAAATTCTCAGTTAAAACAATTTAAATGATTTTCCCGACCAGCGACAAATTATTATCATTTAATTCAACATATAAATCACATAATCTCATAGAATACTTGGTATGGATACACAAAAAATTTTCACCTAAGCAAGATCAAACAAATGTGCGGTATAAGCAAAAATATTCTCAGTATAATATTCACAACAATCACGATAGTAGTTTTTTAACCATTTTGATTTCAAGAATTAATCCTTAATATCAAACCAATATGATTGCGTTCAATGAATAGTTATCTCTGAACATAAATATACTGCAATGACAGGAGAAAATGGTATTTGGGCTGAACTCAAGGAAAACAAAACCAGCTTCATATTTCATTAGATGACCAGTCAAAGCCATACAGATAGGCACTCAAGGCTTGCACCAAGGAAAGGTCGCATAACTATCAACTTAACAAACAAAGCAAAGTCAAAACAAGAAACTTAAATTTAGATCGTCAAAAAAAAATCCATAAGATGCTTTCACTGTCCCTCAGTATATACACCCAGTTACAAGTAAAAAAAGTCCGTTTTCCCTGCAATCTTCTTGTCTAAAGCATTTTCTAGAATACTATCAATAAAGGATAAAAAAAAATGTGACCAGGATAAACTTGTCAGCAACAAAAGAATGTCATAAACATAAAAAGACAACAATAAATGAAAATGCTTCATCACTTCTAACTATTTAGATGTGCTTGCCCACAACTCACACCTTGGGAAATAGAAGACCAGGTCCACTAGTAGAATTGATCATTAGTACTTCAACTATCATCTCAGATGAATCACCTCCATTGTTTTCCACATTAATACATTTGAATGGAATACACCTGAGAAAGAATGTACCAGTCAGAAACGAGAAACTATACTGCATGTTTATTCATATGAACAAAGTTACCAGGGCAGACTACTTATAAGAACTGAAATAATGCACGATGATGTGAATTGTCTTAATCTATGATTAAGGGAAACTTCTGAAATTTCTTTTGCCTTCATATCCATTATTAATATATTCACAACATCAGTACAGGTAAGACAAAGTGCAGGAAATATCAAAGGAGGTTCACCTAAGTATATTCATGCACAAAACAAGACACACTAGCACATGAATATCGATGCAAATATCATCCACCTTTATCAAATTGATTGAAAGTACAAGCATAGGTGGGAATAATTACAAACTTAGGATTCATCCACAAAAGATAATCAATCAAAATGGTAGCCAGCAATTTGCAACAGTTGATTCTGCATGTAAGCACACTTCAATCGTGTAACATGGACATTCACAATCTTTTTATGATTCATCTTGCTTGTCAGAGAGAGAAACCAAGTTCTCAAAAATCAAAATTTAAAATGGTCATACACTGATACACATTGAAGAAAGTGCATACAGAGCTTCTTTCACCCTAGCAGATTTCTAAGGTTGAGAAGAAATTAACTTTTTCTGTTGATTTAGCGTAATGGCCTATTAATTATACCAATCGAAACTTGAGATGAGCTGATTTCCGGGTGACACGTATGAAAATGAAACTCTGAATCCTTTTTCTCTAACTTCCCATGTTCTCTACCACCAAAAAGGTATTGTGATTGCAAAATTATCAAAACAAATCTAAATTAAGGAACGGGATTATAGTCATCTCAACATGGTCCAGAGAGTGAACATAAGAACGATTAACAAAAAGAAAATTAAAGCATTAACAACAACAAATACCAGCCAAAACAAGAGGATAGAATCCTAGGTTCTATATCACATGCATTTCACCATCTATGGGATTGAATACACATGCATGAAGTTAAAACCTTGACAATCTAATCAACATTTTCTCCTAACTAAACAAAACCCAGCAGCAAATAATACCTCGAGAATCAAAGGAACGAAATATAAAACCCAAAAGCAACACATTTCCTTAATCAAACAAAAACCCAATTTTGAAATCGAATCAATAAAATTTCCAGGAAACGTCCAAAACCAATCCCTAGCTGAAAAAAATTGAAGCGAAACTCACATGCAAACGAACACACGTCAAAGTATGCATGCATGTATATATACACACGAAACGGTGAGCGAAAGGAAAAATACCCAGCAATGAGGCGGTAACCATCCTCGTAACGCTGCTGATGCCGACCAGTTCGAGCCACCAATTCAGACATTTATTCAATAAGAATAATAATGAGAATCAACAAAGAAACGATTAACGTGAACGAAGTTCGAATCTACCCCTCTGCCTGTATATATACAACAATCAAAATCCGCCCTTTATTGATAAAAAGGAATAAAAAAAAAATCACGATGGGCATTAGGAACCCCGCATTACTCCTCAATATCTAGTCTAATTTCTCCAAAAAAAGAACCCAAAATTTCCTCATTGCTTTCCGAAAACCTATTTTTAGGAAAAAGGGGAGAAAAATTAACGTGAGTTAATGGGGGAGAGCGCAGCGAATGAATCGGAGCATGTTTTTTGGGAAATTTTGGAGTCCTCGGTCAATTTTTGGTGCTTCGAATTTGGGAGGTCGGTTATATATACATAATAAAATATTATTTTCAAATTGCATTCTTTTCTTTATTTCCTCCACATGCGTTGAATGACGGTTATACCCTTCCCCGATTTGGCAGGCTGTGTCGATTCTTTCGAAGGACAGTTGTGTACTTTCCATTGAGAAGAAGCTTTCATGATTCGAGCCGTTAGCCACGTCATTCCAGCTTGTAGAATTACCTTTTTATCACAAAAAATTAGAGACAAAAACAAAATTAATGGCTACTATTAAGAAAATCAAGATTTTAATTTATCTTTGTATTTCGAATGCGATATATGTCATAGATGATGTGTAGTGTGTATTGTGACGGTTAGAACTTTGCCTTTGTCTTAGTCTGAAGATACTCAGCGTAGTTGTATTGTACTTGTACTATTCTTTTTACCTAATTTAATGAAAATAATTTCATTAAAAAAAAATTACAGATTCAACAATGTTTGGATTTTTATGAAGTTTTTCCACTCTGGTGGGTATCTTGACCTCTAAAGAGAAGGGGTAGATTGAATAAAAATGTGCATATAAATAGTTAGTTGGTGCAACGGTGGATCGCATAGAGACACTAAAGTCATATGTGTACAAATTCAAACATTCATTGGAAGTGATTTTACATGCATTTGACTCACACACCACTTTTCATGCCTTCACTCTGCAAAAATATGGCACACCAAATTATACCATGAGGCATGCTTTCAACCCCATATAATTGCCAATTGTGCTAAAAAAATGAAAATCACCATCAGCATTGAAGTAGAGTTTCCAGAAGAAGAAAAAAAAAGGAATACATGAAATATGAATGACTTTTAAATAATATTTCTCTACAATAGCATCACTGACAGTTAATTGAATAAAATGAGACAACACAAGAAGCAAAAACTTGAGAGGGTGACAAGGAATGTAAAAGACTTAAGTATGTTGTCACGAAGAATTATTTCTTTGCAAAATATGAATGCCCATATTTTGCAGGGAATGAGGAGAAATTCTAGAGCAAAAAGGCAAGGCAAAATGTAGCAGCGGAGGGTTAGAAATTCAGTCGACGAATCATGCTCAAGATTTTTGTCAGCAATTTTAGTGATTCCATCAATGGGAATAAGTAGTTGTTACGTAAAGCTTGCCTAAACCTTGCCAAGTTCTGGATTTTTTATCTTGTGTGTCGTTTCACGTCTTGGTCGGCACCCTTTGTTCCCCCAACAAAAATTGTCATTCGGAACTTCTTAAGCCTGGGTATTGATGCATGGATCTTTTCATAAACAGGCCACAACAAGGGTTGATTCTATTTTACATGTGGGGGCACTACCCCATGATAAGATCAAGGGCCCAAATTTAGCCACACATACATGAGGTCCACTAATTTTTTTAAAATCACATATGTGTGTGAATCTTGTCCATCTAAACCATGTGGGGGCATGTAGCATCGAAGCAACCCACAACAAGTTACCTGTAATTAAATATCTGTCATAAGGTAAGACAAACTTTAAACTAACTGTCTGTGCTTCCAACACATGGAGCATTTCCAACGCTTTCAGTAAAAAGTTACTTCCAACTAAAAAAGAACAAATAAGCCAGCCATGTATATCTTTACACAGTAACCTGGTACGAATGAATGAATAGACCAGCAATGGATACTATATCTAACCTATACAAAATGGTGAAGGGGAGCGGGTCGGATAGGGAAAATTCTCCGCGACACCCAGTCCAGCAATATGCATTTTGTTGTTCAATCTCTCACTTTACGAGTGAGATGAACCGAACCGTCAATTCACAAAAGCCACCTGACATCACTGAATTAGCCTTGGTGATAATTAAGAATATGCTACATTAACTTGTAAATAATCTGCCAGTTCAATGAATTCAATCAATGACACTCGCCTTGGTGTGCGTGCTCCTTGCATCCAAGTTAATAACCAACAGGCTTAACAATTAGGCGTGACAATTTCTGGAATTATTATCTTCAATACCACCAGTCACTTGCCAACTTCTAAATACAACTTTCCATGGCGTCCAGCACGCAGCATTGCTCACTACATGCTGTTAGTAAATCTAATCCTTCATAAACAACAGATCCTTCAGGATGGGTTCTATCACCAGTAAAAAACACATGCAAGCCACTTCCAAGTTCAATCCAGCTGCAACCCGGTGACTTCTTCACATCCTGTTGCTTCATCGTTTTTCTCAAGATTGCCACCTCTTCATATCTTCCGGTCTCTCCATAAATATTTGACATCAAAATGTAATTTCCACAATGCTCTGGGTCAAGCTCAAGAACCTGTTGGGTGGCAATCTCAGCCAAGTTAGCATTTCCATAGAGGCGGCATGCGCCCAAGAATGTCCTCCACACCACTTGATTAGGTTTGATTGGCATATTCGACAACAACTTAAAGGCCCCCTCAAGCTGTCCAGCTCGACCAAGCATGTCAATCACACATGCATAATGCTCAATAGCTGGAGCAACACCATATCGAGGCAGCATTTCTGCGAGAAGTTCTTGACCTTGACCCACAAATCCAGCATGGCTGCAGGCTGCTAATACTCCGATGAATGATATCTCATCTGGCTCCAACCCAAACTCACACATGCGGTAAAACAGATCCAATGCCTCATTTCCATACCCATGCATGCCATATCCCATTACCATAATGTTCCATGATGCCACATCCTTAACTTTTATCTTGTCAAAAACCAAGTGTGCCTCTCTCATACTCCCACATTTTGCATACATATCCATAACTGCATTTTCAATATATGTACTACCCACCTTGATCAATCCATGTATTGTCATATAGCCATGAATATCTCTACCATGTGTTAGTGCTGCTAAATTTGAGCAAGCAGGAAGCACAGCAGTGACAGTCACTAAATCGGGCTGAAACCTAGAGCTTAACATACCCTTCAAAAGCCTCAAAGCTCCATCATGATCGCCGCATTGTTCATAAACACTTATAATGGAGTTCCATGAATACATATCCTTCTCAATGCAGCTGTCAAAAACCTTCCATGCATCTGCAAGCTGCCTGCATTTTCCATACATATCAATCAACGCGTTTGAAACGGCAGTATCCAAATTATACCCCATTTTTATTCCAAATGCGTGAATTACCTTCCCATTATCAACTTCTCCAGCCAATGCGAGAGCTGATAGTACGCCAGTAATAGTGAATTTGTTAGTTTTGACCCGAATGTCTGCCATCCTCCTAAAAATCATCAAGGCCTTACCGAACTCCCCAATATGCACGTACCCATTAATCATAGCATTCCAAAGCACAACATCATCTCTCTCAGGCAATCTATCAAACACTTCAGTTGCCTCGTTAATCAATCCAAATTTCAAATAACTATGCACCAGTGCACTCCCTATAAACAAGTCGAACTTCAGCCCATGTTTAAACAACAACCCATGAATATTTCTCAAACCCAAAAAATCTGGACACGCCTTAATTACACAGGGGAAAGTAAACTTATCAGGAGCTACACCTAACAGTCGCATCTTACAGTACAAGTCAAAAGCGTCAGTTGGCATGTCATTGATGGTTAATCCAGCTATAATAGAATTATAAACGAATACGTTATGAACATGAGTAGACTCATAAAAAACAGATAAAGCATCATCAATGGAACTACATTTAGCGTACATATTTATAAGGCTAGTAGAAGAAATAGCAGAATCAAGATGGCCACGATAGAACATGTGTGCATGAATTTTTCTTCCTTGCCAAAGTTCTTGATTCTGTGCACATGATTGAAGCCATGCAATGCAGGTTGATAGTTCTAGAGCTGGAGTTGAGTTGGAAGAGAAGTTGCGGGAGAATTGGTGACGCGTTCTGCGTAACTGAAATGCCAAGATCGCTTTTTTATTCATTCAGAATGCAATCTAGTACGAATTTATATGCCTTCAGCAAAAATGGCAAGCAACGGCGGTGGACAGATACAATGATTGGTGGCTCCGGCGGGGATGGTTTGACGGAAATATTTTCAAGTAGGCCAAGCCTTCTGGTTTTTTATAGCTGAAAAATTGGGCCTGAATTTCAAAGGTCGATTTAATCTTATTATTATTGTTAACAAAGGTCGATTTAATCTTTAATCGCAATAGTAAAACCTAATTCCAACCAATTGGGGAATTTCAATTTCATAATTTCATGCAACAGTCATGTCAAGGTCTAGATTCTAAGGGACCAATGTTCATAATCATCTGATTTTTATAATTTACAATACAAGTGTGAATTGATGTCTGATTTCTCATAAAACTGAAATCTAAAAAAATTTCAAAAATTATTTTTGGTTTAAGTAGATCGTTTATGAAACGACTGTCTCGGTCCACATCTATGGTAAAACATAAAATTTTTGACATAAAAATTAATACTTTTGAATAAAATGATTCAGTGATTTATCTCATTAAATTGAATATGAGACAGTCTCATAAGAATTTTTTTATTTTATTTTTAAATTCGATGTTTTAATAAAAAAATATTCAAAAATATTTTGTAATATAATCATCTAGATACTTTTTTAAAGATAAATTATTTGGATACAAGATATAACATTAACCCATAAATAAATAATTATTATTTAAATTTGACGTGGATTGAAGAAGAAAGTTGGTAAATTAAGCTGAAAACCCGTATTACCAATCAACAAAACAAATGAAACCCAGAATTCAGGTTTCACACTTTCAAGATTGGACAACTTCTGGAATAAGACATAGTTGTGTCTTACAGGTTTAAATATGGCGTTTCACAAGGTTGAAGGCCAAATAAACTTGCTGAAAAACTTGAAACCTTCCAAAAATTTATGAGTACTGCTCTGCAAGTTCGGACAGTGAAGTGTAAGTTCCCAAAATCGCACTGAAAATTCCCAAAGCCGCAATACCAGCACTAAGCACAACCTGAGAGAGAAAATCAGGGCAAACAAGAATGATTAATGGACAAAAGGTCCATGAGATTCAGGTAAATATCCAACTCTGAATGAAAGAAAATATTTCACCACCCTTAACATGTACTACTAAAAGAATACACAATATGAGGAGTATCTAAGATTCTTGGAATTAAGGGAGACAACCTGAGTTTTTGTGGCTTTCTTCCCCTGGATTTTCAAGAAGCATAAAGCTGGCATTATTATTGCCTGGATCAAAGACACATGACGCCTTCGTGTTAGGAATTCTATATTTATAAACTCCATATGAAGTTCGTCATGCAAATAAAGGAAAAAATGCTTAGTATCCATAAAATTGATAGAAGTAGCATGTTCACCATAAGAACACTAAAAAGAGAACCGATTAAAGACATCATAGTACCTGCAAAAGAAGAACAAGAAATAAAATTCATCGGTTGGTATACCATTCGAAGCAACAAGACACACATAAAATGTCAAAGTAGAAGGTAAAATTGAAATGCATATCATGACAGTCACCTACCGAAAAAGGGAATAAGAAATGCGACAATTAGGGAAGATATGACAAGAGCTGTCCGTAGAAGAACAAAACACAAATAACTATTGGACAAGCTAGCAGGTAGCAACTCCTCCAGACTTCTGGCCAGAGGGTTCATCAACAGGGAATACTTATTTACAGCTAAGGAATTAATAGCTATTTCCACAAAAATATAAAATATAGCATCACAATATATTATTTTAGCAGATATTTTTTGAAAGGATATTTGGTGAGTGGACTGACAACCTGCACAAAAACAAACAAGAAGTGAATCAGCAAAGTCAACAGAGCACTTCAACAAGCTCAAACATAGTGTTCATCATCCGTCAGGACTCACCGTTGTCCATAATGCGATTTTAGTACCAACTGAATTTGGTGGTAAATTCAATGTAATCTGTGACTTTGTGTCTTCACCAAACATAAGAAATCCCATGGTAGCAGCACCACCATAGATGATAACGCATAGAATGAAACTGTACGGCGACCAAACGCAACAGTCGTGAGATCTAGAACAGATAAAGTCGACTACTACATGATAAAGGTTTTAAATATCAGTTGTTCAGTACCATACTACTATCGCTTTAGTGAATTTGGTTTTATCAGCCATTGATTGGTAAATATTTGGAAACACTGAGTGTCCGGAGTAGCAATAACCATAGACACCAATGGCAAAAGGCATGCCACTCCAGCTCACCACTTTACTGCTTTGATGAAATCCAACTCCATCCACTGTCCCAACAAGAAATAAACAAAGAACCACCAGAACTGTTGCAATGACGCCACCAGCTGCCAGGATTTAAGATTACTCAAAGTTCCATGCATTGGTAAATATTATAAGAGTATGAAGCAGAAGTAGAATTCTCAAAGATACCTGAAAGATAAGAAATTAAACGAAGATCTTTCAACCAAACAGTTGGTAAGATAACAAGAACAGCGAGAATCCCAAACAAATGCATGGAATCCACCTGCAAGCCCAGTAAATTCATAGATGTTCCAGGAAATAGTCTCGTGAGATTATCCCCTTCAAGGATAATAAATTCCACACAAGATGTCTGCACTCACAGGAAGTGTTAGAATCAAGTCAAGTTTTTCAAATCACCAAAATCCAAAAACAGTGGCGTAAAGCACTTGGCTTACATATAGCTCCGCGTACAATATGATCTGCACAAAAACAAAGATAAAGTACCGTCACTGTAGATAAAATAACAAAAGTAGTACATCAATCAGATAATTTGACATTTTCAATCTTTTGATTCATGCCCTTCCCTCCTTAGAGGAGAGTTTGATCATAGGTAGTCTACTTGCAACAAACATCAATATAAACTAACAGTAATAACAACTTACAGATACAAAAATGCGTCCATATTTCCCGAATGCAGCAGCTCCCATATCAGGAAATGTCATAATTCCTTCTGTACTTTCAAAGCAGTATTTCATTAGAGTAGCAGTATAACAACAGATCAATGCAAAGAGAACAAGCACCAGCAGACTGGCCCAGCCAGATTCTTTCACCGTATAAGGTGTAGAAAGAAGTCCAACTCCAGCCATTACATTAATACCTGTGTCATATCAGGAAAGGATAAAATCAAATAATAATAATAGTATTGGAGTATTTCAATTATCAAATTCAAACAAAAATTTAGATTAAATAATTTTTTATAGCTAGAGAGCCACTCACTAATTTCAATAGATTCATAACATTTTATAAATGTATTTAATATTAGATGAACTCACAAGTCAATTTATTTGAGTATTACTTAATAGAGTTGGATAATCAAGTTTGAAAATAATGAATCGAGCATAAAATTTGAACTTAATTTGAGCAAAACTTTGGCTCAGTAAAGTCTAATTTTCGAGCTGCGAGCTAGCAAAAGTAATTGAACTCGAACTTTCATACATCAATTTGAGTAGTATTTGACTCAAGTCAGTTGATTGACACCCCTACTCTCATACCATAAGTTTGAACACTCACGATCCTATCTGAAAATCCTGCGTAGTCAAATTGAGAATCCATTTCATAGAGCAGAACTGGGGAAGTATTAAAAAAATATATAGGGGACTGTCATCAAAATATATCAGAAATGTTATTTGCAGAGTTGTACATTGGTACTCGGTTCACCAAAAATGTAAGAAATTTACAGATTTGTAGATCCCGTAGCTTACAGTTGAAGATGGTCTGAACTAAGCTACATCCATGCCTTGAAGGGAATTCTCCTGTCAGTTGCTTGTACAACGAAGCATTGTTGGACAATGAAGATTGGGTTCTCAAGTCAGTGACAAGATCCTCAGTTTGACCCTTATAATCACTAAGCAGGGACGCCTTTATGTTTGAGTCCCAGATATTTTGACTGTTGATGTCCATGCTTGCATTACCAGCACCAGATATACGCCGAAGTGTCCCAAAGTTTGGTGATGCAGCTATTGAATATATGTCAGTTGTTTCTCTGAAGAAAAAAACTAATGAGCTGTAAGATTCAGTGGCCCTTCTAAAACAGAAAATAACTTTTTGAGCTTCAAGCATTTGATCCACCAAACCAAAAGATTGAAACTGAAAATAACAGTTTGATTGTTGCACGACAGTAGTTGTCATCAGTCAATAAGTTCCAGCAAACATGAATGATGAATGCCAACATTTGGGACAAACAGAGAAACTTTAAAAGAGTTGATAATATAAAATTAGCAAGAAAGATATAATTGATGGATATGGCTGCAAAAATGAATTTGATGATGCAAAAATCTACATCAATTTTATCAATAATATGCTGGACCAAAACATGCATAGCGGTTTTTGTAGATCATCTTAGCTCCGATTTTAAAAAAAAATTAATAAGAAACTAAGTTCCTCAATACACCAAAAAAATACAATTAAAGGATAAAGCATCCGTCTAACCAATCTTTCAATCTTATCTCCAGTATGATTACTCTTCATTGTAATTAGTAACATGTCAAGGCACATCTTACAAGCATGAAATACAACCAAAGCTGGCTAAAAATACATAGCGACAAAAATAAGGTAATGAATTATCTTGCGTGGATGAAATTCAACCTTACTGCCACAAGTGAACAAATACTTGTTCTGTACATTCGACTTTCTTGTTTCTTTCTTTGGTAAATTCGTAGTTCATTTTGATGTGATTCTTCTGTTTTTTTAATCTTTCCTTATGGTTTCTGTTTTGAATCTCATTTGAAAACGGGGAGAAGAGCTGAAACTGAAAGCAGGGCATATGAGACATCATATGGAAAGGACTGCAAGAGCGTGACACAATATCGGGGTTTTTAAAAGTAATTTGATGAGCGTATATGAATATCAATGGTGGTTGTCAAAAACTAGTGTGACTGCCAATCTTATTGCAATAAATCTCAAAAAAAGAGCAGGTGTCACAGAATCTCCAAGAACTATCGTTCATGGTTTCAATTTGATATTAAAAGAATTTTTGAATGAATCACATTGAACATTTAAATAACACCAAAGAATGACTTAAGCTTATCGAGTACCGAATTAAATTTCCAAGTTAGTTCAAGTCTCTTTGAAAACAGGTGAAATTTTCCTTTACAGTAAGTTGTCTGCTAAAGCTTCCCTTTGCACATATTTAGACATTTCATATTCTATCCCAGTCAGGGCCTAGGCAAGGGGATGCAATAGACCGTGTTTCAAATTTTACTGGTAATTTCTGAAAAACGTAACTTTCAGTTGTAAAATGCATCAACTCGTCCCTGGATACTCTATGTTACCCGCCAAACTTTTCTCAGAAGCATACATTCCCAACCTAGAATCCAAGAATGTGATTGATGGATAAAATTCAAGGTTTTGTGTGAGTAGAAAACCACTAAATCATATCTTTCGCTATAAAAAAAAAGCCAACAGAAAATAGTAAGTCCATAAATTAGTTTATAAATCAAACAAGTATTTGTTTAAATTCATCATCACCTGTAACTCTGAGGCCATTGCTGAGAATAGAGGGAAGAATAGCGGGATACTCCGCCGCCTTCATTATCAAGAACCCCCTCATCTTCACATTCTTCTCCGCCTTCCTCTATACTTCCCTCCTCCTCCTCCAGCGCCTCCACTCCACCTTCATCGCCATCATACTCACCATGTTCCAAAAATAGCTCCAATGAATCCTTGTTCTCCGCCATCACAAGATTCCCCGTCAAGCCTCCTGCGCAGAATGGATCAGCTCGCAGAACCCTTTAAGCAGACACATTCATGGGACTATCCATGTCGGTGCCACAAAAATATGATGCGAAAGGAATACACGGGAGGTATATTTCACCTCAAGAAGACGACGCCGCTGGACTATTTAACACCGTTGCCTGTGTACATACATGCACGCCACTCGCCAGAAAGAGTTTGTGTGAGAGATGGAGCGAGAAAGGAAGAGAGATTTATGCCGATTTTGCGCCTTAAATCCCACGTTGTGTCGTATGGGTGGCTGGCATTTATGGAAGAAATCACAAGATTTTGCTGAGAAGATGACAGCAAAAAGATGACATGAAATTCATCGCTATCAAATGTTTAATTTGATACCTATCGCTTCTTGCTTTGATCCTCTCTCTGTAAATTACGATTTTTGGCGCCTGAACTTGTAAAAAAAAATTGTTTATATTAATTATAATTATTAACAAAAATTACAAAAAATTAATAATTAAAATGATTAAAGTTATATTATATATGTGGAATTAGAAATATATAATTGAATTACTATAATAAATGACAACAATAATCAAATATTTGTTCAAAGTATACAAATTCATAACGTGAAAAATTATATTAATATGCAAATTATTTTAGTAAATTTGAAATAAATAAAATGTGTAAACTTTGTGATATTTTGGGTCCATGTGATGAGTAAAAGTGTTATTTACTTTTTTTAAAAATGTTATTTTAGTAGGTATAAATAATAATAAATGAAAACAATCCCTTATTTCGGTTCAAATTTTATTATTTTTAAAAATAGATATTCACCCAAATATATTTGGTCCTATTTGAATTTTTTTTCTCTACTTTATTAAAAATTACAAATTTTTTTCATTCTAAGGAAGTGTATTGTTGAATTTCTTTGACTTAATAATCAGATTGTAATTTCTTGCATATTGTTTATAATGTCTATTAATTAAACATTTTATATGTTGACGTAATCATAGACGTCATAAGATATTATTCACGTGAACATCTTGTGATACGACGTCCATGACTACATGGACATATTATTATGAGAACATATATATATATATATATATATATATATATATATATATATATATTGTTGTAAAAAGTAAAAATTTATGGTAAAAAGTAAAAATCTCAAACTCTCAAAATTTACCAAACTACACACTTTATAATATTTTTCTCTCTACTCAATTGTGATTTTCTTCACAAATGAGAGATCTATTTATAGGAAATCTTTACAAATAATCCAAAAATAAAATACATCATTACCTACATCATCACACACTAATTTTCAATATTTACAACTCTTATTTTCAACATTCAAATATTCAACATTCAAATATTCAATACACACATTTTAAATATATTTTTCAACACTCCCCCTTGTGATGATGATCATAATGATAGTCTTCATTACGTGTTTTTATACTGCCTCGTTAAAAACCTTACTAGGAAAAACCCATTGGGATAAAAACCATAGTAAGGGAAAAAGAGTGCAGTCACGTAAACTCCACCTGATGTTGGCATGGACAATTCTTCACAAATTTCGTAGATTGCGCATCCCAATATTATATATGTGCTTTCTGAATATTGTCGTAGGTAGTGCCTTTGTGAAGAGATCTGATGAGTTTTCACTTGATTGAATGTGACGAACATCAATACATTTATTCTTATCTAGCTCCTTGGTGAATGCGAAGAACTTAGGAGGAATATGTTTAGTTCTGTCGCTTTTTATGTATCCCTCTTTCATTTGAGCAACACATGCAGCATTATCTTCATATAGTATCACAGGCTTCTCGTCGAATGATAATCCGCATGAGATTTGGTTATGTTGGGTCATTGATTTTAACCACACACATTCACGACTTGCTTCATGTAGTGCAATAATCTCGGCATGATTTTATGAAGTTGTTACAAGCGTTTGTTTCTGTGAACGCCAAGATATTGCAGTGCCTCCACTAGTAAATACATATCCAGTTTGGGAACGTGCCTTGTGTGGATCAGATAAGTATCCAGCATCAGCATAACCAATTATACTTGGACTAGCATATTTTGAATACAAAAGTCCCAAGTCTGTCGTTCCTCGTAGATAACGGAATATATGTTTAATTCCGTTCCAGTGTCTCTTTGTTGGATATGTGCTAAATCTTGCCAACAGATTAACGGCAAAAGATATATCAGGCCTTGTACAATTTGTAAGGTACATAAGGGCACCAATGTCACTTAGATATGGTACTTCTGGACCAAGAATATCTTCATCATCTTCACATGGACGGAATGGATCCTTTTCTATGTTTAATGATCTAACAACCATTGGAGTACTTAAAGGATTTGCTTTATCCATATTAAAATGTTTAAGGATCTTTTCTGTATAATTTGTCTGGTGAACAAACATTCCACATTCTTTTTGTTCAATTTGTAAACCAAGACAATACTTGGTTTTTCCAAAATCCTTCATTTCAAATTCTTCCTTCAAGTATGACACAACTTCTTGAATTTCCTTATTCGTTCCAATGATGTTTAAATCATCAACATATACAACAATAATTACGCATCCGGATGTTGTTTTCTTAATGAAAACACAAGGACATATTAAATTATTTACATATCCCTTTTTCATCAAGTGATCACTTAGTCGATTATATCACATTCGACCTGATTGCTTTAACCCATATAATGATCTTTGTAATTTCACAGAATAACATTCCCTGGGTTTTGAACTTTGTGCTTCAGGCATCTTAAATCCTTCAGGGATTTTCATATATATATTACTATCAAGTGATCCATATAAGTAAGCTGTAACAACATCCATAAGACGCATTTCTAAATTTTCAGATACCGCCAAGCTAATCAAATACCGAAACATAATTGCATACATCACAGGAGAATACGTTTCTTCATAATCAATTCCAGGCCTTTGAGAAAAACCTTGTGCAACAAGTCGAGCTTTATATCTTACTATTTCATTTTTCTCATTTCGCTTTCGAATAAAAACCCATTTGTATCCAACAGGTTTTACACCTTCAGGTGTAAGGACTATAGGTCCAAAACATTACGTTTATTTAGCGAATCTAATTCAACCTGGATGACATCTTTCCATTTTATCCAATCCTGTCGATTTTTACATTCACCAAAAGATTTTGGTTCATGATCTTCGTTATCATTTATGATGTCGATTGCCACATTATAAGAAAATATATCATCAATTTCATCTATATATTTTCGGTTCCATATTTTTCCAGTATTAATGTAATTGATAGAGATTTCATGATTCTCGTCAGTTTGTGGTTCTGACAGAACATTTTCATCATCATGTGTTTCTTCAGGAACACCATTCTCTATTTTGTGATCATCATGTGTTTCTTCATAAACATCATTATTTATTTTGTGATCATCGTGTTTCTCTATGAATTTTCTTTTTCGAGGATTTTTATCCTTGGAACCGACTGGCCTTCCACGCTTCAGGCGTTTAATGACATCATGAGTATCTTCTATTTGTTTCTTTGGAATTTTTCAATTTGAGCAGGGGCATTTGCAGTATGTATATATGATTTAGTTACCCCTTTTGTGTCTGCAAATGCATCTGGTATTTGATTTACTATTCTTTGCAAGTGTACATTTTGTTGTACATTTTTTTCACATTGTTTTGTTCTTGGATCCAGATGTAACAATGATGATACGTACCATGTAATTTCTTTTTTGGTATGTTTCTGTTCTCCCCCTAACGTTGGGAAGATTTCCTCATTAAAATGACAATCAGCAAAACGTGTTGTGAACACGTCGCCTGTCTGAGGTTCAAGATATTGAATGATTGATGGACTATCATAACCGATATAAATTCCAACCTTTCTTTGAGGTCTCATTTTCTTTCGTTGTGGTGGTGCAATAGGCACATACACCATACATCTAAAAATTTTCAGATGAGAAATGTCTGGTTCTTTACCAAATGCAAGCTGTAATGGGGAGTATTTATGATATGCACTTGGTCAGATGCGAATTAATGAAGCAGCATGTAAAATTGCATGTCCCCATATAGAAATAGGGAGCTTTGTTTTCATAATCATTGGTCTAGCAATCATTTGCAGACGTTTAATCAATGATTCAGCCAATCCATTCTGTGTATGTACATGAGCAACAGGATGCTCAACAATGATTCCCATAGACATACAATAATCATTGAGAGTCTGGGAAGTAAATTCACCAGCATTATCAAGTCTAATTTTCTTGATTGTATAATCGGGAAACTGATTCCTCAATTTTATTATTTGAGCAAGTAATCTTGCAAATGCAACATTTCGAGTTGACAATAAACATACATATGACCATCTGCTGGAGGCATCAATCAATACCATAAAGTATCTGAATGGTCCACATGGTGGATGGATTGGTCCACAAATATCACCCTGAATACGTTCAAGAAACATTGGTGATTCAGTTTGGATTTTGACTGGTGATGGTCTTATAATAAGTTTTCCAAGAGAACATGCTTTACATTGAAACTTATTATTCTGAAAGATCTTCTGGTCTTTCAGTGGATGACCATGTGTATTTTCTATAATTTTTCGCATCATTGTTGAACCAGGATGTCCCAATCGATCATGCCAATTGGTTAATATCGAAGAATTATCAACTACCATGTTTGATTCAATGAGACTTATATGTGTATAATGCAATCCACTAGGGAGCATTGGTAGTTTTTCAATCACATATTTCTTTCCTGATTTTTATGTGATAAGACACATATATTTCTCATTCACTTCATTCATTGTTTGAGTATCATACCCATGGGAATATATATCATTAAAACTCAACAAATTTTTTTTTTATTGTGGTGAATATAAAGCATCATTGATCAAAAATTTTGTACCATTAGGTAACAAAAATTGTGCTTTACCACATCCTTTAATCAAGTCTACAGGACCTGATATTGTATTCACCGTTGATTTTGTTGGTTTTAGTTCCAAGAAATATCTTTTATCTCGGAGGATAGTGTGCGTTGTACCACTATCGGGTATGCAAACTTCAGCTTTGCTCATAGAATTTTCCATATTTGAACTTCAAAAAAATATGCAATGAAATAAATTACTGGCAATATATATTTAAATATAACACATATCATAATTATACAATAAAACATTATTCTATGAATACATGAAAAATAAATTATTATACATTTATATTCTACCATTATATTGTTCATTTTCAGAAAAATCATTGAGAAAATCTGCAGCATCAAAATTGTTCATTTCTATCCCACCAACATGTTGATCATTTCCAGAGAAATCATTCATAAAATCACCAGCATCAAAATGAGTTGAATCACTCAAACGCTCACTGCGTTCAGTGAAGTTGGTCTCCTTTTCTTTCCCCTTTAATGATTCTTTATAAAGTTTACAAAGGTTGGACCAATGTCCTGGAGTACCACATCTGTAACAAGAACTTTCATATCTTTTTGAGTGATTCTCATTAACACTTGTATTCTCATGATGCCTTTTCTGTGGATGGTTTGGGACGCTCTTTTGAGATGAGTTATAAAAATAACTATCTCTATTGTTTTCAAAACCACGGCCTCGACCACGACCATGGCCAATTCCACGTCCACGTCCACGTCCACGACCTCGACCTCGACCAAAATCTTGTCTTTGAATTTGATTTTGGTTTCGAGGTTTAAATTCATTTTTACTTACATCATTTACTTCTGGAAATGCTGTTGATCCAGTGGGTCGGGACTGATGATTTCTCATTAATAGCTCGTTGTTCTTTTCCGCCACAAGAAGACAGGCGATGAGTTCAGAATATCTCGCAAATCCACGTACTCTATATTGTTGCTGTAGAGTAATATTTGATGCATGAAACGTGGAAAATGTTTTTTCAAGCATCTCAGATTCTGTGACCTCATGTCCACAAAATTTTAGCTGCGAGATTATTCGATACATCGCTGAATTATAATCACTGACTTTCTTAAAATCTTGGAATCTTAACATATTCCATTCATCACGGGCGGTCGGAAGTATAACTTCCCTTATATGTTCAAATCTTTCTTTCAATCCTTTCCACAAAGCCATGGGATTTTTTTCAGTCAGATATTCACATTTTAATCCCTCGTCGAGATGTCGACGCAAAAATATCATGGCTCTTGCCTTTTCTTGTGATGTACACATGCCATTTTCTTTAATAGTCTCGCTTAGACTCAATGACTCAAGATGCATTTCTACATCGAGAGTTCATGGCATATAATTCTTTGCCGTGATGTCGAACGCAACAAATTCGAGCTTTGTTAAATTTGACATGGTGGTACTAAAAAAAATTACGATGCATTTTATTAGTTAATAAATATTGCAATACAAAGTAACGTTATAAACAACAAGTACAAGTATTTGTAAAAATAAAGAAAACGTACGAGGAGGATATTCTCCGAGATATCCCTTACCGGGAGTGTGGGATGTCGTCTTAACATCCTCCCAGGATTTATAACAAGTTTATGAAAAATTTATTTTTATTATTTCTAATAATAACATTATATTGTATATTAAATAAATACACAATAAATAACAGTAAAATAAATATAATTATTTTTGTTACCTTTTTCTTCTGTTTGGAGCTTGGAAAAGTATGTAGGACTTTTAGAGCTTCGTGCTGATAACGTGTTGTGAAAAAGTAAAAATTTATGGTAAAAAGTAAAAATCTCAAACTCTCAAAATTTACCAAATTACACACTTTATAATTTTTTTTCTCTCTACTCAATTGTGATTTTCTTCACAAATGAGAGATCTATTTATAGGAAATCTTTACAAATAATCCAAAAATAAAATACATCATTACCTACATCAACACACTAATTTTCAATATTTACAACTCTTATTTTCAACATTCAAATATTCAACATTCAAATATTCAATACACACATTTTAAATATATTTTTCAACATATATATATATATATATATATATATATATATATATATATATATATATATATATATATATATATATATATATATATATATATATATATATATATGTTTGGCACCATTGGACGACAAAGGACTATTCCCAACCCCATCCATCTTCTAGTAGTTAGTAGGCGACTCAACGTCATAATTTTTGTAAGATAGTTTTTGTTTGACCATTTCAAGAAATATGATAAGTAGTTTGTTAAGTAATTAGGCACTACTTTTTTTCAATCCTAAATTACTATATTTTTCCCCTAGTACTTAACAAAAGTTTTATATTATATTTGCATTTCTTGGTCGGGTGGGTATATACAAGTAAGTACAATGATTCGAAACTAAAACGAAAATTTAAATATCTTTTGCTAATAAAAAACTGACTAGAATAAAGTTTTTATCTTTGCAAATATATGCTTTGACTTATGTTGATGAAACAGGCATTATACGAACCTTTCAAGATAATCATATTTTTTTTCAGTTTATAACTAAACATGTTCATAGAATTTTAAATGAATTACAAGAAAAAAAGATAGAAAAAAGAAAAGAAAAGAAAGCCGTGAATCACGGACATAATAAAAATATAAAGACAAAAATAAATTCCAAGTCCCAGATGAAATGATTCGAAACTAAAACGAAAATAATAATAGCGTTTGATTTTTAGGTGAAATTAAGGATTAAATATGTTGATCGTTCAATTTGAGGACAGAGAATGAAATCACATTGTATATAATTAATTATTTGATGAAATTGAGACATAATCTAAAAATTTATCGATATAATTAGCACACAAAACTAGATTGAAAAAATTGGGAATAAGGATAAATTATTTTAAGGATATCCTTTTACATGTATTTTTACAATATATCCAAATGACATTAAATTTAAATTTCACGCATGAAATACAACATATGCTAGGTTCTGATATTGTTGAATGTTGCCTACAATATTATAAAGTTGAATATAACAACAGTACATACAAATTATAATATTTTACAGATTTGCATTGAAAGAAATAATTATAAATATATATGAGCACAAATTGGGATATCTTGCAATAGAAACTTCTTTTAAGAAAAATAAGGAAAAGAAATGAGTTGGTGATCTCCGTAACATTTTTAAAATTATATATATATATATATATATATATATATATATATATATATATATATATATATATATATATATATATATATATATATAATTTTAAAAATGTTACGGAGATCACCAACTCATTTATATATATATATATATATATATATATATATATTGCTATTTTTTGGACCCAAAATTCCATTAACTCGCCAAATGCAAGGTAGCCCTCATGTCTTAAGCGATGTTAACGTATGATGAACAAGTTTTATTCTTAAGATAATCTGGAAATATTTTATGTTATTGGCTGTCGGAGAACAATCGATATCTAAACATAGTACAGTGAGATTTTGTGTCAATTTGATCAGTTAAGTATTTTGACAAATGTCCAAATAAAACAACGATCAAAGGGTCTTTTTTTTAAAATAATAATAATAATAAACACCATTACATAAAAAAACTGATGCAAATGTAGCAAGAAAAGGGGACATATGTGTGTGTGTGTATATATATATATATATATATATATATATATATATATATATATATATATATATATATATATATGTAAGGTCGATAATATTTTTTTCTTTTTTCTTTTTTGTTTGGCTTAGATTATTTGCCTCATTGTTTCCATTTTCTCTCCACAAAGGGAGGAAAAAGAAAGGAGATGTAATGAAAGAGAATGAAAGATTTGTTGTTTGCCAATCTTAGTTTTTCTGTCCTTAGCTTGTATGCATGACAGATTCTTCAACTAGGATGAAGATTATATTTCAATAAAACTTATATCTTGGTTTTGTTTTATTCAAATTAATGAGTATATTCTGTCATTTTGAGAGATTATTAGCCTAGCCATGAAGGCGTGGGAGGCGACAGTGCGTAAAACTCAGGCTGCAGCCAAGAAACGTGCCAACACGATATTCGGCACGTCTTATGCAGTAGATAATATTGAGGAAGAAAATGAGGATGAAGAAGAAGGGCATGCAAGTGGAGAAGTGTATCATGCAGAAAGATTTCTACCGAATGGCGACTATTACAATGGCTATTGGGCCGATGATTTCCCTCATGGAAATGGGAAATACTGGTGGACGGATGGATGTATGTATGTGGGAGAATGGTTTAGAGGAAAATCAATGGGAAAAGGCACGTTTAGTTGGCCATCTGGCGCGTCATACGAAGGAAATTTCAAGAGTGGTTTTATGGATGGAGAAGGGACGTACACGGGGGCCAATGGGGGAATGTACAGGGGTTCGTGGGTGATGAATCTGAAGCATGGTTTTGGCTTGAAGGATTATGCTAATGGTGACAGTTATGAAGGCGAATGGAGCCGTGGTGCGCAAGAAGGAAATGGTAAATATCAATGGAAGAGTGGGACTTATTATGTTGGAGAATGGAAAAATGGGAAGATCGGTGGGAAGGGGACAATTTATTGGACCAATGAGAATTTGTACGAAGGGAACTGGGAGGATGGATTTCCGAAAGGAAACGGGACGTTTAGATGGCCAGACGGAAGTTTTTATACAGGATATTGGAGCAAGGATGCAAAAGAACAGAATGGGACTTACTATCCCTCGGGATCAGTGGTGGTGGGAAATCTTGAATGGGATCCTCAAGAAGTTTTCATTAATGATTTGAAGGATTGCACGGTTTGTCCTGCAGAAAAGGTCCCTATATGGCCATCGCAAAAGAAGCTCGCAGTTTGGAGGTCTGCTAAGGGTGCGGAATCGAGTGTTAGGCCAAGAAGGATGTCTGTGGATGGTAGAATAGATGCAGGTGTAGATAAGGATATGGGTAGGATGCGTTTGTCGGATGGAGCCTCACCTCATCATTGCAGTGCCGGTGTTCTTGACAGGGGTGCAATGGCGGGACATGACAGTGATGACACCTTCTCAGGTTTACCAGTTGAGGGTACGAGTACTCGAGGCAGTCCACTCCGGATACCAAAAGTGGTGAAGAGACAAGGGGAGACAATAAGTAAAGGGCATAGGAATTATGAGCTTATGCTTAATCTGCAGCTAGGAATTAGGTAATTAACAATATCCAGGGGCTGATTCAGAAAATAACTTGCCCCGGTTAGACCTGCCTCGGCTTATAGTCATTGTTCTCGACATTTCTTCTTGAAATATACAATGATTCTCTTTATCAATGGTGATGTGCAGGCATTCGGTTGGAAGACCTGGTCCACCTCCATCGTTGGATTTGAAGCCGTCTGCTTTTGACCCGAAGGAAAAATATTGGACAAAGTTTCCTTCGGAAGGTTCCAAGATTACTCCCCCACACCAGTCCTGCGAGTTTCGATGGAAGGATTATTGCCCAAAAGTGTTCAGGTAAATACACAATTTAAAGTTAAGATTAGCAAATTTGGATTCTAAACATAGTATGTTAAACTCATGCAGGACTTTGAGGATGTTGTTCAAGGTGGATGCAGCAGATTACATGTTATCAATATGTGGGGACGATGCACTACGAGAACTTTCCTCTCCGGGAAAAAGCGGGAGCTTCTTTTACTTAACAAATGATGATCGCTACATGATCAAGACGATGAAAAAGGCTGAAGTAAAAGTGAGACTTCTATTTGGTTTCCTGGAGTATGATCCAATCCAGCACAAAAACTGTGTTCTTATTTATGCATATATCATATGTTTCAGGTTCTTCTGAGAATGTTAAATGCGTATTACAATCATGTTCGAGCATTTGAGAACACCTTAGTCACAAAATATTTTGGCCTGCACTGTGTCAAGTTGAATGGACCTGCACAGAAGAAGGTAAGATTTAAAACATCACGTTAGGCTTTTTAATATATCTTGAAAGATCTAACATGATTTATGGTTTAGGTACGGTTCATCATCATGGGAAATCTCTTCTGTTCCGAATATATGATCCATAGAAGATATGACTTGAAAGGCTCGACTTTTGGGAGATTGACTGATAAACCAGAATCAGAAATTGATGCAACTACAACACTCAAGGATCTTGATCTCAACTTCATCTTCCGTCTCCAAAAGACATGGTTCCAAGAACTTCGAAGGTAGAACCCCTATTTAAGCCATTTCAGTTCCAATTCTGTGTTGTCATCTAGCTTTTGTTAGAAAAGGTCGAGACGAGCCCTTCTCTTTGCTCTTCTTATTTTGGAAGAAGATAAGGTAAACAAGTGTCTATGAAAATGTGGCCATTAACTACAACTTTTAGCATAAAAGAACACAGCAAGACCTATAATTTTCAGTTTATTCAAGAATTTTTTCACTTGCAGGCAAGCTGACAAGGACTGCGAGTTTCTTGAACAGGAGAGAATTATGGACTATAGCCTCCTAGTTGGTCTTCATTTCATAGAAGCATCAAATGCTGATCATACTCCTCCTGGTGCAAGAACACCTGTCGGTAATTACTAAACTTGTCTATGATATTTCCATGGCGATATTCTTTTCCCTCCTGATTATTCACAATTGACCTCGATATCTAACGTTTCAGAACCAAGAAATCAAAATTTCTCCTCTGATGCAGATAACGGAGGTTCGGAAACCGAATCAGTTCCATGTTTATCTAGAGCAGATGTAGATCAGTTGCTTCTAGACCCTGAACGGTAACAAATTTTGACAACGCTTTCCATTTTCATTACCACATTATTAGTTTCAAATACCGGTACCTTAAAAGAAACATTTTTCTCCCAGGTGGGCTAGCATAAAATTAGGAATTAACATGCCTGCAAGAGTGGAAAGAACTGAAAGAAGGAACGACGGTGAAGTTCAGCTGGTAGGAGAACCAACTGGAGAATACTATGATGTAATAATGTTCTTTGGAATCATAGACATTCTTCAAGATTACGATATTACCAAGAAACTTGAGCACGCTTACAAGTCCATCCAATACGACCCCAACTCAATATCAGCCGTTGATCCGAGACAGTACTCAAGACGTTTTCGTGATTATATTTTTAAAGTTTTTGCTGAAGACACGTGAAAGATAATCGATCCCATCTTGTGAAATCTTTTCATTGTTTATGCATATATTGTTTCATTTTTATTTGTTCTTTGTGTATATTTTTTAACCTGGTTTGAACTACGTAAGGCATAGGAAACACAGCAGCCACAGATGTTATTCGTCTGTAAAAGAACTTGCCACAGTGAGTTTGAAGGGGCTATATTCTAGGATTGCCTTCTTGGGCCAAATTTACACCGATGATATTTTGTTATCAGATTTGAAACCTGTTTCACCACCAAAAACTGAAAAATGCAAATCACAATATGACTTATTCCATGATGGCTGCTCACTAAATCAAATAATATTTGTGCCTAATCTTTAAAATTCCAACTCTTGCTAGAACCATGCTCATTCAATAATGCGCAACGAAATTTTTAAGACGGCTGATTTTCCAGACGATGTGCTGCTGCATTTTCGAAGTGTCACTTGAACGATTCTTCTATGATTTTTTGAATTCTTCATGTTTTCTTCCAGGTCTAAGGTAAGTGGGCTTACTTTAAATATTAAATCTTGTTATGCATGTTTTTTCGTTTTTATGAAAATACGGTCGAGTACACCTTCTTCTCCTACTCCGTTCTTGTGAAGGTTGTCATATGGTTTTGGGCACTATGAGGATTCAACTGTATATGGGTGGGAATCCCAACCATGACGTACCCTTACGTGGTGTGGGATATAACCGCTATACGGCCTCGTCCCCTTAGAGGAGTAAAAATTAGGGACTGATATCAATAAACCATAGAAAATAGATGAATCTTAGTGCTTGGTAAATGTTATGCATGTGATATGAATGATGTTATGCAAGTCATGTGATTTTAGAAATTTTATGCATGTTGATATATTGTGCTCGATACGGCCCCCACTTGCTGAGTATTTCTCAAAATACTCACCCACCTTACTCTACCCTCCCTAGATAAATCAGAAGAAGAAATAGAAAAAAGAAGAATCGGACACCAGTTTTGAGGCTGATAGTGGACGCAAGAAGGATTTTAATTAAGAATATGTTCTTGTGAGTTTTTGATTCAAGTTATAAATGCTTCCGCATATTTTTATCATTTTCAGAGTTATTATTGTAAATACGATTCCATTTTTTTGGTATTTATGATATAAACTGGTTTTGGTTTCTACTGTACTACGAGGCTTGTTTTTTTAGCAATTTTGTGATTGTTGAATAACGTCGGTGTTGACCAACCCCGGTCTCGGGGCGTGACATAACGTAAAGGCTCTGTGTACTAGTGTGAACTTTGTTCTGTTTACCGACTCCATTGAGGGTCATCAGGTGGCGAAGTTGGGTGTAGTTTTGAAATATGTAGGATAATACATTATAGTCGGGTATTCACCTTTTGCTACAAGTGAAGATATCATATATAATCTGATGATTTAATAGTGCAAGGAGTCTCTGGCAAGAGCAAGAAATGTGTTTTATGAAAATGTGTTTTCCTAGTTGTACATACAATGTCACTATTATTACTCAAAGATACATCATATCATTATCGAATTCAAATGCAGCTTTCGATATATCAATGGCAGCATATTTGATCATGATATATGAGTTGAAAAGACCGTACAGTATATTACTTATAACTTAAGGTTCTTGCAGGCATTATCTCTAATACCTAGAGATCATGGGCCGATGCTACTAAACGCTCTTACCATGGTCTGATGGGTGCAATCAGACATGAGATTTGACATTTTTTTTATCAACGAGCGTTGATAAAAAAAATGAGGCTAATTAGAATAGGCTCGAATAAGAATAAATGTTATTCTGAATTGCACGAAGTTGTGAACCCACGGCTAGCTGTATCCATGAACCATTGAGGGTCACACAAGTATTGGGTTATGTGTTCTCGTTGATATAATCAAGTTCAAAGAGTTGAATTTGGCGACTATAGTTTGATGGAGATCAAAAAAGTTGCTAAAAAAGAGTTTATATGTTAATCCATGTACTGAAGGATGTAGAAATTAACTTAACTGCTAATTTTGTTAGGATATTGGAACTGTCAGTTTTGGTGAATGAGTTCACAAAACTGACAGCTGTCAAAAATAGATCAGTGAAATTATTATTAAAATAAATATTATTTTTATATAATAGTCAATAAAGCTCAAGCCACAAGTTGGCTCGCTGAGCACCTACTCTAACAACATGGTCCCGACAAGACCAACTCTTATTCTCTTCTTGTTGGCCTCGATGTATGAGAGTGTTCACGCCCACATGATAGGATGTTAGTCCTCTACACAGCTGTGGTCAAGAGTTTTCAACATTTCGGGGCCTACACTATTTGACCAACTTTTAAGGATACTGATTACCTAGTACTATGCGGTATATAATTTAATATTTCACATTTTTTAATACAAAATACAGTTTTTATCTCTAAATGTAAATATTATTAGTCACATATCTATTTGGTATTAAACAAAATACGATTTCAGTCGACATATTTTCTTCCTTAATTTCCCTCCGGTGGTAGTTTCGGTTTTATTGTATTTGGAATTTATAATAAATGAGATAAAATAAAATTTAAAAGTTTCCATATGATATGACAGACATGCAATAAAAATGACGTATCGTGAGTATCATCAGTCATTAATTTTTTGTATATATAATCAATTCAAACGAGAGTATCATTAGTCATTAATTTTTATAACTACGTTATTACTTTTGTTTAAATATAAATCAAATTAATTAAAAAAATATATGATACATGCACGCGTGTGCGTGGACATGTACACTAATATATATGAAAACTTAATTAATCAAAACAAAAATTTGAAGGGAAAAAAAATCATTTTCACATAAATTTATATAAAGTCGATAACACAAATATGAAATATGTATCATTCATTTCAGCTGTGACGGTTCTACTCAAACTTCGTATCCAATGCTGCATTCTTTATCGGATTGGCTACAGTTTCACCAATTACCATATCATATAATATGTAGCAAACTTTTAGTCCATTGAGCGGAAAATATGGTGAATATCAGTCCATGTAACATAAGGGCTTTAGTAAGTGTTGTAGAAGGTTTATGATAATCTTGGGTGGCTTGATTCTTTAATAAACCTTTAATCTCTGTTCTTGTAAGCCAATTATAAAATTTCGGTGGCTGCTATCGATTATCGATGTATAGACATGGTTGGAGGGAGTAAGAGGATAGCATAAGTCTCATTTTCGAAATATAGGGAGTTCACACTCAAGTTCAAATTCATAGAATCAGAATATTGGAAATCAAAGTTGATAAATTGATACTACATCTATGAGAAATAAGGTATAAATAGATAGATTACTGCTCGATTTTCATGGATTTAAGATCTTTGTTATTCTTGAACTCCGTAATAGCCTGATCAAAGGTGCTTCTAACATGTCCGCACATTAGCATCAGATCCTGGCAAGAATCTTTGAGTACCTCTCGCGCCGAATCACCTACAACCAGAACACAAAGATCAGCTTTTAAGTAGAAATCGAGTAATATTTAACCTTTGAAGGGACACCAAGTGTGAAACGTTGGGGTGCGCTAAGGCAATTTTCAAAGTTGTTGTATTGATATCGACAGTTTCTTCTTACAAATAAATGGTTCAGTAACATTACCGGTTGTTTGAACTCTAATGTTTACACGAGCATCAGAAGGGTGTGGAATGCTGTAACCACAAAATGAAACTCTGGGGCTGCAAGATATCATTATACCATTTAACATCTACTTTTACAGATATGATTATAATGAGAAAAATCATGCAAGACGATTGAACCAACAGTTGGAAGAAACACAATCGGAACAAAACAGTTATTAACAACAGGGATTGGGTACTATGATTTTTGCTGGAAAGTATGATATCACCTATGCTCTTGCTAACATCTGATGTTTGGGTAACTATAGTTTCGGTGTATAGACCCAATTATATGTAGAACTCACTCTTGATTTAGACTAAATCTCAGAGTATTGGCTAGAGTATGATCCTCATCAGTCAACGAAAAAGTCGCTTGTGAATTATCTTGGAATGACCCCAGCTCCATTTAATCTGAAAAAAGGTAAACGATTATTACTAAAAACAACGGTGTAATAGCATAAAACTCAACAAACAAATGCAGCAACCCTAAGATTCCAATCTCATGTATATAATGGAAAATGTTAGATTTGTCGAGTAAATTGGGTTCAAAAGACATGAAATTTTCCAAGTTTAAAAGCATCTCTGCAGCATAAAACTAACATACATTTGTAATCCCAAGTCCACTCAGCAGAATTCTTTATACATCCATTAATGAACATTAAGAACCCACTTAAACATCATAAGCCAAAACAAAGGTTTCAAACAAAAGCACAAAACATATATACAGACTACAATTGCATGTCCACACTCCACAAGTATCTGTAAGACACGACATCCAATTTGACATCACCACATCCTTCTGACCCCACAGTATCCATTGCTTCAACCATAGTTATGAACACAATATTTCGAACAAAATCCAAAACCTTTTTTCTTCCAGTAAGAAACTTTATTCACTAACATGTAAGTGTTATCTTGTTATTTTCCTATTATTCCATGGTTAAAATGGGTTGTGATAGACGTCATACACAAATCAGATCACCAAAGATCGAGAATTCCTAACAATTAGCATATAACTCTAAATAAGTGCCATTTTTTTCCATCAATCCAACAAGCAAATTCTATTTTACTCACAGTTTACATGAATCCCAACAAAAGCTGGACAAAACTCATCGCTCCTCGCCTCTTGAACTGGATGAGGGAATACACAAAACCCTTAAATCCAAATTATGAAATCGTAATCACAACGACAAATGTTTCAGCATCTCTTTTAGAATGTAAATTTTCTACTATATCCTCATAGCAAGTAGATTTCTTGAACATAACTCAATTTACACAAGGAAATCCAATAAAATACTACTCTCACCTTATGTAGCCGTAGAATGATCGACCTTGCAGGATTTTTCCCTTGCTTGTCCGCCTTTTTTGGGAGAAAAAGGTATTTCACGCTGAATTGCAAGGGCTACAACCTACAAGAATGGTCTCTTCCTTTTAATATATTTATTTTTTATTAATAAATATATTTTTAAAATTTATTCGTTGAGTAACTTGAATATTAGAAACTTATACTTCCAATTAGGTGGAAAAAATACACACGATAAAAATAATTTATACACAAAAATTTATGTGAGACGGTCTCACAGATTAATTTCGTGGGACGGATCTCTTATTTGAGTCATCCATGAAAAAGTATTACTTTTTAAGCTAAGAGTATTACTTTTTAGTGTGAATATCGATAAGGGTTGACCCGTCTCACAAATAAAGATCTGTGAGACCGTCTCACAAGAGACCTACTCTTGAGGCATAAATTATTCTCTTAATTATTCCAATTATTTTTTAAAAAAATCTGTATTAAAATTTTGGGGCCTACACAATTTGGCCAATTTTTAAGGATACTAATTACCTAGTACTATGCGATATATAATTTAATATTCCACATTTTTTAATACAAAATACAGTTTTTATCTCTAAATGTAAATATTATTAGTCACATATATATTTGGTATTAAACAAAATACGATTTCAGTCGACATATTTTCTTCCTTAATTTCCCTCCGGTGGTAGTTTCAGTTTTATTGTATTTGGAATTTATAATAAATGAGATAAAATAAAATTTAAATATCTGAGAACTTAATGAGCTAGTGAAGTTGGCTTACATATTTATAACAATCAAATAGAAATATAACCATGTAAGTTTCCATATGATATGAATGCATGCAGTAAAAATGGCGTATCGTGATGCTATAATGTATCGAACATAATGCATTGATTATTCCGGATTCTAAAATGAATATCGTGAGCTAAAGAGGTGGTTCTTACCAACATTCATATAACACTTTTCTCCACATATCCAAATAAAATTCGTACAATCGATCATTTACGATGTATATATAAACGTCGCTACATTAAGCGACGGTTTTTTTGGAGAACAAAGTCGCTATATGAAGCGACAGTTTTAAAAAAGTAATTGGCGGTTTTTTTAAAAAACCGCCGTTTAAGAAGCGACGGTTTGTACCCATAAAATTCATTAAAAAAACTACTACGCAAAAATTAAAATTATGTAGTAAATTTTCGGTACAAAAAAAATTTAAAACCTGATTTGCGCGAAGATATGCAGCTCCACGTAACGCTGGAAGATCGCACAGACGAGCAAATCTACGAAATAAATACGAAAAATTGTTAGTACAAAATAAAAAAATCGAAACTTCGAAAAAATTGATAGAGATTAACTACTACCAGAGATAGATGAAAAATCGTTTAAGAAAATGTCCGCGAAGGTAGGTATATATTAGAATCAAGCGACGGTTTTATTAAAACCCGTCGCTATATAGCAACGGTTCAACTAACTCCGTCGCTATAGTAGCGACGGTTTAAGAAAAGAATGTCGCCGATCTGATTTGCGACGGTTTCTGAAAATACCGTCACCGATCTCAATCGGCGACCGTTATAGCTTAACCGTCGCTAGTATAGCGACGGGTTGTATAAACCGTCGCCGATCTCGTTTTTAATACACACGATTTTGGTGGAATCGTTGCTATATAGCAAAGGTTGATAATAAAACCGTCGCTTATCAAATTAAGCGACAATGCATTTTGAACCGTCGCTATTATATTAGCGACGGTGGAATACAAGACCGTCGCACAAAATAACGACGGGTTTATCAAACAGTCGCAATAGTAGCGACGGTTTATGAAAAACCGTCGCAATATAGCGACGGTGTTTCTTGAACCATTTTTCATCTATCTCTAGTAGTAGTTAATCTCTATCAATTTTTTCGAAGTTTCGATTTTTTTATTTTGTACTAACAATTTTTTGTATTTATTTCGTAGATTTGCTCGTCGGTGCGATGTTCCAGCGTTACGTGGAGCTGCATATCTTCGCGCAAATCAGGTTTTAAATTTTTTTTGCCGAAAATTTACTATATAATTTTAATTTTTGCGTAGTAGTTTTTTTAATGAATTTTGTGGTTACAAAACGTCGCTTCTTAAATGGCGGTTTTTTTAAAAAACCGCCGATTAATATAGCGACAGCTTTTTTAAAACTTGTCGCTTCATATAGCGACGGTGTTCTTCAAAAAAACCGTCGCTTAATGTAGCGACGGTGTTTATATATCCATCGTAAATGATCGATTGTACGAATTTTATTTGGATATGTGGAGAAAAAGTGTTATGCTGAATGTTGGTAAGAACCACCTCTTTGGCTCACGATATTCATTTTAGAATCCTGAATAATCAATGCATTATGTTCGATACATTATAGCATCACGATACGTCATTTTTACTGCATGTCAGTCATATCATATAGAAACTTACACGGTTATATTTCTATTTGATTGGTATAAATATGTATGCCAACTTCACTAGCTCACTAAGTTCTCAGATATTTAAATTTTATTTATCTCATTTATTATAAATTCCAAATACAATAAAACCGAAACTACCACCGGAGGGAAATTAAGGAAGAAAATATGTCGACTGAAATCATATTTTTTTTTAATACCAAATAGATATGTGACTAATAATATTTACATTTAGAGATAAAAACTGTATTTTATATTAAAAATTGTGAAATATTAAATTATATACCGCATAGTACTAGGTAATTAGTATCCTTAAAAGTTGGCCAAATAGTGTAGGCTCCGAAATTTTAATACAGATTTTTTAAAAAAATAATTGGAATAATTAAGAGAATAATTTATGCCCCAAGAGTAGTTCTCTTGTGAGATGGTCTCACGGATCTTTATCTGTGAGACGGGTCAACCTTATCGATATTCACACTAAAAAGTAATACTTCTTAGCATAAAAAGTAATACTTTTTCATGGATGACTCAAATAAGAGATCCGTCCCACGAAATTGATCTGTGAGACCGTAGATGAACACAAAGCGAAGGATTTGAATTCATATATGATCTTAACATATATCCCACCAGCTGATCCTTTAGTTTCATCAACGCAAACTCTAGAATATTATATCATCTACGAGCTTCATGTTCTTTCCCTAATAAGTAATTTATGTTGAGTGTTGTTGAAGCGACATGCTTACAATTTCAATATCATGCCAAGCTTGAGGACACGCATAATCAAGACACATATGCAATATTGTATGATACTTACTATGGGCGGAAGCTGCTCTTTGATGATTGATTCTCCATAGTCAAGCTATAGACAATAAATTTAGGTGTTGAATTCTCTGCAATGATTTCATTTGCACCTCAAGGAGCTGTCAAGATAAATGATTATCAATTGAGTATTTCTAGCAGTATCATCTCAATGGTTATTCAAAATTACGACAGAATCAGAGAAGTGTTTTTGCTATTTTTTATTTTCTTGTTTTATTTTATCATAGCATGATGTCGATGATATTGTCGATCTTTAAAGCGTGGGGGGTTGGTTTTTATCAATTAATAGATTGCATTACACCTATAATTGATTGAGATGTGTTGTAGTTGTAGCTATAGGATTTTGGCACAAACTAGCTATGTATCGAATTTTTGAGACATTATCTATGTAACTTTAAGTCATACTTATATGAACTAATTGTGAATTGACAAGACGTGAGCTCATGAATCATAACTTTATGTACAATAATCGAATAGAGAAAAAGAAGAAGGACAGAACGTACAACAGCAGAGAGGAAGAGAGAAACTTGGAGGAAGAATGAAGCTATTAGAGTTTGAGAGAAAGGAAGAAGACAACTTCAAAAGGGAAATTCTTATATTTTATTCTTATGAATTCAAACAATATGTTTTTGCTTTGTTTTAATTTTATGGAATAAATTTTTTTAGTCTAAAACAACAATAGGGTCAAACAATAATTTGTTTGATATTTGGTTTATTTTTAATATATTATTGTTCTTGATTTTAATTATTGATTGATGTTGGTTTAATATTTCTTGTTAATAGTCTGATCACTTATTTACATGTTTGTTGATTAATCACGAATCGGAAGAGAATTGGTTAAATATAGCAACAAATATATCAATCAATGCAAGGTTAAACTGAATATAAATAATACTTTGCTTCAGTGCATGTTTTTGGTTAAAACTGAAATTTCACAAAGATTTAATGCATTTAAATATGATTAAATTCCATTATAAATAATTTTACTGTTAGATTTAAATAGATTTATTAAATCGATGAATCATTTAATAAATAAATTGAGGAATTTCACCGTGATTGTCAAGAATTAAATAATTAATTGAATTTTAACAAACATAGTAGAGTTCGGCACCGTTGTATGTCTTAGTTTTTTATTTAAAGTTGAATCCATCTTCGATATTTGAATCCGTCATTTTTAATTGGAGTTGTTTTATTTAATAGTTTAGATTAATAATTCATAATACTCCTTTTATTTATTTTGTTTAACTTAAATTAAATGATAAAAAAATATAGTAATTGAATATTAGTCTATGTGTGAACGATACTTGGACTAATCATCTCTTTACTATAACTTATCTAATTCGATTTCTAGATTTATTTCCTAACCAAAATCTTCGGTCACCGACCATCGACGCTATCCTACCAACGAAAAAAATATTAACTATCTCCGTAAATGTTTGTCGGATTGATCCATGTCACAAATATAAATCTATTAAATCGTCTCAAATATACATGGTCTTTATTAAATAGATATACTTAAATATTATCCAACATTACTGTATAATTACAAATCTTTATATATTAAAAAAATTATAAATCTTTATAAAACCAACAATGTAAATATAAGTTTTGTCGAAAGGTCATTTGCTTTACTACTGCTATCACTCACTCCTATATGAATTTATTTTATTATTATAGTTAATAAAGATTTAGTAAAAAATTATTTACAGAAATATATATTTTATGATCGGTGTTTATTTAATTAACAAATATTTTCATAATAACAGACGGAACACATACATAAGTGATAAGATAAAAAATATAGATTTAATTAAATTGATATCGAATCACACAGTTAGGGGTGGGTGTCGGGTCGACTTCGGATTTATCGGATCGGGTACCCGATCAATCGAGTAGACTTTTTTGACTATCTGAATTACATGAAAAAATCTGGTAATTCGGATATCACACATGCGGGTACCCAAATTACAGCCATAATTTTTCGACTTCTCGAACCAAAAAGTACAGCCAAACCAAAAAATACAGCCAAACTATTGACCTTCCAAAGCAAGCAAGAAGATGCTTCCTCTCATTCCAATTGTGACCCAAACTAAATCTCGTTTACTCGACCTGGTCGGATCGAGTACCCGAAACCAAACGTCCACCCATACATAGGTTATAGGTATGGATGATAATATATATATTTGAGGTTTTGATGACAATAAACACAATCAAAATGAAAACATTTTCATAATTTAATCTCATTACAAAAATTGAATAAATAAAGTATTTAAGAAAATATTGCACACACGTTATAATAATTAATTAAAAGAAACATAAAACAACATATTTTTTTGGGTAAATCTTGTTCTTCCCTTGGGAAAAAAAATTATATGAGAATTGGATTGACTTTACAAAATTCAGTGGACTTGGGCTAAAATATAAAGAACATTATAAATCAAATATATGATTATGGGATTAGACCCTACTGCACTGTTTGGTACACGGGATAAGGGTGAGATTGATAAATAATCAGCCTTATCCCACATTTGGTACGTTTTTAAAAAGCACATGATAATATAATGGGCCCTTGATAAATACATTTTTAGAATGATAAAACATCCTTAGTAAGATGTGTGATAGTTTTAATTTAATGATAAAATATACTACAAATTACTTAATTACCCCCATTTATTTAAATGCATATGAAAAAGATTATAAAAAAATAAAGAAAAAGACAAAAATCAAATTTGACCGATGATCACCTTGAAAAAGAAAAGAAATTGTTTAAATAATTTCCAAAATAAGACAAAAAAAACGAAAATTATTCTTTAGGACCATATATATCTTTTGTCATATTTTGGAAATTTAAGAATTGAGATATGCAATTACAAGATCTTGACAACAATGGAATATAAGTTTTTGTGATATGGTTAATTTGTCATTACATGTCAATATATAAATTTAATTACTCTTGTTAAAATCATACCAAATATTTAACATATTATATTATCATTATATTTATCTTTGATTTATCCTTATACTGTATATCTCTTACTTATCGTATCCTATGTACTAAACTGTACCTACAAGGACATACGTCAGACTGGATTGAAGCCGGTCTAGCCCCTTCTTTGGGACCGCTTATCACGACAATATTGATAGAGAAATGTAATAACATTTTATTATATAGTCGTAAATATTGTCAGTATAAATTATTATAATAAATAATATAATTTATCTATTGAGATATATTTATGTTAATTAGTAATTATAATATTTTAATACAAAGTGTATAATATTTATTTATTATAATAAAATATATAATTTATCTATTGAGATATATTTATGTTAATTAGTGATTATAATATTTTAATACAAAGTGTATAATATTTATTTATTATAATATAATTTGTTTAAATATCTATAGTATTTTTTTTAAAAAAATCAATTAAAGTATCTTGAAAATAAAATTGTTTATCAAATTGATTGTAATAACAATAAATTGAATTAAGGATAAATTTGATTTTTTTAGTTGGACATATCAACTTTGACTTTTTTATAAAGAGTTCATGCATGTATCAATATGATTTTTAGTATTTTCCAAATTAAGTTTTCAAAACTCAAAATTACTACCACATAAATAAATATGCGCAAAAACTATTGTGAAGTCATTTCACAAAACAATTTTGTGAGACAAAAGATCTAACTTGATATGATATATGAAAAATATTATTTTTTATGTCAAATATCTATAATTTTGTAGGAATCAAGTCAATCCAACTCATTATATAAATACATGAGATCGTCTCATGAACATTACATCTCACGTAGCATAATTTTCTCACGCATCTCTTTCTGCTCGGTAAAACGTCGAAAGGAAGGAAAGGAAAATTGCTTGGACCTATAGGCCAACGTCAACAAAGTTACATTCTGCTAATTCACATCCCAGCCGCCTTCAAAATTTCTTGAATTCGGCCGGCAAACCGCCGTTGAAAGGTAGCGGCTAGGCTATATATTTTATATATATATATTTTTATTTTATTATTTATTATTTAGCAATATTGCCAAATAATGAAATGTTTTTCTTTATTATAATTTATATGTGTGAGATTTTGTTTAAAAAATTGTGTAAATGCCGATCTGACTTTTTAAAAGTATCAAAATTCTATTACACATTTTTCTTTTTAAAAAATAAGCAAGTAAAACAATTTATTAAATAAATAGACGTGTGCTAAATAGGTTTTAACCCCTACCAAAAGGATTGTACAAATATGAAAATGCATTGAGATTTTGATTGGGTCAAATTATAGTTATTTATAATGAAGAATATTAATTGTGTATTCATTCAAGTTTTATCTAATAATAATAATAATAATATAATAGATATCTTGTGAATGCCGCTATCATGCGCGAAGCGAAGCTTGATAGGAGCCTGAGCTAAGAGAATAGAACGAACTCAACGTCATAAAACCAGGGCTTAAGATAGGTCAATGGAGAAAGAAAAGTCCATTTTCCTGCACGCACTAATTCCTACGTTTTGTCGGGAGAATTGGGTCAAGATACGAAATTTCAAACACTTGGTTCTGGTTTTATACCCTCCGACCTTCTTCGGAATTGAGCTCTTACTCTCCTCATCACGTATCTTTATTCGTGGGACGAATCAATTTTGTCTATATTTATTATAAAAAGTAATATTTTTGATATAAAAAATAATATTTCTTCATCAACTCAAATAAAATATATCTCTCATATGTAAGTTCTTCACATAATAATTTTTGTGTAACAACATAGAAAAAATATGGGATGCGATTATATAATAAAAAAATCGCAGCGAATTTACACAAACGTAAATTTATACATATACACACACAGAGAGTATATTTTATTTATAATAAATTGCAAAAATATATAATTATACTAAAGTAAAATGTGTCATATCAAAATACTGTAAATCTTAGACATAAATTATCACATAAGTCTGGTAGAAATATTAATGTAATTAATGAAACACTTAAGACTATATATCTAAATGTCATTTGAACCAACAATATTGTAATTAATCCTTTAATGAAAATAAATGAAAAGTTGGAACAATGAATATAATTAAAATGCTAAATACAATGCACATTTGAAAAATTGTACGGACATTGATGTCTTAAATGCATTAACTCTGTATTATTCAATAAGACACTTATTTAATTAATTTGTAATAATGTCATTTAAAAATTTAAAAAAAAACAATTAATGTAGCTTACATAATAAGACACTTTCCTTGATTACTCCGATCGTTAATATTAATAACAATTTATTGTAATAAAATAAATTTCGTAACCAAAAATAATAATTTACTGGCTTTTCATTTAATAATTTTATGTATAATTTACTCTGCGTACGAACCTGTGGTCATTCATCGGAAATCATACAGAGAGGGAAGCAGCATTGGGGCGCTGTGGCGGCGTGACGGCCAAGAATACGAGCACCGCCATGATGGCTACCGGGATTACGAGGAACAACAGCGGCGGCGGCGGAAGGGGAGGAAGAACGAGCGGCAGGAACAGGAGCGACATTGTGAGAAACACCATTAAAACAGTCCCTCTAGCTCTGAAGTATACGAACACAAAACTCTTCATCAATGGAGCCCGACGTTGATAGGTTCCGGCGGTGCTTTTCACCTGGATTGATAGCTTTTCTTCAACTTTACGCATCCTCGTCTTCATACATTAATACATACAGAGAATTCTTTTGATTTTAAAAATGATCGGTTCGTAGAGGCCCGGGGGACGGCGGCGGCGCAGCGGTGGGGGTGGGAATTCAGGAAGAGGGAACGGGTACGTACGTATATATATATGGGGAAGGAGTGGAAGGTGTAATTGTACGTAGTAGAATAATGAATCGGACGCGACTTTATTTATTTTGGCATTAATACAACGCAAAGGCAAAAACTTGTATGAGACGATCTCACGGATATTATTTGTGAGACGGATCTTTTATATGGGTCACTCATGAAAAAGTATCACTTTTTATGCTAAGAGTATTACTTTTTATTGTGAATATGGGTAGGGTTGACCTATCTCACAGATTATGATCCGTGAGACGGTCTCACATGAGACTCACTCTAATACAAAGCTGATGTGAGGGTATTTCGGACATTTCGTGTTCATGGGTCAAAGAAAGTTCAATTAGACACTGCTACACGCGATGTACGTACGTGGGTAGGTAAAATGAAAATCTAATCTAATCTATGTTATTGACAAACTCTCACTTTTGTGAAATTAAAAAAATTATATAAAATAAAAAATCTAATATATATATATATATATATATATATATATATATATATATATATATATAGACGCATACAAGTCTAATGAAAATAAAAACAAGATATTTTTCCACCCAAAATTATCTTTAGTATAATATTTTTATCTTGTTTTAAAAATTTTAATCAAAATTTATTTATACAATAAATGAAGAGAGTTTTTACTTTTTGCAAAAAAAATGTATTTATTTTTTAAAATTTTGATAGTTAGTAATCAAATATTTTTCATCTAATTATAAATTACAAAAAGTGTATTTCTGAAATATTTTAATTCATTCTTTACCATTTGATCCACGAACTAATATATGCTTTTTTGCAAAAAATTGTGTGAGACGGTGTCACGGGTCGTATTTTGTGAGACAAATCTTTTATTTGGGTCATATATGAAAAAATATTAATTTTTATGGTAAGAATATCACTTTTTATTGTGAATATCGGTAGGGTTGACTCGTCTTACATATTAAGATTCGTGAGACCGTCTCACAAAAAACTTACTCATGATTTTTTTAAATATAATTATTTATTTATTTTTATTAATAACAGTTTCACCTAATCAATATCGAATGCAATATTGAATAAGTTAGTTTGACAACAAGACATATCCCTATATTTTTTTGGTATGTCAAATTATATCGATATTTTATATATATTATTATCATAATGATATTTGAAATTAAAATATATTTATTACATAATATCAGTAATTCTGAGTTACCTGAAATTTCAAAAGTATTATTTTTACTTAAATGTATGGAACACGTCTGAGTTCTGACTTGTGAGTAATTGGTCTCGTGAGATGAGCTATTATATTGAAGTCCCAATTAAATTTATCACCACTAAATTCTTGGAATATCATGACGAATTCAAGTCGATAAATTAATTTATCCCTATATATATATATATATATATATATATTGAAGTCCAAATTGAATTATTAAAATTCAATACGTGACAAGTAAATTTAAAAAGTATCATATTAATATAGGTTTAATTTATGATTTTAAAACATTATTATATATCTCCAACATTAATGTTAGTCAACTCTTGACTAATTTCTCTTCTCCTCCCATTTTCTCATTAAACGACCTCATTTTTTGGATCAAATATCGTTCTTCGCCGGCTCCCAGGCTTCCTCCTCGCCCCTGTTAGAAAAGGAAAAGTGAGACAAATTTAGAAAATAAATCGATAATCGACTGTAAGAATTTCTTACAAGGTAAATTTTCCCTTATTTTTTGTTAAATATTTACGACGTGCATGGGGTACCTGAAGATGCATGTTGTTGAAAACTCTGCCTTCAGAAGACTCGAAACAAGATGCATTCAACACAAGAAACCCTTCTTCCTCCAAATTCAACATAGCTCTAGACAACGAACCCTTTTCGCCTTTCGCCGTCGAGAACTGGAAAACTATTTCTCCGTCGTTTAATCTTTTTGCGGACACTGCCGACGACGAAGATGGAGACGACAACACGTCCGTGTGCACCGCTTTTCTCCGCTCATTAGTGCTAAAATCGATATTGAGTGAATCTCGTTTCATTGAAATCTTTGACAGAAGTTGTTCCTTCTTCTCGCTGAGTCTTTGCAATTGTTTTTGTAGCTCAGGAATGTATTTCAACACTCCCGAAACTGTGGCAGGAATGCTTAATTTTTTCTACAGAAACCATATATCGAAATAATTAACCACAAATGGTATTCAAAGCTTATAAAATTATTTACCAGCTCAAAATTTTAATTAGATTAACTTTAATTCTCTCTTTGAATCACATCACTCTCCTCGGCCTGTTTTGTTTCATGTCTTTCAAATTTTTGCAATTTTTTTGTTTATTTTCCGCTGACAAATGATATAACATTACATATGTCATCATCACGTAGAAAATTAACCAAAATTGTAAAGAAATCAAATATAATACACTAAAACTGAAGTTTGATAAAATAGATTATCAAATCACAAAGATTACAGTTTGAATTCTCATGAAATGGAAAGAAAGGGGGAAAAACTCACTGGTTGATCCTCGCCTGGAAGCAACGATCTAAGAGTAGAATACAAAGAATTAATCTTTTTACGACGATCTCGTTCGCATGCGTTATGGTTGAGCTTCTTGTCCGCATCATCCGCGTCTCCCTTTTCCATAAATCCGTCACGAAAACGTGAGAAATCGTTGTTCTTAGGATGTACAGTATTCTTGGAAGAAGGGGAATGGAGACGATCGGCATTAATAGAGCTCGAAATTTGATCTGGTCTTTGTATGCACAAGTTTTCTTGGTTTTCAAAAGTGTTGGGATCTTCCCAAAACCATCCAAAATTTGAAATCGGAGGTGATAAGGCAAGCATTTTAGTGACTTAAATCTTTCACGAGAAGTTTGAATTATATCGTGTAGTTGACACAAGGTCTATTTATATAGTAGTTTGTGGCTACATATTGGGAAACCAGTTAAAAATAGTTGGCCCGTAGTTTACAAATAACGTTTTAAAATATGTTAGAAATTGGAAATGGCATCTTATACTTTTTTTTGGGTTTCTCTCGATACTATTGGCTACCTAAAATAAACATCACTATTCCTGTATTAGTAAATTAATAAACTATTTCCTTCAACTCTGGTTAAGTTTAGGTTGTATTTAGATGGATCGATGTTGTTGAAATACATTTATTTCAAATTATTCAACGTTATGCATGTTTGATCTGAAAAATTTGTTGAAATTTCATGTTTTCTGCTGTTAAATGTCACACATCGATTGGATTAAGTCACCGAGAGTAATATATATGGACTTTGACAATTACCATATCTTGAGCTAGTTTTTGGTGTTGAGTTAGGTTTAAGTCTTAATTTGAACATGGTTTCATAGCCCAAACTCACCGTGATGTTGGACTGCAATAACGAGTCACCCATTAATATCTTGTATGATTCATGCTCGAAATTTTCATTGCTGGACGTGAGAGAGTTAGTTAAATGTCTCACATCACTTGAATTAAATCATAGAAAATTATATATGTGAACTTGTACAATTAATCTTATCACTTGAGATAACTTTTGAGGTTGAATTAAGTTCAAATTTCAATATTAACATCATCGATATATTTTTCTTATTATGGATGTTGAAAAGGTCTTATATAATTACTTATTATGTGTTATTTCAAATTAATCAATAGATTTCCAGATGCTTCGATTTTTAGAATCCAGGTACCGAAAATGTGGAAAAGAATTAAATAATTAGGAGAATAAAATAGGGTGAATGAGAGAACAGGGAGTGTGTGACGTTCTAAATCGAATAAAGAAAGTCGTCCTAATTTTACTATTTTGCTCATAAAATAAAAACATAAATTAATCAAAATAAAAACTCCACCCCAAACTCGACCCAAGCATAAAACTACACCCCAAACTTCACTTTATGTAAACTCAATTTAAATGTGAAAAACTCGACTTAGATAAAATATTTATGTATTTAATTACATAAATATTCAATCAAACATGACAATTATATAGCGGTAAGGTGTTGTTTTGTGTAAAAATAACTGGGTTTGAATTTGGATTAGGTCAAAATATGATATTTTTTTAATTTTATTTGACAAGCATATGTGAAGATCATTTTAGGCAAAAACTTATGTGAGAGGATCTCACGAGTCGTATTAGTGAGACGAGTCTCTTATTTGAGTCACCAATGAAAAAGTATTACTTTTTATGCTAAGAGTATTACTTTTATTGTGAATATGAGTATGATTGATCCATCTCACATATTATGATCCGTGAAACGGTCTCACATAAGACCCATTCATCATTTTGTCCTTTTAAGTCACTTTCTTTTACCAAATTAAAAATAAGAATAAATTGATCGGACCGAATAAAATAAATACGCGTTACAATGGGAAACTACTTGTGAACTAAGAATCTCTTTCCATATAAACTAGGTCCTAGCTAGCTACTAGTAAGCATCTAATATTACATAAGATTGTGTTCGAATATATGAATTTCGAATATATTCAAACGATTGTTTTAGTTTTAAAAAAACAAAACCATAAACTTCAAATTCATTCTTCAATGTTTATATATTATTTCATATTAATTATGATGAATTTCAAATTCACTCCATAACGAAGGCAATTGGAATTCATTATACTTTTTCTAACTAATATCTAACTATATAAATTATGAATTTAAGATTTCATCTTTCGTTTTATAATTGACAATAAAAATATAATCGAAATCCATAAATTTCAAATCTATCTATCAATCCAAATGTTATGTTCCTAAAAAAAAAATATTATTACACCTATTAATTTGTCATGGAGAAATAAATAAGGGACTTAATCTTGATTAACACATAAGTAATATAGAAATCCCTCATTAATTAACGAGTCACTTCACCGATCGATCAGTCATTTTTTTTGAAATATTTCCATAATTAAAAATGGCGGTAATATTATTTTAATTTTCCAATGAAATCCGATGAAGGGCACACGAAATGCTTAATGGCGATGTTAATTAATTTGAAAGGTTGAAGGATATGTGCATGTCCTGCACGAGCCGCAGTTAGGTTTTCAGAAATCTGCTCGAGAATGCACGTGGAAACACAAGCATGCTTTCTTTTCTATAAATTAAACAATATGTCACAATATTACTTCTGATTTCATCGCACGTAAACGATTAATTGTTTTTTTTAGTATTTTCGGATGAGGGAATATATATTCGATGAGTAGGTCTTTGTGAGACAGACGGTCTCACGATCTTTACTGTAAGACGATTCAACCTTAAGATATCTGCCTCACAAAATACGACCCGTGAAACTGTCTCACACAAGTTTTTGTCATATTTAATTGTTGCTATTTTTTATATTTTTATTTTTACAAAATTGAGATAAATGTAATTTTGGTTATATATGTTAGTTTCTATGTGATTTTGGTCTAATTTCAATCTTAGTTCCACAAATTTTAATCATTTTTATTGGAAAATATTGATGTGATACTGTACACAACGATGTCACGTAGAATCCGTATATGTGTCACGTTAAAAAAATGATTAAAATTATAAAAATTACAAAGATAGCATAAGTAACATTATTGAAACTCAGTAACATAGAGAATCAAAATCGCAAAAAGACAAATATTTGTAACACGTGAAATCGTTATTATTTTTCTTACCGTTTTTTCATGAAGAAAAGTATTCTCCCATTTTCACATTTTCCAATATGATAGTACCTTTTTAGTTATTCTTATTTCCAAAAATGTAAAAAAAATACTCTTTGACAATAATATATTTTAACCTAAAACCTGATATTTTAAGAAATGTTTGAAACAATTTTATCCAATTTAATTTCATTTATTTCCAAATAAGATAAATACAAAAATTTGTTTTCCTAAAATATTTTCACATACTCCTGTTTGTTTTTGGGAAATATTTTTGCTACCTGGCATCAGTGTATTACTCTCACATGTCGGGTCTACTGGAAAAACACGGACTCCACATATTATATAAAAAAATGGGATTATTTATTTTTTAAAAAACAAAAATTTGTGTGAGACAATCTCATAGGTCGTACTTGTGAGACCGATCTCTTATTTGTGTCATCAATGAAAAAATATTACTTTTTATGTTATGAGTATTACTTTTTATCGTGAATATCGATAGGGTTGACCCGTCTCACTGATAAAAATTCGTGAGACCGTCTCACAAGAGATCTGCTATAAAAAAAATTACTTATAAGTTAAAGAAAAAGTTTTTATTTCACATTTTGCGCATAGATAACAGAATATGTTGGAAATTTGATTGTTTTGTCAACGAATTCGAATAATTGATCGATAGTTGTCAACTTTTCAAGTATTTTCAATTAGGACATTGTCGCTTATAATAATAACTGATGATGCAAGAGATGGTAATTAGAATCTGGAACATTCAAGTTTTCTTCAGCTTGGTTTGCTTTTTGTTCATACTGAATGTGAATGAATATTTTATGTAGTTCTAAGCATTCAATTGGGGGAAATGAAAGAAATCGTTTTGTTGGAATTTCTAATTATTAAGCCATTACAAATTAAAATTTTGTTAGATCTCGATATAAAAGCTTAGAAAAGATTATCCGAGTGGTTGAATACTTTGTTTTAGAACATAGTAGATACGTCTGGGATGAGTTAACCTCGAAAATTTATGTCATGTTGTTAAATGTTGTCGATGTAATAATATCAGACATTGTTGATGTGTACGGTGACACGTTCGCACTCCGGAAGAATATGACCAAATCATAAAAAATCAAAATTACTATATTAAGATCTAGTTTTGATGAGTTTTTAGAGAATGAGAACTTTGAAACATGTACATTCGAAGACTATTTTTCCTATTTGTTTCGATAATATCCCAAATGATGGGTTACAGAGTGAGTCTCATGTGAGACCGTCTCGCGGATCATAATCTGTGAGACGGGTCAACCCTACCCATATTCACAATAAAAAGTAATACTATTAGCATAAAAAGTAATACTTTTTCATGGGTGACCCAAATAAGAGATCCGTCTCACAAATACGACCCGTGAGACCGTCTCACACAAGTTTTTGCCTACAGAGAACATTAACCCTGCTCAGTAACCATTGGGCTTTCTTACATTTAGGCTCACTAAATAATTGGGCTGCAATTAAAGCCCAATTTGAAGGCAAAATGGAACCGTTGAACCGGTACACGTGTGCACTCGACACAGCTCGATCGTAACTTCGTTGCAGTTAGGGGTGGGCATCGGTCGGTTCGGTCTGGTTTTTCTCCATAATGGTTTGGTTTTTCGGTTTTCGGTTTTGAATATATCTGGTCCAAAACCAACCATTTTATTACGGTCCGGTCCGATTTTTTTGTAATACAGTTCGATGATATGGTCGGTGATAAACGGTTATATAATATTTTGTTAAAAAATAAAATTGTACATCACTTGACGCTTGATGGATGCAACATATATAAAAAAAACAAAGATATTATATTAGTAGAACATATATGATTACAATACACTTCTTACTTAACAATCTAAGCTTCAATTACAATTTGAAATATAATTTCAAACAATAACTCTTCAATAAAAAATACACAGTCATTAAATTCCAATTCTCAGACTCCAAAATGCACATAGATTTTGCATTTCAAATCTCAATACATTTAATAATATGAGCTTCAATAATAATTTGAACTTTCAATTGTCAATATTGGACTTCTCACATGACTAAGGTCATTTATTAGTCATTATACGAAAAATCCTATGTTAAATATAATATGATCGGTTCGGTTATTCCGGTTTTCTGGGATCAAAACCGTAAACCGAGCTGAAAAACTGAATTTCTTTAATTTTGAAACCTTAACCGACCGAAAAAACCGAACCATTTAAACCGATTTTTTTCGGTCCGATCGGTTATTTTGATTTTAATCAAACTATGCCGACCCCTAATTTCAGCATGCTTCTTGAACCGCTTCATTCGGTTTGTTTACGGTTTACTCCTCTTAATTTCATAATTGTTTACTCAAAATCAAGAACACTATTTGACCCTATTGAATTTGATTAATTATACTCTTAATTGAAATGATTATTCAATGAATGTTTCTATTTTTTATAAAAACAATTATATTGATGATTTATTACTATCGAATCTCGAATACGAAACTTCATTTTAAATCCGGAATCTTAACATCAGATGAACTATAAATCGACTTATGTAGATATCGTTAACAACTAAAATTTTAAAATAGTTGGCACCGGACCTAATTAATCTCACGACTCTTGTGAAAAAGAAGCGTAATTTCTCTCGTCCTTAAAGCAACATTAAATTCTTCAGCTCGTTATAAAACTTCTTTATCATGGAAGGGATCACTAATCTATGTAGGATTCCATTAATCAGCCAAATCAGTTACAATATATATAAATTTATGTTAAATATTTTTTTTTCTTTTTTAATTATTATTTAAATTTAAGAGTGCCAAATTTTACAATAATTTTTAACAATTTATACATCAAATTTAATATATCTTCATTTGAATACGAACACCCATTCGTTGTTGTCCTTTGATAAATGCATCTACGAATAATTTTTTGAGAAAATTGTATATAAGATTCTGTATGTTTGCTTTTTTGCGATTACTGTCATATATATTACTGAATTTCAGATTTAGTCATGTGTATTACGATTGCTGACAGTTTTAGTCTTTTTTTTATGAGACATGGACATACGTTAAGGTTGTATCCATCAGAAAAATATTAAAATTGTCAAAAAAAAAAATAGATATGACCAAATCTAAAAAATATAAAAGATTAAAATCGCAAAAATTCAAAATACATCATAAAAAGCGCAAATTTCACAATATTTTTTTATTGTTACCTATCTGAAAAAGCCATTTTACAAAATTGATATAAAATAATAAAAACCGTTGCTATTTCAATTAACTTATTAAATTAATATTATAGAAAATTCAAACCATTTATATTTCAGAACTTCTGAAATTACATATCAAAGAAAAGCAAATATTTAGAAATGATTGAACATACAAAATATACAACAATCGCCCACGTCTCCGACGAGGCTTCATCGGAATCAACCGGCCACCAACCACAAGACGATTTTCGCACCGGATAACCCATCGTGGCGCCCATCTCCAACGCTCTCCGGCCACACGGCACCGCCCAACATCCTCTTCCGGTCAAATGTCTTCCCCAGCAACAACCTTTGGTTCTCCCGTGATCGTGTACTCGAAACCTTAACTTTATCGAAATACACGAAGAGGGTGGCCACAAAGACAACGGCTATTGCAACTAAAAGGAGCCTTGAGCTCATTGCATTGGCTTGGAATACAAGTGGGATCGCCATGATAATTTGTATAATATAAGATTATGATTTATGGGAGACCTCTATGAAATAAATAAACTCTGAAAATGGGATATATATATATATATATATATATATATATATATATATATATATATATATATATATATGTATATCTGTATTATATAATATAATATATGTTTTTAGATATTAAACTAATATAAATAGGAATATTAGCATTAATTTATTTAATTATAAGTTGGTGGGCAAGGCTACAAAACGTTGCGTTTGGGGCTCTCCCTTCGGGAAAAACGTCCCCCCTAGCCTTATAGACACCACTAACTAGCAACTGGAGAAATAGGTATTTGAGCTCATGTATGATTTAAAAGATTTGAGTTACACATTTAATTCAAATTAAAACTTTTTTTAAAGTAGCAAAATAATCGCTCTTACAATTAGTATAAGAGAAAAGGTTATTAGTTCAATTTCCATTTCAAAGAATGCAATTATTGAGAGATAGATTGTTGGATTCAATAATTATCCATGCTAAGTAGAATAATTCAAACGTGATGCTTGAGCTGCTGTACAATTTAAAAGATTTGAAGTTATATCATCAACTATAAATTTAGATTAAAAAAATCCCTACTAAAATAACTTTTTTTAACATATAATGAAAGAAAGGAAAAAATTTGTGTGAGACGGTCTCACGGGTCGTATTTGTGAGACATATCTTTTATTTGGGTCATTCATGAAAAAATATTATTTATTATGCTAAGAGTATTACTTTTTATTGTGAATATGGATAGAATTGACTCATCTCATATATTAGGATCCGTGACATCTAAACTTCGTTTTTGATATTGAAAAAAAAAGAAGCTGCGTCCTTACGTGGCCAAAATAATTTTACCAAATAATAATGGTATAATTACATAAACGTGTTGACTTTTGACTAACCACAGACGTACGGGTTTTCATGCAGTGGCAAGCTTTTAACCTGCGGCGGTGGCAATGGGGCCCACTTCTCTGGAAAATTATTTAAAAACTCCGCGTTGCATAATTAGGTTGTATGTTTGCAATTAAAAGTAGTACCCTCGATTGGAAAACAGAAATTGGATCTGACATTTTGTACTTTTCCTTAATGGATAACGCAGAGGAATTTTTTTAATGTCAATATATTCAAGTGCACAAATGTGTTGTACTATGTCGCATCCGAGTTGTACTTTTATTTGGTAACGACGAATGTTTTCGAAAGTATTGTTAACACACAGAATCACGACCCTTTTGAGCGGTACCCAATTGCACATCACTTTTTCTTCCCAGCCAAAGCGCTGTGGCGAGAAGGGAAGAATCCCCACAAATTTCAGGTAAAAATGGTTAAATAATTCAGATGTGTTAGTGTTTTCCTTGTAGTTTGAGACTGTAATTTTATGTTTTTGCTCACTTCGTGTGCAATTGTTATGTTCTAAAGCTGCGATCTTTTTTGTTTTCAGCCTTTAGTTTTTCTGGATTTATTCTCTTTAGTGGATTGTCGTCGCAGAATTTGAAGGGCTTTTATTAACTTGGTTAAAGCTTTAGGATATGGTTTTCATGGTATTACTTTTCAATTTTGTGTGTGTGTGTGTGTGTCTCCCGGTTACTTGAATTTTAGAGGGCGGACCCTTATCCGGAAGAGGGTATAGTGATACTATGATGTGGCGCTACTTGTTGCTTGGTAGTTATATAGGTTATGTGAAAATGTGTGAATTAATATGTGGTAAGTATTGATTGTTTGAGAGAGAAATTGTCTGAAAGCTTCAGGTGTTCAAAACTATGTTAAATGTCAGTGGTTCTTGAAGGAAAATGAGTTTAACAAGAGAGTAACTTATGGAAGAAAACAAAGTTTATGTGTGAAATAGTATGTGTTCATAGAAAAAGAAAGGTTCTATGTACAAGAAAAAGTGATGAAAGGATCAGAAGGCGAAGCATAGAGGTTGATACAGCATGCTTTGTGGGAACCTTAGTGCTTTCAAGAACTCTGATCTGAGAGAAGGGGTAATAATAAAAGTTTCAAGTAGACTGTAAATTTACTTCAAAAGTTGAGCTTGACAAAGAATCTTTAGGCTTTATGATTAGTAAAAAATAAGGAAATGGAGAAAGATTAAGCATTGTTATGCACCCATAAAAGTTTTTAGAACATGCTAATTGCTAGGCTAAACTCTAAAGTTAGCAAAATCCAGTGTGATGCTAATCAGATGTGTTAATAATTATTTCCTCTTCACGCAAACAACAATCTATTAATCCTTGTACTTTCCCTAGTTCTTTAAGTTTTATGTTTTGTTGAACTATTTGTGAATATGCTAATATCTTGTGTTGATGAACTATGAATCAGGCTTTATGAAATGCATCCTTGAATGCTAAGAAAGTTGGAAGGTGTTTTGTAGCTTAGCTGTTGTGGAACGGTATATTGACGTACTATTTAATTCTCTTGTTCTTGAACTTGCAAAATGTCTAACGAAGACATAAGAAGAGTCTTGCTGCATAACATACAGCTTGTAAGTTTCTATACTAATGTGTAATTTAATTGTATTTCTTGTTATATTTCGTACTATGGTAAATAGCCTACTTTATCATGGAATGGTTGGTTAGACATGTCCTCCGTGCATATTTGTTCTTGCTTTAATTTAAAACATTGGCATTAATGTGAACAACAACTGCAAATAACGAGCTATGATAAGAATCCTTTTCCCTGCATATTTGTTCTCGGCTTTAATTTAAAAACATTAGCATTAATGTGAACAACAACTGCAAATAACGAGCTATGATAAGAATCCTTTTGAAGGAAAAGGGTGCCATTTTTATGGATATAGCTGTATAGGTGAATATTTTATGAGATTGTCATTTCTCTCTCTTGAAATTCTGATTGTGATTCATTTGTTACGACATTTCTTTAGTTTCCTCTTTTTTGCACGTCTTTGTCATTGATTTTCCTGATCTAATGCTTTGTCTTGCCAGGTTCAAAATCTCATAGAAAGGTGTCTTCAGCTTTACATGAGTCGGGCTGAAATTGCGAGTACCCTGTTACACCGGGCAAAAATCGAGCCCGAATTCACTGAACTTGGTAATTTTGTTCCCCTGGTTGGTTATTTCTGCTTGTTTGTTTATATGTATATAACCATTCATTTTGAAGACATGGCGTGAAGCCGTGACCGTGTTACACAGAAACTCTTCAATTATATTCTATTCGATATATGGGTATTTTGTATTAATAAAGATGTCTGGGGTTGTTGGGAGGGGAGGGGGTGGTGGTGGTGGTTTGTGCATCTCCTTGAAAGATGTTGGTGAGAGGGTCAAAATCTCGTTGAATTTGGTTTGAAATTTACGAAATAACATTGAGTTTTCCTTTGCATAACAGTATGTCACACTCATAAGCATAGGGGTTCCATCGTGGTTCTAAAGTAAATTTGGGCCACCTTGCAGTGTGGCAAAAACTTGAATCTGAAAATCAAGAATTTTTCAAGGCATATAATCTGAGATTGATGGTGAAGGACCAGATATTACAGTTCAATCAGTTGCTTGCGAGACAGGTTGATCTAATGCACCAATCACGTACAATGGGGCCTCCTTCGATTCCTCTTACAAATGGATGTCATATTCAACCATGTAAGCTTGCTTTTTCTTTTTCTTTTTTCCTGTATCAAATCATGGTAGTGTCCTTTTCTTTTTAAATAATGGTACTTTATGTATGGGTTTTATTGTTGTAGAAGAAAAACTTTGATAATGTCACCCGGCCCTGATCGGATCGAATTCATGTAATTGAAAAATTGCCAAAAGAACGGAATGAATCCAATCGAAATGTATAATAACCCCCTTCTAAGTTTGGTTTGTTTGTCTTTTATCTCAGAGCAAAAAATTAACAAAAACCGATTTACCAAACTTATGAAAAATCATGATTGATTTATCAATCTAACTGAACTGAATTGATTTGGTTAGTTCACTTACATCTGGTAAAATAAAACTTTGCTCAGTCAGATTACACACAATTAGCTCTGCTTACAACTGTTTTGCCTACGTTTTTGTCGTGCAAAAATGACTAACTAAAATTATTTAAAGAATCCATTGTTTTTTCTTATAAAGCTATCTTATACTTTTCCTACCATCTAATGTGTAATGAGGCATTAGAGAGATTATTTTCACCAATTGTTGAATTGTGTCTGCAATTATACAACTATACTGACTTGAGACAAAAATTTGTTTGTTACATGGTGCCAATACACATCGATGTAGCTTACCAGGCCCCACAGCCTACGGGATTTTCTATAAAGCCTGAAAGCATGCACCAAGCTATGGGAGTGATACCTAATCTTTACATTAATGGTGCGATGACCCTGCAACCTTGCATGCAAGTTGCTGTGGATACGATGAGTCATTCTGGAGGGATTGATGTGCTAGCAAATTCACTGTTGGCTCAGAACTCAGATACTGTAATGATGCAAGGAATGAATGGAGGAATGATTAAATTGGAACCTGGCTATGCCGATAATTTTTCATGCATATTTGGTGCTGACAGCAATCTTCTTGACCATGGTGCGACAATTGGTGAAGGATCCGTTCCTTCTTTTGTTGGTGCTGAGTCCAGTTCACCTATGTTGAACGAGAATATGTTGGACCCAGAAATGAACGCGTTTAGTTTCTTGGGACAGATAGCTCAGAACTTCAGCTTCTCAGACTTGGCCGCTGATTTTTCTCATTGTACTGGTTAGCTCTTCTTCCTCCGTGTATGTGCGTGTGTGTGTGCGCGTGTACGCGACTCTATGAATTTTATGAAATTAAAGAACTCGGTCTGCTAAACATCGATGAATGGTAACCGTGTGTATTTTGACAGCGGCACTTCAATTTTTTAGGAATTTGATATATTATGACACAAGTTTTATCAAATTTCTTCAGATATACTTGAGAGTTATTCTAGATCGCCATTCCTTGGAACTGATGCAAACTTACTGGAGCCTCGTTTTAGGGAAGACCAGCAAGGCGATCCTTTCCCCCACCAGATCAGACGTTTCTGATGGGAAAAAGAAGAATATAGCCAACATTTTTGTTATGTTGATTAAGAAGCTGGAGACCATATCAGAGGCATTAAGTTATGATGATTTTGGCAGTGAATGAACGAGCTGTTTAATTGATACGTGGTTAGACCTTTACTCAATTAGTTTTTCGAGTCATAGCCTCATCCCTCCCCCATCGAGTACTTGTATAGCTTCTCTTCTTTAGGGTACAAACACCTTTTTTTTCCACCCATGGTCTTGTTGCAGGGAGAATCACTTGACAGGATTGAGCTTTTCGTAAATAGAATTCGTGAATTAAAGAGACTCCATGTTTTCAACCTAGGGAAGGAACTACGAGTCACACAAATTTTCTGCTGTATCTGCATACCCTTGTACATGTTCTGCTATAAGCTAACATTTAATCAGCTGCGACAACGAAGTGAAAAGTTGATTTATTGGTGTGGTGTTCGTAGGTAACGACACAGTATTGGTTAATGGTATCTAGTTTGTAATTGTAAGATTTGATGTATAAGAATCACAATCACAAGATTGTAAAAATTTGTGGCAGGCAAAGATTCTTGAATACATGCTGGTGTTTGTTCATTAATTTTGTTATGGAATGTAAGAACACATAATATGTAATATATTTTGGCTTTATGGCAAAAAGGGTGGACGAGATACTCTTTGTTTTGAGAATATTTCGTGAGCCGGTATGCGAAGGGATTCGACTATACCTATATATGTAAACAGTGCCAGGACCTTGGTTCCCTAATTTCGAGCTAAAACAGGTAAGTTAAGGGTTTTAGGGGAAGGAGAAATCACAGCAGAATATGTGAAACTCTTTTCATAATTTTTTTGCAGCCCTTCTCTTTATTATGTCAGCTATTTGTTTAGTGAGTAGGTATCTTGTGAGACGGTCTCACGAATCTTTATCTGTGCAACGAGTCAACTCTACCAATTCACAATAAAAAATAATATTTTTTTATGCATGATCCAAATAAGATATCTGTTTAACAAAATACGACCCATAATGATCGTTTTACACAAGTTTTTTTTGTCTTATTTAATGTCTCAATTACAAAGCAATTGATTGAACAAATCATGAGCCACACTGATCCTACCATAACAAAATAAAACTTGGCTATTCTAAAACCTTACATTTTCAAGTAAATTTTCTCGTGTCTATTCAGCATTATTATTTTCGACTTCAATAAAATCAATTTTACGCAAATTTTCATAAAAATTGTGCTCGAGATCGAAAGTATACAAGTTTGTAATAAAAAATAATAATTAATTCAGCATGTTTGGGAGAAAATTATAAATAGAAATGAAATAACTATATTTTATAAATTGATATTTGATTCTTTCGACGGATATTGTGCTACGTGTTTCTTGGTCTACTCAATAGTGGCACACACCCTCTGTCCTATTCCTACAGAGGATAAGGACATAAGGTATCGAGTTTGAGACTTACGAAAAATAAAGTAAAATTATTGTGTACTTTTGTGGGCCAATCTTTGTACAACAAAAACAGATATATCGATTAATTGATTTTTGTTAATTGTGTGTTATGTTTGGATAAATATTTTTTTTTAATGTATTATAAGTGAAAAAATTTAAAGTACGTGTTTAGAAAAAAAAAATTAGTAAAATATGTATTAGAATTTTTTTTAAAAAAATTCGTTCTTTCCAGTATAATTTTTTTAAAAAATAACTGAGATATTTTTTTTGATGTTTTTAAAATAAATATATATGGGTCGAACGGATAATAAATCACAAATAACTAAAAAAAATGAGAAAATAAAATTATAATGAAATATCTTCTTAATTTTGTAATAATAAATATATTTATTCTGAAAACAAATTTAAAAAATTTAAAAAACAATATTATAAAAATATCTTACAAATATTTGTGTGTGACGATCTCACGATCATATTTTGTTAGATATATCTCTTATTTAGGTAATCCATGAAAAAATATTATTTTTTATGTTAATAATATTACTTTTTATTGTGAATATCGATAAGGTTGACTGATGTCACATATAAAGATTTCGGAATCGTAGTGACCTACTCATACTTGTTTAAGTCTTATTCGGTTTTTGAAAGAGTTAGTGAACATTTAGAAAATAATTATTGATTGATTTTTCGATCATTTAGTAAAAGATTAAAATTATTAAATAATGAAGAAAGTCGATGTGTCGAGAATAATCTGGCCCCAACGACGACTCATACGATGTCCGTTTCTTGGTGAAGCCACCTGATAATCTGGAACTTCTCAATTTTAAACCAGAAGATTTTGTTGAGACGTCGAGCCCGTGTGTTCTCGGACCTGTTTGTTTTTTCTTCGAACGGGTCAAAGCTTACGTTTGCTACTATGCTTCGTTTAATCAGGGGGGAGAGGTTTTGAGCCGGATAGACCAAATCTTGAAATGGGCTATCGCCAGATTTAGAGAATTGCTGTTGCGGGTAATTTATATTGCTAAAATTAGTGTAAAGCTGTTGTCTTGAATTTGTTCAATAATTTTCGATAAAGCCTTGTTTTGACTTCTCGAGAACAAGTGGAACCGCTGTCATTTGACGTGTTTTGAGTGTCGATTGAGTGGTGGATTTCTGTGGAATCGGAAGATTTTTTAGAGCCTGATTCTTTGATTATAGGATTGGAGTCAAGGGTTTGGAGTAAGTGGGGAAGTTTTGATTTTTGAAGTCATGGCAGTTCCATGGAGAGTGACACTTTGGTTGGCAAGGATGATATGGCTTGCATTGAGTGGTTGGGTGGTTTCTTGCTTGACTGTTGCTGATGAAATCGCAGGCTCATTACGGACCGGTGATGTCGGGCCTTTTCATGTTGGTTGATTTCAAGGAGGTGAGGAAAACAATCTGTAGATGAACCGGTTCGATCCAGCCAACTTACTGTAGGTATTATATGTTATAATGTTGTAGAGTTTTTTACTTGTTGATGATATGAATTATAAATAACTGATTGTTGATTACAATTACATTTTCTTGAATGTGTGATGATGGCTTGGAATGTTTAGATGTCATAGACAAGGCTATATTTTTGATACTTTGATCCCGCTGTGATTGCTTTTCAAATTAAACGAGCAAGAGTTTCCTCCTTTTGGCGTTGAGATTTGATGGCGGGCTTTAAGAAAACTGCATAACAATGCATGATGCCTGATTATTTCTGATGAAGCACCCTTTGTCTACTGGCAGTTGGTTATTTGGCATGTTGTAACATCTTCACATGCTTTAAAGTACCCCCCACATCACCATGTTTTGCTGTTCTTTCTTCTGCTGAGTGTGTCTACATGTTAATTTGAGCATCAATTTTGCTGATTTTCTGTTGCTCATTTATGCTCTTAAGTTTAAATAGAACTTCGAGGAAAGTTGAGGGTCACTATGCCGGTTGGGATACTTGTCTTCCTGCGTCTGTTGGTTGTTATATTTCATCGTTTTCCACAATTTTAGAAAACAGGTACTCAGTCGTCTCTGGTGAAGTTTTAGTTCGACATTTCTTTCCATATTTATCATTTCCTTAGTGGGGTATGCCAAGAAAAGCATTCGTCAATGCTGGATTGCTCTAGGTTTCATATAATCAATCACTCAATGGTAAGAGGCAACTTGAAGACATTAGAAATCAGCCCTTTGCTAAATTTTTGTTGTGAGATTCACACAATCTCATGAACGGTCCTTAATATCCGGTAGGATGCCCTGAATCTCTATGGCCTAGGCTTAAAAGTCTTTATACTTGAAAATATTTCTGATTGAGTTTGTTTCCAGTATTGTCACGGTATGTCAATTTCAATCAAAGATTCTCTGATACCTTAGTTTCTTGCAAGTGTAATCATTAATTTATTCATCCAACATTAAACCTTTAAAAGCATCAATATTGAAACTTCACGTGCCCCAAGCTTCTTAGTATTGATCCCTGTTTATCTCCTATAGTTCTTGTGGCTCTAGTTCACCGACTTCCTTAAATGACCACAACGATTCGGGTTCGTGTGTTTATATATCAACGAGTCCATTATTTAGTACACAAATGTTGAATATTTTCGCTCTCTTTTTTTTAAAAAAAATTCTTTATAAAAAACAATTTTATAAAAATATTTTAATATAGTAATTGGATTTGATTTGTTAATGAGCTAGCAGTAGTGTTATTTTATGTTCGTGCAGATTCATCTCCTTCCAATGATCCTCTCTATATTTTTTTTGTAAAAATATTTTTGGGGTTTTGTTCCCTTCTTTTTAGGGATGTAAGAAGATACTTGCATCCTTTCATTTTTTGAGCACAATTTGTAACACGTGTTTCTGAATACACACACGTGCATGCATGTATTAAATAAAACCAAGCATTTGAATAAACGTCAATATTCCACTTGATCTTGGAGGGTGAACGCTCATTTCCCTGAATTGCTAACAGAAAAGAGTGTCAGATCTCTGAAAAACAACCTAAATCTTGAATAACTCAAAATTTTTAGTAAAGAGAATCATCCGCATGTCTCGAGTACATCCGACTATATATATACATTTACATCTCCAACCATTTCGTAAAGTGAGTCAGGAAGAACAGTCACCGGTCACTGGCATGATGAACTCTGAACAGCCTGCATTTGGGAAAAAGGAATAATCATACCAGCAACTCAAAAAACTCGATGCATGGTAATTTTATCCAAAAAATATGATTCTCGGTCAACACTCAAAGCTGTAACACGGAATTACCATTTTGATGGGAAAGATCCTCATTAGTTTCAACGGATTGAAGCTTAACGTCAAGGATAGCATCGTCGATTGCATCTGCAGTTGCATGGTGTTCCCGTTCTCTATTATCACCAGAATAAGATGGGAATTCGGGATGTTGAGAATCGATCTCGTTCACATTATATGCTAGTACTTGGTCGGCATCCATATCTGAATAATAGGAAGGGTGTCGAGTATTTACGCTGATTTCGAAATATTCCTCAGGGTCACCTTTCTTTGGGCGCTTACTCACACCCCTTCTTCGAACTCTTTCCTTTCCTCTACCCATTTTCCCTACATCATTCTCTGAGGTGGCTACAGACTGAATTGAGCTTGCAGCATTATCCCTTAGACATTCATGCACAAGAAACCTTATTCTTGAAACCGATTCTATATGCTGATCATCCATCCCATGTGTTGAGAGGGTGTCGACTACAATAGCGATTTCTCTCAAAGCAACATTCTGAGCAGTCAGAAAATTTGTTCATCGCTCAAGAAATGACGGGCAAAAAAGTAACGATAAAAAGAATCAAACATATGATCAATTGATTTGGAGCAAGACATTTTTTAATCATTCAAATTATAGAAAAAATCCAAGACATTTTTAATATTTCAGGTTGTAGGATTGAGTGTTTGCTACTGTATCAAAACCTATAGCCGGTAAAAAAGATTCAATTAAAACACTTGAGCCTTTATGATGAGACAAGTGTCATTGTTCAATTGCTGGGCCAAACATGACAGTAGAGGCAATTGGCTAGAGCGTAATATAAACACTTACCATTCTGTGAAACTCAGATGACATGGGCGTAGACCTTCCAACCACCCTGCGTGTGATTTTTAAGTACCAGATCATGTATTCACCCTCATCTAGATCTTCCTCAGCCTCTACAATATGGAAGCAGCGATTTGCCCACTCACTAAGCTCCGATTCCATTTTTCCAGAGAGATCAACGCCACCATCGACACCACGGGTCTTCCTTTCCCATCGTGGCACTGGTTCGGGGATTGTTTGACGCATGCCAAACTGTCCTAGGCAACGATCTGGAAGGTGCCTTTCTGCCTTGTCAAAACATATCAACATCGTCTTTGAACGTCCAAGGATGAGTTGATTTAAAATGTTCTTTGGTATAACAGTGTGGCTGATATTAGCATAAGGGCACCAGTCAACCTACATTAGAGTAGAACCACTTCACTAAAAACAACAAAATATAGAGTTTCTTTCAAGCAAGTATCAAACTCACATCTGAAGGCTTTAATGAATCTAAAGCTTTACGGTAAAAGGCAACATCACGATTTGAGGTTGGCCCACTATGTTTCCCCTTCCATCTGAGAACAAAAGGAAAGCATTCATGGATTGGGTCATGATGAAGCTTAGGTCGACCGACATTCAGGTGATAGTAACTCCAGCACTACAAAAATAAAAGTATAAAAAAGAAAAATCATACTTCTGTGGTAAAAGGGACACAGAAAGACTGACACAAAAGGAAACACAAGAATGAGAAAAGGTAAACACCTGCAGTAGCGTCAAACAACCACTAATAGTGCTTTGGGATCTAAGGGAGGCATTTCCAAGTGATCTATACAAGAATGAAAGTGCCGCCGCGCCCCATGCAAATTTCCCCGCTTCATCAAAATTTTCAAATAATGGGAGGTACATAACAGGGACTTTGTTACCAGTTGTAGTGGAAAAAATTGTACTACCAACGAGGTAAAGAAGGTAAGCACGCGTATAATACTCTATATCTTCGATGGAGGCATCTTCGGGACATTCACAGAAGGTCTCTTTTAACCAGTTAAGTTTCACCATCCCACCACTCATGTTACCAGAATCGGGTATTTTACCAAGGTACTTCACACACACTGAATCACATGAGGTATAAGTCACACCTATCACAGGTTCACCGTCAATTGGAAGGCCAAGCAAGTAGGCAACATCTTCCAGTGTTATAGTCATTTCCCCAACAGTCATATGGAAAGTGTTGGTTTCTTTCCTCCATCTCTCAACTAGTGCAGATATGAGTGGATTATCAAGACTAATAGCTGGAATCAATCTCAAATAGCCAAAACCAGTCTTCTTCACCAACTCAATTTGTCTCTCAGTTAGCGACCAATGGCCAAGCTTTGAAGTATGTTCATGACATCTAAGTGCACCTCGCTCCTGTTAAATCAAATTAATATATTATAAGTTGCAAATTGTTACGAGTATGAGCAAGATGAGAAGAGAAACTATGATATAATGAGCACCTGTCCCTCCCAAACTGCGGCAGAGACATGCTTATCTTGGTCATACAAAACGGAGGGATCCACTGGCCCAGGGTTGGTTGCGTAATAATCCATAATGTTGCTAGTAGAGGCATCTGCCAAGAACACAAGGCAAACCCAAAAGCACAGATAAATAACCAGTGAATCCATGGATATATACAAGTATATCACTGAGATTAAAGTTAACTCAAACCTCGGATGTGTATTATTATTCGTAAGATACAACATTCATAACTTAAACCATGTGAGATGAAAAACTGGGCACTAGTGTACACTTTGAAGAGTCCTCAGACAACTGGTAGACTTTAATCAACTTGTATATCTAGGTGGGATCTAGCTATTATGTTCTAGCCTCTAGTAATTCATTATACAAGCCTTTTGCTTTGAAATAATAAGCCCCTGCAAACTCATCATCACGACTCAATAATTAGAGTAGGAAATGGTAATCAAGAAACTAGAAAGAATTTAGTAATGTTCTAAGTTCCACGTCCTCCAAATCTTAGAAAATTTTGATGCTCACATCTTTGGAGCAATCATATCACATAATCATCAATGCCAATTATTTATTCGGCATATGAAAACTGAAATCATCTTTCTTCGTTGCAAGGCCTGATACCATTTTGATGTTTCTAAGTTTTGCATCTACATTAGGAAAATGGCAATATGAAGTGGCTAACTCTAGCCTCGAACATAAAAACAATATATAAAGCTGGGGCTGATACTTTTTCCATATTTTTTGCATCTGGCTGACGAAAATGCCAGCATGAACTTCCAAAACCGGGAATTTGATTAGAAGAGTCCACTGACAGTTCACTTAAACACAATTTAAATGAAATCCAAACAAATGGAAAACTGATTTTAATCAAATCTCAAGCATGTTCGATACGATAAACCACGACGCTTCAAACTACTAATGTGCATCATAAAATGATTACATTTGAGCACACAGAAACATGAAGTTCACTTTATTAAGTAGGAATCTGGAAAAGAAAAGGACTTACTCGGAGAAAAATGATAATCTTCAGCCTTCATGCCAAAGTACTGCAAACTTTTACCCGTGGAAACCCTAAAAGCTGCTGCCAGGTGAAATCAATTGATAACTCAAACAATAGGCTAAATAGGATCCAGCAATTGCAAATAATAAATAGGTTTTTCCTGTGAAATCAAGGGTTGTGAAGAATTAAACCAATGGAGGAGAAACGGAGATTGCATCAAAGAACCATGGTGAATTGAAACAACGCTGAACAAGAATTGAATTCCCCTAAATTGCACTTTGGGTTATTTTTATGGCCCATATCTGAAAAATCAACGGGCCTATATCAGGATCGATCTTTCCTTTTCATAACTATCTTTTATTTGACAAGGTCTTTTTTGAGTTGATCACACGAATCTTTATCTGTAAAATAAGTCAATTTTATTGATATTCATAATAAAAAATAATAATTTTAGCATAAAAAATAATATTTTTTCACAGAACCGTTTCACACAAGTTTTTGCTTTTTTTTTCTACTATGAAAAAAACACTATCTTGTTTAAAATGCCAATTTTTTTTAAAAAAAATCGGGGTTTGTTATAACTGGATATCGAACAGATAGTTTGTCTCCAAACTTAGAAATTGGTTATCATATGAGCAAGTATAAACCAACGGCATATCAACACATATTAGTTCTATAAAATAGTAGACAAAATAAAATACAATTTAATAAATTAACACTTGAAATAAAGGGATTATTTATTAAATGAAATATAAATTAAGGAAATTAAAAGGGAAATTAACAAGAAAATGGTGAATGGTTTTAAATAATTCGAAACTCTTCATTAAATACCTTTAATTTTAGTTTAAAAGTAGTGAAAAGACTGACGGGAGTTGATGTAATTTGGTGATATCTTTGTAATAATTTATGATCATTTTTTAAAATATAATTCAATGAACATTTTTAAAAGTTTTTTTTTAAAAAAAATTTCCATAGTTTTGCTTTTGTTTTTTGATTCATCGTACCCTAAATAAATTTTCAGAATAACATTATAATTTGTATATCAGGTTAACCAGGGAAACCGCAGCAAATTCTGTCCCCTGTTATGATCTTTCAAAACTTGCCAAGATTAACGTATGAACATAGATTGTTAACAAGCAAATCACGAGACCTCTTCAAGCAAGCGTTAAATTTCCCAAAACCAGCGCAGCAGCACCAATCTAGCTAGTACCGCGTTCTCCATGACTTTCCTCTCGTAAAGTTGGCACCTTTCCAACTTTAAACCTGCATTTAATTCCTATTTACTTGTCCCCTCCAACCCATCCCACCAAAACCCCACCAGCACTGACAAATAACAGCCCCTCCATGAATTCACACCATATTAAACAATGCAAAGATAAAGGTAAAAAACAGAGCTGAATATTGGAGACAAGAGAAGAAGATCAATGTTCTTGATCCCATTTGTTTATATATAGATATATATTTTTCCAAATCTTTACCCTTGTCGTCATGGGATGCTCGGCTTCTTGTCCTGCTAATTTTGTGACTCAAGACAGGGATCCCTCGGCAAAATGTTCATCTTGTTCACATTGTAATCCGCAGTTGCTGTCTCCTAGTAGCTCATTTTCGGACCCTTTTGTTAATCCGGTTCCAAGAACTCTCTCTGTTGCCGCCCCCTTGATTTATCATCCACCTGTGAGGAAAGGGGACTCCAATCACTTGGTCTCCCTCACCTCCACCACCTATGGTTCTCTTGTGCTGCCGAATTCTAGTTTCAAAAATGATGGGACCGTGCAGACAAAAATGCCCAACGATCTTGGCGGTTCCGAGGACCCTTTATCCCCAGTCTCAGTTATCAACACTTGGGAGCTTATGAAAGGGCTTGATGAGGATGAGTTCAGTTTTCACATGGTTGAATCCCCCAAGAAGCCTTGTAAAAGAGAGATTGACTGCAGTGAGTTTGTTGAGCAGCCAATGTCTAGGCCTTTGTGGAAGTATCTATCCGAGGAATCATTACTCGCCAAAATGGAGTCTAACGTGGCGTCGAGTTATCGCAAGGCATTGCTAGGTAGACAACAAGGATGTCAAAAATACAAATGCATTCCGAAGCCCAAAAATGTCGAGTTTTCGGAGTGTGAAAAGAACAGTCCTTTGGTGTTTCAAGATAGGAAGGATTCTTGCCCTTCGTTAGTTTCTGACGATAGGATTGTGTTGTATTACACTAGCTTGAGGGGCATCAGGAAGACTTATGAGGATTGCTGCATGGTTCGGGTGATCTTGAGGGGTTATCGAGTGCGTGTGGACGAGAGAGACATTTCGATGGATCGGTCATATAGGAATGAGTTGCAGGATGCATTGGGAGTGAAGGGAGTGAGCTTGCCACAAGTTTTTGTCAAGGGAAAGCACATTGGTAGTGTGGAGGAGATTAAGCAACTTAACGAGTCAGGGGAGTTGGCAAAGATTTTGGAAGGCTTTTCGGTTATGGATTTGGGGTTCGTGTGCAAGATTTGTGGGGATGTGAGGTTTGTTCCGTGCCCGAATTGCTACGGTAGCCGGAAGGTTTTCGACGAGGAAGAAGGGAAATTGATTTGGTGCCCCGAGTGCAACGAGAATGGGTTGATTCGGTGCTCGCTTTGTTGCTCTTGAGTTCTTCTATAGCACATGAATTTACTTGATGTGTTTGTTTTCTATGCAATTTCTTGTTTATCCTTCTGTGTAAGAGACTAGTTTAATCCATTCATTCTAATGTGTATTATTGGAGTTTGGGCGAGCAATAATAATCAGTTGCAACTGTTAATGTGACAAGGTTATTTAATCAATTGTTATTAGTACACACAACATATGTGTTTCATAAAAAAAACAAAAGAATTTTCCTAGCAGTGTTTCAAGTGTCAATTCTGTGAAGTCGTCGATGAAAAAATATTAATTTTTATGTTTAATATGGATAGAATTGAATCCTCTGTGAAATCGTCACACAAAAATCTACTAAAAAAATGATTATTTTTTTTTACTTTTATTTGAAAAGTTGTAAATTTTTGAAATTGAAATAACATGTGATAAAATTAAATATCAAGAAAAAAAACTATTATAAAATTATAAGATAATGCAAATACTTCGAAGAGATGGATCATGTTTAGACAAATGTAAAAATTCTGTAATGACTTCATATAATATAACTGCTCTTTTATCATAGAGTGAGTCTCATGTGAGACCGTATCACGGATAGTAATCGGTGAGACGGGTCAATCATACCCATATTCACAATAAAAAGTAGTATTCTTAGCATAAAAAACAATAATTTTTCATGGATTACCCAAATAAAATATCTGTCTCACAAATATGACCCGTGAGACCGTCTCATACAAATTTTTGCCTTTATCATATGTAGTAAGATAATGTTAGAAGTTCAATTTTTGAAAAGGACGATAAAATCGCTTTATTTGGATTTCGGTTATTTTTATTAAAATTAAGCTTCAAATTTTTACAAAAATTTGTGTGCGACGGTCTCACGGATCGTATTTTATGAAACATATATCTTATTTGGATCTTCCATGAAAAAATATTACTTTTATGCTAAAAAATTATTTTTTATTGTGAATATCAGTAGGATTAAGTATTAACCCGTCTAAAAAATAAAGATTAATGAGACCGTCTCACAAAAGAACTACTCTAATTTTTTATATTCAATTTTATTAGATTTCTTTAGTTTTTATCAAATAATTTGGATACAAATTAATATAATTTTTTACATTATCGTTGCTATTAATTTATCTCACATGCTTTATCAATACGTATACAATTATCACTATTATTACGTTTTTATTTGAATAATGAAAATAATAATTAATAATAATAATAATAATATAAAGAAAATAAAATTTATAAAAAATATAAGGAGGCTGGATTTGAAACCTCGGGCCCTCCAGTTACACTACGAAGTCCAAAGGCCGTAATTCAGTTTCAGTAAGCAGCAATGGATGACGATTGTGAAGAGAACTTGGGGAATTGCCTCAGCAGCTTCGTCGATAATGGCAGCAGCGAGAGCCATAGGTACTATTTGGCGCGTAGAACGCTGCTGGAAATGCTTAGAGACCGTGGGTATGCAGTGCCCAGTTCTGAGATCGAGCTCTCTCTTCAAGAATTTCGGGATAGGCATGGGCAGGCGCCTGATGTTGATGCATTGAGGATTTCTGCTCTCCACCGGGATGACCCTTCTCTGAAGGTTGCTGCTTTTTCAAAAGAAAATTTGCTCGCTTTTTAATCTTTTTGGTTTTTCTTTTTCTTATATTGGCATTTCTGGAGCTTTGTGTTCCCGCATGTGTTTGAGGAAGAAAAAATTCGAATCACCAATGGACTACTAGTAGCTTGAATTAAGCTTCTGCAATGCATATCTAGTTTCTTCTTGGTTTTCTTTCTTTAGATTCTTGGGGTTAAAACCCAAACGATCTGTATATTTAACTTCCATCCCTTGTACGTGCATGCGATGCTTGTTCGGGAGGGGTTTTGGTTGTTTAAGCTATATTGCACCCAGTAAATAATGGGGATCTAAGGTTGTAACTAGTTACAATGGGCTCTTGCGGTATACAAACCTGTGAATCCTAGGTCATTACTATGAGAACTTGGCCTTTTCTTATGCAGATCATTTTTGTCTTCTCATCTAGTCTCTTTCTGTCACTAATTCTAAGTTTTACTTTTGCTGAATGAGTTAATTTTCTCCAAAAAAGCTGTTGTGAGTTTGCACAGATTATTAGGATTTAGGACGATTGTATGAATCTATTGAGGTGTGCTGTGTTTTCATGGCAGACTCTGGTTCTATTTTGTGCTCCAAACATAGTTAAAGTCAATGTCATCCGTGCCATTGTGGCTGAGATTGTTAGCAGAGACAGGTTGAATCGGCTGATCTTGGTAGTGCAGAATAAAATAACAAGCCAGGCCTTAAAAGCAGTGGAGCTTATTTCATGCAAAGTCGAAATTTTCCAGGTGAACTTTGCTGTTGGCATTTTGTCTGCTTTCCCTGATTTTGATTTATATGGTTTGGGTACAAGTTAATTTTTCTGTTGCTGTTGCCGACATGTCGATACAATTGATTTCTTTTTGCAAAATAGGAAGCTGAATGCTCACATGTATGTATTGTCTATTTTATATATAGTGGTCCTGAACTTCAATGCAGTTTACTTGTAAATTTTGTAAACTTAATATCCGTAAGGATCTAATAAAGTACTTTCTATGTCCTGTTTTCCATTTTCTCTTGCTTACACACTTCTTTTGCTTTAGACCATTTTTTCCGATAATTTTGTGGTGGTAATCCTATTGATTCACATAAATAGCAGTATAGCATCTTCGACCTTTATAGATCTGACTTCCTTTGATTTTTGCCATGTTTTTTAGATTTTGAACTTGCTCGTCAACATAACTAAACATGAACTAAAGCCAAAACATCAAGTGCTGACTGATGAAGAGAAAGAAAGTCTGCTAAAGAAGTACAGCATAGAAGAAAAACAGGTTAGTATTTAAGGTACTGGATAATGTTAGGTTCAATCTTACTGATTTGTAATGTATTCTATATGTATGGAGTGGATTGTTTATTTGTTAATATTCTTACAGTTACAGGATTACTTTCCTCTATTATGTATTGTTGAGTACTCACATCTATGAGTATGTTATGCCGCCCACATTTATTGCAAAACAAACAGGGATATGCAGTGAAAAATGATAATTCTCTTGTATTCTTGGTCCCTCATCTCTAAGAACATATTGATAACTCTTGGATTTGAAATTGATATATGTTTATTGATGCATGCGTGTTGCAAAATTTGTCCAACGTACTTTTGGACCAAAACGGCGCTTTGTTATTTCACAACCAGCTGGTCTTCCTTTTCTAATTATGTATTGGTTCACCATTAACATTTGTTCCTTTTATTTTCAGCTTCCACGAATGTCACAGAACGATGCAATAGCTCGTTACTATGGGCTGGAGAAAGGGCAGGTCGTGAAGGTTACTTACAACGGTGAAATTACACAATTACATGTAACATATCGCTGTGTTTGGTGATCCGTCATACCGATTTCGATCAGATATGGATTTTTCCATTTTGTGCACTCCACTGTTGTGGAATTTGGGGAAGTTCATCTTGATTGTCCTTCAGTCTCCAAATTCAGTTTTTTCTTTATCTTGTATTGGAAAAGATGATGTACCTATGGCCAGTTAGTGCTTGATATACTTCTTTTGGAGAGTTGGGGTGCTTCATATATAGTTTTCTAAAGAATGTAAAGTGCCACTCCCCAGAACACATCTAGTCGTCTTTGAAATTCGAGCTAACTGGAAATTGAGTCATTATGGTCAACTGCACAGGTTAGAGGACTGAATTATTGTTCTTCAACCAAATGTTGTTTCAATCTATTATTGAATATGCCAATGTGATTGATGCATTTTTTAAAATAAAAAACAGAGAGAGATTCAAGATTGCCATATCGAAAGCCTCCAAAAACATTGGTCACTCTCGGACAGCAAATTACTATCGTCTTCGGCTAAAATTGTGCCGAGTTTATCATTGCTCGGTTGTTGAATGTCTTAATTGCTCTTTGAATGGGAATAGTCACAGTAGATCCACACTCTTCTATAATAATTCAAAAGCCATGTTTCATCTGGATCGTAAGTATGTATTGGCGTACAAGAGTGAACGAAAGCATAAGTTTTGTTCGGTTGTTAGAATGTCTTAATGTTCGTTGTGAATTGAGTAAATTATTACTTCAATTATTGTTTGTATTGATCATATCAATTTATTTAATTCAAAATTGAATTTAATTAATTATTATATTAATTCAAATGTAATTTATATATTATATGTTTTTTTTTGTTTTTTTTTTTACTCAAATTGAAACTAAACTTTATTGTACTGTTTTATCTACTCCAAAATTGGATTTTGAAACGACTCTTCTTTTCAGCACCATATATGAGTTGGATCATTCCAAGATGTAATATTCGTTTAACTTTAGATTTATTCGTTGTTATGAACTACCTACTTATGGAAATAACGAGAACAACAAGACATTAAGTTTGAAATATGTCTTTCATGATCAAAAAGTAAAAAAATATTATTCTTCTATTTGTACAAAGTTTAAATTATTACATATTATTAATATAATAATTTCATCTATATTACAAAATTTACGGATACATGATAATATAAAATCTCCTGTAATGGAAATGATTAAACCAATTCGAAAGAAAATAGGGGCACTTTAAAATCTAACCCTAAGAAAATTTTAATTTTAAATATTAACCTTTTAGAATTCAAAATTTGATAAATAACATCCACTTAAAAAATAATTAATTAATTAAAAACAAAAGAAGCTAACAAAACAGAAAGGGGAGAAATGAAATAGGTTCTTGTTCCCTCCATTCTTCTCATCCTTCTCACAACGATTCTTCTTTTCTTCATCCTTCACTCATTGGTCTTTTCTTCAATTTTTTTTCTTGCTCTACATTAAGCAAGAGAATATTGTAGTCATTTGTTTTCCTAAAAAAGTTTCAATTTTTCTCAACATTGTCAAAGAGTTTAAATCAGGTGTAAGTTCTAATGGCATCTCAATTTTTTATTGATTTACTGGTTTTTATTACAATGTATATATCGTAAATATAATTTTTCATATATTTCATTCTTAATTGTTCAATCGCCCAAACATTATGGTTTCAGTTGCCTAATTCTACTTTCATTCGCTCAATTCTGTTTTCAGTCATCTACTTTGATATGTTATGTCATCCGATTATATGTCAAATCATTTAATTTTTATGACATCTTTATTGCTTATTTTGTATAGAAATGACGATCATCCAGATTTTGATTAACTTTAATGGAGAGTTGAAGAATGATTTCTCCACCTACTCTTGCAGTTGTTGTGTGTTTCAATGTGATAAACTTCCATGTAAACACGCATTAGCTTGTGCATATGTGGCGTCAAGCCTACTCGGGTACCATTTACCCCGTGCCTCATTCAAGAGATTGAAAGATTCCCGATTATATTTCTAATTTGGAAATACTACCTCCAAACTTCAAGCCAAAACGAAGCCAAAACGGGATAGACCAAATAAATGAAGAAGACCATCTATTGGAGAGTTTGGACAACAACAAAAAAAGAAATGCAGCTTATGCAATGATGTTGGACATTATAAGACAAAATGTACTCGTAAAACCACTTGATGTACTAGAAAATATTGTTTTGAAGTGAAAGGTTGGATGTTTTTTTTTTAAATGTAATTGAACATTAATGATTTAGTATGAACGAATCGAAGATATTTTGTACTATTCAATCTATAAAAGGTGATCAAATTAATGTTTTGTGGACTATTTAATATATTATAGTATATTATAATCGTGTGAGTATAAAATATAAAAGTGACGTAAAATAATTCAAGGAGCGACTGAGTGATATATGATTCTTATAATAGAAAATACGAGCAATTTCACGTTTGGGGTCTATTTAATCTATTTTAGTATAGTATAATGGAGTGATAGTGTAAAATATAAAAATAAAGTCATAATACAAAGAACGACTGAGAGCGACTGAATGTGATCTAATAGAACCACTTGATGTACTAGAAAATATTTTTTTTAGCTTATTTCACATTATTTTTCATTTGATTCTCTTATCCATAAAAATATATCATAATATATTAAGTAGCATATAAAATATGAACTTGCTCACTATTTTTTACTATATACCTCAGTCGCCATTCGGTCGTCCTCAGTCATTTTTGTCTTATTTCACATTATCTTTAATTTCGTAATTTTTTATCCATGAAAATGTACCGTAATATAGTAAATAAGATATAAAACACGAATTTGCTCACTTTGTTTAGATCATATCACTCAATCGTCATTCGGTCGCCCTCAATCGCTTTTTAGCTTATTTCACACTATTTTTCATTTTATAAACTATTATCCATAAAAATATATCATAATATATTAAGTAGCTTATAAAACATGAACTTGATCAATATTTTTTACTATATAACTCAGTCTCCATTCGGTCGCTCCCAGTCGTCATTCGGTCACCACCAGTCATTTTTGCCTTATTTCATACTATGTTTAATTTCGTGATTTCTTATACATGAAAACATACCATAAAATAGTAAATAGGATATAAAATACGAATTTGCTCACTTTGTTTTTACCATATCACTCCATCGTTATTCGGTCGCCCTCAATCGCTTTTTAGCTTATTTCACACTATTTTTCATTTTATAATCTCTTATTCATAAAAATATATCATAATATATGAAGTAGCATATAAAACATGAATTTGCTCACTGTTTTTTACTATATAACTCAGTCGTCATTCGGTCGCTCTCAGTCGTCCTCGGTCATTTTTGCCTTATTTCATATTATGTTTAATATCGTAATTTCTTATCCATGAAAATGTACCATAATATAGTAAATAAGATATAAAACACGAATTTGCTTACTTTGTTTTTGTTATATCACTCAATCATCATTCGGTCGCTCCCAGTCGCCATTCGGTCGTCCTAAATCATTTTTAGCTTATTTCACACTATGTTTAATTTCATAATTTCTTATCCATGGAACAAATAACTAAACCATGGAATCTATGGAATGTAAAACAAATAATTTAACCATGGAACAAATAACTAAACCATGGAATCCATGGAATGTAAAACAAATAATTAAAAACTCACTTACAAATAACTAAAATGTAAAACAAGTAACTAAATAATTTCAAATGCGGAAGAACTCCTGAGCCTGTTCTTTCGATCTCTGGCAAAGCTTAGAGCAGATACCATAGGCAAAAGAAGAAGAACAAATGAGTAGTCCAAAGGAAGAAAACATTAGTTTAGGGTTAAAAGAAGAAAAAAAAAAGATTTGAAAATATTAAAAATGAGGGTAGAATGAACATTTTAAAAGTGAGTGATAGTTTTTTAAATATGATGTTGTTGAGTGTTATTTACCAAAATTTCCCAAGAAAATATGTATCTTATTAGAAGACATCATATAAAATTTATTGACATTATTTTGAAATACAAATAGTAAATGTTAATAAAATAACTTTTCTGATATATACATAATTTACTAATAATCACATGTTTCATTTTTTTTCGAAATAATAGGCTATTGTGTATATTATGAAGTGATTTTGTAGATAAAATCACAATCTATTTGGATAAAGATATTTATGAGACAATTATTGTTATCATTCAAATGTGTCAAACACGTGTCATGTCACAAAATTGTTTGTGAATGTGGATTTAGACGAAATTACATAATTTTTAAAAAAGTTATTAGACGAAATTAAATTGTATTAAGGTTGATGATCGACACTAATAAACTAAACAACATAAGCATTATGTCACTGTCTGAGGATAACACAATCTAAAATTTTGATATATGATAATGATTATCAACCAAAAAAATTAATCGACATACGCTGTATTTAAGAAGGTTAACGAAAAAATAGTTTTATTTTTATTTTTATAATTATATTATTTTTTTAATTTTAATTTCTATTCATTTTTCACTAATTTTTAATAATATCATCCCGTATATCACACGGGTTAAATACTAGTTAGGATAAAACTTGACTCAAATCCCCACCAAACTCGCTTAATAAATAAATAGGATAATTTAATGATGTCTGAAATATTTTATGGAGTAACAGCTACGATAAAATTATAAGATTGTTTATTTTTTCTTTAGAGTCTTTGCTGCTCGGAAAATTTAAACCTAGTCATGGGTATTTATGCTTGATCCTATCTGAATATGTGAACCACATGACCAGAAATGAAACAGGCCCTTGGAACCTAAGTAAGAGCAATGCCCCTCATGCTAGCATGATCCAAGCAAGCAACTTCATCTGTCCCTGCTATGTGTTAATAAAAGTACAGATGCAGAAGTCAATTTAATTTAATCCACAAAATTGAAATCTATAATACAGATTTATCCCTCTCTTAAAAGTGAGTAAAGCAGGCACAAACCGAAAAAATATCGACAATAGCAGTTGATGCATTTGCTAACAAGGTCAACAACAAACAAGAAGATTCATACAGCAGGTTTCAATCTTTATCTTGTATCAAGTTGTTGATCATATTTACCAGAGGAACAGTGCCCTTGGCCATAATCTCTAACCTAGACGAATTCGAGGCACGTGCGAAAAGGGATATACCAAAGAGTGCGAGCTCCGGAAGAAACAACCTGGACGATAAGAATCCGTGCCAGTAACGTGGTTCCAAGTCGAAAAAGGCGCTGAAGAACCTTCTGGTGGCAAGCAAATCAAGCTTCAGCAGAATATCCATACCGAAACAAAAGAATTCCCTTTGGCGTCTCCTATCTATTGGCCACAAGTCTTTCCAAACCTCTGCAGATAATTCATTACCAAGAAGGTTTCGATCTGAATTGAGATATTGAACAATGGCATTGGCAACGACTGGAGCAGCCGCTAGAGTTCTTGCTACCATGTAGCCAGTTGAAGGGTGCACCATCCCGGCCGTACCTCCAATGCCCACTACTCTCTGAGGTAAGACGGGAAGGGGACCCCCCATTGGAATTACACAATGTTCATCTTCTTCAATGCCAGTCACTTTTATACCTAAATGGTTTAACCGAGCCACCATGCGTTCTTGAATATCCTTCATTGGTACTCCTGGACGAGCAACAAGGGATGTTTCTTCCAAGAATATTTTTTGTGAAGAAAAGGGCATAGCATATAGAAAAGTAGGGATATTTCTATTCCTTTCCTTCAAATCTTTATTATTGTTGAGATGCGAGTCTCGCCAATCCATGAAAACCATATTATTTATATCAAATGGATGCTCTTCCACTTCAGCTAAAATTCCATAAGCTACTTGATAGCCAGGGTTGTACGGTTTGTCATACTGAACGAGAGATCGGGAAAAACCAGTCGCATCTAGAACCACGGCAGCCTGAATAATAACACCATCATTGCATATCAACAATGATTTGGATTCCTCGTGAATTACTTTGATAACCTTAGCTTGATGAAATTTAACACCGTTTAAAACACATTTCAGCATCATTTTCGATTTCAGCTGTTTCCGGTTAACCCTTCCATATGGCCGATCAAGATCTTTACGTGTCTTGTTGTTAATGTACACAACAGCACCAGACCAAGTTGTGTCGAGGCAATCCAACAAATCCATGGCCTCAAATTCATCCACCCAAACACCATAATTATTAGGCCAAATCATTTTGGGAGAAGGATCAATTGAGCAAACCGACAGGCCAGCCTCTGAAACTTGCTGCGCCACCGCGAGTCCTGCTGGACCTCCACCTACAACTGCCAGATCCACCACTAGGCCTTTCGAAGGGTCATACATGGGAAGTTCAAAATCAAGATTTTCCTTCTTGGTCTCAGGCACAAGCTCCAAAAGGGTACTAGAACTGGCTTTCACACAATTTTTTTTGCCGAATTTCACACTGGATTTCTTGGAAACAAACTTAGTTTCGAGTTTCTGAGGTTTCAAAGATGTATAGGTACTAAATTTCTCCGTGAACCCATGAATTGGTTGAAGAAAGTCAAGCTTGTTGTGAGTCTTAAGAAAAGTATCCATATTTAAATATTAAATATAATAAAAAGCTCGATATTTTTCAAGAAAACCACGAAGGATTCCGCAGTTCTTGAACAACACAAACAGGGCTCTGGATTATTTCCTCGATTTTCAACCTAATCTCGTGTCGGCACCAACACACAAAAACTCGTTCATTTCTTATGAAACCATACGCTACTCCCGATAAAACGGAAAACTAGAGTAAAATCTCATTATTCACTTACTTACTCGAAAATCCAAATGACTGAAGGGAAGAACATGGTAGCATACTTCACAGAATCCAGCGCAGGTGAAAAGTATGGAGCTTGTGGTGGATTCTGCTCAACCACAGCCAATGCAGAATTGTGCGATATCTCTACGTCTTCGTTTTATTTTACGAACTGCCCATTTGTGTCCATTATAGGACGGACAACTTCAAAAAGCGCGTTTCTGTGAAATTTTGGGAAAGTGTTGTTTTGTAAAAATAAAGAGAGCATCATATTTGTTTCATAGAGTAGAGCAACAAGATGATTTCCATTGAGTCTAAAATGATCGTAAATTTAATATAGTATGATATACTTAGTCAATCGAATCATCTAATGTGACATATTGTATTAGTGACATGGACGGACACCCACGATTCGTGTTGTAAAAGTCTAAAAATTTATCATACGTTCGTTGATGGTTTGATGAACAATGATGAATTTTGATTTTAAAATTGCGTACTCCATGAAAGGCACGTGTCTTGAGTACTGGATTATCTCGGATCATGGATTAGATCATGGTAAGCTTTGGATCGGTTCGATAATAGCCAAAAAAATGACTGCCCGAGACATTATTTCCCAGGACTGCCAGAAACGGGGTGATGGTTCAGGATTCTCTACCCGAGTTACCTCGATAGTAACAACTCACTCGAGTGCACTGTTAATCAATAGTGTCAGAATCACATTGATTGACAAGACGAAAGTGATAGTTTGGTGTGTCCGATAAGTTGGTGACAGAACGTAGAGTATGAAAACTATCTTGACACGATTAGTAAATGAGCACTGAAATAAAGTCATCACTAATTTTCTTTCTATAAATATCAGGTTTGTTTAAACATTAAGAGATTCATTGATTCACATATATGTTGTCCTTATCATTTACTCTCTAGATTTTCGTACACAATTGGCGCATCATTTTCTCTTTGTTACATTGGTTTTCTTCACTCACCTGTTGACTTTAGCATCGGAGTGACTATGTCAGAAATCCTTCTGGCACTCATTCACGTGGTTATCTTCGTGTTTGCATATCAGCTCCAGGTTTTCTCGGGAGCAAGATCTCTAGTCTTGATATATCTCGATATGTTATCATCCATCATCATTTACATAACCCGATCCGGTGAATTTGTCCACGCATATCATACCCATTTTTACTCGGTCACATCAACATGGAAAAAAAAAATTGAACTTGGCACCATTTGTTGTGAATTGTGATGGAAGAAAAATAGAAAAATTATGAAGATGATTTGCTGGATAATGATAATATTTAGGGAAAAGAAAAAATGGAAGTGTGACACGAAATGGGAAAGTTATGTTATTAAATAAGTTTACAAAAGTTTTGATATGACGATTTTAAATAATTAAGTACTGATAATGCTATTAATTCATTCAACACATGTCATATATATTGAATGAATGTATTCTGTTAGAATATGTAATCATGCTTAATACTCGACAAAAAAATGTCAGGAATAAAATGAATTAAGAATATTATTTTTAAGATAAGGAAGAAAAAAACCAAATATGGGTTACGGTTGAGTTTTTTTTTTTTTTTTTTACATATAATAGATTAATATAGTATATATAAAAAGATATATCCGTCAAAATTGAAAAAAATATCCATCGAAATTCTCCCACATTTTTCGAAAATAAAATTTCAAAATATATTTAATCAATAGCAAAAAATAAAAAAAGGAAACTGTGTGAAAAAAGAGATTTCATCCGACAATTTCATCATTTCCAACGTTTTCACTTGTTCGATTTCCTCTCGACACCTCCTTACAAACTCGATACAAGCAAAAAATGCTTCGGCTCCGAGCCGATTCATTCCGCCGCTCCGTCCATTCGCTCCTCCGTATCCACAACCGCCTTCAAACTCCCTCTGCTGCTACTCGCTCATTAGCTTCTCGCCCTCGCCCATTTTGCTCTGTCCCCACACCACCATCCTCCACCACTGATTCCGAACTACGCAAATACATCGGCTACACCATCCTCCTTATCGGGTGCGGCGCCGCCACGTACTACTCTTTCCCATTCCCAGAAAACGCCAAGCACAAGAAAGCCCAACTCTTCCGCTACGCTCCCCTTCCTCCTGACCTCCACACTGTGTCCAACTGGAGTGGGACACATGAGGTTCAGACGCACACTTTTCTGCAGCCCGAGTCATTGGCAGAGCTCGAATCAATAGTCAAAGATTGCAATGAGAAAAAGAAGAAGATTAGGCCTGTCGGATCGGGTCTTTCGCCAAATGGGATTGGGTTAACGCGTGCTGGGATGGTGAACTTAGCTTTGATGGATGGTGTTTTGGATGTGGATAAGAAAACTAGGAGGGTCAGAGTGCAGGCTGGAATAAGGGTTCAGCAGCTTGTGGATGGAATTAAAGAACACGGGCTTACGTTGCAGAATTTTGCGTCGATCAGGGAGCAGCAGATTGGTGGGATTGTTCAGGTTGATTGTTTTGACTTCCCTCTGCTCAAATCTCCTGTATAAATGTTTTTACTTTGTTGGCAAGGATGTTTGCTGATTCTTCATTGGACTTTTTTTTTTCTAACATTTTTGTGGATTTCGTTTTTATTTTTGATTTTGTAAATGTTTAGAACGTAGTTGCGCAAAATGTTGTAGCTCAGCTTTCGTATTGTCATTATGCCTGCTTCTTGGGTTCTTCTAATTTAGTCCAAAAATGCAGGTGAAAAAAGATTTCTTTATTCATTTACTTATTAATGCTTGCTCAGGGTTATTTGTTTGGTGGCTGTGCTTGTTTTATTTTCTTTTTCATTTAAATTTCATACTCCACCTGTTCAAGCCAAATCGTTTGACTACATTCTTTATTCCATTCTTGTACTGATAAAGACTGGAAAGTCGAAATTAGTGATTTGAAAACATATCATTTTATAGGATCCTTTAATTTTTTCACGGATCCTTGGCGCATGTCTTTTGCCAATGCTCATGTCTGATATGTTGCTTTGTGTTACTTTCGAGCTTTCTAGGCCCCTGCATGATGTGTAATTATAATCTTCAGGTTGGCGCACATGGAACAGGTGCTACACTGCCTCCCATTGACGAGCAGGTTATTAGCATGAAACTGGTTACTCCTGCGAAGGGTACAATCGAGGTTTCAAAAGAGAAAGATCCAGAACTCTTCTATCTTGTTCGTTGTGGTTTAGGAGGGCTTGGTGTGGTTGCTGAAGTCACGCTGCAATGTGTGGAGAGGCAGGAGCTTCTCGAGCACACCTATGTGTCAAATATGAATGACTTAAAAAGAAACCACAAGTAATTCCCTTACCCAACTTGGCTGTGCATTATATCTATTCCTATAACCTATCAACTCTTTAATTAAAAATATTTAATTCACTTTAGCCTGATCTTGAATAATTGCATTTTTTAATCTTATTGATGTCAGATGAAGTTTTCATCATGTAGTCCATTGTTTAACCGTGTCCTGGATTTTGCTGCAATATATGAAAAGACAGGCACATCAAATTTTATTGACAGATATTTGTGTGCAAGTCCTGGAAATGGTCTTCCTTGAATCCAATTTTTTGGAGTTAGTTGGAGATGAAGTTTAAACACCACACGTTTCTTTTTTGACGGTTAATCTCTTTGCAATGTCTTCGTTATAGCAGATTTATGACCATGGTTTTAAATTTCTCGCGGATTATAAATATTTCAACATGTAGTTTGGATTTCGTGACTAGCGAAACAAAATGTAAATTCCCGTTTAATTTTGCACAAAATTCAACCAAAATTTAGTAATATCCTTGAAATTTTGGCAAGGAACTTCTGAAATTTTCAAAATTTTGTCAAAATTTGTGATGTCTTTGATTTTCCGATGCAATTTCGTTATATCCTAGAGGAACTAATGACACCAAGTTTGATTCTCATGTAAAGCCGACGTGAAAATCAAATATATCCAAATTTAATTCAGAATTTCTCCTATATCCATAATTTTTCAATTGTGTTTGAAAATCAAAACTGTAGGTTTTTATTTTTTAAAATTCTTTTAGATTTTTAAAAATTTACAGTCTCGAACTATACAATAATATTGATATTTAAAATCTCAATGATAAGTAGTTGATGGTGATGGCAACTGTGCATGAACACATTGGATATTTGTACTGGGCCTCACCACAATGTATTATCACTTTTTTCTATTCTCTTCTGACCAATTCTGAGGCTAATGTGTGCTTCATCAGACAGTTTAGTTAATAGATGTTCTAAACGACAGATATCATGCAGTTGTTGCTAAGTTTGTTCGCTGGGATTAATGCTACAGATATTTAGTTGTTAACTGGAAAATGCTTGAATTCTGGATTTTTATGAACATTATAGTTTGACAAAATTTTCCTTTTGCAGAAAACTTCTTTCGGAAAACAAACACCTCAAGTTCTTGTATATTCCATACACCGACACTGTTGTGGTTGTAACATGTAACCCTCTTTCAAAATGGAAAGGTCCACCAAAGCAGAAACCTAAGTATACTCAGGAAGAAGCAGTACAGCATGTGAGAGACCTCTATCGTGAGTTGCTGAAGAAGTACACGTGAACTCTTTACCTCTTGTACTTGCATTATTCTATTAATCAATCCTTTAAATTCACGATACCAAGCAAATGTAATTTCACATCTTCCATTTTTTCTGTGCCTTGCCCGCTCTTATATTTCTCACATATAGGACAAAAATATGAAAGATAAAGGTGAAAATGCCGATCATTTCTCGCTTTCATAATCTCGGCTATTTTGTATCTTACAGAAAAGTTGTGACCAATAATCTTGAGGAAAATGATGTGGACATCAATGAGCTTTCATTTACTGAACTGAGAGATAAGCTACTTTCCTTGGATCCTTTCAATAAAGAACATGTGATGAAGATCAATCAAGCAGAGGCTGAATATTGGACGAAGTCAGAGGGGTATAGAGTAGGATGGAGTGACGAAATTCTAGGCTTTGATTGTGGTGGCCAACAGTGGGTTTCTGAAATCTGTTTTCCTGTTGGAACCCTTAAAAAACCAAACATGAGAGATCTGGAATACATAGAACAATTGATGCAGCTTATTGAGAGAGAAAATATACCCGCCCCTGCACCAATCGAGCAGAGATGGACGGCAGCCAGCAAAAGCCTCATGAGTCCAGCTTATAGCTCATCGGAGGACGACATATTCTCATGGGTACCTCTCAATCATATCCATGTCTCTGCTCACTTTATTGCTTGAAATGCTTTCTATTTCTGCGTGAAAGCTTTAATATTTATGTTTCAAGTACTCGCTGAAGTATGTGATATCTTTTGAAGAGGTGTAAATTTTAATATTTGCTACTTGGGTGTGCCCATTAATCGATTTAAAAATCTTAAAGCAGAAAACCTTATTTAAACCGTGTTGCACAATTTAATCTGTGACAATATAATATTTACCTTAATATCCAATTGCATTATGTGGTGCAACCTTGCAAAATTTTTATTCAATCTACGATTAGATAAGGTGCCTTCCTGTATAAAATGTTCTTATGAATTTCATTATTCTTTTTTGATAATGTAATTATAAATTGTAATTTTAGATTCTTGTTTGATTTAAACTCTGTAAAACAGGTTGGTATAATTATGTATCTTCCTACAACGGATGCTCGTCAGAGGAAAGAAATCACTGAAGAATTTTTGCACTACAGGAAACTGACTCAGGCAACTCTGTGGGACAAGTATTCTGCCTATGAGCATTGGGCTAAGATTGAGGTACACCACACACACGCATGCTCACACACAAACTTAAACTAAAACTAAAATCTCTGAGTGTCAAATCTGGTCCGAAATTTATTCGAACTATTATTGAAATCCAATGTCCGGTGCTATTATTTTTAAAAGAACTCTCATAATCTGTGGGAGTGCAGTATTCCTACCGTCCTATCATCTTGTGTTGTTGTCTTTGGGCACGACGATCAAAATATCATTTTTGTGCATCTTTACCATCTAAAAGTTTGAGTTGTACCAGTATCATCTGTCATACCATTTTTTACAACAAGAAGATCTCGGTTGCAGGTACCGAAAGACAAAGATGAGCTTGCAGCAATGCAGGCAAGGCTGAGGAAGAAATACCCCGTTGATGCATATAATAAAGCAAGAAGAGAGCTGGATCCCAACCGTATACTTTCGAACAATATGCTGGAGAAATTGTTTCCTGTAACAGAGACGGCCTTGTGATGAGGACTAATAATCTGTTCGTGGATTCTATACTTTAAAGTCTTTCTTGGCCAAAGATTGATAATATGGTTTACCCTTTTGATAGTTATTGGAAAGGCACGCGTAAATTAAAGTTGGTATGAACATTACACTGTTAGAAAGAGGACGCAACATTAATCTTCTCATACCCACGAATTGGTGTACCTGAGATGCATTTCCTCATTTTCTCTAGCTGCCGAAATAGACATTACATGGACTGGATTAAAGAGTCGGTCATCCTAAAATTAGGATTCATTCCGTGCTGCATATATTCACTGGTGGCATGCAAGTGGTAAGTATACTTAGTTTTTGCTGTTTTCCCAGTGGTATTGTAACGTCACTGGTTCATATGGTTACTAAAGATGTAGAACTATCAGTAAGATGTGTAAACTGTAAAATTAACATATATGATGAGATCGATATTGATTTAGTTTCTTATGTCAAATATAGTAGTATATTATTTTAGTAACAAAATATATGAGATACTTGTGTGTGATTTATATACTTTGCGTGTGGCCCATTAAGCCTTTCAACATTTTTCACATAAAAATAAGAGAGAAGAAAGGTGAATAATTAGAATACATGTTTGTTTTCCTTTCTGATTTTGTTATTTCTGCGGATAATTTTACCAATGCTGTATCGTGTTCCCATCGACCAACATGAGCGCTGGATTGTTGTATGATTTAAAAAATTTGGGATACACGGAAGTGATGATTACAACTTTTTGTATCAAAATTGACACCTGAGATCCTACAGGTAAAGTTAAAAAAAGACAATCTCTCCCTTCATCAGGCTTCTATTGCATTTTTATACAAACATTCAATCACTCTGTATATTTCATCCGATCGACTATGGCATCTATCTCCTGAAACAAAGCCATGAGATGTTTCTTCCACTTGTAAGCAACTCCAACCAGGATGCTTCATCAAATTCTTGTCTTTCAATGCATTCCTAACTTCTTCAACATCATCCCATTTTCCCACACGGGCTCGTGCGTTACATAAGAGCGTATAATAGCCGACGTTTTGATTTTCCAACTCGAAAAGCTTTTCACTGGTGTATTCAGAAACTTTTTGATCTTCATGAACTCTAGCAGCAGCAAGGAGTGCTGCCCATATTCTACTATCTGGTAAAATACGAAGCTTCAGAATAATAGACAAAGCCTCTTTAGTCTTACCAGATCGACCTAATAAATCCACGAGGCAAGTATAATGATCTAAATCAGGCTCGATACCGTATGCCCCGTTCATGGAAATCAATATTTCACAGCTTTCAAGCAAGAGGCCCGAGTGGCTACAAGCCGATAATAAACTCAAGAAAGTTACACGATTTGGTTCGATTCCCTCATTCTTCATCTTATGGAAAAGTTCCAATGATTCGTGTCCTAATCCATGCATTCCACAACCCTCTATCATTGATGACCATGTTACAAGATCTTTCACGCGTGTTCTATCAAAAAAATTCTTGCCGAAGAAATGTTTCCACACTTGACATACATGTTGAGAATGGAAGTCTCGAGGGGTAAAGAATCTTCGTTATAGTCGAGGTGATATTTTCTTGCACAGTAACCGTGAACAACTTTGCCTAACCTTAGAGCGCCCAAATGCATACACGCAGCAACAAGGCTTCTCAAATTTTCGGTCATGGGCTGAATACCTGCAACTACCATTTGCCGGAACAGATCTACGGCTTCATCAAAATAACCATTTTCAGTTAAAACCGATATCATTGTGCCCCAAGTGTTGGAGTTTCTGTGAGAGACATCTCTGAATAACTGAGATAAGGTTTCAAAATCTGCAGACTTCGCATACAGGTCCAACAAACTACTGCTAAGAATATGATCCCAAAATCCATATTTATAAGCAAGACAATGTAATTGTCTACCTGCACAATGATTTCCAAATTCTGCAAGCCCTGAAATTAGTGTGGTTAATGTTTCAATGCTTGGTCCAACTTCGCCCCGCATTGTAGCAAAACAATCTGTCATTCTCAGAGTCTCTCCTCTTGAAGAATACAAAGAAATCATAATATTCCAAGAAACCACGTCCCTTTTAACAATTTCTTTGAAAAGAATTTCAGAATCATCCAGACAGCCAAAATCGGCATACATTTTCAAGATTGAATTTTTCAAGAAACGGTCCAACAAGAATCCACTTTTGAACACATAACCATGAAATTGACTACCTAAAACCAGATTAGAACAAGTTTGCATCATCACTATCATTGCGACCACGTTCGGCTCCACCTCTTTTCTCATTTCATTAAACAAAGCAACAGCTCCGACCACATTTCCTTTACAGGCATACCCTGAAATAACCGAAGTCCAAGAAACCAAATCCTTGTATCGCATTTCGTCGAACAACTTCAACGCTTTCATAAAACATCCACTCTTCACATAGGCATCAATCATCGTATTGCAGAAATACACATCTGATTCAAATCCCATTCGCATCCCCACACAATGAATCATTTCCGCAAAACGGGCACCACTTTCATCCAGTGACATAACAATTTTAATCAATATAGGAAAGGTGAAACCATCACATGGCACATCCATGCTTCTCATTAATTTAAAAACAAGAAAAGCTGATTCAACGAAACCTGAATTCACATAATCTTGCATCAGAGAATTCCATAAAAAAGTGCCAGCTTCTCTCAGAGACTTAATCAGTGATACAGTAACAGAACTACCAAAATCATTAAATTGCGTGTCCAGAGATATCAACTTTGAAGCAACTGCAGAAAGCAGCTCATGCCCATTGGAGACCACAACAGAAGCATGGATTTGCCGCAGATATTGAACGCTCCTACAAGAATTCAGAGCCGCAACGGCAGAAGAAGAAAAAGGGTGTGCAAAATCATAAAATTTATGAATCTTCAAGTAATGGGTTTTGGATAAAAGCGAAAACGATTTGTGGGCATGATTTGAGGACAATAAGTGATTCCGGAGGTGATAAAAAGGATTAAATCCACGGAAACGAAGAGACGGAATGTTGAAGATTTTGAGCAAGAGTAAATTTTTCCCTAGTCAGCTCGATGAAATCAAGGACCAATATACAATAAAATCATCGACATTCAGAACCAAAAACTGTTCGATTCCAAGAAATGCTGCCAATCATTATAGGAACCAAGTAGCTCTAAAAAAATCTATAGATGCAAAACGATAGAGAACTCCCCTCTAGACAAAACCAGACGTCGTCCCACATCGCAACTTAAAAATAAACTGAAATCCATAGGTTCGAACCTCTGTGTCCTTGAGTTCTGAAGGAGACATGAAATCAAGTCTGGTGGATGAAATGTGGCTGCGTTACCAGAGCGTGATTAACAGCACCGCCACCGGGTCGGGAGAGGATTATTCTCGGCAGGTGCGGACCGGCTGTGATGGTCACGCAGTTGTCTGACAGACCGAAATATTTTTGTCTTCCACTTTTTCGTTTTTTACTTTAAATGTTTTTGGTGGACAAATTATCTTTTAAATTTTGCATTGACTATAAGGTGAACATATCGAAAATTATTAAAAAAATTAAACCAATTGATATTTAAAAGTCTTTTTTTTTAAAAAATGATTTTTTTATTGGTATTTATTTAGGTTATCAATTTTTAGGAACAAAAAATTTAGTACACGGTCTATATACTTTAGGAACCAAAATCTTTATTTCTCAATGCTAGTTTTCTTTAGAAAGTATACTTGGACTTAGTACTGTTAAAACATAGCCGGTGGGGGAGGGCGACCTATAACCCACCACAACCTGATATTAGGTGGATGTAAGGATGATAACTTTTCTCACGGGTTTAAGGTCTTGTGGGGAAAATTCGAAATGAGGATGGGGATCTCCGATTTTTTCGGGTTTAGGTTCAGGTTCGGGGCCGATGTAATTCGGACGGGTATAAGATTACTATCCTCATCCTCGAAATCTCCGAACCCGCCCCGAAAATAATATCAATAATAAAATTATAGTATTATTAATATTTATAATATAATAATAATATTATTTTTTAAAATATTAATAATCTTATTATTATTAATATTGATATTGATATTAATATTAGTAGAAAATAATAAGTTTTGGTAATCTACGAATTCGTTATCATCTTGTCATATTAATATTTTTGAAACGGAGATGGAGACGGGGATGAGAAGTTGATCCCTGAAGTTTCGGGTTTGGAGACCCCGAACCCGAAAAAACGGGGATTAGGGCGGGTATGAGAGTGTGGATGAAATATTGTGTTGGGGATGACAAACCTACCTCCGCCTCGACCCATTGTCATTTGTCATCCCTAGGTGGACGAGAGTGGGTCAGTCCACACTTTGTCGGGTCGGATTTATCAATCAAACTCACTTATTTTATGTGAGAAAACATGATGAACCAGCGAGCTTTATCAATTATGTGTTGAATTTATAACTCACAACCCACCTGATCAACTCGCTATTATATAGTACGAGATGGTCCACATTTTGGTTCGTCGAGATTTTACCAACCAAATTTACCTATTTTATGTGGTGGGACGGGCTGATAAGATCAGTTTTAACTTATTTTGACAGAGCTACTTGAACGATGAACTAGAAAAATCAAGAATTACAATGTTTTTTTTTTTTTTTTTGTATGGAAAATGTAATGAATTTTAATTAAAACAACTTCTCTGTTGATATTAAACGTGACATGTTTGACAGAAATTGAGCGCTCTCGACGAGCTAATTTTATATAAGTTTTTAAACAATTTGAAGTTAATTCTTCTTCTTGAAAAAAAAAAAAACTTTGGACTCATTTAATTGTCTCAAAATACAAAATTTATCTGTTTTTTTCGTGGTCAGATAATTAAAATTATATTAGTTAATTCCGCTTAAACTTCAATTAACCACAATATAAAGCTTTGAACCCATCAGAGTCAAAATATACTAAACTAGGAGTACTACAAGATCATAATAAACATATTCAAATTACCAAGACTTAAATATAGAAGATAATTAAACAGGATTCATAACTTAAATATTATTAAAAAAATATACTTATATATATATATATGTATTTATTTAAGGACACTTGGGGCCTCCTCTCTTGGTCTTCCAGTTATTGTAGCAAGGGCAGAACTGCTTATTTCCATAAGTACCAGCAGGCACACACAGGCACTTCCCACAGCATTTCTGGCAGAAGAACATGCATGGCTTCTTGAATGCTGTTTTCGAGCATCTAATCTCGCACCGACCTTCGCATTCTGTCCATCGTTTAATATGTATAAAAAAAAATATCGTGGAAAATTAAGATGATCATGAGTCGAGTCGAGTCCATCGTATGTTGGAATTATCTACATGCTAAAGGTTTTTTTGAACATGTAGCTAGGAGGTGTGAGACGATTGCCGATAATTCATATAGTCTCGATCAGCTCGAGTTTTTGTACGATGATCTTGAATTTTTTTTAAACTTGGTTTGTTTTAATACTACATTTAACGATCTTAATCGAAATTAAGTCGAAACTCTACAATTTATATGAGATAGCTAGTTAATTTCAGGCAATATTTTAGGACAATTCAGTAGCAAGAAATACATGTTTTTACGTACCTTGAGGATGGAGGCTGCCAGGAGTTGTGCCGTACTGATAATTAACACAAATTTTAGTGCTGATTAATTAATATTTGATTAATTAAATGACGGATTATATATTATATTGGCTTTTTAATATACTAAATAATGATTAATTAATCTCACCGTAGGATTGACGATGCCTGCTGGTTGTGGCTGAGGAGCTGGAGAGTAGTCCACCGTCGTCATTGCCTGCAAATTTTTTTAAAAAAACAATGTCGGAAAATAATATTAAAAATTATCAATTATTTCTGACATTTTTTCAGTATACTCACACGGGTTTCGACATAAAGCAGAAGAAAGCTGAGCAAGAAACAGACCAGCAAGTTGCTTTGATTCTCAAACATTCTGTTGTCTTCAGATAATTCTTCGATGAAAAAACCAAATATGACTGGAAACGGGATGTATTCAACTTAGCTTAGGGATCAAGAAAAATATCGGGAGATCTACGGTATTTAAATAGCTGGATTCCAATGTATACGTGGTGTAGATATATTGTGGTTTTTTGCATGGAAAGATGGTGCAATAATTGAACCCGTGACGATGTTGGGCAAACCCTTTGTCTTCATCTGTAGAAGGACTGGCTAGTTTCGTTTGGAGTTTAGTTGGGAAAACTCCTGGGTTAGCTATGTATATATATCAAAGTGCATGGTGTGTGCATGATAAATCGGAAATTAGTTTCAGATCGGATAAATTGATATTAATTATATAAATGATTAATTATAGATTATGAAAAAGTTTGAGTCGGGCAGTAGAGCCGTTTCTATCGAGAGGCTCGAGAGTCATGCGACTCGGGTCTTTTTTTTTGCAAAAACTTGTGTGAGACGGTCTCACGGGTCGTATTTGTGAGACGTATGTATGAAAAATTATTATTTTTTATGCTAAAATATTATTTTTTATTGTGAATATCGGTAGGGTTGACTCGTCTCACAGATTAGGATCTGTGAGACGGTGTCACATGAGACCTACCCTTTTTTTTTAGAAATCTATAATTTTGGGAAAAAATTCATATTATATAGTTGTGTAAATTGATCAAATATAAATTTATTATTCGTCGGTTTTTTCTTTACATATTTTTTATTTTGAGTCCAATATTTTTTAAAATTATTATTCATGACTCTCTTAAAAAATTTATTTATGAAATTTATTAATCTTGAGTCTCTTGATAAATTTTTTTCTATAAAAATTTATTTTCCCTGTGTCGAGTATGGACAAAAAAAAAAATTTTTTATTACCTAAATTTATTTTATATTGACACAATATAAAACTTAATCTCTTACTCATAAGGGTCGATTTGATATTGATGATGATGATTTATTTTTAGATTTGACATCTTGAAGTGCTCGTTAATTAGAGAAGTAAAATCTGCGATTGATGTAATAAATACCTTAATAAAGAGGATGAATGTTTTCCAAATGCTCACATTTACTTATAAAATCTTGTTGACTATTCCAGTTACAATAACAAATGGGGAACGAAGTTTTTCAAAGTTAAAATTCATCGTTACTTTTCTCCGATCAACTATGTCATAAGAAAGTTTGAATTGATTGATTATGTTATCAATTAGAAAATATATTACTAAACATGATTAAACATAGTGAATTAATAATTTTAGGTTTAAAACTGTGAGATGAATTGTTTTCTGGTTATCATTTTAGAATGTTTGATATTATATTATTTAATTATAATAGAAATATTTTGACTATTGTGTATTGTTTGATTTTTATATTGTCTCCAATGTATCGATTTAACCCGAAAAAGTTGTTATGGAATTAATAGAATATGAACGAACAATTTAATTTAGAGGTATTTTTTAAAAGTTAGACTCAGACATAAAAATTATTAAAATCGACTGTGATAGGCAGTATTTGATAGATAAGTTATTTTAATAATAATTTTTTTTTATCATAATCATTTTTATAGAAACAAAATCAACGTCTAAACATGATCCAACCTGGGATTCACATGTGATTCCTAAACGTGAAAGTGATAGAAGAGTCCATCAACACATGCATATGAATTCACAAGTCCCCATCAATATATACGTGCAGCCACGCGAACTGTTGGATCATCGCTTATTTGTGAGGCAAAATTCATTGATGAACCACAGGACAAAAGTGTCTTAAAGTTCCCATATATCCAATTCTCGTGATCGAAACCCATGTTACTTGATCTTCTTTTGGTCGTCTTTTTTAGCTGTACATTTTGAGAAACTCGTCGTGTAATGGACAAGTGTCCAAGAATAGACAGAAGTGGCATCCATGTATTTTGATCGGGTATACATTTATTCTGCATCAAGTTTTTTTGTTGGTCATTTCTTTCAATTTACTATGTTTTCGCCCCCAAAAGCTTTTGTATCCAATAAATGCTCTCCGGCTAAGAAACAAATCGTGAATTGCATATTATGAGGAAAAAAAATGACTTCCTTGTTAGATTTTCTACAACAAATGAATAATGCCATCACCACTGAGATGCCCAATACACAGTAACAAACACAGATTTGAGATAATAACCTATCAGCGATACTAGTTTGGGGATGTTAGTAACTGAAAAGAATGATAATCCCAAAGTTCATATATCATCCTTTTTGTTCGGTGAGCAGCGTGGTGGCGATAGATCATCAATCCAGTCAGCGTAAATTCGATTAATTTTCTTGGACAGTTTCCATTTCGACGACTTCTTATCTTCTCCAGCTTTCCCTAGGGGAGAACAAACCACCGGATTCCCAGGTGCAGCCATAGATTTGGCTTGGATGGAGCCAGAGTTCGTTATTTGTTCTGTCTCTACACGTGAACCAGAAACCTTCAAATCTGTCAAAGTAGAAACAGTACTTGTCTATCATCATACAAATTTTCGTCCGAAATGGAAAAAAATAAAGAATGGTATACAACAAATAATGCACAAAAATGGTAGCTAATGTTCTGTAGATCAAATACAAAAGACACCTGTCAAAAGTACCTACTCATAGTCTCAAAATCACGTAACATTGCAACATGCATTTAAAAGTAATAATAAGTAAAGATCAATAAAGCTTGGAAACAACCACAAAATATATTAAACTAGAAAACAGGAAGCCGATTTTTTCTCTTTTACAAAAAATAAATGTTGTAATTTGAATGGAAACAGCAAAGGTAAGTATATTACTAAGGCATTAACCAAATAATCGAGGTTGAGTAGACAAAAAACTAGACTTTGTTGTTTTGAGGTGAGAGATCCACTATGCTGAATGTTACTCACAGCGAAGCCATGTGTGTCTAGAAGGTTCAATTAACCCAAACTGAATGAATGTGCACAAGACCGATATATAATTTCTCAAATCAACCGAAGACATAAAAAATGGTCATGGCAAAAATGGCTTTAAATTGAACGATCATAATGTGTATCAGTTATACCTGATTGGCCATGAGCATAATAGCATCTTTCTCCATATGGACACTGACCAATCTCCCATTTACCGCATATCTTGGTTTTCCAAAGACTCGTTCTTACTCGGCAATTATCCAAGCCCCCAGTAACCTGCTTATTCGTATCAGGTTGATTGAAATCGCTGCTGCTCCACAAGGCATCCCTTCTAGTTCCTATGCTTATAACAGAACTCTCCCTCTGCCAAGGCACTTCGTTATCAAAGTTTGAAGGAGCCCGTTCGTGGAGGAAGATACACTTCTCCCCATATGGGCACTCACCTCCGTTGCAATATCTCTTGCAGATTTTCGTCCTATTAATCATTCTTTGATCATCATTCCAATTACTCCCAGCACCCCTATCTTTTTCTCGAATAAGCTCTTGCCAATTTGGAGGGGGCGCACGTAAATCCTCAGTACCATGAGCAAAAGTGCAATGCTCGCCATTGCGGCACATGCCATCCATGAATTTAGCACAGATTCGTGTCTTGTAAAATATATGGCTGGTACCATTACTTCCGGTACCATTTGTCTGATTAACTGGCGGCTGGTTTTCAGAGTTTCTTACTCTCTTAAACGGTGGTTGCATATTTTCCGCAAAATATGGAGGCCAAAATCCTCTGGCATCACAAGTAAAAGGTGACAGCATAAATGAATGTGACATCATAGGATCCGGAAAACTCATTCAGTTTCTCAACAAACATTTCAACAAAATCCGAGTTCCAAACAGCTTCTCGTAGTTCCTGGCCGAAGAGGAACAAAGACGCAAGGTTAGAAGCGTTTATGCCAAGTCATTCACAACAACATTAAGGTTTATGCCAAGTCATTCACAACAACATTAAGATTAACACCACAGAAGCGCAAGCAAAACTCAAAAAGTGAAATAAAAGACAGCATGCCCATAAAAGAACTGCTGAAAAATGAAAAATAATAAATCATCAAAAACACAAAAATTAATGAAATTTAGTTCTGTTTTGTAAAAAAAAATACTATCGAAATTATTCCAAATCCAACCCTTAACGAATGATTTCTGGAAAAAATAAAACTATCTGATTCGTGGGCAAACAAAATGATGCCAATTCTATGCAAAACACCAAATATTGCATTGGCCAATCTAGAAACTGTAGACATTCAGACCAGAAATCGGAGACTAAAAATTGGAATAAACAGTTACCATCAATTGAATAAAAAAATTAAAAATTACATCGAGCCGCAACATTTAAAATAAAAAAGAAACAAAATCGAGAATTCTCAAACCCGTACTCGATCAAATCATTCAAATAATGCATTTAGGTCGAACCATTCGCATGCAATCATTCAGAAACAAATCATAGAATGGAGAGTTGACAGACCTGAAATTGAGGAGGATCAAATCAAAATTCAGAGAATAAATTCCTCTTTTTGAAATCAGACGTGCAATATTGATAAGAAAAATGATAGTTATTGTATGACATAAAAGAGATTCTATACCGATCTTTAATCAATTTTTAAACAATGGCCAATATGAATTATTTACCCGAACAGATTAAATGACGCGCCGCCTTAACGAAACCCTAGATTGATGATTGATTTTTGAAAACCTAAAACCCCAAAACGGCTAAAACCCCAAGAAAACTCGGCTAATTATAAGCGATTCTGATGAGTAAACCGGGTTCGCATCCCATCAATAAAGAATTAGTGATCATGATGAGATGCTAGCATAAGGGTAGTACTCTCACATCACATCTAAGTGTTTAATTTTGATTTGGACATGTGGGGTCTACATAAATTTATGGACCCCACATATCCAAATCAATTTTGGGCCCTTGGATCTAGCATTAGGGTACTACCCTTATGCTAGCATGAAATAATCCCAATACTACACACTTTTTTAAGTTGATTGAAATATTTTAATAAATATGATAATTTTTGTTATTTAAAAATTAATAATTTTTTTATATTTTTATTAGGTGATATAGTAATTCATATTTGCAAATTTAAGATATAGAAATATAAATAAATATATTTATAAATTTTTAAAAATATAAAGTGGCTAAAAAATGTTAGCTATGAATAAATTATTAATTTATAATATATTTTTATCAAATAAAAAATTGAGTTTTTATGATATTTTTTATAATTGGAAAATGTGATGCAGATATAAAATAAAAAAATTATTTTAAGAACTTCAGTTTCATAATCAGTAGGGATGATATTGGGGCGAGTTAAAGACATCCTCCTCATCGTCTTTCATCATCGCTTCTAGCTAATCGAAAAATCCTTATCTCCGACTACGGTGATTAAATCCACGTTCACATCCTCGCTTCAAATACCAGTAAATCCATGAGTATTTTTATTGGTATTACTATTATTTTATCATTAATTCTTATTGTTTACAAAATAATAATGATGCTTATTATTATCTCCGGGCCGAGTTTGAAGACGAAGATAATATAATATATATATATATATATATATATATATATATATATATATATATATATATATATATTGGTAAAGAATATTTTAGAAAAAAACAATATATTTTATAATCAAATTAATTAATATAAGAGTTTATCACTTATATATATATATATAATATAAATTATTTTATATTACGATTTATATGAAATGGTAGAATACTATGTAAGAAAAGATGAATTTTTTTTATAGCTTCGGGAAACATATATAGTTTCAGCATTTATCTTCTAATAAAATGCTTAAATTAATAAAATATAATACTATTAATTAAATATAATAATCTTACATTATTGTTGAAATAGTAAAAAATTTGAATGATAAACCATATATAGATCTTTTTTTTAAAAAAAAATAAGATTATATAGAGATTTTAGAAAATAAATTAAAATTACGCTTGAATTGATGGATTTCAAATCCATTGATTTTCAAATGTATTGAAATATATAATTTTTTTTAAATAAGTAAGACCATAACTTTAGATCTACCTCTTACGTATTTATACAGTATTTATGTTAATAAAGATCAATTTTAAATTCACCTAATAATTTTATAATATGAAATTCACTCCACTTTATATTAATTGTGTAAATAAACAATGTGGGAATTTAATATTTAATCTATTATTTCATTGTAAATAATAATATTTATCAAAATTCATAAATTTCAAATCAATCTCGTCGGACATATTTAAAATAAAAATTAAATAATACTGTCTAGCTGTAATTTTTAGGATGACAATGGTTCACAAAACAAAAGTCATACATTTGACATTTGAGAGTAGTTTTATGACACCTCAACTAAACTAAGATATTCGAATAAAATATTATAATTTAACTAAATCATAAAGCTAATATTATTTTTAATTTTATGAATATTAAATCATAAAAGATAGAGCTAAGTTGGATTAAAGATCAACATTTATCAAAAATCATAGTCGAGTCTGATGTTATTTTGGTTGTTGATGTTTTATATAGCTCTGGATATACAATATTACAATATTATATACTTTTTTTAAAAAAATAATCAGCGAATCAGACAGCTCACACATCAACAAGAGACGTTGAATCTATGTTTGGTCATGTAGGTTGTTTTACTCTTTGGTCTACTTTTGTTATAAAATCTGATTTAGATCAACAAAATTATCTAGTTTATTTTTAAAAAATACTAATACATTTTTCGAGAGAAACCCATAACCATCAGAATTAGTATAAGCCATAAATCAGTATCTTATGTGAAGAATAATTTTTATTTAAAATATAGAGATTATATCAAAACTTAAAATTCTAGAGATAGATTTTATTGTATAGAGTGAGTCTCATGTAAGACCGTTTCACGGATCATAATCTGTTAGACGGGATCGACCCTACCTATATTCACAATAAAAAGTAATACTCTTAATATAAAAAAGTGATACTTTTTCATGTGTGACCCAAATAAAAGACCCGTCTCACAAATAATACATGTGAGACCGTCTCACACAAGTTTTTGCTTATAGTATAATATTTAAGGTTACTACTACACCAAATAAATCTCGAGAGCCTAAAGACTTTGTTAACAACTTAATAGATCAGCTAAAACCTTCTAAAATATCCCTCATGGGAACCATAATTGATAAAGTAAATGAGAGTTTGATTAATAATCACTAGTTTAATTCTTCTTACCAATATTCTATTGGACGAGTCTCTTTTACAAAGTTTGCTCGATGCATTTACCAAACTAGCATGTTTGCAGGTTATTTAGTGCGCACAAAAAGTAGTTGGTATTCCAAAATTACCATATCGAAAATTAAAATACTGAAATTTGGTAAATTTATGTACGATATGATAAAAATATCGAAATTTTCGATACGATATCAATATAAATTTTGAAATTTACATTATATATCGAAACAATATTTTTAAATAAAAATATATATATAATACTCTTAAGTAAAAAATTATTTTACGTGAATACAATTTAGTCTAAAGTTTCTGAATCATGTAATTTTTTTGTATATTGACGTTATGCTATTTATATTATACCGAATTTCAGTATACCGAGATATCGATATTCTGATACGATATATGACACGAGTGCATTTTTTTGATATACCATACCGAACCACCCCTAGCCGCGGGTTCATCGTGATAAAAACAAAAACCTATTTTTTGGTATAAAAAGGATTGGTCATTCACAAAACAATAAAAATAATAAAAAGGAAATCGCGACCAAGATCCTACCAATTGGTCCACCACGGGGCTGGTAATTGCTGAATACAACCAAGGGTGAAGTCAAATACTGCTGATAACAAGTGAGTGATTGAGACACCACAAGAATCGACAGCAACAGTACAAGTAGAAGCTAATTGACACTCTTTGGAAGTTATCAAATCCCGGCATTATTGGTCGACAATTCAATGAAGTTCAGTACATTTTGTTGCTCAGGTTTTATGTTCTCACCAAATAGTCACAATGTTCATAGCAATGATAATAATTACAACCGATTCTACGGCCATAGCAAAAAACGTCCCCGAAAATCGCATTTGCGAACAACTCAGTGGGTCGTGATCATGTCTGCGGTGAACAATGAAAGCGAGGACTGATATGTAGTCGCAAAACCAAATACAAGTTTCCAATATTTTGGATGAAGACAGGCTATGTAAACACTTGAAACTCCAGATGCTGAAAATGTTACTAAGTTTTGCACCATTATGTATCTTACTGAAGGGTGTCTAAAAAATCAAAATGAATAAAATAATGACCTTTCTGTTCTATATTCAGGAGGCATTTCTCCTGATTCCATGTTGGTCAACCTTGAGATTGCTCCGGCATGGTGACAGACAGGTCCACACGAAGATGAAGATCCCTCGGAATTTATGTACTTTTGTGGTCTTGCTCAACTCTATTTTCTTGGAAAATTTCAGGCCCTTCTTCATAATATTTTCGGACGGGTCTAGTTTCCTGAAAAATTTCAGACCCCACTCCATAATTGTAATGATCAACATAACCTCAACCCCATCAGTTATTCCAACCACTGCCACACAGCATATGTCGAGAATCACTTCCATTCCTTAAGCACCACCCATCAATGGTATAGCACGGCCATTCAAATACAGGCTCATTGCTATATGAATTTCCCCAATTTTGCTCCCATGGATCACCGTGATTACCATATGAATAATTAGCCGGCACGTTTACGTTCTCTTCGATATCACCCCAGCCGCTAGACGAGAATGCTTGGTCTGCAATAAGAGCGTCGCCAAATATTATGACAGGGTCATGATTTTCCACTTCATTGGGGACCACATCAAGGTCCGGCAATGGTTCAGGATCAATATTGATATCCCAATCAATTCTGTCAATGTAAGCATCGGGATCAGGTAATGATATGTCACATGGAAGTCCATTTTTTGTGGCCCAGAATCGTTTCTTAGCATTGAAAAATGCCTCTTCTCCTGCAGAGTCATTCCAATTAATCACATTATCATAGAGGTGCGTAAACTTCTTCATCTGTAATAGTGTATCCCAATCCAGAGAACCAACCACTTTGCAAAATTCTTTCTCCCATGAAGGCACGGCCGGCTGCCAACAAACTGGAGAAAAGTAATGTTATCAGGCAAAAAAACGGTAGAAAGTTCTTTTATCCTCTCAATAATGACAAGTAGAGACTGAATAAAATAAATCAAGATCAATCAAATGATCATTTAAATGCAGTAAATTGATCACCAATTTAGAAACATAGAATTAAAAAAGGACCAGAAGAGTTAATTAAATATCTTAACAAGAATTCGTTACCAGGATGCGAATACGACAATGTTAACTGTATTAACTAGCCGGCAAACATAGAAAAACATTACCAAATACCATGATTTTTAGATCTTCATAAGGGTAGAATAAGGACAAAACGAATCTTAACTAATCAAACGAAAAAGCTTGTGGGCTTCTAGTTTATCCCGGCTCCAACTCATCAAACGTAACAACCATGATATGTAAGTGACTAAATTCAAATGATTTACCTTCTAAATTTCTCTTATCATTAACAATATGCAAAATAGTATCAGATAGGAACCATAAACATGTTGGAGTAGCATGTACTAAATCAGTTCAAAGAAAGGATCAGTCCCTGCACCACAAAGATACCGGCAACTTGCAATTTCAAAATTTTAGTATGACATACGTCAACAGAACTGCCCAAACACAACGAGGCAAGATCGAATAAAACTAGCATGCATTCAAAAGAATTTATAAAAAAATCATTGGCATAAAAAGCAGCCCAAAAAATAATCTTTCAGAGTGAAACCAATAAACTTCATGGGACAAAACAGAGTATTATAAACAAACCACAGAAAACTTAAAGAATAAACATGTAACTTCAAAACATCCTATAGACAAAAGCTCACACAAGGAACAAAAGGTGAACCAAGTTGGAGACATTAGTTATCATCAACACTTTACTCCCAAAACTGATTGTGTCGCCGCTATTTGACTAAATTTAGTTGCATTGCTTGTCATATTTTCCATTTCCTTGCATTCTCAATGACAAGGTTCTATCAAAATGTTTTAGTTTACAAAGATTTACACCTACACATATATTCAATAAATCCTTCAAAATTCAAATGCAGAATCATGATAGCAAATCAAAATAAAACAAATTAATAATGAAAAAACCGTGAACATCGTACAGCGGGACGACTTTTTCTTCTGTGATCTTTTACAATCATCCCATTTCGGCCTCCTCCGACCATCCATGATCGCAAACTCCAAACCTCTGAAAAACCAAAAACCAAGAAAATTCAAGTTCGGCAGCCAAGAATAGCCAAACAAAGAAAGAAAAAGAAAACACCCACGAAATCAATTCATGAACAGGGCAAAATTCAGTACCAAAATCAAGACCAAGAAAGACGGGCACCTCAGATTTCGCGCCACGTACAACCCTCAGTTTTCACCTCTGGCAACCGTGATTATTCCAAGAAAAACCGTAAGAAAAAAAGAAAGAAGAAACGCGAAGAACAAGAAGGAGACGAAGAGAGTGAACATACATTTGTGTTTGTTTCTCTGAAGGGAAACAAATCGAAGAAAGAGGGCAGTCAAAATCTGTCAGAGAAGAGCTCGAAATGGCGTCATCAGTGAAGGAGTGTGCATCAATCGAAGTGGGTGCGTAGAGAGAGTCATACGACAAAACGAAAATTTTGGAAACCGTTGAATCAGCGGCCTCCAAAACATGTGTGCGACGTTTGTTTCTTTATTATATCAACGATACTTGTGGTTCTCTATATTCAATAAAATCCAATAATATTATTATTCATTAAATTATTGTTTTTTTTTTTGACAAAACAAAATTGAGTTTTTCACTCTACAGTGTTATTGATTATGATTTATGAAAATCAAACATGTCGCAAGGAAAACAACGCATCCAAGAGATGGTTCACTGAGCCATGTTGTCATCTTTTTAGGTTCACAAACTTAAGTTCGACAAGTCCTAAACTTCTTCCCTTGATAAAGAGGCTCGCTTCGCTCCCTAAAAGCTAGCTCCAAAGAGGAGGATTGTCCAAGCCAATATATACAATTTTCAAGTTATTTATCCAACCGATGTTGGACAATTAACACACCCCTCTCACGTCCATGAATAAACATCTGGAGCGTGGAGTCTACAAATGACCCAATTATGGACAAAAAGGGTGACCTAATTATAGGCAGTCCAACACATAACGGTGGAACCCGGGCTCTGATACCATGTTAAGATTGAAACTTGGACCTAATGATTAGCTTACGAAAACCGAATAAATTTGGTTGACGAACATGGTTTACTTATCAAACATTAGACAAACTGATCAGAATACCATCCGTCCCAAATAGGATTTGACAAACTCACACATCCGTTTCAGGTATGATATGTTCCAACGACATGGTTATGTATTTTAGCGAATTTACAAAGAGTAGGTCTCCTGTGAGACGGTCTCACGAATCTTTATCTGTGAGACATGTCAACCCTACCGATATTCACAATAAAAAGTAATACTCTTAGCATAAAAAGTAATATTTTTTCATGGATGATCCAAATAAGAGATCTGTCACACAAAATACGACAGGTGAGACCGTCTCACACAAGTTTTTGATATTTACTAAATATCAAATATTTGTATAGAATTATGAAGATTCATACTTTTCTCTTAAAAAACACGTCATGACACCAAATTTCAAACTATAAGACACTCATGCATTATAATAACAAGGACAACAACAACCCCAAAAACAACAATAATGAAGAAATAATATAACTGATTAATGTAATTTATGGATTTGCTCATACGAATGGTGTATGTGTATCTAACTATCATGGCAATATATGCCTTTTCTCTACACATTATTTCAAATATTTAAAATTCCTAATTTTATAGTAAAAAATGTGCCTAATTTTTTTTCAAAAAATTAATTTATTTAGTCAATTTTTTTTATATTTTAAAAATAAAAAACACACGAGAAATTTTATTTTAAGCAGATTTGAATTTGTAAGCATCGGATATATATTTATTTATGTGATCTAAATTACAACGCACGGCGGGCCGCTCATCCCCGTGCATCAATACATTTTTTTTTTTAAAATCCGAAACATCAATTCATATTACAAAATAAAATGATAGATATTATTGTTATTTGTTAGGTGTATGTTTCTCTATAATTGAGAAGGTATTATTGTTTGTATACATGTGAAAACGGGCTATTAAAGAGCTAGTAACCACAATCCGTCAAGACGGAGTCGAGAATTTATCAACCCAACTCAGTTATTGTGTATAGCGGGATGGGACCGACCGATGGGGCAAAACTATATAAATATATATATATATATATATATATATATATATATATATATATATATATATATATGTATATATATTGTATTTTCAGGGTCGTCACGCAGACAAAAATATGCCAGGATTTATGGCTCCATTTGGTTGCTTTCACTATCACATACAAAACTTTACTGGTCGAGGTTGTGCTCAAAGAATTACAGAAAGAATATTTCAATCACATTCATTCTTCTTTACAAAATGTTATTGAAAGAAGTCTTTATTAAATAAGTTCAATTGGAAGATGATATTATTCACGAGTTTGCAAATGAAGATTTACATGTTAAGCAAGAAGACAGAAATGAAAGTAATGGGAAAAATCAAATTGGAAGAAATTGATACATCAAATATTGTCATTTTTCAATGGAAGAAGTGTTGAGTTGCTTTAGCAATTCAAATGTCGTCAAATATATCGAGATCAAGTCGTTGAAATTTTATTGTTATAAATAATGTCTTTTAGCTTTCAACATTTTAAATGAGATTTTTATGCTTTAAACTTTGTACATTTTAATGAACTTATAAATTATGTTTTTTGCTTTCAATATTTTAAATGAGATAATATTAATCTCAAACACATAGAAAAAAAAATTCAATCACAAACAAGGGAAAAAAGAAACTTAAATTTCTTTTTATCTAAAATAGTTGTCCAAATACATTTTTAATTATAAAATCGTTTTTATAAAATAATTGTCAAAACTCATATTTATACTTAAAACAAAACATTTCGTAAAAAATTAAAAATACTTTTACGAAAATGTTTTATAAAGTAGTTGTCAAAACGAACCATTAATGTTTTCATAACAATAATTGTTTGGTTTTGGCTGAAAAAAATATCTTGGCTTAAAGTGAATTTTAAATTTTAAATAATGATGAATTTTGATTTTAGATTTAGGTATTTAAGAGTCCTTTCTCTATGCAAAGCACTCTTGGCAATAACTTACCAGCAGCAACGTAAGTCATTGTTAAAACAATTAAAGTTTGACAAAAAGTAATCGGTAAGAATTTACGTGAGACGGTCTCACGTGTCGTATTTTATGAGACAGATCTCTTATTTGGTCATCCATGAAAAAATGGGGTGAGTCTATGCTCCTCCGGGAGCATTACTCCCCATTCCCTAAAAATTCCCTAAAATTGACACGTGTCTTTTTTTTTTTTTATTTTAAATATCATAATAAACTTTAAAAATTACAAAAAATTTACAATTACTAGGGAAAAAAAATTCTAACTCATCATTAATTTTATGAGTTATAACCATCCAAAAAAATAGCCATAGTTTCTTTCAAATTTTATAATTTGTTTATTAAAATTCAGATTTTTAAAATCAGATATTTTAAAATTAATAGTGATAATATATTTGTATTCGTTAATACACAAAAATGCAAATTTATTTAATTTCAATTCTCTTTAATTTTTTTGAGCGAAAATTTATGTAAGTTTTTGTGTTTATATATGTTTTACTTTCATTTTTAAAACAAAATTTATTTTATTTAAAACATTTTTATTTGGAACAAAAACTAATTTTTGAGTCCATCAGAAAATAATTAATTATGTGGGGTCTAAAATTACTCTAACTTCATCCAAAAAAAAACTATCACTCCTAAAATATTCTTATTACTTTTAAACTTATCATCTTATTTTAAAGGAGTAAAAATTAATATTAATTTTTAAAATTATTTAAAACAATTCATAATTTTATTTTATTTCTTTTAAATATATCTTTTTAGTAATAATTGTTTTCAATTTAGTTTAAATAATTAAAAATAAAAATATACGACCAATTTCTTGGAATATTTAAATTCTAGCATTTAGATTTTGAAAATTTTAAATTAATATATATAATCATATTAATGATCAAAAAATGATTAAAAAAATATGATTAGAAGTAAGAGTGAATAATAAATTTAGATTTTTAAAAAAACAAAATTAATAAAATGAGGAGAAAATGAAAAACAAATATAAAAAAAAAATAGAATAAAATAAGACACGTATCCCAATTTTAGGGAGGGGGAGTAATGCTCCAGGAGGAGCATAGACTCACCCGAAAAAATGTTACTTTTCATGCCAAGGATATGTTTGGTATGGGTGATAAGCAAAGGATAGATTGTTAAACCCATGTTTGTTTCATTTTTTTATTGATCAAATTAATCAAGAATGTCAAGATTAAAAAAACTTATTTGAGTGAAAAGACTTCGCATTGTTTTGGGAGGATTGATAATCCAATTCCTAAAATATAAAGTAAATTATCATTTTACCCACAATTGATGGTTTATATTTTTTTTATATGCACACACATCACATAAATAATTTCACGATGAAACTAAATAAAATTTAAAAAATAGAGAAAAAAATAATTAGAAATCCACATATCATTTTCTGTGCTTAAAAAAATAGAGAAAAAAATGAGATAAAATACAAAATCATATTAATTTTTATTAAAAAATAAATTATAAGATAAATACATAATCTATAATTTAAAATTTTATAAATATTTATTTATTAATAGCTGAACACATGATTTTGAAAACATTGCTACAAATATCATTTTATATACCAAATTTTCATCAATGTTAGTTCAGGATATTTTTCTCTCAACCACAAAAAATGTAACATTTATCATGCTCATTAAAATCTTACCAAACAAAACATTCTTCATCACTACACGAGTACACGTTATATCTTTACCTTAAGTTTTGTCGTCAATCTAATTAGTTATCCTATCCTATACACCAAACATAGCTTAAGAGTATTACTTTTTATTGTTAATATCGATAGGGTTGACTCGTCTCACAGATAAAGATTTGTGAGACCGTCTCACAAGAGACTTACTCAAAGTAATTTACAAATGAAAGATCCTGTTATTAAATAATGCCGGATAAATTTTAAATATTTTACAAAATAATTTCGTACATTTTAAACTTTTTAGTTGTATGTAGGTGCACATTAGATTTATACCACGTCCCCTCTAAAATCCAGAATGCCAAATTTATTAGTGTCAGTGTTTGGTTGTCAAATAAGACTTTCCCGTCGGTGGTTTTAGAAAAAAAAAATGGAAAAAAAATGCGAGTTAATATTATAAAAATGACGAATTAATTTATAAGATAATCAAAATTGAAAAATACATAAGTTACGATATCACAAATATAATTTTCTCCACGTGGTTAATTACTTAGTACCAGTCGTCCACTCCACCAATTCACGATTGGCACGTCGGCACAAAAAAATTTAATTTAGATTTTTTTTTTTTTTTTTTTTTTTTTTTTTTTTTTTGTGTGTTTCAAAGAGCATCTTCTAAAAAAAAAAATCCCAAAACAAATGTTTTTTGAATTAAATTTGCTATTTGCTTTATTACTATTCAAATTTCTCATGTACGAGCTAGTCTGCTATAATACAAATTTTTGTTGCTTTAAAAAAATATCAATCAAAAAACTTGTAAATATTAATTTTTTCATAAGAATAAATAACTAATTAGATACTACTATTAAAACAAAATCGATTTTTATCGACATTTAAAAAATATCAATCAATTTTGATTTTGATTTTTCCATGCTATTAGTCAATTTACAATCGTAATATAATAATTTGTATTTTTAATTTTAATCATTTTTCATCATAGGGATGATGTGTCAACGGGAGTTGATGATGAGGAGACGGACATGGCTGGCACGTCAATCGCCATGACACACTTTGACAAAAAAAAAAATCAAATTAAAATTGAAAAAAATAAATGTTATTGGATTAAAGACCGTACCGTTAATTGACCAATAAAAAATGAAAAACTCGCAAAGTTACTGGACTTAAAATGTCATTTCCCCCCATTGGCCAGCGGCAGCATGCAATTTTAAAAGATTTTGGTTAAAAACATGGAAATCTGTCTGCAAACTCGCCAATTGTGCATAGGTTCCCCAGTGCTAAATACCAACACACATACCAAACATCGAGAAGAAAAGCAAGTAATGATAAATATTTCTATATTACAAAAACCTGCATTAAATGTGACCAGCAAACCAAATTTCTCATTATAAAAGGAGACGACTTGTGCTTGCAAAAATGCACCATTGATACTCTTCTAATTGAAATAAAATGGCCGACTCAGTTTTCTTCCATCTGACGTTTATTGCAGTGCTTTCTGCATTCTATTTAGACACAACAGGTCCCTTTAATTTATCTATCTTCTTTAATTTCTGTCTCTTTTAATTTGGCTCTAAATCTAATGACATGTTCTGATTACAGATGCTCAAATGGGAGCTTGTTATGGATTTCTTGGAAGCAATCTACCATCCCCAGCGGAAGTCATTGCCCTCTGCAAGCAACACAACATTCAACGAATTCGAATCTACAATCCCAATCCACAAGTCCTCCAAGCCCTCGGAGGAAGCAACGTTTCGGTAATAGTAGGACTCGCAAATGAGGATATCATAGGCATCGCCAACGACCCTAATCTAGCAAAATCTTGGGTCCAAAACAATGTCCTCGAATACCCAACAGTGAACTTCAGATACATTGCTGTCGGGAATGAGATCGGCCCAGACGGCGGGGGATCCAGCATTGCACCATCTCTTGCCCCGGCAATGCAAAACGTATACGATGCTCTGACCGCTGCTGGTTTAGGGCAAAAGGTTAAGGTTTCGACTGCTTTAAGCCTGGGTGTGCTTGGAGCATCGTACCCACCTTCGCAAGGAATTTTCAAGGCCCCATCGTTCATCGATCCGATCGTCGCGTTTCTTTCGAAAACTCAGAGCCCTTTTCTTGTGAATGTGTATCCTTACTTTGCATATATAAGTGATCCATCCGACATTCGTCTGGACTATGCGATATTCACATCTCCTGCGGCTGTTGTGGAAGATGGGCCGTATCAGTACCAGAACCTGTTCAGTGCTATGGTGGATGCTGTTCATGCGGCGTTGCAAAATGCCGGTGCGCCGGACGTGGAAGTCGTCGTTTCCGAGACGGGGTGGCCCTCGGCGGGTGGGACAGCAACAACAATCGACAATGCAAAATCTTATAACTCAAATTTACTCAAGATGGTGAAGAATGGGACTCCAAGAAAGCCTGGAAAGCCTCTGGAAACTTACATCTTCGATCTGATTGATGAGAATCAGAAGGAACCTGAAACTGAGAAGCACTGGGGGATGTTTCTGCTCAACAAACAGCCCAAGTATCACCTCTCCTTTGACTAGCTTAGCTAGGAAGCATGAATTTTGATTTTGGGTCACCGTTAATAATAATTTTTGAGCTAGCTATAATGTATCCCAAGAAAATAAAGTCTTGTGGAAATATATGTAATGGATATTGATTGAAGCGAAGATGAATGAGTTAATGCATGTTATGATTTGTTCTTCTTTGCCAAGACTCGTTGGTAATTAAATTACAGCCTACGGTTACATAAAGGAAAAAAAAAATTCAAATAGTTGCTCCAAAAAGGTGAAATCGCTCACCTTAGACGCCCCTCACTCCCGGCTCGACAGAAATATGAGAGGAGGTAAATCATGGTGACTCAGCCAAACCAGCAGCAGCTAGATCTTATGCTACGCCGCGCACAAGGAGCTCTCCCTCATTGGAGGGAATTAAACTCCCACACTGTCGCTTGCGAGACTCGATCTCTGGTCATTGCTCCAAGATTTACTGTTGCTGACCAACTGAGCTAAGCCCATGCAAAGAAAAAAAAAACGGTCTCACGAATTTTTATCTGTTAGACAGGTCAACTCTACCGATATTTACGATAAAAAGTAATATTTTTACATAAAAAGTAATACATTTTCATAGATGACCCAAATAAGAGATTCATCTCACAAAATATAACTCGTAATACCGTCTCACACAAGTTTTTGTCAAATCCAAAAGTTATATTAAAGATATATTTTTTAGTCTACTAACTTATTTCATTTTCAGTTTTTGTCCATTAAGTATTCAAATTTTAGTTTAGGTGCAATAACTTTAATTGATTGATTTTATTTATTTATTTTTGCTTTTAGTACCACTTTGCCGGATTGTTGATGAATACTGACCTGACGTTAGAAAATGTTAACATGACAATGAAAATTATTGAGTTTCTCGGCGCCATGATATCAATTGGATCAAAATATTCTAATAAAAAATTAGTGTACAAAGACTAAATTTTGTCGAGTTAATGAACTCAACCATAATGAGACAAATTAGTGCATGAAACGAATAAGTTGTTTTCCCATAATTTTATTAAATATATTTTGTGTAGTTAATTTTATATCCAATATAATGTAATTAGATCAAAATAATGATTTCGAAAAACTAAAAATACTAATAAATTAAAATTTAATATGTTAATTGGTAGTAGCTTTTTTTTTTTTGTAAAGTTAGCCTATTCATAATAATTATATAATTCTACTTTTATATTATTGTTTTCAAGTTATATTATTCATTTTATCTTTGTAAGCGAAATTTTTCTGCATTGTATAACAGTAAATTAAACTAATCTGGTTAAACTAATTCTGCATTGTATAACAATAAATTAAACTAATTCTGCATTGTTTTCAAGTTATATTATTCATTATAAATACGGTTAAACTGGTATATATATTTATCAATAAATTAAAAATTACAAATGGAAATATATTTAACTAATCTCTATCTATAAATAATAATAATAAATGGCATTGTATAACCAGCCCAACCGAGTTTAAATAGATATTTGAAATCAAATCAGAATATTGTTTGCTCTCAGTATTTTTCTGCATATGCATACCAAATTAGAATTCTGAAATGGCTCCATTGTTCAGCACGATCCGTGAGTTGAATCTTTCCAAGATACAATGAGCGCTTAAACTTAGATTGGTTTGTTGCTTCGGCCTATTGCATATGGAAATATCCGAAACGATGCATTTAGTTTGGAATGTGTTTTTTATGACCGAGAAGTAAGAAATTTTCTTTTCTTATTCGTAATCAATTTAAACATTTATGCATTTGTCAATATGATAATTTTTTAAAAAAATTACAGATTCGCGGATGCATGATAGTGTAAAACATCCAATATTAGAAAGGATTAAACCAATCCTCAAGTCATGAGGGCACTTTTTTGCCATAATAAAAATGTAATTGTTGCATAGAATAACATGAAGTACAATCTTTATCTCATGTATGATTTCTTTCGGAAAAAACTCATTTTAGTCTTAGTCAATTGTACGTAGTTGTACCTTGAGTTACAAATCATAAGAGTCTTAATATTTTATATATGATAGTGATATCAACCAAAAAAATTCAAATACAAACTATGTATTTAAGGACGTTTATCAAATTTTTTAAATTAAATTTATTTTCCGATTACATGATTTGTCATCATATTAGATTATTTTTATTTTAAATATATATTCATTTTTTAGTGGTAATTAATTTTTTATCTAATATTTATTAATAACTCAGAATAAACAAATGGTCGACTCTTAGTTGATATTCATTTAATATCAACGTAACGAGCTTCTCCGCTACAATAGAAACTCGGGAATTTGTGATGGAGTCACGACGACAGTCATATGAATCGCTTGCTACAGAATGGCTGAAAATATTGTATTCTCTTTTTATTTTATTTTTTTATCAAAATTTATTGTACATTTTTAGCTTCATATTTTTTTTTTAAAAAAAAACCGAGGAATAATTTTGTTACAATTGAGTCTCATATCCGAGACATCATCCTAAATTTTGAACTTTGGTGCTAGCTGCGCTGATTAAACATTTTGGTATTTCGACATCTTATTCAATACCGAAAGCTACTTCTAGGGCATGCCGTAGGAAGGAAACGCCGGAATAGAGCTATATTTCATCGACTCTAGCGACCAATGATAACTATAGAATGCACTTTTAAAAAAGAAAAAAAATAGTTTTTTAAGGAAAACCTAAACGGTTTTTATAAAATCGTCGCAAATTTTTAAATAGCTACGGTTTTGTTAAAACGGTCGGTTTTAAAAACTGACTTTAACACATTTCTTTTTTGTAGTGAAATCTGAGGGTGCTTGATACTAAAGCAAGGAAAAATTCCAAAGATCGTCTCATAAGGTGCAGTACATACATAGGTTTTTGATTCTGTAATTATTCCAAATTTGATTTTAGTGCGATAAGTTTAATTTCTGCAGGATTGATGACTTAACGTCGAACATGTTAGTAATCCAGCAAAAAATAGACTAATTATAGTGCAAAAATCAAATTTTTTGTACTAAAATCAAATTTTGCACTAAAATCAAATTAGTTTGATCAATTAAAGGATCATAAATAAGTTCATACAGACCGATATTCAGAATCAAGTAGAAAATTCCATGGCATTGAACTGCAAAAAGTATGCCAGAGAAGGGGGAATGATGTTGAGTACAAATTACTGCATAAAACATTGGAACTCTGTGAAACCGGAAAACTTCAGTCTCCGATCGATCTTCTTGAAGACAGAGTGACAGTATTGCCTAGACTTGGGAGTTTGAGACGAAACTACAGGCCAGCTCCAGCCGTGCTCAGAAACCGCGGGCACGATATCTCGGTAACTAGCATATATAGATCAAAAACATAAATATTAAGAAGATAAATTTGAGGGAAAAATGAAAATGCTTAAAACTTAAGAGTTCCTTGGACCTTGATTATCAGGTGATATGGAAAGGAAACGCTGGAGGTATTAAAATAAATGATGTTGAGTACAGATTACTGCAAGTTTATTGGAATACTCCTTACGAACACACTGTGAATGGAATCAGGTTATTTTATACTAGTGAAAATTGTTCTGTGTGTTATATATTTATTAATGATTTGCTGCTCACTTAGACATGATTTGCAGCCTTGACATGGAGATGCATTTGGTCCATAACAACTCCCGGGGAGATATCGCTGTCGCCGGTATTCTATACACACTGGGACGTCATGATACATTCCTCGAAAAGGTGAGTGCTTTCATTTACGAGACACTATCAATAACATGTCTTTAGGACGTAATTAATAATTAATAATATATATCCTTGTTGTCCACTCCTCTTTAACCAAGATCGAAACGTAGTGTTTGAACGCCTCCATTTAAGTCGCATCATTGGCAACTTTTAGTACGACAACACATGTTTGGTTCTAAAATGTGTGATGCAGAATGTGTTGGTCCCACGTGCGGAATTTGAGATAATAAAAGCCGAAAATAAAGAATAAACTGGACACCGAGATTTACGTGGAAAACCCCTAAAAATTATTAGGGTAAAAACCACGGGCAAGATGAAAAGAATTTCCACTATAATATTTTGTGGTGTACAACTCACTCACTGTGTTTCCAAAGAGAACACACACTCTCTTAATACAGGAGAACAAACACCTCACAAATATTATAGAACTAGAGAAAACTCGAAGAAGGGATTGAGAATGGGATGCAATGAAATGCAGAATGATGCATCTATTTATAGATGCACCATTACAATGTGAATCCTTCGTCTGAAAATCAGCTGCCTAACAAACGTATTCAAATTGTTCTTTGATTATTTAGTCAATAATGTACCTAGCATTTATTGCATGTCTCTACCGACATTTCTCCCACTTGGAGATTTGATTGAGAATCAAACATATCTCCACACATCCTTTCAATCTTGTCATCCCCTGCTGTTTACGTTTCTGCTAGACCACTTGAGAATCTACACCACTCAAACTTTTCAATGTTCACTGGCTTGGTCAGAAAATCAGCTATGTTTTCCTTCGTATGGATCTTCTGCATATCCACGCTTCGTTCTTCTACTACTTCCAGCACAAAGTGAAATTGAACTCCAATGTGTTTCGTTCTGGAATGAAAGGCTGGATTCCTTGCGATATGCAAGGCACTCTGACTGTCACAAAACAAAGGAACATTCTCTTGTTTGTGCCCGATCTCCTCCAACAACCTTTTAATCTATATTGCCTCCTTGCAAGCTTCAGTAGCTACCATGTATTCTGCCTCTGTTGTAGATAACGCCACAACTGTCTGCAGTTTTGAAACCCAGCTTACTGCTCCTCCTGCAAGCGTAAACACATAACCAGTAGTAGATTTCCTCTTATCAGGAACACCTGCATAATCTGAATCGACATAGCCCCTGAGTGTAAAATCTGATCTTCCATAACATAATGCAGCATTTGAGGTACCCTTAATGTATCTAAGGATCCTCTTAACAGTGCTCCAATGCTCTCGTCCAGGATTCGCCATATACCGACTAACTGCTCCCACTGCTTGAGCAATGTCCGGTCTTGTACATATCATGGCGAACATCAAACTTCCCACTGCTGATGCATATGGTACTCGAGACATCTCCATCCTCTCTGCTTCACTGCTAGGACACATCTCGGAGGATAACTTGAAGTTAACAGGAAGATGGGTCGATATTGGCTTACTATCTTGCATGTTGAAGCGTTGCAAGACTTTCTTCAAACAATTTCTCTGTGAAAGCCAAATCTTTCTGTTACTTCTATCTCGGTGAACTTGCATCCCTAGAATCTTGTTTGCTGGTCCTAAGTCCTTCATATCAAATTCCCTAGCCAACTGTGCCTTCAATCCTTGGACCTGATATTTGTTGGGGCCTGCTACCAACATGTCATCCACATACAACAGCAAAATGATATAATCATCACCAGACCTCTTGAAATATGTACAAGGGTCTGCACTCAGTCTGTTGTATCCAAGGCTCATGATATAGGAATCAAATCTCTTGTACCAACACCTCGGCGCCTGTTTGAGACCGTACAGAGATTTGTTCAACCTGCAAACCAAGTTCTCTTTGCCTTTTTCCGCAAAACCTTCTGGCTGGAGCATATAGATTTCTTCTTCAAGATCTCCATGAAGAAACGCCGTTTTCACATCTAGCTGTTCTAGATGTAGGTCAAACACCGCACATAATGCCAATATTACTCTGACTGTTGTAAGCCGAACCACAGGAGAAAATATCTCATTGAAGTCAATGCCTTCTTTCTGAGCATATCCTTTTACCACCAATCTAGCACGATACCGCTCCACTTGGTTATTGCCATCACGCTTGATCTTATAGACCCATCTGTTTCCAATGGCTTTCCTTCCTCGTGGTAGTGTAACAAGATCCCAAGTTTTATTTCTGTCTAATGCCTCCAACTCTTCTTGCATTGCTATCTTCCACAAGGATACATCCGAGCTTTGAGTAGCCTCGTGGAAACTCAATGGCTCACCATCCTCTGATAATAGACAATATGCAATGTTGCTTTCAGTGACATAATCTGAAAGCCAACCTGGTGGTCTTCTGTCTCGAGTTGACTGCCTCACATTGGAAACCTCAGACTCAACATGTTCTTGTTCTTCGTGCTCTGGTACTGCTTCACAAGAAACTTGACCTTCGTCTGTCTTATTCTCCACCTGAAATATAGTAGTTTTTGAATTCAGTGTGCCTTTGTCTCCCTTTACTTTATCTTCCTCGAAGATAACATCCCTGCTGATGACAAGCTTGTGAACAGTAGGATCCCACAAGCGAAACCCATTTACTCCATCAGCATAACCCAAGAAGATACATTTTCTGGATTTTGAATCCAACTTCGATCTTTCTTGCTCATTGTACAGAACGTACACCGGACTTCCAAATGTATGCAAATGAGAATAATCTGTCGGCTTCCCAGTCCACATCTCCATCGGAGTCTTCAGATCAATCGCCACTGAAGGAGAACGATTGATAATATAACAAACGGTTTTGACTGCTTCCGCCCAAAATCATTTTTCTAGACCCGCAGTCCTCAACATAGCTCTTGTTCTGTCCAACAAGGTCTTGTTCATCCGCTCCGCCACTCCATTCTGTTGAGGTGTGTAAGCCGTCGTGAACTGTCTCTTGATGCCCTCATATTGACAATATGCATCAAACTCGTCACTGGTATATTCTCCTCCGTTGTCAGTCCTCAGACACTTGATTTTCTTTTCAGAATCAAGTTCAACCCGCGCTTTGAAATCTTTGAAGACTTGAAAAACATCTGATTTCTTCTTGATTGGATACACCCAACATCTCCTAGAGAAATCATCAATGAACGAGACAAAGTATCTCGCTCCTCCTAGGGATACAACCGGTGCTTGCCAAACATCCGAATGAATCAGCTCCAATATGCTTTTGCTCCTGGCAGTAGAAGTGCCAAACTTTAATCTGTGTTGTTTACTGGTAACACAGTGCTCACAAAAGGGTAGTGACACTTTTGTAAGTCCCGGCAGCAGCTTCCGTCCTGAGAGAATTTTCAACCCCCGTTCTAACATATACCCGAGCTTTCTATGCCATAACACTGTTAATTCTTCTCCAGAACCAATTGATGCAACAGCTAGTTCCGCCTCTTTGTGTGTTTCCCCCAAAAGTATATACAGATTTGCAGCAACCTTTTCCGCCTTCATAACCACAAGCGTGCCCTTCACAATTTTCATGATCCCGTTCTCGATCCGAGTTTTGCACCCGATGTCATCCAATTGTCCCAAGGACAAAAGATTTTTTGTCAGTCCTTTCACATGTCGTACCTCCTGTATGGTGTGAATGGTGCCATCAAACATTTTAATTTTGACAGTACCGACCCCAGCGATTTCCAAGGCATGATCATTTCCCATGAATACAGATCCTCCTGAGACTGGTTTATAATGGTCAAACCATTCTCTCCGAGACGTCATGTGCCACGTCGCTCCTGAATCCATAATCCATGTGTCACAAAATTTATGCATGCCTTCTGCAACAGTTGCTGCTTCGCTGAATAATATTTCACCACTGCCTGAAGTACTGGCCACATTTCCTTGAGAAATTTTATCGATACTCGTACACTCTCTCTTGAAGTGCCCTTTACCGCCACATTTGAAGCAGTAAATATTTTTCTTCTTACTTCTGACTTTGATCTACCTCGTCTTTGGCTCCCACTGGAGTCACGGTCCATGAATCTTACTCTTATCATCGGCAAAGCCTCTGCCTGCTTCGAAGTTACCAACCTGTCTTCCTTATTCTTGCGCCGACTTTCTTCTCCGAGAACCGCAGTTAGGACATCGTCGAATCTTAGAAAGCCCATAAGAATATTGTTGGTAATGTTGATGATAAGTTGATCGTATGAATCTGGTAGACTTTGAAGTAGAAGCTCCGCACGTTCATTTTCTCCTATTTTATGCCCCATGGAAGTGAGTTGGGCAAATAGAGTATTTAGTGTATTGATATGGTCGGTCATTGATGAAGATTCCGCCATCCGAAGAGTATAAAGCCTTCTCTTTAGAAAAATCATGTTGTGTAGCGACTTGACCTCGTACATCTTTGTCAGAGTATCCCAGATAACTTTGGCTGTTTTTATCTCAGAGATACTTGACAAAAATTCTTCTGCTATAGCCAAGTGTAAATTGGCAACAGCGTTGTCATTCATCTCGTTCCACTTTCCATCATCTGTAATCTCCACCGGTCTGTCTCCAATAGCCGCCAAGCAATTCTCCTTTTTTAAAACTGCTTGTATCTTTATTTTCCACAGCATAAAATTGCTTCCGTTGAACTTTGCTATCTCGTACCTTCCCGCCATTATGTCTACAACAATTTTAGTAGACCAGACAAAATAATCCCGCCTTAAATAAAAAATCTCAAAAAATCTTTTCTGATGTGGAAGATCAGTCTAAGCTGCAACCACAGAGCATACTCAGAATTTTAGGAAATTTTAAACCAAGGCTCAGATACCACTTGTTGGTCCCACGTGCGGAATTTGAGATAATAAAAGCCGAAAATAAAGAATAAACTGGACACCGAGATTTACGTGGAAAACCCTAAAAATTATTAGGGTAAAAACCACGGGCAAGATGAAAAGAATTTCCACTATAATATTTTGTGGTGTACAACTCACTCACTGTGTTTCCAAAGAGAACACACACTCTCTTAATACAGAAGAACAAACACCTCACAAATATTATAGAACTAAGCACTCAAATGCTTATAAGATGAAAACTCGAAGAAGGGATTGAGAATGGGATGCAATGAAATGCAGAATGATGCATCTATTTATAGATGCACCATTACAAAGTGAATCCTTCGTCTGAAAATCAGCTGCCTAACAAACGTATTCAAATTGTTCTTTGATTATTTAGTCAATAATGTACCTAGCATTTATTGCATGTCTCTACCGACAGAATGCACACATTTGTACTAATGATATCTCCTATAGTTTGTTAAAAACTTTAAATCTGTTACCGTGGAAGGGCTGAGCTTGGGGGTTTTTGATCCATGGGGATCAAGTTTGGTGGCAGAAAGTACTTCAGCTATTTGGGTTCGCTCGCTTTTCCCCCGTGCATGGAGGGCATTCTCTGGACTCTACTCAAGAAGGTGAGTTGTCGGGATTTCACCGCCTGATATTCTTTGAATTTCGGATGTGATTGCCTATTCTTAATTGTTGGCAAGGATAGTTTCCATTACAGGGATTCGAGTGGATAGAATCAAGCATATGTCTGAACTTCGGCTACAAATTTCCAGCTTCTTTAAAATTTAACGTCTTTTTTTTTTACGGTAATAACTCATAATTTTATTGATTAAAATCATCTATTACAAGCCTACCCAACCATAACGAGAATCCACCATTCACCCAAACAAAAGATGAGGAGTAAGAAAAAGCAAAATGAGCAATATCGTGAACAACTTTATTCGCCGAGATATGAGCATGAATAAGCTCAACAATTTTTAACGTCTTTTACAAATTGAATAAATGTACTAGAACTCCATATTGTGCTCGAATTCAGTTTTAAAATATATGAAAATGTGTTCGATAATTTAAATACCGATTAAATACTATTTAACCCAATTAATAATAATAATAATCACATATGGGCTCGATTAGAGTATTAATTATTGCAAATATAAAATCGCAAAATAGTCTTACGCGATTTTCAAGTTAGTTGTGCGATATCAGTTGGCAGCAGCACTTGTCGAGATCCTACACTCCCATTTTTGTGCGGCTCGGCGGGACTGGAAGCATTGGGTCGCTGGAAGCATAGATGGCGGCGGAATCGAACGATCTCGAAGCTACGCTGAAACCCTTTTATCAGAGAGCTTCCGAAGCAGAGGTTTTACATCTATCGAACTCTCTCAGATAATAATTATTTGGTTCCCTTTTTGTTTTCTGCCATCTAATTAATTCTAAGTGCTTCAATTAATTTCAAAGATGTACTGATTTTTTCTGCTTTTTCTTTGTGTAGTATGTATGTCATTTAGCTTTTATGTTTGACGAGTTGGGGGACGAGAATGGTGGCCCATGGAAAAATATTCAAATATCAAATGTAATTTAATTAGCATTGTTCGTCTTTCTGTATAACAAGATTTAATCTCTCCAAGGTGCAGCTCAAATGTCCTGAATTTGAATTTTTTTGACAAGAAAATTTGATTACTTTGGTGGAATATTGAAATTGAGGATACTTCGGTGAGAAGTACTCAATTTGATTAATGGAGAACGATTACCGTATTAAAATTTGTGATTATGATCTAATAATAGCATACGTCCATAAAGTATAGAATTAAAAAAAATTGTTTTTAAAGATGTCCAAATTTGTATTCTTGGAGACCATCTGGATCCTTTCATTTGAACATACAAACGTATATAGCTGACCTTAAGCTGAAGCATGATTAGTGATTACCATTGCTCTAGGTTCAAAAGCTGCAAGCTATCATTATTATGAATTACGGTTTCAATGAGCATGTGTGATTATAACCAAATATGTCAATAGGGATTCATAATTTTTTTCAAATGTTGAAGTGGAAACCGTCCAGGAGATGATAATTATCTGGGAGTTCATTATTGTTCACCACCATAAAAATTTAATACCTCTCTTTTCCTTTTTTTTTTTTTTTTTTTGTAATTAAGGAACGGTTGGCGAGACTTGAAGCTGCTCTTGCTGGAAATAAAGGTCTGTTTCAAAATGTATGTTATTTTTTCCGATTATGCTCGGATACAAGGTTTCTAATTCTTCCTCACCTTTCAAACATGGTGCTCTATAGACTCTGGAGAGAAGGAACTGCTCAAGTCAGTGGATGAACTTCAGTCAAAGCCAGGAGATTCAAAACCTGAGCATGTTGTGGAGAAACAAGAGGCATGTTTCTTCATGTCTTATTTTTTCTTTAATTTTAGAATCTTGGAAATCAATATCTGAGGTTGAATTTTTCTGTATCAGACTATGCAAGTGGTGATGCAGCTAAGGGCAGAAAATGAAAAGTTGCGATATCGAATCATCCATCTTGTTCGAGCATTGGAAGATGCTGATAGCAAATTGGCTTTAAAGTGAGCATGGTAAATGTCTATGACAATATTGTTTTGATAGTGTTTGCTCATCTATTTTGAAGCACAACATTTGAACTAGTGTATGGTATTAAACATTTTACTCACACGTTATCATGAGCCATAAACTTTTTATATAAAATTAGTTGCTTGGTCCTATAATCTTTATTCTGTTCAACCTGTTTTCCGGGTAAAAATAGGATGAAAATTTATAGAACGAAACCCAACCCTCTCCAAAAATTAACAAGTCCGTAAAGTAAACCACTGGAGTACCTCCTAATATGTTGATTTTGAGAGCTTTTTTTCTTTTGAGGCCATCAACCTAGCAGACCATCTCATCCCTATAACTCAACTTTCCATATTTTCTGCCAAAAATGCATACTAGTTTTTTTTTATATTTGATTCCATGTATCAAACTTCTCTACGTGATATTCTATATCGGAGACTTTTACTTATATTTCAAGAAAATGACACATGATAAATGCTCTTTATCAATCTCACTTTCTTATGATTTATGAGTAGTAGTACCCCAACTATACAAATTGGTTTTGGCTGTATAAGTAGCAGGAATCTTGTTAATGATGCATCATCTTGTTGTCTGAATCAGTGAATGCTCACTGACGATGAAATCCCTTGTCCGTGCTACTTATATTCAATTGTTATTTTTGTTTTTGAAATATTTTGCACTAAAAAGGAGACCGACTTGTACTTCGTTCGTAGAGTGCTACATTTTGATGCTTGTATGCTGATAAATCTTTGAACTTAATATTATTGTATTGAAAATAGAAGTGTCCATTCTTTTGTCCCACGAAGACAGGCTCAAGAAGTACCACAACGCCCGCGCCCCCTTCCTTTCTTTATGTTTGACCCGTGAATTCATCTTGATTCCATGGATGCAACAGTTTGATTTATCAGAATACTCAAATTTGAGATATGTTTAGGTCCTTCTTAAGAGCTATATATATTTAGTGACCAGTAATGGATGTATGCCATAGTCTCGTTTTTGTGATTTGTTACACTGAACTCATTTTACATATAGATGGGTGCACATTGTCAGTTCACAACTCTTGAGTCCGGATCACACTCAGGGATTCGACCTAGGACGACCCTTGGTTTTGTAGCCTGTCATGACCTTTGGCCATATTAAGTTTGTTCGGAGATCAATTGCATCATACAGTTTTCACTCCCTTGCATTTTTTACTACAACGTTTGTCAAGTGTTTAGAGACATCCTTCATCTTTATCCAATGTAACGAACTCGACCCATCATATAATTTCCACTCCCTTGCATTTTTTTACCAGTTGCAGCGCAAGATATCGACGTGTTTTTGGATCTGAACTCGACTGTGAGCCTCTAATCGTGAACATTTTTCTCTTTCGGTGATTTGCTGCCAAAGCAATCGACACACACACACGATAAATTCCTGGAAAATTGGTGTTACTCCAACATTAAAAACGTTTTCGAGGTTGTAAAGATTTCTCAGTGGGAAACTTTGTGGATTCCTTTTTCATGTGATATCTTGACCCATTTTATTCAATGCACCATAAATATGGAACAGGTAAAATAAACGTGGTTGGGAGCATCAGTGCCCACACAACTAATGAATATAATAATAAATTGTCCCTTGATTGAAACTTCTCCTGCTTCCCATATTCATTTTTATTCTTTTTGTATTATTTATTTTACTATAAAAAAATTAAATTTGTATATTATTTACTAAAAATTATGTGATAAATTTAATGTTATACATGTAAATTTAATCATTTTATTTTTTCTCTAAAAAAGCAAATACATCATCACTCCGGATAAACTCGCTATGGCATAAAGTTTGAGCCCACACTCGATAGCACGTGATTGATTTATGAATATTAAATTCTAAAATATATCTATTTTTTAAAGTGGAATAATTATGTAATCTTGAAATATGTTTAAATACTTTTTTTCAATATAATGGAAATTTATTAATGAATTAGGCCATACCTCGTATGCGAAATAAATTAAACAATCTAAAAATGGCTTTTGAAATATATTGCAATAATTATTAAACTTTACATAGTTAGATTTTCGATGGTGAAAATTGATTGTACCCACGCATGGAAAGGACATTGCTATATTAAGGAATGTGGGATTGTCGGGCATAATTAAGAATGTTATTTTTTTTATTCATTTTAAATAAATAGTTTAGTTTTTATATGTGTTTATTATTATTTTTTCTATTCGTTTTCAATATATCATATTCGTTAAATAAATGACCTGTTCCAACGATTTTTATTTAATACTTATTAAATGAGGATGTTATTTTTTTCGGGCATAATTATGAATGTTATTTTTATTCATTTTAAATTAAATATCGTATGAAATTCATTCTATTTTGTATTTAAATTATATATATATATATGTGTGTGTATATTCTATTATGGTAATACTTATGTGAGATGGTCTCACGGATCATATTTGTGAGACGGATATCTTATTTGGGCCATCCATGAAAAATTATTATTTTTTATGCTAAGAATACTATTTTTTATCGTGAATATGAGTATGGTTGACTCCTCTCACAGATTAAGATTCGTGTGACGGTCTCACATGATATTCACTTTTCTATTATATATCATTAAAAGAAATTGCATTGCAATAAATAAACCGGCATGTCCCAGATTCCCAGATACAGTACTCGTAATTTTGTCGGTAGAGCGATTGGGTCAGTTTGGTTTTGCCTATGAAAGTACGATGAAACTGTAAATTGAAATGTTATTTTTGTCAAATAAATAAAATTTATATATATTACCTTTGACAATTTAATTAATCAAGTTCATTTGAGAATATGAGAAATTTTAGTTTGAAATAAATCGAAATAAATGTTATTTGAAAAATAAAAAAATAAATAATTAGAAGGAGTAATTTGGAAAAATAAGATATTCCTCTAAGAAGTTGATGATTTCTATTGTTCTTCACTTGAAATAAGCATAATATTTAACCATAAATACTAAGAAATAGATAATTCACTTGTATATATGTATTTTTTCAAAAATTTCCCCACAGTTTTCAGTATCTTCTAATTCTCTCTAAAAATAAATCTAATGTGATACCGTCTCACGGATCTTAATATGTTAAACGGGTCAACCCTACCAATATTCACAATAAAAAGTAATACTCTTAGCATAAAAAGTAATATTATTTCATGGATGACTCAAATAAGAGATCCGTCTCACAAATACGACTCGTGAGACCGTTTCACACCAATTTTTGTCTCTCTCTAATTGTAAAATTTGAGTTTTTAATTAGACAATAAAATTTAAATAAACTCAAATTTAAATATAAAAATAGAAATGGATAAAAACTAAATTAATACATGTAATCAATATCTGTTAATATGAGAAATGAATGACTCAAACTCCAGCTGGGCCGCGCCGCCTTGTGTGACGGAACTCCTGACGGCGCCACCAAACTCCTCCGCTCTCTTCCTCACCTCTTCTCCTTCTTCAGAAACCATCATTTTCCTTAAAGCTCTCTCCACTTCACAAGATCTCACCGACTCATTTCCAGGCCCCCACTCTTTCACAGTTACGCCAATTTTAAGGATTTTGGTGATTAAAACCGCATTTCTCGGTTGATCCGAGTGCACGGGCCATGCGGCGATCGGAACCCCCATTGAAATGCTTTCCATGCAAGAATTCCAGCCACAGTGACTCAAAAATCCACCAGTCGCGAAGTGTCCCAAGATCTCCAGTTGCGGGGCCCAGTCTCTCACAATGATTCCATTTTCTTGATTTCTCTCTTCAAACCCTTTTGGCAACTGCTCAGTTGGTCTTTTGTCCTCTTCTCCAGTACCTGTAAAAACATCTCCTCGATCTGCATCTCTCAGAACCCACAAGAATTTCACCTCGCTTTTCTCTAATCCTATAGCGAGTTCTCTGATCTCTTCATTTGACAATGAAATGGTTGTACCGAAAGAAACAAAGATAGCTGATCTTGGGGCCTGCATGTCGAGCCATTTTAAGCATTTGTGGCGAGAATTTGATTCTGCTGCATTGATTATTACTGGATTAAATGGCCCTAGAGCCCACTGTCTCTTTTTACTGATTTCAGATTTAGTTAATAATTCAAAAAAGTGATTTTCAATAACCCTGGAAGTGTTGTAAATCTCGCCTGAATTAAATTTCTTGTATTGGTGTTGTTTCCCCATGAATCTTACGAATTCAGTAGTGAAACAACCTTCCAGAGATGGCAAAATTTCCAGGATTTCTGAATCTATCGAAAAGGGTCTTCCCTTTTTCTCCCACAAGAAGAAAAAGATGGAAAAAGCTGAAACACTGTGAAAGGTGTAGGACTCAGCATTCGGAAGGTTGACAAAATCTTGAATCACGGATCCCATCATGGAGTCATGAATAATCACAACGCGTCGACTTGTTGCTGAAAGTTTGCGTAAAAGCTCTTCGACAGGTTTCCGAAGAAGCAAAGAAGCCTCGAACAGGGGCTGGAGGTGTGAGGGAAATTTGATTGGTGCGTGGGGATCAGGTGGCGGGGATTGGAAAGAAAGTGATGTGTATTCATGGAAGACTATGTTTGAAATGGTCACATGGTCCCATCCCTGCACGCGTCGCCGTGCCTGGCGGCTGTGTGTGGCCGTGCTGACGTAGTGCACCGCCACTCCCTGGGCTGAGATGAGGCAGGAGAGGTGGAGGAGCTGGTTGAGATGGCCTTGGGAGGGGAAGGGAACCATGAGAACCACCACTTCTGCATCGCTCGAGCCGCCCTTCGAATCCATGAGAGGTGATGCAATGAGTAGTGCTGAAGTGTCGATTACATATATACATTTTTTTTTTTGAAATAGATTACATATATACATATATATACATATATATACATATATACATATATATACATACATACATATATATACATACATACATATATATATAGGCGACAAGTACATATTATTCCGTCAATATTATTATATTACCAACAATTAGATTTTTATAGAGAAAATTGCTATTCAGTGAATACATCTTTACATGAAAAGTGCTATTCAATGAAAATATCTCTTTATTACATATTTTTGTATTCATCTGAGATTATGTATTCATCTTTATATATATATATAGGCGAAAAATACACATTTTTGAAAAGTTCTATTCAATACATGAAAATGAAAAGAGACGTAAAGATGTATATAAAGATAACATGTTAAAACTGAAATTTAATAACTTAATTATTAAAATAGTAAAAGACATATATGAATTACAAAAATCAAAAAAATTTCATGCATAATTCACTCACTACAAGAAATAGGGCTTTCAACAATGCACATCGTTGTCATATATTTTTTAACAACAGTTTTAATGAAAATTGTTGTCTTTTAACATGTTTTTTAAATAAACAATGCTTTATAATAGATAAGAATCTAGTATGTATTGCATAACACAATATTGGCATGCGAATGTAATTTCCTGTAACGTTCATTCGATAAATGAATTTTAAATGAAATTTATATTGAGTGTATTTGAAATCCACCATAATTATTATAAATTTATACTTGGATTTATGGATTTCAAATATATTTTTATTATTTAAAGAAGTAACTAGTAAGACCATAAATTTCAAATCATAACACTCTTGTTTATATAATACTTCATGTTAATTATGATGAATTTCAAGTTCGCACAATAATGATGTCATTTGAAATTCATTCGACTTTGTATTACTAAATGTGTAAATAAGTAATGGCAAAAACTTGTGTGAGACGGTCTCACGGGTCGTATTTGTGAGACGGATCACTTATTTGGATCATCCATGGAAAAGTATTACTTTTTATGCTAAGAGTATTACTTTTTATTGTGAATATGGGTAGGGTTGACCCGTCTCACGGATTATAACCCGTGAGACGGTCTCACATGAGACTCACTCATAAGTAATATATGAATTTAAAATTTGATCGATTGTTTCATGGTAAATAATAAAACTATAATAGAAATCATAGAATTTCAAATTCATCTTCCTAATTGCACACACCTAATCGTTTGATTTGATATAGGAATTAGGATGGATCTGAGTTTTACTTGTATTGTGCTCAGATTGATGAGTTTCAAATTCATTGACTTGTACTTGAATGCACAAAATTGATTCATAAAGAGATTTAATTTGAGGAAAGACTTGAGAGACGGAGTTTTGCATCTAGTGACTAATTTCATGAGGCGTAATTTTCTCGCAATATATAAAAGAGTTGGTCTCATGTGAGACCGTCTCACGGATACTAATCTGTGAGACGGGTCAACCCTACTCATATTTACAATAAAAAGTAATACTCTAAGCATAAAAAATTATATTTTTTCATGGATGACCCAAATAAGATATCCGTCTCACAAATTCGACCCGTGAGACCGTCTCACACAAGTTTTTGCCTATATAAAAATTGAGACATAAGTAATACATCACTTTTCATACTTCCTAGTATGTTGGTTTGGCAGCAAGCCATCAAGTGTGAAACTTTTAAATTAATCGACAACTAGAATAAATTATTTCCCCACATAAGATACTATAATTGTGACATATATAATATTTGACTGCTGTATTCCTTTAATTCCCAATTGGCCCGAACCTAGCTTAAAAAATTAGAACCAAGCTATGTGAAGAACATATGCCTTGTACCAAACATTTTTTTGAAACATGTGTTGTTATTATCAGAATCAGTACTTCTGGTATATTCTTTTCATCGCTTTCGGATATCATTCTCTGTCGGCGAAGACGGCGAATGGCTTGGCTTCGCCGTCTAACCTTGATTCCACCGGTTGGCTTGGTTTTTCCGGCAACTTTCGTGATGAGAGAGCTTTGTTTTGAACATTAATTCCGGTGCCCTTTACCAAAATCTACTAGAAAATTATGTTGTGGAGAACTTTGAACCTTCGATCCCCTTAATTAATCCAACTATCTTTTGAAAAAATATATATGTTTCATAGAGGAATTTATTTGCATACATATTGAACCTATCTTCAAAGTCTATATTCAACTATCTAATTCATTGAGCTAAAATTGTAGGTATAAGTTGTGAATCATTTTATATCCAAATTCTACGGGGCATAGTCAACAGTGTTTCGACAATGAGGTGTCATGTTTGAAGCTGTCCGACGGATCAGCTCTCCCGCCCCAACCCGCCCTGAAACAGGGCGGGTTGAAAAAACCACAACCCAAACAACCACTGTTTACGAGCACGCCAAAAATTTAAAAATTTGACAATACTACTTTTTTTTCAAAAAAATCATATAATATAAATATTTCAAAATTAATCAATCGTCAATCATTCATAAATTATTATAAATAATATAAAAAAAATCGAAATTAAACGAAAATATATAAATCGTTTTAAATTATAGTAACTCAATAGTTGTTTTTTTTTCGTGAGACGGATCAAACAAAAATTTACGGTCCAGTCATGTGACATATAACATGCAATTTTTCTGAAATAGATACCTAAATCTTTTTCACTATTAATTGTGCGTAACCCATACATGGAAAGATGGAGGAGATAATGCGGTTTATAGGAACGTGGGCTAGTATCAGCCACGTTCATGTCTTTTTGAGCTAGGCAATATATTTTCTTCCATAGCCACATTTAAGACCTATTTTTCTATTAAATATTAAATAGAGAGAAAAATAGAAAAGAAGATGAAGATATGTATGTAAGATTGAATAAAATAGTTATATATTATATAATAGTAAATATATTATTTAATTCTTCAAAATAAAATTATTTAATTTTAAATTCTTTTATATGCTTTACACGTATGCATGTATATTATGTCACTGCTGAAGTCATATTAACTATTGTGCCGAGGCACCAAGTCATGATAAAGCACTGCCCCATTCAAAAAAAAAAAAAATGTCTCGACCCATTTTTTTAACTCAATCTCAAAAATTAGTTCGGAGACGAAAGATTGCCGAAGTTTATACATTAAGCAAGATTTTTTCGATGGCGATTTTTGAATCATGCCTATATCTCAACTCATTAACTTTCAATTGAGCTCAAGCCGTCAATATTAATGCAGCTAGTTTAAACTCAAATACAGTACAAGAAAAAATAGCAAATCATTTTTTAACTACAAAAGTCAAATTCCCATCGAGATACTTATTCGACTGATATTTACAAGGGTTTATTTTAAATGTTTTTCAGATCCTAAATATAATTTACAAACATTCCATTAGTTAGAAACTTCTAAGCACTTAAAATAAACTTTTACAAAAACTACATAATTATAAAGTTAGACTGTGTCTAGCTTCTCTCTTTTTTTTTTGATATCCTAATCTAGGGGGTCGGAAAGACTCGAACTTGAGTCAATACACGAGGAATTCCTGGTGAGACCATTGGGCTAAGCCCTCGGTCTCAGCTTCTCATTTTAGTATGAGAGTGTTATCTTCGAGTATATCTAATCGAAACCAGTTCCTCTGGCAGATTCTTCTTGTCCATGCTTTGATGTACGTGAAAGTGACGATCAAAACTCCGTTACATTTATTCCCTTTATAGATCACCTAACAAGACAAGATGTCGCTTCTGCTTTATGGGTTTGTTTTTTTTTTAATTATTATATTGAAAAATTCGTGATAATGAAAAATTTATTTAGAGGCTCCGATATACATCTTCCAGCCTTGAGCTTATCCTTGGTCGTGTGGAGAGTAAACTAGACAAGCTAGCTAGCTTGAGTATTCATGCATTAAAATTTGCTACAGATCATATCGATATGTTTAAACACAAGAATACAAAATTGCTGAAATATCTATATTCTACAAGGAGAGTACAGCTTCATCACGCAATCACATATATATACACACACATATATATATATATATATATGTATATATCTGTGTGTGTGTGTGTCAACTACACTGCCACACAAATTGAGCACGTTTTCTTAAGCCTTTTGTTCTTTTCTTTTCTTGGTAGATAGAAGCCTTTTGAGTTGTGGGATAAGACAAGATGAATGGAAACATTATAGGTAGCTAGCAGTTTCCTTTGTAATTTTTTTGCATGCTATAGCTTTTAATATTGAAATTTATAAAGGGTAAAACAATTCCGAGCCCACATGTACTCTTTGTTGTTTAATTTGTAATAATTACATTTGAAGTTTATAATCATAAATCCACGCCTTGATTTTATGGGATCCATTGGTAGCATATATGTAAGTATCTGAACGGATGCCATCTATTTATTGAATGTGATCAAACTATTGAATGGATCCATTGTTAGCATATACGTAAGTATCTGTACGATGACATCTACTTATTGAATGTGATCAAACTATACATTCAATAGGTGGATGACATCAACGATACCCACAAAATCTAACATGTGATTGTGTCTGTATGTGTGTGTGTGTGTGCAGTCTAGATATTATAGACATCTGTTTTTAATAACTAAATCCAAGGGCTTGATTTTAAATCGATGTGAGTTTTATCTTGCCCTCGGACACCACATGCACAAATCGATTTTGGATTCTTGGATTTGGTGTCAATTAAACTATTATCATGCATATGTTAACAAGAACTCAATTGTATGTATGTATACATATATAAACAATAGTACATCACATTTATCTATACGCAAAAACATGTATAAAAACAGTGTATTCATGTATGTGTCATACATATATACATATATAAACTCTTTCATTAAAACTCTTATGAAACCATCTCTCATGTTAGTTTTGTAGGATGAATCTCTCACCCGACTTGACTCATGAAAAATTATTGTTTTTTATGTCAAAAATGTTACTTTTCACAACAAATATGGATCGGATCGGATCGAATCGACTCGTCTCATGCATATAAATAAGTGAGACGGTTCACAAAAGACATGCTCATATTTTTTGAATGATATGTCAAGAATTTTTAGTCTTTAAAATAATAAATTGTTAAACTTGAGGCTCTAATAACACTAAACTTTAGTGTCATAGAAATAGTCCGTATTTTTATTTACCTAATTTATCCTTATTTTATTCTTTGATATTGAAGAAAAAATATATTATCACAAAATTTATCAGTGTAGAAAATATTTGGATATTATTTAAATTTTTATATAAATTCAAACCATAATGTTAAATCTCATTTAAAAATTAAAAAAAAAACAAAATGTTATAAAAAAATAATAATTTTCATAATTTTTTATTGAATTAATTTTAAAAAAAATGTATATAAGAAAATTTATTGTGAGTGCACGTGCTAAGGAGTCCTAGTAATAATAAAATATTCGCAAAAACTTGTGTGAGACGATCTCACAGGTCTTATTTGTGAGACGGATCTCTTATTTGGGTCATCAATGCAAAAGTATTACTTTCTATGCTAAAAGTATTATTTTTTATTGTGAATATGGGTAGGGTTGATCCGTCTCACAGATTAAGATCCGTGAGACGGTCTCACATAAGACCCACTATAAAGTATTTGAGGGAAATTACAAAATTAAGTAATGATTATTTTTTAAAAGAATGTATTTTAGGAGGAGAAAAAGAGTTTCTTGTCTGGTTCAATGCCCAATTTCTGTTATACTCTGTATTCAACTCAACTTTTGGGCTGGTTGGTCCAATTGTTAAATCTTTTATAATTGTTATTTTAAATTAAAACTGTACGACAGAAAAAAAAAAGATCATTAATTAGAGTTAAAAAGTAGCTATAGCTGTATATATATATATATATATATATATATATATATATATATATATATATATATATATATATATATACTACTACTATTATAAATATATGAGTTTGAATTGTGAGCTTACTATTTTATCCTTTCATTTATTTACAATTTGTTATGTTTATGAGATTCTTTAAGTAATTTGTTATGTTAATTTAATATGATCATTAATAGTGTACTTAATTCAATCAATATAATTATTATTAATTTGATTTTACTTTTAAATTTAATTTAATTAATGTTACATATTTAAAAATTTTAATAATATTACATCTATTTTACTTTTATAAACATATGATTTACATTTATAAACTTACTATTTTATCATTTTATTTGTTTTATAAATTGCCATGCTCATGTACTTAATTCAATCAATATAATTATTATTAATTTAATTATTATTAATTTGATTTTACTTTTAAATTTAATTTAATTAATGTTACATATTTAAAAAATTTAATAATATTACATCTATTTTACTTTTATAAACATATGATTTACATTTGTAAACTTACTATTTTATCATTTTATTTGTTTTATAAATTGTCATGCTCATGTACTTAATTCAATCAATATAATTATTATTAATTTGATTTTACTTTTAAATTTAATTTAATTAATGTTACATATTTAAAAAAATTAATAATATCACATCTATTTTACTTTTATAAACATATGATTTACATTTGTAAACTTACTATTTTATCATTTTATTTGTTTTATAAATTGTCATGCTCATAAGGTTCTTTAAATTATTTTTTACGTTAGTTTAATAGGCTTATTATTTTACCATTTTGTTTGTTTTATAATTTGTCATGTTAATGAGGTTTTTTAAATTATTTTCTACGTTAGTTTAATATGATTTTTAACAGAATACTTAGTTAAGGTATTTATTATTTTACTTTTACTTTTGAATTTAAATTTAATTACACATTGACATCAAATTCATAGAAAATTACTATAATAAACTTTAATTATACATTGACATCAAATTCATAGAAAAAATAAACTTTAATTATACATTGATATCAAATCATAGAAAATTACTATAATACTGTTATAAATTAAAAAATTGTTAATATTCTAAATATTAAGGTAATGATCGGAAGACGGATGTAGATGAGTGATGTTGAATAAAATTAAATTATTAATAACTATTAAGATCATATAAAACTTCTTTTTCTCATTTAAAATAGATATATTTTTAGATTACTTATGTATCAACATAGATACATGATTGAGAGAAAATGTTTATATGTAAGTTATTTCAATACAAATATTTAAGTATTTAATCAATTTCGATATATGTTGCTAAAAATATATCCTTAAATAATAAATTATCTATTCATATCTATTAAATATATGACTTTCAATTGTAAGCTTACTATTTTACCAATTTTTTGTTTTACAATATTCGTCATATTCATGATGTTATTTAAGTCATTTTTTATGTTAGTTTAAAAACTTAAACTTCTTTCTCCCATTTACAATAGAGATATTTTCAGACTCTTTATGTGTCAATTGATATACGTGATTGAGAGAAATGTTTGTATGTAACTGATTTCAAACACTGTTTTTAAGCCATTTGGTCAATTTTTTTATATATGCTGCTAAATAAATATTACTAAATAATATGATTCCTCTAATCATTTAGTGCTCTTGCAATGAGATGAGTTTTTTACCCTAGCGTTAACATGTTTTATTGTTATATGTCATTTGTGTTGATTATATTGTATGAATGTCATATACAATGTCAATATTTCTGAGAGAATAAAATCGTTTTCAAAAAGAATAAATTCTTCATCCAGAAAAAGAAATACACGAAAAACAAAGTGTACACAATTTTCATTCTATTTATAATAGTATGAGAACAATTCTAAATCTTTGTGGACACAATAGATCAATTTTGTGAATTTTTAGTAAATTGAAACATTTAGCCAATTTCACTTTATTTCATCCAATATTAGCTCGATATATTTCGAGGTGACTAAGGGATTGTTTTTGTCTTTTTTTTAGTCAAAGTGACTAATCAGCTAATTCATAAGATATAAGATGATAGTATTGAAAACTCATCGCCAAATACATTCACTTAACCAAATAGTGAAATACAAATAATTAAACAATATTTCATCAAATTAATTTTGACTATTATAAAATACTCATAAAATCTAAACATTTGTATTATTAGATGAGATATTGAAAAAAAAATACTTTTATATATATTTAATATATTTATTATCTCATTTGCATCTTAGTTATGTTATTCATGTCTCTTTCTCAAAATTTGTAAAATACAATAATTATTTTTCTATTTCGTTCCACAAGATATAAAATATTATAAACAAAATATAAACTCGATAGAAGAAAATTTGTTTTGTTTCAATGAATAATATAATATTATGTTCTAGACACAACAAATGAGATTGAAACTATATTATTCTCATGATATGATGAATGCAATCATTGTTCCAAAGCTTCTAAAAAAAAGCAAAACCTTGTGTGAGACGGTCTTACGGGTCGTATTTGTGAGACGAATATCTTATTTGGGTCATCCATGAAAAATTATTATTTTTTATGCTAAGAATATTATTTTTTATTGTGCATATGAGTATGGTTGACCCGTCTCACAGATTATGATCTGTGAGACGGTCTCACATGAGACCCACTCCTAAAAAAATAACTAACGAGATGACTTTCCTGAATTGCATCAAATTAAACGAGGAAACAGTTCTTTTTTTTTATGGTAACGAGGAAACAGTTCTAATATAGTAATTTGAGTAGATATATTAACCTTATAGCTATATATATAAACAGTTCTAATTTATTAACCTTATAATTATATGTTAATAATATTGATATTAAATATATAAAATTGATATTACAAATATCACGATATTTGAAGAAATTACAACATCATTCATTGGTTATGTTGTTGAAGGATGTATAGGTTATATATACTTTTACTTACAAGTGAAAACCTATCACGACTAAAAGAATTTTTTCTTAGGAGTTACAGTTGATGATTGTCATAAACTGAAAAATCATAAAAAAAAATAGTCGAAATATAAGATTACCAAGTAAAATAATGTAGAAAACTGAAAAAATGTCGTGATAGAGAAGCAAACTACAAGCATGTCAAATCCCCAATGATGATTCTAAATAACATAATAAGCGTTAAAGATGATCATATACTTGTTGAGTATACTAAAATAGTTATACGCATATTATAAAACTACGACAAAGAGTTGTCGAGTTGTCAATATCAACCAAGAAGCATATTGAAAATTGTGTCATGTAGATAAGATAACTTTCTGATTCATATACCGTCTATGATCATGATTTTTATTTTTTGTGATTTGATTTGTTTCAATTGATAAATGCTACTATCCATATTTTAATTCATTTAAATATTATCAAAATTTCATTCATATATTTTCAGCAGTTTAATTGCTCACGTGCAACACACATACACTTTTCTAGTATATATATATATATATATATATATATATATATATATATATATATATATATATATATATATATAAACCTTCCATATTTCCAATAAAAATATTTAACAAATCATTGTCATTGACTCATTATATTGAATAATTTCCTATTTAAAAACATAAAATTTTAACTATTATATTTTCGTTTTAAAGTTTAAATTATTTAAATAAACTTTGATCGCCACAAGAAAATTTTGTGTTTAACGATGGAAAATAAATATATTTTCATTAATTAATATCGAAAATAAAAAATTACAAACTTTTACCTCAAATTCCATGTCTATCACTCCTTTCTTCTTCTGTCCCTTCACCCAAAGTTGGTACTTCAATATCTATTGAATTTCAGTTAACATATTAATTTTTTTCTTGAAATTACAGTTCTTTGACAGCCACCAACTTTGGTCACTGCCTAGAAGCCCGACTATAGCCTCCTCATTCAGCCTCTGCACGTATTAGAAGTTTTTTTTTTTTATTCTTGTAATAATCGAAAATGTAGAAACAGAGCTTACCATGATGAAGATGTAGTAAAATTACATCTATGTAGGTATGGCTTTGTACCTGACTATTATCGTTGGCAACACCTATATTTCTCTAGAATTTGAACATTGGGTTGGTCAAGTCGAACATATTGATCACATGCAAAATATGGTTCATGATATTTACAACTTTATTAACATAAAAGATGAGTCCCAAAGTCCAAATGAAACTGTTAAAAAGATATATATATATGAGATGCTTAAGGGTTCCGAAACCGAGATTTGGGAATGTAATCCGAATGGTCATTCACATTTGTCAGTCTTTGCTAGATTGTTGAACATGAAGGTTGAACATCACATTTGTGAAAGATGTTACAATGATCTGTGTCAACTTGTTTCTGAATTGCTACCCGTGGAAAATTGTATGGCAAATAGTTTTTATTACACAAAAAAATTAATAAAAGTTTTAAGTTTACCCGTTGAAAAAATTGAATGTTGTAGAAACAGTTGTATGATTTATTGGAGAGATGGCTTCGATTTACAAGAATGTTGGTTTTGCGGGAATCCACGTTTTGGGGGCATCCACGTTACAAACTTAGTTTATGCCGAGCGGTTAAGAAAAAAAACTGTATTATTTTCTTCTAACCCCATGTTTGCAAAAGTTGTATGCATCAGTAAAAGCAGCGAACTACATGCGTTGGCATAGTGACCATATACATGATGGAGACACAATGTGTCACCCCTATGATGCACCTTCATTGAAGCATTTTGATACAACTCATCTAGATTTTGCATCCGAGGTTCTAAATGTCAGATTAGGACTCTCAGCTAGGGGTGGGCGTTTTTCTTCGGGTATCGGGTACCCGACCCGACCCGACCCGACCGGGTAAAACCCGATCGGGTCGGGTATTTTTTAAAAAAATGGGTTCGTCGGGTACCCGATACCCGAAAATAAATTTCGGGTTCGGGTACAGGTATTTTACCGATACCCGATCGGGTATCGGGTACCCGAATTAGTTTTGTTTTTTTTTTTTTACTTTTTTTTATGGGTTTGTTAAATATGAAAAATACATGTGTTTTTCATTTTCTAGCCATAATATGATATAATGATTAGTCATAAGTCGATATAATGACATGATTTTTTGTGAAATGTGAAAAATAATTATAATTTTTCAAAAAAAAAATTAAAAAAAATCTTAAAAAAATGTTTTTTTTTTCGGGTACCCGAAAATACCCGAAAATTTCGGGTACCCGACATAATCGGGTTGGTGTCGGGTAGTAAATTTTACTACCCGACTTGTCGGGTACCCGAACCCGAAAACCCGACCCGCTCCCACCCCTACTCTCAGCTGATGGGTTTCAACCATTCGGTCAATCAGGACAACAACATGTCAGATATTTTTTTTAAAAAAAAATATCATGTTTTTGGACATATATAAACATGATAAATAATATGCGAAGCGGATCGAGTGTTATCTTCGGCCATTGAAAATTTTTAGTTTCTCTGATTTTCCTCTTATTGAAGTCTTCTAAGCACTTCATGCTCTCTGTATAATTTTCTTATGAGGTGTGTGCTTAGGGACCTCAATCACCGCTATTTATAGGCGTTTATCATACCATCGATGAGTATATCGGAAGATGAGAGTCAAAAGAAGAAGCATGTACGAATTTCGATTTTCTAAAGTTGAGACGGCGTACGCATGTTTTGTCAAAATTTGTAGATAATGACCGTCGTCATTTCCTACACGTCTGTTCTTCTTCTGATATGTGTCATTTTTTCTTACACAGCATTCATCATGGCCTATTATACTAACACCTTATAATTTTCCATACGGTTACACGCACGCGTACTAACTCATCTATGGATGTAGTTGCCGCTAAAGCTGAAGCAGCCGCTGCAACTTCTAGTGTTATAGAACTTACAAGGGAGCTAGCTAGTTTGCAGCAGCATGTTCGTTACTTGATGGAGCACACACTTATTGACCTCCGATCCATGTTTTCTTCGAGTGCTCGCGATTATGATGATGATAATATGCAACCATAGTCTCCTTAGATATGTCATGGTTACTAGACTTTTTTGCAAGTATTTAAGTTACTTTATACGTCACAATATATGTTTCCATATTTTGGTCATTGAAATTAAGATACATTTTGAAATGTCGCCACTATGCTTGTAAGTAAGAATGATATGTTGATATTTTAGTATATTGATGGATTAATATATTTTGAATGTTAATAGGTGATATGATGATGTTTATTTTAATTTAATGTGATTTTATTTTGTATTTTGTCAGTTGAAATTTGAGAGATTGTATTGGAATTGAATGGAGGAGGAAAAATGGTGGCAGTGGGCTATCCCATTCGATATTTGGCGACGGAAATCATTAATCTTTGTGAAAAAAATTATTATTTTGTCACTGATTATTTTAGTCACAGATTTTAAAATTATGTTGCAAACATCAACGACAGAAACTTGTATCTGTTGCTATATTTAGTGACAAGTTTTCATATAGCGTCGCTATTTTAGTGATAATATTCATAATTATGACGTTAATATTTAACCACATATTTATAAACTTCATCTTCGCTAAACAATATTATTTCTATCACTAAATTATTGCGACATAATTTAAATATATGACGGTAATGTTTAACGAAAAACATAAAAATTCCGTATCAAATAACGACAGAAATTCAAGTTGTGACACTAAATTCTTTGATGATCAATATTCCGTCGTACTTTTGTCGCTACACACTTTTAATGATAGAATAGTGACAGAAAATATCGTTGTTATTTGCATTTTTTGTGGTGGATAGTATTAGTCCATTATATTTTTTGCATTTATTGTTTGTCTTTTCCTTATATTTAAATATATTAAACTTAGGTCTATAATTGTATATGTCTAAATCGTTCCGTATACATGGAAAGTTTTTTAGTATTCACTAACCTAGTTTGTTATCCGTATTAAAGATTTATACATCACTTATCGATACGATATGTTTTATATCCTTAAATATGAAAAGGATTTAATGATTCGAATTTAGTTAGTTTCTTCAAACTTCTACGTCGTTAAATAGGATCATCATACGCATTGCATGTGATCCATAGAAGTTGAGCAAATGAAAAATATTTTTAAAGAATGTGATCATGAATATCTGTAAGATGACATCTATTTATTGAATGCGACAAAACTATACATCCAATAGATGGATTACATAACAACGATGCCCACGACATGTAACATGTATATATAAGTCTTGATGATATTATGGATACTTGTTTCAGTGTTTGTAATAATTATATTTCCCTTCGCCACATGCACAAATAGAGTTTGGATTCTTAGATTTGGTTTATCATAAACAAAAATCAATTGTATGTAAACATATACAAACAAGAACATGACATATCACATTTATCTATACACAGAAACATAAATGAAAACAACGTATTCATGTAAGCATCATATATATTAGGGGTTTCAAATCGGACTCGATCCGCCAATCTGACATGGTTCGACCCAAAAAACATGGTTGGATTTGTGGTTTACAGATTCGGGTCAGGCCGGGTTGGAACTGAAAAAATAATCAGGTTCAGGTTCGGATTAACACGAACATTTCAACTTTTTTTTAAAAAAAAAATTATAATTAATAAATATTGCCTACATATTCATATATTGTATATTTGAAAGAAAAAGATTATTTAATATGATATATATTCATCATTTAATATTTATTTTATACATTTTTTTTTAATTTTTTTCACAGTTCAGATCTACATTGTTATTCCGCATCTATACTTTGTAAACTTCATATAGTCTAGTAATAATAAAGTATTTTAGGGAAAATTAGAAAACTAAGTAATAATTATTTTGAAAAGAATGTATTTTAGAAGGAGAAAAGTGTGTCGTGTTTGGTTCAATTATTTCGACTTGAAATTTTAGCTCATGCCCAATTTCTATTACGATCTGTGTTCAACTCCACTTTTGGGCTGGTTGGTCCAATTGTTAAATCTCTTAATAGTTGTTATTTTAAATTAAAACTGTACGAGAGCAACAAAAAAAAAAAGATTATTAATTAGAGTTAAAAAGTAGTTACAATAAAAATATTTAACAAATAATTTGTCATTATATTGACATAATTTCCTGTTTAAAAAAATAAAAAAAATTAACCACTATATTTTCGTTTTTAAACTTTAAAAATATTTAAATAAACTTTGATAGTATTAGTTCTTCTAACAAGTTGAGAAGTAAATATTTACTTCAGTAGTTTCAGTTTTCTTTTTGTTAGTTGTTCTGCTGTGTTCAGGGACGGATCCAGGAATAAGAGTTGGGGTGGGCTTGAACTCAATATGATAAGTTATATATTATTAAAAAAAAAAAGTACATTATATCGTTCAACGAAGTTGTGCCTTACGGGATTTTAAAACATAAAATTCATCAATAATAGAATTTACATCAATATGTTTAGCTAAATCTCGTTCAATATAGAGTGTCAAACAATCGGCATGAAAGTCATCCTCCATTTTATTGCGAAGTGCCGTCTTCACATGCTTCATTGCTGAAAAAGTCCGTTCAATAGTGGCAGTAGACACAGATAATGTCAAAACAAGATGAATCAATCTAGTCAACATAACATAAACACTTGACCGTCCACTCTCGGTCAATTGCTGACACAACTCAACAAGTGTAGAAACCTTTAAATTCTGCATCACATCGAGTTTATAAATGTATCAATTCATACTTCAAAACAACAATTTCTTGATCTGTGAAATCTCCAGGATAAAACTTCTTCGCAAGCTTGCAAATATCATCACTGTTAAATGAGTCAAATGAATTTTTAGGATCTAAAGCTATACTAAGAGAAAGAAGTTTCACCGATAACTCATTGAACCGAGTATTTAACTCCATCAAAATGAAATCTATTGCTGCATTAAAAACATCAAAGTGGTAATGATGTTCTATTGAATAAACCGTCGCTAATTAAAACCGCCGATCCACTTTTTTTTTATTTTTTAATAATTTAGCGACGGTTTTAGCAATAACCGTCGCTAATATTTGCGACGGGTTTTGATAAAACTGTCGTCGATCCCCATCGGCGACAGGTTTACTAAAACCGTCGCAAAAGTAGCGACGGTTTTCAAAAAACCGTCGCTAAAACCGTCGCTAAATAAAAAAAATGGGCTGGGCTACAGCCCAGTATAGCCCTAGCGTAGATCCGTCTCTGGCTGTGTTTGAATTGAGAGTGTGTCTCGTGTGAGACCGTCTCACGGATCATAAACTGTGAGACGGGTTAACCATATCCATATTCACAATAAAAAGTAATATTCTTAGCATAAAAAGTAATATTTTTTCATGGGTGACCCAAATAAAATATCTGTCTCACAAATACGACATGTGAGACCGTCTCAATGAGTTTTTGCCTTGAATTGACTGTCATGGCAAATGATGGAATAAGTTGATCATCGGAAGTTGTATTTTATTTCATGGCAACATATATCTATACATGCAACCTCACCTCACAAAAATTACAAAATTTGAAAAAGATAGATACATGGATTATCTGCACGTGTGCTAATCCAATTTATTCAAAATTAAAATAAAGAATAAAGTTCGTAGCCTCCGAAAATAAAAGCCGTGCATAGTTTAAATAATGGATTTTAAAATAAATTATAAATTGATAAAAAAAAATTCACATAGAAAATCTTTAATTTATTTTTCTCAATCTTATGCTCGGTTGTACAAAGATATTTAAAAAAAAAAATTGAAAGAATTACTATTATTTTCAATAAGTACAATTTAGTAAATTAAATCAATGAGTAAAAAATATTTATACTGATAGATAAAAAAATATTTTAAATAAATAAAAGTTATTCGCATTAAAAAAATTGATAAAAAGAGACAATCATAAATTACAAAATTTATAGGGTTCTAGGAAAAAGTTGACAACTATCAATTAAAATCCTGCAAAAAAAATAAAAAATAAAAATCTACAAGATTTTAATTTTAAAAAAGATTGATAATTGTTGAGATTTGGTGGGATTTGATACAATTAAATCAAATCTTAACAAAAATGAAAAGATTTCATCGGATTATATAAATAAAATAATTTATTTTTCTTTTCAAAACTAAATATATATTTCTTATATTTATAAATCATTTTTCTTGTATATTATGTATAAACAATATATGAATATTAATAATTATTAATAAGTAAGAGATTTAAAAATAATAATTAGTAAAACAAATTATTTAAAAAAACAAATTAAATTAATTTTAACTATCAAATCTAATAACATTAGCCAAACACTACAACATAATTATAAATATATGGATTTCAAATTCTAAATCCAATTCTAAATCTCATTTTTTATTTTTCAAACATAGGGTATAAATTTAGCAATTACACAAAAATTTGTTATTTAAAAAAGTCAATAAATATCTGCAATAAATACAACCCCTTAATTTTGCATACCAAAAAAAAAATTACCCCTAAATTAATTTGTTTCCTTGATATGTCCATCGTAATTTGATTTAGATTCCAATAAAATATGTTGATTCAATGTAATCTAAATCAAGCTAATGTGGTATTTGGATCGAGGAAATTATATGATTTGTGAATAATTTATCTGATATTAATTTACAATTTTTTATAATTCCAAAAATACATTTTAACTACTCAATTTTATATTCAATGGTTATCTTTTCATCATATCTTATCTCCGAGAATTTCAAAAATTATTAACTTTCTTTTTTAATTTTTTGATTAGCATAATTACGCAGTAATTTTAACCCTAGTATACTGAAAACGTTTCATAGTATACTTGAACAGAACCAAACTCCGCCATATTTTCTGTATACACTGGAGAGTATTTAGCTTGAAAACAATGGCATTCACTCATCCTCTTCCACTTTCTGAGCGAGAAAATGAGATTATCCGCGCTGAAGAACAAGATAAAGAACCCTTTTCTGTGTGCGTGGGAGTGAAGGATGAACAGGTGATGGAGGAGGAAGAGATCAGAGTCGAGAAGATGTCGCCGCCGCCTCTCCCTCTTTTTCCACTTTCTAAAACTAATAAAGGAGAAGTGGTATTGGGGGATGAGTGGCCTTCTTTGCCGCCACGAAACAGCATGCAGCAGGGGATGTCACCGCTGCCATCTCTTCCACCGTCTGAATCGAAAAACGGTGGAGGATGGATGAAGCTTTTTGCGAACAACGATGAGAATTCAACTGATTCATCGTCTGTTCGCTTGGCACTCTCTTCTCAGCCACGGAGACATATCATGAGGACGCAACCATCGCCACCTCTTGCTCTTAATCCTTTCAATTCTACCATGAAACAGCAGACTCGAGATTGCATGGTCCCGCCACAATTGCTTGCCAAGAAGGATCATAGCAGCATCGAGAAGACACCTTCACCACCGCCGGTTCAAATCGAAGACGTGGAGGAAAAACTCCCTCAGCCGATGTACTCCGCCAAGGACATCAACGAGAAACAAGCCATCCAAGAAACGCTTAGAAATCCATTTTCCTTGTTAGCAGACATGGAAAAGGAGGAATCGTCCCCAAAAGAGGTGGTGAACAAATCGCCGCCTGTTCAAATTTCAAAACGTCGAAAGAAACTAAGTTCTAAAAGTTTAGACAAGGTTGATGATAAAAGACACACCGTGAGTCTTTTCATTAGTACTTTATTATTGTTCATTGTTCCATTCTTGTTAGTTCTTCTAACAAGTTCTAAAATTAGTATTTAGTTTTAATAATTTGATCGTTTACATTTACACATAATATCCATTCTTGTTAGTTCTTCTAAAAAGTTCGAAAATTAGTGTTTACTTTTAATAATTTGATCGTTTTTTTACTAGGTGGTTGATTCACGAATGGATATTATGTGTAAATGTTTTTTTTATTTTGGTCAAACTTTAGTAGTTTAGAATGAGTTTTAGGTAATTTGTATATTTTGATTTTCGTAGAATCTATGACTATCACCTGCTATTTATTCAGCTCGATATAATATAAATCAAGCTAAGATTATGTTTACATTGATAGATTTGATTTGAATTGAGATATTTGATTTCGAAGAATATTTTAGGATTTGAAACGATTTGGATAAAATATTTTATTCGGAGAAAGATTTTTATGAAAATCTATAAAAATTATTATTGAAGTAGATCTAAAATTCATAACTCCAGAAATTTTCAAATCACGGATTTCAAATCATTGTTTAAAATGCATTCATTCAAGAACAATAAAAGACTTTTATGAAGCTTGGGCTCTTTAGCTACAGCTAGCAATTTTAAATTTTTTAAAAAAAAATTTACCACTTTTTTTTTATCATATACTTGGAGAACAGGCCAAACTTTTCGAAATCTTTTAATTAAAACCTTTGAGAAATGTCAAATTTCGTTTATCATTAAGATATGACGTCATGTTGTGTCCCTTATCGATATGATGTTGAGAAATGTCAAATTTCGTTTATAATATTTGTGGATATTCTAAAGAACGATGTAAATATTTATCCTTATTATTAGGACTGACTTGTATGTGATTTTTTGAAGGCAAAAATTTGTGTGAGACGGTCTCACGGATCGTATTTTGTGATACGAGTCTCTTATTTGGATCATCCATGAAAAATTATTATTTTTTATGCTAAAATTATTACTTTATATTGTGAATATCAGTAGGGTTGACATGTCTCACACTCTGTCTCAAAAAAACCTACTCTTTTTTGGAATAAAACACGTCCATATTACAAATATTAGAATTGCATATAATCTAAATCAAGCTAAGATCACGATTAAATCGACACATTTGATATAGATAAACATATTTAATTCTTGAACGTATTTAAAATCTATCACAATTATTATTAAAATTCATCATTTAAACGATTTAAAAATTTCAAATCCATCGTTTCGACTTTTTTTGATCTTGATTCTTGGGCTCTTTCATAAATTCAAATTTATAAACTCAAGCTAGATAGATTTCGAATTCCACTTTAGTTACATAAAAACTCATGAACCTTGTTGTTTCATTGCTAAGATTTAATAAAGTCATATTGCCATCATAGGTATGTTTTATAGAAATATCGTTTAGTGGCATGTAACAAAAAAATTTAATGTTTTTATATAAACAAAGCTTATTAAATAATTGGCTTATCAATTATCATAGACGACTTGTTGTGTTGGAAATTAATTAAAATTAAATTATGTCACATTGGACTAAATAAATAAATCGGACATTTGAAGTTCAGACCACCTATGAATCTCTAACATGAAAATAAAATAATCCGCAGTTCCTTTCATGATCGTATGTACAAACAATCTGTACTCCAAGCACAATTAGTTTCTTTTTCTTTTTTTGTTATTTGATTTGATATACAAAAGAAGATTTCTAGGCTTTACATATGACAACCATTTTTATACTAATTTAGGACTGCTGCATAGCATGTGTTAGGACGAGGCATAAAAGGGATCGATACTTCACTGGGATCCGGACCGCAACCGGCCATTCTTTTTCGCGATGGTATAGTAATAGGCGCGAAGCAAGCGTTTTCGGAACCTTCTTAGATCCAACCTTACATTTTGACTGTCGAGGTAGATTTTTTTGGTAAATTCCCATCCCTTGTGGTTCACGCTGCTTGGATCGGTTAAAACGGGGTCGTTTTTGGGGTAATGGTGATACAAGGAGCTCTCTTTTGGAAAGATCTTGTAGCCAATGTAGCACAAGTCGAATTTTACAGCCGGCTGCCCGTAGTAGGTATCGGCTGCCCAATCCGTTCCAAGGGGTATGACTTGGATGAAAACCGAGCCAGGCTTCATGAATAGAAAGTGAGTCATGGCTGCACCATGAACCCCTATCATGACATCACTTGAGTTGAGGACTCGGTAGATTTTCGCAAGTTCCGTGCTCCTTTGTGGTCTCAAGACTTCAACCACAAAACCCATTTGTTCCGCCATTTTCACCAACGAGTCTTCATTTGTTATAGCCCTTGAACCATTTCTTGACACTATGACCAGTTTTGGTTTATCTGAAATTTGTTTCTCTTCTACCACAACCTGTATTGGATTCTTGGATGAACTTTCGGCATCCCGTTCTTCGTCTAGCATGAGATCTCTAACCCGAGGCCAATAAGCTCGGTCAAGAAGTTCATGAAAATCTCCAATCGACTTATTACCTTCCATCAATGAAGCATCAATCGAGAGCTCATCATGGATTCTTAAGCCAACAATAGCTTCAGGAAAGCAATGCACTCGATCATCACCACTAAAATCTATAGCCGGAAAATCGGAGAGTTGAGACAATATGTCTCCATACTTTGTGATCCACCAGTTGTGATACTCAAGAATGACGAACACAACCTTCTTATTAAAATGCTGAGAAGTGATGTAAAGAGGCAGAATCCCATCATTAAATTCATGGTAAAGATTACCTGTGTAGCCCCCGGTGGAGAGAAACACAGCAGGAATATCGTACTCAATTTCACACTGGTGATGGAGAATACCCGAATCCCATTTCACAATGAGGTTTAATTCATCAACCGTGTTCATCAAACTGGTTTCCCATTTTCGAGTATATGGCCTAATCTTTTGATGTTCAATCACCTTTCCCTCCTCATGGTAACCATTAGAAAATGCCAACAAGTAACCACTAACGTCGTTTCCACGATACAAAACAATTGAGGAGGAGCTAGAGTCGGTTCTTACATCCCCTCTCATCACACATACATCCGTCCGAATGCTAGTTCTGTCACAGCAAATTGTGCCTGCATTTAGATACTCACACATGAGAAACTCCGGAAATTTTACAGGTAAGATCAACAAGAATCCCACAATCCCTTTGCTGCAAACCCGTGTTGTCGCAACAGGATGTGAGAACTAATCTGAAAAGTCATGGATTGAGGTATAAATTGGATACACACACTGCCAAACACTCTCACATGTTCACCAATAGGGTAAACAATATTCATTCCTACTCCACCGCAATTACTGCGCCTCCCCCCTTCCAAACCCACAAGCAACACAAGGCCAAAATAACGGGCTTTTTTACAAAACAGAAAAAGAATACCTCAAACACAATACATACAAATAATCTCTTCTCAGGAATGGAAAAAATGGGAAAAAAAGAACACATATAAATGATTAAAATAAGGTGGAGAAAAAATTTGAAAACATGGGGACCCCGAATTCGGGTCCATGGCCAAAACTTAAATTTATTATTACTTATAAAATTCGAATCTTCTTCCTACAAAAGCTATTCTCCAAACCACCTCCTTCCTAGCAAATTGTAAATCTCGATGTGCATACTAAATATAATTATACGATTACTTTAAAAAATTCAAATATCCATAACAGGAATTTCTTTCATCAATTTTAATGAAGAGCAGCAGAAACTTTTAATCGGTGTAAAAATCAATTCTTTCTTTCTTTCTCACCAACCATATCATGAACATGAACCCAAACCAACTTTCCCTCCAACACAGGCACAAGAAAACATCCTAAACAGGGTGTATAGTTTGCTCACCATTAGGAACAGAGGAACAGAGGGAACCTTTAACATCAGTTTCGTACGGGTCTGCATAAACCAAAGCCGCAGAAAATCAACAAATATTCCACAGATATATATACACGCATATATGTAAAGCTAGCATTAAAAATAAAGAAAACCAAAAAAAAAACATTTGAAAAGCCTTACAAAAGAAGGCGAAGCCGGAGCCGGATGACAAAAACTGGGGTGCCAAAATCAAGCCGCCATAAATAAGAGAAAGCAAAATGAAAAACAACAGCTTAAGTTTGGCTCTTCTGTTGCTACAGCTGGAGTTTCCACAGATTAAACCAGAAGGGTGGAGGCAAGATTCATCTTCTTCACCAGCTACGTTTTCTCTGCTTCTTTTCCACTGATTAAACTGGTTGTTTCTTGGGTATTTCACCATCTCTTCTTCTCACGTCTCTCTCTACTATATTTTTTTCTATCTTTTTGGGGGGGGAAATTTTGCTAGATGCAGGAAACTTTACAACAATAAAGAAGAAAAGAATACACACAAAGAAAGAGAAAGAATAATGAAAAGTTTGCACTGCAAGAGGAGGGAGCTAAAGAGGATGGGTTGGTCTGGTTTGTGCTTACGCGTAGGTGTGAAATTGCGACTACAGAAAAGAAAGCAATTTCAAATTAATGAGTTGAAATGATAAATGATTTTATAAAAAATATAACAATAATTAATAAAATTAATTTTTATCCAAATTTTCAATTTATATCGAAATATATTTTACAAACTACAATTTCGTGTTGAGAATAAATTATATTTTTAATCATTAAATGTTCATTTTAAAATTTTATATATATTTAAATTAAATTTTATATACATTTTAAAAACCACATACGAGATAAAACCGTGTCTAGACCCCTGTCAATTGGCAAGTGTGCATGAGTACTACTCCTGCACGTAACTGTTAATATAATACAAATATTAATTATTTTTGAAATTTGATATAAATGACGATTTTATAAATTAATATATATTTATATCTTTCTTAGGTGTGTTCTTAATTAATTATTTTATCAAACTGTAACATTCAAATGTCATTAGATAATATATATTTCTTAATAGATTAATTTGAAATAAGAACACTTCTCAAACGTATCCATCTCACAAAATCAACTCATGAGATTGTCTCACAACAATTTGTGTGATACTTATATAATATATAAATATAATCAGCAATAAGTTATAGAATATGTCTCTTGTGAGACGGTCTCAAGAATCTTTATCTGTGAGACGGATCAATCCTGTCGATATTCAAATAAAAAGTAATATTTTTTCATTGATGACCAAAATAAGATATCTGTCTCAAAAAATACGATCTGTGAGACCGTCTGACACAATTTTTTACCTAAGTTTATATCGCCAAGTGATGATTTTGTTAATTTGGGAAGTTCTTATCTCACAGTTAATGAAATTGACTAAGGAGAGTTTGTAATTAATTATGCGTTAAGTAGACTATGACATGTTATGAATTTGAGATTAAGGAAATAATCTTTCTAATAGGCTTTGTCTTACATTTCTGCATCCTTCTAGAATTTTAAAATAGAAGACCATATTCAATAACAACGATAATGTTTATTGTTTAGGGAACTAACTATTGAATATTTCATCTATAATAATAAATGAGTTGATATCCTGTGATATACTGGTCGATCTGATCTATATTTATAATAATAAAAAATAATGTTTTGATATAAAAATAATATTTGTTATGAGTTAAGTTGAATCGGAAATTAATATCACAAAATTAATATGTTAAACATTATAATAATATTTTTTACGCTAATTAAATTAACTAGTGTTTACACCCGTGTAATTGAGTAAAACCAGTAAAATAACCATAATTTGATACCAAGATAAATTTTCTACATTATTCTATTATCGAATTATTGACGAAATATTAAATCTTATTTTATATTTAATATATATGTATCATGTAATTTGTACTTTATTGATTTTGATCATGTTAATAATAAAATCAATTTTTAATCGTGTAACTTATTTTTTTTTTTCCATTTTTATTTATATTACAATTTAATTTTTTTACTCATGCAAGTATGTTTCTTTTTCATTTTTTTGTAGGAGTAAATCGTATCTTTCGGTAAAAAAGAATAAATATGACAAATTCATTGTAATAAAACTATGAGTGGGTCTCATGTGAGACCGTCTCACGGATCTTAATCTGTGAGATGAGTCAACCCTACCATTCACAATAAAAAATAATATTTTTTCATTTTTATTCAAATAAGATATTTGTCTCACAAATATAATCGTCAAACACAACTTTTTACCTAAAACTATATAAAAAAATTTAATTCTTTCAAGATAATAGAAATAAAAAATTAATTAATTAATCTGAAATACGTGGCAACTTTAATTAAAAGTAAAGAATAACTGAGAGCACAAAGCCAACTTTGGCGGCGTCATATTACAGTCAAATTTTTTAAATTAAAAGTAATTAAACAAACACTAAAAAGACTCAACTTTCACAAATTTCAATAAATATGCCTGACGATAAAAAATACTAATTATCATTAAAACGCATTAATTACAATTATCTTAAGCATGGTCTCACCGCCTAACTAAAATTCAGTTCCCAAGGGCACAATGTCAGGTGAACGAGGCTCAATGTAATTTCCAATATATCTTTTGACATATTTATTATATTTAAATTTAATAATTAATTAATATTTATCTTAAAATACCATATTATATGATCAATGTATTTCATCCACTCATCAATTTTATTTCTTTACTGTTTGAATATGTTAATGTATTTAAATATATATTGCCGTCATTGTCAAATTGAACTTTGAAAGAGTTGATATTGGTCAGACTTCATTTATGGGAACGAGTTCATAGTCAAAAGTTAATAAAACTTGATGGTTACTATTTCCAAAGTGACATTAGATTTCCAACTCTGTAATTCGGAACATTTTCTCATGGCTAACTGATATATGTATCCAATATTTTAGTCTTTTGAGGGGTGAACCAGGGTTCGAAAATATATACTCTTGGGTGAAAGTAATACTGAGATGAGTGATCTTCTGAGAAGTTTTCATGCGCCAAACAGATTATGTTGTGTCGTTTGATCTGATTGGTTAAGTTGGTCGTAAACGAGTTATATCAGATCTTAACGGGTAATATTTTTTTATTTTTAAAAAGAAAAGAAAAAAAGACGTCTCTCGAAAAGTATATGCACATTATTATTAATAAGCACAGATAAAAAAAATATGAAGGGGTTGGCACATGTGCCAGCACAAGATTCTGGGTTCCAATCATCTTCACCAAATGGACCGTTATTAGGCAAATCAAGAACAGCACTTTGGCCGTATCTCACAAAATACATTATCCTCAAAGTATTCTGACAATCCCTGAACTCGGTTTTCTTTACAAACTGTACCACTGGGTGACAGGCAGTCACATAGGCTTAAATAATGAATACTGTGTGGTCTTAGACATTACTTCGAGGCAGTGGACAAAACTTAGACTGAAAAAAGAAAGCAAAGTCTCTCAACTTGATATATAACGGTCCTCAAGCCAATGACACGTCAGTGCATGATCCTGATTTATCTCTTTTCACGCCGGAGTTTGGGACGGCTCTGTGTGAGGCCATCGAGAGTGGAGTTCACCTTTTTTTTTATAGAGTAATTTGGGCTATTTCGTATTACAAACCTATTTCATCTTTGAGTTTCCAAAATTATAGGGGACCTCAAAACCAAAAAGCATACCATCTCTGTTCTCAATAGACAAGATTTCTAACGTGTATATTGATTGGTCCATGCCCTTTTGTCTCGATACTTTTGAGCCATTTTTGGTTCATAATTGGACGATAATCGATTACTTTTTTCTGGAAAAAAAAAACAAAAAATCGAGTTTAAACTCCTAAACGCAGACAAAATGTCAACTTGAAGGTGAAATCCAGAGGGACGAAATGTCATGGGGTGGAGCTAATTGAGAACGGAATGTTATAAAATGCTGGTTTATAACAAAGAGAAGGCAAACTTTTGGCTAAATTCACGACTTATTGTTCTTAAATTTATAGTTCATGTGACTGTCAATTTCTTAAATTTAAGAGGTTGATTTCATCCTACATGTAGGGCATGATAGAATCAACAGTCTAAATTTAGTCATACATACATGGGTTCACTAATTTTTTTAAATTATATATGTGTGTGAATCTTGTCCATCCAAATTATGTGGAGACAATACCCGACATGTAGCATCGAAGCTACCAATTTAAGATGACGAGTCGGGTTAAAAAGTGAAAATCTGTAGCGCTGCCCATAACTCATAAGGCCATCTCCAACCCAAAACTCTATTTTAAAGCAACTCTACTCTAAAATAGTGCAGTTTCTGCACCAAATACAATATTCATCTCCAACCCATCTACTTCAATTCTTACTCTAAAAAAGAATATTCTCATAATATGCTTTTTTATTTTATTTATATTTGCATTTAAATTATCTGAATTCGTGTTTTTATTTCAATTGTGTACTTGAATGTTTAAATATTATTCAATAAATTTGCGTGTTTGACATTTAATTATAAAATTATTATAAAATACTTTGTAAATTTATATAATTAAATATTTTAATTTTTATGATTTTATATTTAGTTATTAAAATTATATAATAAATATTATCTAATTATTAAAATAATATAATAAATATTATACTATTATTTAAATATATCTAATTATTAATTAATATGGTAATATCATATTATTATATAAAAAATATTTATAAATATTAATATAAATATTTATAATTAAAAAACAAAAAACAATTTTTAAAAAAAATAGAAAACAGCTGCGCCACATTTGGCGCAGAGCTTTGTGGCGCAGAGAAGAATGGTGCTGCGCTAGCACCATTAGAGAAGCCCAAGCAGTAAAATTTTGCTGCTTGGGTTTGAGATGCCCGTAACATCCTATTGAAATCTTTGTAAAAAAAAGTTTCTACATTTATAAAAAAAAAAATTTTTGTAAAATTCCCATTATAAAAAAGACTCTTTTGAAAAATAAAAGTACATTGACTCCCCTTGCACGATCCTTCGCGTAGCTCGAGTTCATCGGCAAGTTGGTAGCTTATCTTTGTGGGTTGAAGTTTTTCCACCGATCTTCTTGACGGAACTGAAACATCACTTTGGTAAACTCAATATTTATCCATCGTCTTCTTTGTTTTTAAATTTTGGGGAAGTGTAGCTTCCCCAGAAGACCATGGAGTCTTCGGCTTAATTCTCTGTATAACTCAAGTGCATGTATCATATATTTTGGATTAGTTATGGCAATTGATATGCTTATTCATTAATTTATATTAAATTTTTATGCACTCCTAGTGATGTTGCGAAGTAACGTTTGTAATATAAGAGAAGGGTTTTTAGATCAGAACGGATCTATTTTCGATATGATTGTGTGAAGCCGAGTTCAAATACTCGTTTAATCGAGCTTGAGCTCAAACCAAGATGAGCTCGAACATGGTCGAATCGTTTTGGGCAACTATTGTTTGAAGCTTTTTTACTGGTATTTGATTCAATCGATATTTGGTTTGTGTCCCTCGCTTTTTAAAGGCAAAGAATGCCGTATGTTTATAAAAAATACCCCTTTCGATTGTAGAGTTACCATTTTAATCCTGTCAATAATCGAACTCGTATTTCAGGTTGCACTTTGAGCAGGGGAGTGTTCACCATCGACTCAAAGGAGGCCGCGATTTCAATCAAGTGACAAAAAGATGCAATCTTCAATAAGTAGCACCAAAGATCATCAAGAAAATGATTGCAGTACCACCATGGCATCAACTCAATTTGCTGTAATGATGGTGCCATTTCCTGGCCATGGACACCTCAACGTGTTCCTTCAACTCTCCTGTATTATATCCCGGTACCAGATACCGGTTTACTACCTCAGTTCGGCGATCCACATCCGTCAAGCCAAAGCTCGTATTAATGGCTTAGACCCATCAGATGTGGCCAATATCCACTTTCACGACATCCCAACACCGCCATTTGTCTCTCCTCCTCCGAATCCCAACTCTTCAAACAAATTCCCTTCACAGCTCCAACCAGCATTCGATGCCACGCTGCAACAAAGAGAACCGGTTGGTGACTACATGAAAGAGCTGTCATCAAAATATAAGAGAGTTATCGTTATTCATGATGTCGTGATGGCTTATGTGGTTCAGGATGTTGCTTTGATCTCTAATGCAGAATCCTATGCATTGCACTGTATCTCGGCTTTTTCTCAGGCCACTCTTGTCTGGGAACAGATGGGCGTGCCGTTCCCGATAAAATTCCCAAAAGATTTGCCGTCTTTCAAAGACAGGACAACAGAGGAGATAATGTATTTTATGTCTTTCCAGACTGAGCCAATTAAGTTTAGATCCGGAGACATCTACAACACCTGCAGAGTGATGGAAGCCCCTTTTTTGGATCTACTAGCAAAGGAGGATTTAGTTGGGGATAGAAAAAGTTGGGTAGTGGGACCTATACTTCCTCAGAAAACACTCTCCTCGGCACTCAAATCAGATACCCAACACAAGTGTTTAAAATGGCTGGATAAGCAGGAGCGAAGTTCCGTTATCTACGTAGCTTTTGGCTCGACAACTACACTATCGGATGAAGAGATAAAAGAGCTAGCATTGGGATTAGAACAAAGCAAACAAAAGTTCATTTGGGTACTGAGGGATGGGGACAAAGGAAATATCTTTGATGGAGGAGACATTAGACAAGCAGGGCTACCTAAAGGGTTCGAAGAACGGGTGGAAGGGAGGGGAATAGTCTTGAGAGATTGGGCGCCACAACCACAAATCTTGGCCCACTCATCGACTGGTGGGTACTTGACTCATTGTGGGTGGAATTCGTGTATAGAAAGTATAGCAATGGGGGTGCCTATGGCAGCCTGGCCTATGCATTCAGAACAACCAAGAAACGCTTTGTTGATAACTGAAATATTAAAGATAGGGATTGTTGTGTGGGAGTGGGGTGATAGGGAGCAGCCTGTGAAAGCAGCGACTATTGGGAATGTGATTCAAAGACTAATGGCGTCGGAAGAAGGGGATGAGATGAGACGAAGGGTGCAAGAGTTGGCTGCTGCTGTTGAACAAGCAACCGCGGAAGGCGGTGTTTCTCGACTCGAGTTGGACTCCTTTATTGCTCATATCACCAGACAAGGTGATATGATACCATCATAAGGTGTAATTGGCGGCACTAAACAAGGAAACTTTTGGTGACTTTCTTCTTCTCGAAACTAGGAGTATGAAGCTCCATCATGTTCTTGCAATATAAGCATGTCATGCGTGTAACTTCTCGTGTGCTGCGTGAAAATAACTTATGTTCAAATAATTATTCATCAGTAGATCTTTGTCTGAAAAATTAATGGATTTCACACACTAAAGAATAAGTATATTTTATAGTACTAGAAGATATGTACGTGCGTTGCACGTGTGGGACTTATAACAACCGTAATTTTTGAAGTTCTCATGATATATTTTGAATTTATAAAGATCTATACATAAATCGCGTCATTGAAAAAATTAGCTACAAGTTATATTGTATTCATCGAAAGAAATTTGATAGGGCATAAAGCATGAAGATATTGTAATATTTTTAGAACTTTTTTTTTTTGAGCAAAAAAAATATTTAAAAACATCAATAAAATATTACAAATCATTTTAAGTAATTATAGATGTAAGAATAATTTGTTTCACATAAAAAGGATTTGAATAAGTTAAAATATTAATCTTTCACTGTTATTTAGTTTTGTTGGGTTAAGCATGCACGAGTGAGAGTAGTACATAGATGAATGAAGTCTTAGGAAGTTCTTGTGCGTACTGCTGATATTGTGTCGCTTACTTTAAATTTCATTAAAGATATAATATTTTTTAAAAAAAATTGACTATAATCTTATTCCAAAATAAAATTTCAGTTTTCTTTAATTTATTGTAAAATTAATCAATACATGCAAAACAAAAAAACATGTATTTATTAATACTATTTAACGAAAATAAGGGCATACATGTAAATTCACAAAATTTACGTTATTCATGGATGTTACTTTGCTCAAAATAAAAATTAAATTGTCGCAGAAACTCATATGAAGATGTTTCGTGGGTCAATTTTGTGAAACATGTCTCCAATCCGACCTGAATCATGAAGAAAAATATTGATATATTATGATATATATCAATGAAACTGTTTCACAGAAGACCTGCTCGAAAATTGGAGAATTATAAAATTTTGAAAAATATTGTAAACTTCATCTTTTTTCGATTTATTTTAAAATGCATTAACATTATTTAATAAAAAATGTCGACTCGTTTTAGAGATATATCTACTTGATACTGTCTTACAGAAGACTTACTCAAAAATTGGATAAATATAAAATTTTGAACAAAAACGTAAACTTCATTTTTATTCTATTTATTTTAAAAATTATTAATTATTGATTAATGAAAAATTTTAAATCAAACAAAAGGACATCCTAAAAATAGAGATACAGTTCACAAATCACACAAAAAAGGAGAGATACATAAAATAAAAATAAATATTTTTAAAATAAGAATATAGTTCATTTAAAAAAATGAACGTAAATTTCATTATTCTTCGATTTATTTTAAATTTAATTAAAGATATTGTTTTTTTAAAGAAAAAACATGGAGTGTAAATTTCATTCTAACACGTGGTGATTGAAATTTATTTTTCTTCAATTTATTTTAGAATTCACTAATAGATGTGAGAACAAACCAAAAAATGTATTTATTATTAAGATTATTTTAAATTTTATTAAAGATACATATATTTAAAAAAATTGAGTGCAAATTTCATTCCAAAAAATGAAAGATAAATTTAAATTTCATTCTAAAAAATGGTAGATAAATTTTTCATTTAAAAAAAACAATAGTTAAAATTCATTTTTCTTCAATTTATTTTAGAACTCATTAATGGATAAGGAAAAAACAAACAAAAAACATATATTTATTATTGTTATCAATGTGAATTTCATTAAAGATATAATTTTCAAAAAAAATGGAGTGAAAATTTCATCACAAAAAATGGAAGTTAAATTTTATTTTTCTTCAATTTAATTTAAATTTTATTAATTAATACATAAAATAACAAATAAAGTGACATGTATTAATGAATATTATTTCATCAACATAAGAACATAGATGTAAATTCACAATTTAAAGTCATATATTTTCAGTCGTAACAATAATAATAGTAGTAGCTAGGAAAAAACATACAAAAAATTATTTTTATTATTGTTATCATTTTGAATTTTATTAAAGATATAATTTTTTTTTAAAAATGGATTATTACTATTATTTAAAATTTTATTAAAGATATATTTTAAAAAAAATGGAGTGCAAATGTCGTTCCAAAAAAATATAAGATAAATTTAAATGCCACTCTAAAAAATGGTAGCTAAATTTTATTTTTTTTCAATTTATTTTAGAAGTCATTAATAACTATGAAAAAACAAACTAAAATATATATTTATTATTTTTATCATTTTGAAATTCATTATATATATAAGTTTTTTAAAAAAACGGATTGCAAATTTCATCACAAAAAATGGATGCAAAATTTTGTTTTTCTTCAATTTAGTTTAGATTTTATTAATTGATAAATGAAAACAAAATAACCAAAGAGACACGTATTAATGGATATTATTTAATGAAGATTAGGACATAGATGTAAATTCATAAATGGATGAAGTCTTAGGAAGTTTTTGTGCGTACTGCTGACATTGTATCGCTTACTTTAAATTTCATTAAAGATATAATTTTTTTATATAAAAAAAATTGACTATAAATCTTATTCCAAAATAAAATTTCAGTTTTCTTTAATTTATTGTAAAATTAATCAATACCTGCAAAACAAAAAAACATGTATTTATTAATACTATTTAACGAAAATAAGGACATACATGTAAATTCACAGAATTTACGTTATTCATGGATGTTAATTTGCTCAAATTAAAAATAAAATTGTCGCAGAAACTCATATGAAGCTGTTTCGTGGGTCAATTTTGTGAAACATGTCTCTAATCCGACTTGAATCATGAATAAAAATATTGATATATTAGGATATATATCAATGAAACTGTTTCAAAGAAAAACTGCTAGGAAATTGGAAAATTATAAAATTTTGTATTAATGGATATTATTTAATGAAGATAAGGATATAGATGTAAATTCACAATTCAACTCATATATTTATAATAGTAATAAAATAATAGACTATTTAACGAAAATAAGGACATACATGTAAATTCACAGAATTTACGTTATTCATTGATGTTAATTTGCTCAAATTAAAAATAAAATTGTCGCAGAAACTCATATGAAACTGTTTCGTGGGTCAATTTTGTGAAATATGTCTCTAATCCGACTTGAATCATGAATAAAAATATTGATATATTAGGATATATATATATATATATATATATATATATATATATATATATATATCAATGAAACTGTTTCACAGAAAAACTGCTCCGACTTGAATCATGAATAAAAATATTGATATATTAGGATATATATATATATATATATATATATATATATATATATATATATATATATATATATATATCAATGAAACTGTTTCACAGAAAAACTGCTAGGAAATTGGAAAATTATAAAATTTTGTATTAATGGATATTATTTAATGAAGATAAGGAAATAGATGTAAATTCACAATTCAACTCATATATTTATAATAGTAATAATAGATAATAGATATCATTTTGAAATTCATTATTTATATAAGTTTTTTAAAAAAATGGATTGCAAATTTCATAAAAAAAAAAATGAATGCAAAATTTTGTTTTGCTTCAATTTAATTTAGATTTAGATTACATTAATTGATAAATGAAAACAAAATAACCAAAGAGCCATGTATTAATGAATATTATTTAATGAAGATAAGGACATAGATGTAAATTCACAATTCAACTCATATATTTATAATAGTAATAGATAATAGATTAACATGATTTTAAAAATATTAATTAACTTAGCAAGAAAATCTTATTTTGTTTTCTCAAGAATTTATAAAATGTTGATCGTTTATCCTTTTCTACTTGTGCAAATTAGGATTACTATTTTTGTAAACAAAGTTACATCTTAATAAATGTTTTTGTTTGAAAATGATTTTATTGTTAGTATACTATAATAAGTTTACTAGAATATTATAAAATTTTAGTCTTTAGTTTCACAAGTATGTCAACCTTTTATCAGCTCATGCTAATAGAAAAAATAACAATAAAAACATAGTGTAATTTAAAAATTAATCGAAATATTGAAATTATCATGCTTTTTAATGCAACTAGTAGAATTTGATCATAAAATAATATATAGTTTTTGGGTTTAAGGCATCTAGTTTCGAAGACAAATTAAAATGTGGAATTGCGAATTTGATTATTTTCTTAAAAAACACTTTGATGCTATTTTGATCATGTCAAACATTTAATTTTTTTGTTTAATTGAATTTTTTTTTTATGACAATGAAATCTATTCTGCTATTTTTTATAAGTTAACAAAGTAGCTTGCAAATCATATTAGTCAAATAAACAAAAGTAGGAAAATATCGTGCAATAAGTTCATCCGAAAAAATATTGATACAAAGAATCGAAAACGTTCACATACTCTTTGCTCGGATACTCTATGCTATTTGGAGAAATTTATTAATTATAATATGCTCAAATGTTTTGCAGTTAGAGTAGGTCTCATTTGAGACGATTTCACGAATATTTATCTGTGAGACGGATCAACACAATCGATATTCATAATAAAAATTAATAATTTTTCATGTATGAGTCAAATAAGATAGTCATCTCATGAAATACGACCCATAAGACCGTTTCAAACAAGTTTTTGTCATGTGGATTATAGGCATTGTGGACATGAGGCCCACGTTTATGAACCCAATTGTTGTCGTGGTATATATACTAATTAATATACGTAAATTACATTTTAATAAAAAACATATAAATTTATATAGATAAAGATATCAGTCTTTATAATTTTTTATAATATAATATTATCAATACTTTACTTTTTGTTAGTTCTGAGTGTTTCAAATAATATATTAGTTGAATCCATATAATAATAATTTGAAGTGAATCATGCTTTTCGGGTATAAAATGTCTTTTGGGCTTAAAAAGAGATGATAGGGAACATGACCTGTCAAAGTCCATAATAATGTTTATGCTATATTTAATTATATTTTTAATATAATTTTTTAGTGTATATTTTAATTTTCATTATATTTATACGTGGCTATGAAAAGTCATTTAAATTATAAAATATATTAATTATGCGGACATATTAACATAAAAAATACCTTTTTTCCAACTCTTGGAGGAGTGAGAAGGCAGCCGAATTCTTATTACATTCGAGAGAGATTTCACCAAAACTGACTTAAATTTTTTTTTTTGTAAGAAAAAATTATGGAATAATTGCGGTCCTCCATCAATAATATTCTTGTGTGGAATGTACGGAGTAATATTTTATATGAGTATTTAATTGAATCTTTTGTATTTATATATATGCGATAAAAATCAAATTCTCATTATTTCTGTAGATTCTCAAGTATAATTTTATGATCCAATGATTATTAACTCTCCTTGTATGTCAATAATACTCGTGGCGGAGTCAGAAATATAGCTCTATTCGGATAAAAATTATAAACTTTAGAATCATTTATATTTTAAATTAATCTACCCGGACTAATATCAAATTAAGCTAAAATTATATAAAATTTACATATAAATATTTTTTAAAAATAATTGGCCAAGCCCGGGTGTATTACCATGTGGCTCCGCCACTGCATTATACCTAATACAAAAACATATGCATATCATCATCAACAAATATTATATATGTTTCCATTATACTTTATCATAAGAACTAATTAAAGGAGCATCTATATATTCTTAAATTTCACCTTTGATACCCCCAACATATGATATCGGCGTTGTCCCGTGAAAATACAGAAAACTTATACAATCGTGTCGTTTTTTTGCGATCTAAAATTCTTGATCTTTGAATTATTTTGAGTTGTTACAATCTATAACTGAGTTTGATCGATATCCGATATCAATATGTCAAGTTTGAGACGAATTCACTTGTAATTGCATCGTGTTCTAGGTAGAGAAATAGTCCACATGCAAGAAAATTGCGATGGATCCTTGCCGTCAAAATTTGGTAGGCCACCTGCTAAAAAATATATATTTTTATTTTAAAAAGTAATAATTGTTACGCAACCCATAGGCTAGCCGACAAATTTGGAACCGGCCCGAATTAACCAAAAAAAATTAATATATTTAATTTAAGAAATCTAATTTTAATTTTTTGTCCTATAATAAGAACCCTAGTAAGTGGAATATATAAAATCTTGAAGCATCTTCGGATTTGCCATTTCCAAATGGCTGGGGGACAAAATGACCTCTCAATACACTAACATTAATTTTCATTGACCTTCGTGATCAACGACGTCATTTTAACGTCACTTTCATATTGAATTATTTTAATTTTAAGTGACAATGAAAGATAATTTATCATATTATATTTTCAATCACTGCCTGAGGTGATTATTTCTATTTGTAAGGTCAACTTTTCTCCATTTATCATAAATTTAGATTACAAACTTAATGATTAGAATAAGTCTTTTTTTAACACGGTCTCACAAATCTTTATTTGTGAGATGAATCAACTCTACCGATATTCACAATAAAAAGTAACACTCTTAGCATAAAAAATAATATTTTTTCATAGATAACTCAATTAATAAGATATATGTCTCACTAAATACGATCCGTAAGACCGTCTCACAAAAGTTTTTGCCTAATGATTATATATATTCGATTCATTCGGTTAACATGTTTCAATTTTTGGGTTGAAAGGATTGTACGATGGTTTTTTTTTTACTAATAATTTGAAATTAATTATAATAATTATGGAACTATATTGACTGTGTTGCAATTACTATAAATTTAATGTAAATACTATTTTTCATATAATAAAAGTTGAATTATAAAAATGATAAAAGGGGGTGATACTAATTTCTAGGGGCCCTCCCATGGAGAAGATCATTGTCGAGGAAGCTATGCACGTGTATCATTGATAGTGGCTTGCGGGGGCCTTCAGCAATAAGTATATTAAAAGAAAAAAGAAAAATTAGCATATGAAATATATGATAAATTTTATTTTTATATTATATTAATTATGACAAAAACTTGTGTGAGACGGTCTCACGGGTCATATTTGTGAGACGTATCTATTATTTGAGTCATCCATGAAAAAATATTATTTTTTATGCTAAAAATATTACTTTTTATTTGTTAATATAGGTAAAGTTAATCTGTCTTACAGATTAGGATCCGTGAGACGGTCTCACATGAGACTCACTCATATATTATCATATATAATATTGCATCTTTGCCTTTGACTTAGGGAGAACCCGATCAAGTTTAAACATTGGAATCAAAATAATGAATTATATTATTATAATTTGTAAGAGATTTAGTTAATACAACGAACATAAATTAAAATTCGAAGATATTAACAAAAGATTTAATTTAAAATTGATAAATTTACAGGCAATGTAATGAGTGTAATTGAAATAGAATAAGTCTTTTGTGAGATGATCTCACGAATTTTTATCTGTGAGACGGGTCAACCCTACTTATATTCACAATAAAAAGTAATACTATTACCATAAAAACTAATAATTTTTTGAGTTTGTCTCATGTGAGACCGTCTCACGGATCTTAATCTGTGAGACGGGTCAACCCTATGGATGTTCATAATAAAAAGTAATTAACTTAGCATAAAAAGTAATATTTTTTCATGAATTACCCAAATAAAAGATCTGTCTCACAAATACGACCCGTGGGACCGTCTCACACAAGTTTTTGCCTAATTTTTAATTGATGACTCAAATAAGATATATGTCGTACAAAATACTATCTATGAGACTGTTTCACGTTAAATTTTTTCATTAAAATGATGAGGTCATCCACAATAAGAAAAATATTTCCTTCGAATATTTGTGGACCCCATAATCCACATCATCAATAAAATATTTCTCTACTCAAATATCTCATATTTCACAATCAAATATCCACCAATCAAATATTTATGGGTCTCACTGTCACTTTAGTTAATATTTTATTTTCATTTAAATAAATTCATTTAACCACTTTAATTACTTTTATCTATTATTTAATATTATATTTTTATTGAATAAAATAAATATTAATAAAATTAAAACATTGGTTGTTTCATTGTTGTTGGTCGACCAATGTTTTCGTCGACCCAATCTTGGTCGATCCTGGAATTCATTTAATTGTCCATTACAGGTTTTAACGTGCGAGTACAATGTACGCACGTATCTCAAGTCAGCGTGAAACTCACGCTGGTTTAAAGAAATAAAAAAAAATTGCAATACCCGATTACAAATTTGTAACCGGGTATTGCTCTGACACACAAATCAATGATGTGCAGTGATGAATATTTAGATGGAGAAAATATTTTTATGACGTGACATATATTATATCCATAATTGTGGATGACCTGAAAATGACGAGCACAAACCTCCATAGTTTAGCTTTATATATGTGTATATAATACTAACAATGTCCTCCAAACACCATCATCACTCCTCTGCCACCATTTTTCTTTACATTTTACCCCCAAAAAGTGATATTGAGATCAAATATATTTCCCCAGCTCCGAAAATCTTGATTGAATTGATCATGCATCTTGGATAATTAATTCCACTACTTCTGCTCATAATTTCAGCATCAATTCCCTGAATTATATTTGTATTTAGTGTAGATTCGAAAAATGAGACATGAACGAGTTGTTCCAAGAAACAGAAGCTGCACAAGCACCAGCAAGATTATCCCTGCAATTGGCTACGTAAGATCGACGACGTTCTCCCTCAGCCCTGAAATCTCCGACGAGTTACACCAGCGCCGCCCTCTGGTCACCTCAGATTCCAGAGTTTTCCACCGTTTCAACAGAACTCGCAGTGGTGTCTACACCTTCCTACGTTCTCTCCTCTCTTTTATCTCATTTCCCTCCATGATGCTTCCCTCGTGCAAATGGCTGACGATACCAAGAACCCATCTCTCCACCACCCCGTCTCTGGGGAGGAAAGTCACCGGAACCCTATTCGGACACCGCCGAGGGCACGTCAGCTTCTCCGTACAGGACGATCCTCGGTCGGAACCGGTTCTGTTGATCGAATTCGGGGTTTCGACTTCTGCGCTCGTGAAAGAGATGTCCTCCGGGCTGGTGAGGATTGCCTTGGAGTGCGAGAAGGGCCCGCCGCCCTCGCGTGGCGGAAGGAGTTCCTCGGTGAGCCTATTTGGCGAGCCCGTGTGGACTATGTACTGCAACGGGAGGAAGTGCGGCCATGCGGTGTCGAGAATGTGCACAGAATCGGACTGGCACGTGCTGAGCACGGTGCAGAGCGTCTCCGTCGGGGCTGGAGTGATCCCGGTGGTGGATGACGGCCGCAAAGGCGGCGCGTTGGAAGGTGAGTTGCTTTACATGAGGGCACGTTTCGAGCGAGTGGTGGGGAGTCGGGACTCGGAAGCTTTTTACATGTTGAATCCCGACGGCAATGGCGGGCCAGAACTTAGTATTTTTTTGCTTAGAATTTGACAATAAATAAATAAATAAATATATAGTTTAATTTTGATATTTGTAATATTTTATATGGTGGTTTGTATGATAATTAAAAATATCATTAATTAATTAAGATATTTGAATTATTGAATGAGTTTAGGGACGATGTACTTTGAATTTTATACTTTAATATATGCTTGCATGCTTTAGTTATCATGCCACTTTAATTGACTCGTTAACAATTATTGAAGAGTTCTACACTCGACAATTTCAATCCATTCTTTAATTTCTCTCACCACATTTTGTAATATTTTCACTCACATCTATATGAAATATATATTCTAGCTTTATACATATGAAACGAAAACGACAATATCAAAATTTTAAGTCAAATTTTGAATTCTTCGTGCCTATTATTCATAGAGTCTAGTAAAAAAATATCTAAAAAAAATTTCAATTTATTGTAGGTATGTGTCACGAGGTTTCTGTAGCATGAACTTTCAATTTGAAAAAATTGACAAAAAGACAGAGAGAAGAAAGAGAAGAGAAAAGAATGACCGTAATTATAAGGTCCATATTTGGAGGGTACTGTCCCATGAACAGCTTCAACGACTTAAAATGTCATTATGTCACCGGAATAGCTCTTGTAAGATCGTATAACAAATCTTTATCAGATGAGTCAATTTTACCGATATTCACAATAAAAAATAATATTCTTGACATAAAAAGTAATACTTTTTTGTGGATGACTCAAATAAAAGATCTGTTTCAAAAAATACGACCCGTGTTACCGTCTCATACAAGTTTTTGCTATGTCATCGACAAAATTCTAAAATTAAAACTTACTTTTTTAAAATATATATATATATATTAAATGTAACTTGATGACATATTTAATTTCGACTTATTAGGTTTAGATTCATCGCTTAGTTTTAACATGGGATTAGGTTTACATCTATGTCACGCATGGTCACTAACATGCGTTGAGTGGGAATATAATATATATATATATATATATATATATATATAGTTTTGATATGGTGCACAACTATCGTGCATATCTATGTGAGCATCGATGAGGTGTCATTCACTCATTGGATGTACAATTTTTCTATATTTCATCACATCCAATGGGTGAGTAACACCCCATCAATGCTCACATAGATGTGGATGATATCAAAACTATATATATATATATATATATATATATATATATATATATATATATATATTTCCAAAAAAATTAAACTATAAGTAAACTTATCATTGGAGAGATCGAACTAAGAAAGCTTGCTTTTTACGTTGTTACCTAACAGATGACTTATTATAATCTGGTCTCAATTTTAAAACGAGGTCTCGGTTCGATAATTGGACCATTTTCGTCTAACTAAAAAAAATCTGATTGTTGAGATAGCATTAAGAATGTGTGTACTAGTATTTATAATATTACAAAAAATAGTTATAAAATTCATTAAATCTTAAACTTTCAGAAATTTGTATAGCACTTCTAAATTTTTATTTTTCTCTCTAAAAAAAAATTAATGTGGCATCTTAAATTCATAACTCATATCACATGAATAGATGTACATAGTAAATAATTATACATGATTTTTTCATGTCACTTCAATATGCACTATATACAAAAAGAATGGACTTGGATGTTCAATAAAAAAATTTATTTATAGAGAGAAAAAAATTTTAAATTTTTTTCCCATGAATTACTTATGTAATTGAAAAAAAGCCATCCAAGCATAATAATAAAAAAAAATCCCTTTTTTGATTGGGTTACAATATTTTTGGAGTATGTCTCTTGTGAGACGGTCTCACAAATTTTTATCTGTTAGATGGGTCAACCCTACATGTATTCACAATAAAAAGTAATACTTTCAGCATAAAAAAAATATTTTTTCATGGATGACCCAAATAAGATATATGTCTCACAAAATACGACCCGTGAGATCGTCTCACATAAGTTTTTACCATATTTTTGTGGGCAGAACTTTAAATCTTGGAGTTAGTATCACAAATAAAGTCAACAAGGCTATTGAGTGTAGCCAAGACTTGGAAAAGGAGCCTTGGTAGTTGCTATATAGTTGGAATGGAGAAGTGGATACCTATTCTAGCCAAATCAAATTAGTTTATGGAATCTACTAAATCAAACACTTCTATTATTATTATTATTATTTAAATATGTACAACTATATTTTTTCTAACGTAAACTGTTCAGTCATAAATATCATTTGTGTCATTAATTGACTAGACAAATGAAGTATAAGATATATTTTTCTCCGTCAATCATCGTTATTTGTGAAGTAATATGTGACTATTCACGTTAATTTACGAAACCGGTGAAGTAAAATACGTTTATTTACTTCGAAATCGGTCCAGTTTTGAATCATTATACCTACTTAGACCGGCGAAAGTTTTTGCTTATTTACGAGCTACGAATTCATTTTAAGACGAAGTTAAAAAATATCATTTTCTTTCATGTATGTCTATTTTAATATTTATATGTTTATTAGATTGTTTAATATCTGAAGTATATAAGTGAATTTCTACTTGTGACCAATTAAAATAGAAATTGATTTTTTTAGATAATAAAAAAAATAGTGAGCAAAATTAAAATTTCTAGGATCTATATATACGGTATGGGACTAGTAGTGGGTGACGAGTCATGAGTCATTACGTTTTTTGGACACACTATGTTAGCACATGGATAAACCAAACAATTTTGAAATCATATCTTCGAGTAAATTAAGAAACACAACAATCTTGGATCCATACTTGCTATCAAACTTTACACACTTTGGAAGAAAAAAAAACTCATATTTTCTATTTATCACACAGAAGATATCACATTAATTTTGGTCATTCGTCGATCAATTGATGATTTTCGTTCACTAATTTGTACTTATTTTTTAGTTTTAGTCATTTTTTATGGAGTATCGACGTGATATCTGATACAAAAACAATGTATAATATCACACAACAATTTTATAATGTAACATCTTTATTTTCAGTATCATGTCATAATTTTTCGAAATTATTTTACTACTATATTGAGAACCGATTAAAACTAAAAACAATATACATATTAATATATTAAAAATAGTGATTTGTCCAATGACATGACAAAATAATAATAAAATCTTGCAAAAGAAAAATTTATTTTCACTAATTTATTTTAAATTATATATGTATGTGTACTTTGACTAGATATGCATGGTGTGAGATTTAATATGACATAAATTCCAGTACTCCACAAAGCATGCAGTAACATAATCATTATATTATATGGTTAGATGTGCTTGATTCTTAAAATTTAATGTGGACAAATAAATATTTGGCTGATAATAAATCACGTCAGGCATGACGTATTCCAACATGCTAGTATCCATCGGTATGCTTTACATCTATATATAAAATATTTTTTTGTATTGTCATTCCAACATGCTTGTATTGGTGTGCTTTACATCTATATATTAAACTTTGATCATCATCCAAGGTTGTTTGAATTATGATATGTGATGATGTCCGGTTAAATTGAATGAATTAGATGAATAATTATAGGGTCGGATTGGGTTATGTTTCTTCATTGAGAGAACTGGGAATCGAGTAGAAGGATTCCAGACTGAGTGTTCGTTGCACTTGGAAAACAAAGAATGTCAGAGGGACGCTGAAATGTTTTCCGGCTTAACCATTCTTACGCTCAACTCAGTCGGGTATCCACGCAAAGGAAAGTACTATATATAGAACATATAATAGGTGCTTGTGAAAATGTTTTACGTATATCTTAAAAAATCGAGTAAACCCGAGTGTTTGTAGGAGAAAAAATAACGATGACTTTATTTTCAGTGTCTCGCTACTCCTCATGATCAAACGACTGCTTATGCCCCGCCCACTCGACACTGTCACTAATAACAATTCATACTGTCTTCGATCTTATTATATTGTCTCTACGTGCTCTAATTGACATATTAATTATTTCGAAGCATGGTGATCCATACCTACGGACCTAGAATCGATGTTTGTCTCGAGATACTTGGACAATGTGTGATGACATAGACAGGGTCCCTGATCCATTATCCCAATCTTCTTATACCGCCAGGGATAAGATGAGAGCATGTGTATTCTTAAGTACGTGCTGATCTAGTCAGTTTCTCTAATTACTCTCTATACAAGAATGATTTATATAATAATAATTTCCTCGATTGGGCTGATTCTTGCCCTGGCCTCCCTAGGCTTCCCGATTTTTCCTATTCTGCCCGAGTCCAAGAGTGACCTCTTTCCAGAGCATCACCAAATCCTTTCAATTATTTGATTTGAAAGGATTTGGAGACTCTCAGAGTCCCACTTTGGATATTAGGATATGGACTTGAATATTGAGAAAAGGATTGGACATAAGGCTCACAATGTATACAGGTACAATAAGGGGTGTTCATCGATCGGTTCGATTCGATTTTCGGTTTTTTATTTTGGTTTTTTCGGTTTTCGTTTTACAAATATATAATCCGATATCCGAACCATTTTTCTTCGGTTCGGTTCGGTTTTGACATTTATAATCCGAAACCGAACCAAATTAATTTCGGTTTTAACATTTATATCCGAATTATAAAATTCGGTTTTCGGTTTAGTGTTCGGTTTTTTCGGTTTGAATTTTCAATTTTTTCAGTTTTATCCGAAGTTTGAACACCCCTAGATACAACAGGTTGCTCAGCCAGATCTCGACCAATTTGGGTGAGGTTCGAAGAATATCAAATGGGTATTCAATTTTTATAACCGGACTAATATGAGTCAGGTTACAAGTTTAATAATAGACGACTCGTGTACCTATTTAGATTTTTATACATTTATATTATTTATTTGATCAATTTTCTCTCTTTCTCCAATCCCACTAATATGTTGTGGGATTTATACTAATTTATCGCTTTCATAGAATTATCACTTTCGATAATTGGTTGAAAATGTGTAATACTGTATATTTTTTATTTAATTTTTGTTATAAGTATACAAGTTAAAAAAAAAAATCAAAAAATATCATGAACATAATTTTCTCACGTTTCTAATATATTTTACAGGTAAACCAGTTAAGCTTTAAGTGTGGATCAATGCGGGTATAGATTTAGGTCCTTCAAAATTATAATAGGCCGGTTCTCGAGTCTCAATGGACAACGAAAACCCGATTTATTGTCATTCTTAATCGAATATAGTCGATAAAGTAACAGATCATCTAAAAGAATCATAAAATTTTCTTAAAACTAGGAAATTTGGCCATAAAATAAATTAAATCCCCTTCTCTCTATTCATCTCCTAAATTTTATAGATCCGCCCGAATACATACGGTCCATAGTCTGCGTGATGCATCACTTGGATATATACAAGTAGAATCCTATAAAACCAATAGGATTGGCGATTCATGTTTGTTTGCTGCTGATCAATGCATGAGTGGGAAGAGGAAGATCAAAACGTTTTTTGTCCAAGGTCGAATAACTTGATTTTCCCTTCAAGGATTCTGTCACAGAAAAGAAAACCAAATGAGTCCGGAAAAATCAGATGTGCAAAGAAGAGTACAGAACACTTGAGGAATTCTTGAATCAGACAGAGAGTCTTCAGTTCTAGTATTCAACAATCATTACATCTAGAGAAGAAAATTCATAATTTCGTACTCGTACACACCTATTCGTTCTCTTATGACTGCAGCATTTTTTATTCCAGCGTTCCTTTGTGCAAAATATAGTATGTTGTCGTATATTTGAGCTGAAGGCTGCATTCCAGCATCCTCCATCCATTGCATTACCTTGTATTGCAACATAGTTCACGGACATTGAGCCTAGAGTTAGTGAATTTCGGTCCATCTCACAAAATGCCAATCGTAATAGCATGTAACATATAGAAGGGCATATTTGTTTCATGCGTTTTAAAGATATCAATGACAAAACACTAGAGCAGTCAGTTCAATTCATCTGCTGAAGGAAATGCCGAGAAATTTCACCTCAATATATTTCCTCCAGTTCCCAGCAGCTAGAAGATTCTGCAACAAAACTTCGTAGGTAGTTACGTCAACTTCTGCCTCAGATGCCACAATCTTCAGAAATATCTTCATAAACGATTACAAGGGAGATATAAGTTACACGAACCTTGAATCTAACCAGAAACCTTAAGAGGACCAATAAGATTATTCAGATATGTGGCTGAGGAACTATTGAAAAGCATCCAGTTCATGCCTTTCCATAAATAATAACAATGTAAAAGAGCAGGAAGAGCTTCATTTAAATTAACCTTAATCATCGTATCAATATTTCCAACTTTTCCTAGAGAATGAAGAAGCCGGTTCAAAGTACCAACTGAGATGTAGAGGAAGTGTAGTCTCCATCATTCCAATGACATCCGTTAATCTCTTCCAATCTTGCAAGCTTCAATCAACATATAACTGTAAGTTTCTTAACTGAATGAACATCAAAATATGACCATAACCAAGCCAAAAAAAAATCTATTTAGGTGCATGAAAATAGGCAGTAAGAAGAAGAAACAAAATATTTGCGAAAATCCTGCAGAGATGGGGAGGACGGAAATTCCAATATGTTTTGTAGGATTCACTTTACAGCAAAAAAAAATAAATTAATGAAATTGGAGGCGAGGGTGGGGGAGGGAGCCACGTGTGGTGATTCCATGGATTGCAAGTGGGGGACAAATCTTGGATTTTTTGACAAAAAGATACACAATTTTTTTAAAAATAATTGTTTTGGGGTAATACACTGGATTTGTACCTACTTTTAACATTTAAACAAGCAAGACATACATGCTACATGATGAAACCAATTCAAAGAAAACAGCATCAGTAAATGGAATCTTCTGGTCTCTCATAAATTCAGCTACAAGCAGGACTTTTCCTGGTTGAGATCCTTTATTGAAACTTCTCATGAGAGCAGCACAAGCCACTGAATCTGGCTGAACATTATTCAATTCCATTTCTTCAAATACTGCCAACGCTTTCTCCCAGCATTCTGCACAATATACGGAAAAATTCAGTTTGCTCTCTGGAAGCAAATTTTAACAACTGATGCACAAAAACAGAACTCACCCCCAACACTATAAGCATGTAACATTGTTGTATAAGTAATGACATCGGGTTGGAATCCAGCCCCTTTCATCATGTTGAATAATGATTCTGCCTCAGCGAGTTGACCCTGGGAGACAGATACAAACACATAAAGTATACAGAAAGGAGATTACCGCAAATACAATTGGCAGAATGAGTTCAGGAGATGCGTCGAAATACTTGCCTGTTTGCTATATGCACAAATTGCAGAAGAATATAATTCCTTCGACCAAGGAATATTAAGTTCTCTCAATTGAGAAATCATTTCAAGAGCCTCATTGAACTTAGACATCTTGCACGAGCAACTTATTAAAATATTATAAGTAACAGAATCAGGTCTTATTTTGTTTTCCCTCATGCACCTATATATACATAAAGCTTTATCATATTCACCAACATTCATATAACTTCCAATAGCGGAGTTGTATGCTATTGTGTTCAGTACTATGCCTCGCATCTTTGCAGCTTTAAGTATAGAATCAATTTTTGACTTTTGACAGCAGCGACCACATGCCGCCAATAAGGTACTGATTGAAACAACATTTGGCTGCACACCACTTTGCTCCATTTCACGTAGCAGTTCCACAGCTTCCGCTAGAAATCCATTTGATCCATAGGCATCAATTAGAGCATTGTAAGTCACCAGATTTGGTGAGACATTGTCTCTTCTCATTTTGTAAAATATTTTCCAGGCCTTCTTGGGTTGTCGTGATCTTCCATAGGCATTGATTAAAGAAGTATAAGATACAACATCAGGACGGATACCATTCCTTTTCATTTCATCAAAAAGTGATGAGACAGGCTCGCTCAGCCCAAGTGAGGCATATGCACCAAGCAATGCATTGTATGAAATAACATTAGGTTTCATACCTTCTGCAACTAATGCGTCAAAAACAGCACGACAATTGTCAATTTGTCCACAGACAGAATACATATGCATGATGCTAGTATAGGTCACAATATCAGGGTGACATTCTGCTCTTTTTTCTCTCATTGAATTGAAAATTTCGATAGCTTCCTTGTATTTTCCAAGCTTAACCAAGCAATATATCACAATATTGAGGGTTGTAGTGTCTGACCGGACATTTGTACTCTTCATAAGCTCAAAATATGACAGGGCTTTTGAATACTGCGCTCCAGTTTTGTATGCAGATAAAATGATATTGTGAGTCACCAGATCAGGACCGACTCCATTGTCTGTCATTTTTTTGCTAATTTTCAAAGCTTCTATCCAATTACCACTTGATCCGCAAGCATTAATCAAGTTGTTATATGTTGATCTACTTGGTGGAATCTGCAAATTTGAGTCCACGTCAAAAGAGCTTCCGTTAGGAAATACAATCTACACAACAACAGTGGAAGCACACAGGAACATGTGTTCAAAATATATGCAGCCAAATATATTATAGTTACAAATGCATCTTTTCTTCACATACATACTGCCATTTATTTCAGTTTCCATTTTATGAGCTCATAAATGCTTGAGGTATGGCCGAACTAAATGCCATAAGAAACAGTTATTCCTATTGCTCATACAACTTGGCCACTCACCAACAGAGAGGACAAGGGTGGAGAGGTAAGGGTTGATGAGAGAAGGAAAAGGAAAAGGTGAAAACAAAGAGATATAGATAAAGTAGACTAAGTCAGACCAAATATGAAAGTGGATTTGGTAAACATCTTTAAAAACAAAGTATCTGATTATTTTTATGATACCCTAGGTGGGGGTTGCTGAGCACTGAACCCAATGGCTCTCCATCCAGGTACCAAAAGTGTCGGAAACACAATGAGATAGAAAGCTGACATGGCATAAAATAACATCAGGCATCCTCATATAAAATGATAGGAGGAATGCTAAAAGATCTACATAACTCTGCAAGGTTAACAAAAAGAAGAAAGCTCACATCAGACCCACAAATACCGACTAGGAAGGAAAATATATGTACACACAGATGCACGAAGCATGTCTTCCATTATGTTTACTCCCCAGCGCCATTGACCTGCTCTCCCATGCGCATTGATCAAAGCATTGTAGGTTTCGACATCAGGATTGCACCTAGCAGAATAGGAAACAAAGAGAGTGACCAAGAGTAAAGAAAGAGAGGCGCTGGACTGACTATTGGCAAATGGGATAAGGAATCTCCGGGAGAAAACCTAATCCATTTTGGTGCTTTATTTCGGTTTATTGAGCTGTATATGGAGCTTTTTCCCTTCAATGGAACCATGGAAATCATAAGGGAAAAATTCCTTATGTAAAATCATAAGAGCCCCATATCAAATAATTCGATTTTTGAAAATAAGATTTACAAGCAACCTGAAGTACTGGATTGAAGCTTGAAACCAACTGGATGTAGCAAATAAACATCATGTTTAATTGCCAGGAAACAAAAGTATTTATTAATTTAATCAGCTCAGTTCGTTGTTTACTGTTTAAAAGCACGAGAAAAAAAAATAGATCGGTTAATAACATATTTGAACTTTGCTCGTTTAGTTATCAGAAAGAAGGGAAAGAATAGGGGAAAGAAGGCAATCAATCACCATACAATAACAATGTAATTGCGGCAGATGACAACCGTACCTCCACTTTTGCATCTCAAAAAATAAGCCACGTGCCTGGTCAATGCGATTATGTCTGGCGTGCAACCTGATCAACATATTGTAGATATCATTTCGGGCACAATAGTTTTTCTGATTCTTCATCCAATTGAAAACCTGAATAGCATGTTCGATCGAACCCGTTTGTATTATTTCCTGCACAGCAGTACAGAAATTTGTTTAAAGTTCCGTTCACAAAAATAAAAGAATCATGAAATAATTTCATGGTATATAAACAAAAATTCTTGCTGATGTCAACAGTACATCTGTTTAAAATAAAAGTTGGCAAACAAAATTTCCATATCAACCAGATTGTAACAAAATAACAAACATAAAGAAGTCACTAGCACAACACTTAACACAAATATTGAGCACTTTTAAGAACTAACCAAACCATGTCAAGATAAAAATTCTAGAAATGGCTGGCGCATAAGACACACTAACAAAAGTTACAAGGCATGCAGTGTGGACAGTATGAATTCTCACCGGTAACATCAGCATCTTACAACCCACAAAACCTCGGCTCCCCTTAATTACAATAAACATCTAAAATTTAAAGGACATTCTGCAGAAAATCAGCTCGTTTAACCATTTCAATAAGGGAAATCAAATTAGCGGCAAAAAAGGAACAAATATCTCTTCTTCCTCCTCTCAGAGTACAATGGTGTGATTTGCATGAAAACATCTACCCAAACTTCCCATCGACACATTCCTCAGTACTTACTTCCCATCAACATATCAAAATTTTCACAGAATACACATATTAAATCTGTAATACAGACAACAAGTCAAGACTAAGCGGTCTCTAGTAAAAATTGTACTATTTGCTACTATATGATTCAACAACAAAAGGGTCATCAAATTTTGGATAACTTTTTTTCAAAATGGCATGCCCGGCACATAAAAATATTCCCTTCCATGGAAAAAGAGAAACCACCCTCATAAGAACCGGGAAATTCTTTCGCGCGAACCGCCCAGCCCATTGGTTCAGCACTCCCTCGACGTCCTCCCAGTGTTCGAGCTTAGTTATCCTCTCCACAACTTCAGATAAGGTCCAGTCTTTCTGAAACCGGTCACCGTCGACCCGTAAACGCTGTCTTTTGGGCAAGTCCAATTTCCGGAGCCCCGGAATCCGAGTGTAAACTTTGTGGGTCCCGGCGTCATAGTCCACCTGGGCATGCTTCTTCTCCTTAAACGGGTCGGGTTTGGAGCAGTGAATGGACTTGTTGAGGTTGCCATTAGCGGGTAAGAAGAGCGTGTTGTTTAGGCTGGCCATGGGGTTCTTCTGCAGTGGAGTAAAGCGACTCAAGGGGATGACGATATAACCTTAAAACACCAGGAATTTACGTTTTGGCGACGCGGTTGAATCTGGGCAGTGAATTTCTTGTCTAGATGTATCGCGAATTAAAAGATTCTTAATTTTATTGAATATATTTTTTTTGTAAACGATCTCACGAATTTTTATCTTTGAGACGGTCAACCCTATCGATATTCATAATAAAAAACAATAATTTTAACATAAAAATAATAATTTTTCATTGATGAGTCAAATAAGAGTTCAATCTCACAAAATACGATTCGTGAGACCGTCTCACACAAATTTTGTCTTGTTGAAATCTTTCTTATTGCTAGTACCCAGTTGCACATAGAGGTGTCAAAATGCGACACGACCTAACACGAAAAAAATCAGGTTCGAGTTGGGGTTTTTCGGATTCGAGTTGGGTTCAGGTTGGGTGGATTCGGGTTAGTGCCATGTTAGACGGGTTACGGGTTGGGTCGCGGGTTGACCCGCGAACTTTTTTTTTTTGAAAATATTATCTATATTTTTATATATCGTATGTTTGAACAAATTTTATTGTATATTTATATGATAAATTTTCATCATTTAATATTTATTTTGAATATTTTTATTTTTTAACAATTTTTTATTTGATTTAGTAAATATACTTTTAATTTTCTACGATTAAACTTTCAAATTTAAATCGAAAATTTCGTTATTATGTGTTTAAATTAAAATATTATTATTATTTTTTATTATTTTGAATTTTTTCGTTAATTTTTTAAAAAATTTTAAAAAAATAAATAAAATTCGGGTTAGACGGGTTGAGTCGGGTTATATGGGTTCGTGTTCGGGTTGGGGGTTTTCAGGTTGTTTCGGGTTCGGGTTGGGTTCGGGTTAAAAAAAAAAATAAAAAAAATTTTGCGGGTTGACCCGAAACCCGACCCAACCCATCCGATTGACACCCCTAGTTGCACACATCTTATTGCTATTACCCGGTTGCACACATTGCCTACAATCCTTTCCTTTGTAACAAAAAACCAAAAAAATGAAAAGACTACAAAAGTCTTGATGTAGAAACCGAAGACAGAACAACAATTTTGAAAAGTTGCATTTTTGTAAATAAATAATTGTCAAAAAACAATAGAGGTACAACAATTTTACAAACGCGATATTTACAAATGACAAAAAAATGAGAGATTGGTCGTACCAACTCATCAAATCCCCTATAACTTAATATAGTACTAGTAACCGAGATACACATTTGTTAAAATTACAATAAATTTGGAATTTTAATGATTTATATTGTGAAAAAAATAATTTAGTTGCGATAAGTAGATATATTTTCAAATACTTATTAATTAATAGAAATAATTGGTTTTCTTTAGAAAAATAAAAAAAAGTATGTTTATTATATATGTATTATTTATATTTTGTTTTTAGAATTGAATAAAAATAAAAAATATATTTCACAATGAAAATCATTAATAAATTTCAACCATTCTATAAATTATTAATTAACATTTGTAGTTATTTTAAATTTATGATTGAAATAATTTTAACATCTAGAAATTATTAAAATGTGCCATGGTTCAAGAATGCATCTGATGCAAACGGATTAAATCTCTATCGAGTAATTTTATGTTAATAACCGGATTCATTGACTAATTCTCAAATATCTCCAAATAATAATCAAATTAAAAAATTTAGCCAAACAATATATACACACACTCTTTTGTTTATATTCTTTGAAGTGCCAAAATTGGAGATACCATCAGCAGATACGTTAGCACGCCAATGACGAATACCCGAGTGAAAATAGTAAAAATTGGATTACTCACTGATAAAAGCGCAGATTACCCAGCCGACAGATTATCTTGCAATCTGGGGGAAGTTTGCTAGCACGTTTTAGTATTTGAACTGATTATCCCAGTGGAATTCTCAGGTCGGCTGAATTTCTGTTTTCTTACCAACTTTTTTGTGCTTTGAAAATTTGGAGACAACGGCCGGTCTACGGATATTCTCTTGGTGTTTCTTCTTCATTATTTTCTTCTCATTGAGATTTTTAACGCCAGAATAATTCCTCTTACCGTGTCCTTGCCGTCTATTTGGTAAGTTACTATGATCAGAATGTCCAGCTTTTCTGAAGGACTTTCCGAAGGGGGGTTGTTTTCTATCATCTCTTCTTTTCCAAGGTCTCCCAGGGCCTTCTTCATTTTTTGTCGACTCCTCTCGTTTCCTCTTGTGCTGCCTGAAAAAAAGGAAACTCAATAAATACCAGTCCATTTAGCCGAGTAGAGTTACTGGCAGATACAAGAGTTGCACTCGTTTATCAAAGAAATTTACCCCCTAGGAAATGAATCAGGATGATCAGGTTTACTCTCACTGCTCTCAATTTCCTTGGAACTTGTCTTGCCACGGCGATTCTGTGGCATTAAATTACATGTTAGAGCGAAGAGTGTAAATTTGAAAGCTTACAGCAAATTCATTAGATATACGGATACCAACAACGGCCCAATAGTTATAACAGATTTATGATCATAACTCGATACAGACGATAGCTTTCAGAAGCTAACAGCAAATCCACAATATATGAAGCATCACTGGATGAGTCCGTAACTTGCAGCAAAAAACAAGAAAGCATAGCGAAAAAGAAGAGTACCATGACAACCCCCTGGACATAATCCTTGTACTTCTCAGGAGTAAGAGCCTTTACTGAAGGAACACCGCATTTCCTCATCATGATTTCTAAGATAACTGTGACCTGTAGAAAAAAAGAAGCATCTACATAACGATTCTTGAGAAATCAAAATTGAATTATAATACATGCAGCAAGTTTTTATCAATGTTGTAGCAATAGTTAATTATCCGAAAGTCAATTAACCATAATTTTCCGAAAGTTACTCTTTTCTCAATCCCATCTTTGAAACACTTTTGTTAGTTCAAGTCCTTCATATGCAAGACTCTTAAACTACTCTCTAGGAAGTTAATGATAAGTAGCACATACAAAAGTTATATTTATCAAAAAAGAGAAACATTCACAAAATAATTTATAATACAATCTAAACATATGATGGAACAATTTAAACAATACAAATTGATATTCTGCGCATTTCACTGATAAAACATATAAAGTATCTTCTTATTTCTCGACATGTAAATATGCCTTCTTTTATGCATTACTCTTGAAGATGGATAACAAGTAAGCACTTTTCTTCAACTTAATGATCTGGTGTATAAATACTTAAGACTTGCATTATTTCTCAGATAGAGCAGGACGAAAATTCACACCTTTGTTTTGAAATGATGACGTGAAACAGATGACCAGCGAAGAATTCCATCGGCAATGTCCGGAAGAAAATTTTGTAAATCGTTTGTTTTCAGGCAAGAAACAAATACTTTCACAAAGCCCAAAACAGCCTGTTCAATTTAGAGGAAGTAACACATAAAAATACCAAACAAATGAAATGACTTGAATCAGAGGTCAGGAAACTAACTTTTATAATCTCAATTGCTTTGCTGTGCAGCAACTCCATTACAGAAGGGAACATGTCAGGTACTGTGAGGCAGATATCAGGATCACTGTAAACTAATACCGAGAGTGCAGACACGACCCCACTTTTTATGTGAGGAGAGGAGCCAGAAAGATATCCAATAATCTGAACATAAAAACATAATTATTTCCTCGATGATAAACATGATTGTTTGCTACACTTAGTGGGTATAATTTAAGTCAATACAAAAGTTAGTGCACCAAATTTCAACCAACGAATAACCAGTTATATCACAAGACAAGCTTACGAGCCACAAGCTATTTCAAAGATAACCATAGAAAGCAGCATGATTTAGCAGACATGAAGTAGATCTGAAGTAAATGATAAAACGTTTTGTGGTAATTACATTTGAACATCTTTCTTTGACTTCGTACTAGTTTCTATTGCTAGAAATCACACTGATAAAGAGACAGCAGGTCTTCATAATATGACATGTTTTTCCTTCTAATCACAATCACAACTTGTCAGGGCACGGCGACAAACTTAGAAATCAAATGTCATGATCGTTGCATGTACTCTCAAGACAATATTAGTGCAACAATACATGATTGCACTCACCATAGTAAGAAATTTCTGATATGGGGCACCACAAGTAGCATCTGATGACTTTCTCAACTTACAACTTATCGCATTTATAGCATCATAAGCCACTTTCCTGCCTTCTTCGTTAGACTGAACATAAAATAACATTCACATATTAACACAATTAAGTGTCAAACAGCCAATGCTAATCGCGTGAAAGTAACTGTCATTCTCGAGCAATTTCTATGAAATAAAACACGCCGTATAATAAAAAATGGGGGAAGGATACAAAGTTCCTAACAGGAACACAGACATATACTATAACTAAATCTGTTAGATTCATATCAAACAATGCCAATACCGAAGCAGAAGCAAATAATGTATTTGTATGAGAAATTCATTACTTTTATCGTAGGTGATGCAATAAAAGTATTCCCAGGACGAATATAAACAGATTGTATTACCCATTTTGCTACATAAGGCAGGTATCACATGCTTAGGAAGCAAAAGTTTGTGATCCCCAAACCCACTTCTTATCTCTAATTTTTCCTTTAATTCTGACACGAGCATACAAAAGACGGGCTACTGTAACATAATTTCAGTAACCTTCAGATCCCTTATAATTAAACATTAATGCAGGGCATGCAGAGCACTCGCAATGTCCAGGAAAGGCGCTTGCATCTTAGTATTAGCTTTCACTACTGAAACAAGTCTATCACCTTTCTCCAAATCATAGGATAAATATTAATCTACAACACACGAGAGAACATACACATGCACCTGCGCCAATCCCAAAAGAATTGAGCATAAAATCAAATGCAAAGTCTCGGGATTAGTTCATACATCTTTTAAAGTGAGAATAATCTCATTCAGGACAAGGAAAGCCTTTGAATTATCGTCATCCAAGTTTCTCTGCAAAGAAGTAGAGAGTATTTACTTAATTCAAATAAAACACAAAATAGTAAGAAAATTAAAGTTCTAGAAGCTGACAATCACTCTTAACAAAACCACGTTCATCTTCTAATGAACCCATTAGCATATAGCAAAAACAAAATCAGATCAACAAACATATATCTTCAAAAATTGTGTTTTCTATGTACAGAATGCTGGCCTACCGTTATCGCCTGAATCAATAAGGTCTGAAAACAGGCAAAACGACTTTTAAAAAATTCAATGTTTGCTGAAGACTTCACCCCAGACAAGAGATCCATCACCACTGCAAACTGTGAAGAGCAGAACCAAGGATGTTTCTGCAGAGAGAATACCATAAGCACAAATCATGTTTTCTACTTCCAGGTAAGAAATAATAAGAGTATAAAGGAAGAAACCTCCAGAATTCTGCACAGAGTTTGACATGCTTCAATCTGGCCAAACTCATCCCTAGCCTAGTACCCAAAATATGCAGTGTCATAACCAGATCATCAATTAAAAACTTGCAAATTAAAAAAAAAAAGGGAAATAACAAACCTGCAAAGCACATTTAATGACGCAAAAGAGTAATTTGACCAGATCCTCATCAGATGCGTCCACAAAGCAAGATGCAAGATCCAATATTAGATGCCTGCAAACAGACAAATTGACAAATTTGTGAGTTTAACATCTATGTTGTTTATAGTCCATTATTACATTCACAAATCTTCCCTCTGCAGAGATAGAAGACGCTGAAGAAGTACTATCTCATGGCAACTACAAGGACAAATAGTTGAAATTTGAATTATGTCATTATTTCACTAAAAGGAAATTCACTATTACCTCTCTGCGTCTGTTCCAACTGAAACTTCACCACCCTGTTCTTTGTCACCAGAGCTATTAGTCTCATGCTCCACTTTTTCATGATCAACCATATCACCAAGAAGCTGAAACTTCTTAAGAGAATCCATAAAGGTCTGTTTTGTTTCTGAAGAATCGCAGATAGATATCAAGCATCCTATTGCACCCTAAAAGTCAGGACAATAAAAATTCAAATCACTATTTTATGTGAACTTCAGAAAACAAAGTAAATAAAAGCCAAAGTTAAATAATACAGGCCTGCCCCCCTTGAACTAGTTTGCAAGTGATTACATGCATCAGACCAAGGAAACATATATGAGACATTTCCACACTTTCAACTGTGGTAAGAAATCAATCAGCAAAGAGTACAAGGATAAAACCAGTCTTTAATCTCATAATATGGATCAGCTCATGCTCATCTATCATTTCATCAAATGCATCAACATTATGCAATGAGAACTAAAAAGTTAAAACAAAAACAATTCTCCATGAATATGTCAACTCATGCTGGAGAGGTCATAAAAGATGTTAAAATATGTATAAAAACACATATATTAAACAAGGATTAGGCAAGGATCCACCAATGCTAAGAAATAAGAAGAAAAGCTCCCATTTAACTATGGCATGTCATGTGTGAAATATAATCTGCACCTATCAACTCCATGGCTCTGAATATGGGTATAAGCAACTTCAGATGATAAGGAAGTAACTTCAGAAAAGGAGAGACGAGCTTCTAAACTTGAAAGAAACAATAATTAGCGAAAACCTTTAGATGCTTGCGTGTCTCTGGAGGGCTCTCAAACAAGAAACTGACTAGAGCCTGAAGCAACTCCTTGGAACATGAAGCCAACACCTTCAAATTTTTTTTTGCGATCTTTCTCGAATAAAAATTTCTCGCTTTAAGATCCGTGCTTTGAACTTCTGTCAACTCCTCAGACCTCTGATCAGATGCGAGCACCTTTTTATTTTGACTTACAAGCTCCTATCTCCAAAACACAAACAATCCAGTAAGACAAGCAGGATACTAACATCATTTGAGAAGAAAGTAGAGCAAACTGACAATTAAAACACAGCTTAACAAAGGATTTTGAATCATACCCGCAGACTAATGGCAATATTCTCAAGCATAAAAGAGTCTTTTTTCAGAAAAATAATTAAGAGGTTGGCAAGGGTACCAAAACTCCGATAAGTATCGCTTGGTTGGCGACAAAAGGCAGGCAACAATCCCCAACAACCAAGGGAGTAAGCCTGCAGATCTCGGCGTATTACTGACTTTTTAACTGGAAAGGAGCAAAAATTTAAAATCCAGATATTCGTAAAAATCTCAATGCCACAAGGCTTAAGCTTATTTATAATTCAGCTAATTAAACAAAAAAAGCTAAAATTTGCAGGTATACAGAGGAATAACAATAGATATGTGCAGTCTCATCAATTGGCCGCCTAAAGTTCTAATCCACAATTATGAACTGAGAAGTATTTGAGATTGACACGAAAAAGAGTTCAACACTACATTCACCAACAGAACTTGTAGATGCAACACTCGAGCTTTATAACAGATGGATGGAATAATTCAACACTAAATTTTTTAGGGAAAATTATATTTTTTTGTAAAGTAATTTGAACTCTTTCTATTTTTAGTCTTGTTAACGGTGAACTTGTATTTTTAGTCATGTAACTTGTATGTTTTTTCGTTTATTGTTTTTTTCTTTTGCTCGAGTCTATAGTGTCTTTCGGTCAAAAAAATTATATGACTAAAAATGAAAAATCATAAGGAAAAAAAATGCAAGTTACCGGACTAAAAATACAAATTCATTGTTAACATGACCAAAAGTGAAAAATAACGCATTACAAGACCAAAAATTTAATTTCCCAAATTTTTATATATCAAGTTACTTTGTTATAAATTCATGGATAGGAATTTGAAAGATCGAGAACAATATCAATATCGAGAATTTACCATGTTTCAGTAGCAGCAAAAGATTAAATTCAGGAAACTGCAAAGCTTTCCGACATTGTCAATTGTTGTATTGATAAATTATGTCTGGAAATCATTAATGTATTTGTTCTGATTTATTATCACACGGTTCACATTGATTCATTCAAATGCTTCAATAATTAATGAAATTAATCACATGGTGAATTGAGGGGAAGGCAAACTTTCCACAGATTCTCGTGAATACCTTTAACTGATGCCCGCTCAAAGGATTCAGCAAGAGGTATAATATGCTCCATAAAAAACTGCAGCGAGGATCCAACTATATTTTTCTTTAAAATAGGTATTAACCAACCATTTGAACAGGAAAAGTCATTAACCCCCAGGGAAATGGGGATCAATGCAAGTATTTTTTCTGGTCCCATGGCGACAACAGCAGATCCAATGCAATCTTGAAGCTGCAACAATGAAGTAAATAAAGAATATGAAACACACAGGTTGAGCTTCACTGACAAGCTATAAACATGTTCAAAATATTGCAAAAGATTATAATAAAAATATTATAACTGAACATAGTGAGAAAGCTTGCCTATATTAAAATATGGCTGAAAATATAAGATAAATCGCCAAGACAATCGGTACCACTCAACCACACCGACTTACAAAACCCAATACTGCTAAACAATTTAATTATATGTAATACAAATGAAAACTCAGAAAGTCAGAAAGTACATGAATGTGAATAGCAACCACAGGTCAAGACGCACAGTTGACACGTAATCAATTGACATCCAAATAAGCCAGGTGAAGATAAAAAAACAAGCGAGTTCTCATTTTATACTAAATTTATCAGCAAGTGGAGAGATAAGCAAGAGATATCTAACTTGTGGTTGTTCATTTGAAATTTGAGTTCCCGTTTCAGTGCATGAGAGCAAATAAGAGATGGACAGGGAGAAAAAGAATGGAGAGAGGGAATACTCACATGTATAATTTCAGAAGCACCTGAAGAACAAGCATTCATCAAGTCAGCTAGTTTAAGAATTATACCCTCCATAAGCATGTATGATGCCTCCTCTGCAAAAAAAGGTGGAACATATTACCACAAAATACTGAAAAAAAAGAAGGCAAATGACAGAGTATCAATTGAAGACTCCTAGAAAGTTTACAAAGATATTTCAGAAGCAAAAAATTTACGATGATTCTGAGCATACTCCAAGAGCTCATTATAGGTCACATCAACAAATTCAATAGACGGAGGCACGGACACTTCAAAAACATGTCCAGTACCAATTCCATTGAAGAGAAAAAACTTAGGGAAAGGAAAAAGGAAGCAAAGAGTTTTAATACTTTTCCACTGCTAGTGCACCACGAAAAAAAATTATTAAGGCTCACTAACCAAGTTTGAGGAACAAATGAGCTAAAACTGACAAGAAATGCTGGTTTGGAATTTCACACCCAGTTCTCAGAACATTGTAGAACGCAGTGCATATACTTTTTGCTGCAATAAACTTCTCATTGTGAACTGACTTGTCTTCCATTTCCTGGGTTTTGAAGGTCAATAACATTTCCCCGTCGATTAGATGATTTATCAGCTCCCTGAATATGTTGGCAGCCTGCAAAGAAATGTTGGCTTCAGCTGATAGGAGGCCTGATAGAACACGTCCATAGTTAGTAGCGGGAAAATTTCAGCTAAACCACATAGAAAAAATAAAGAAAAGAATCACGATTATGACATATGGGTGAAGTTTTCCTGCAATATCAAAATATGTACCGATTTGAATATACTGTGAACATATTTTAACATTAAGATGACATTAAAAAGGGGAAAATATAAACTAAAAAAATTATAACTTGCCCAATTTGCCTAAATAAGAAGAATTCTAAAGAACTAACTCATCCCTCCCAGGTGATGGAAAGAAAAATCAGACGGTTACTTGTTAACATTCCGGCATTGAATTAATCGATCCACCTTTCTTTCCAGTCCTGAAGTTTATTATTCGATGGACCATAAAAAGATTTTCTGTGATTCAGTTGGTGACTCTCACCATATTCATGATTAATAGAATTCCTAAAACTGAGGCACACCACACATGCAAACCAGGAACTGCAAATAGGGGAGCAGTTGTTCGCAATAGAAGCATATGTAATTGCTGTAAGGTTCAAAAGAGGAAAGGCCTGCCACTGGAGACAAGGAAAGTCTAACAAAGAAGAGAAAAGGGAAACAAATAAAATAAATTGAATAAAAAATATTACCTATCAAGGATTCAGTTACTAGAGGGAAATAGGAGATTGATTTATGTAAGTTGCCATCACGAAGTTTGCACAAAGCAGTGTTGGCTAAAGTTGCAGCAAAAATTGCAGTTTCAACTGGATTCTTTTCTCCCAAAGATATGTATGGCACTAGTGATTCGAAAATATCTTCAGCAATGGGAACTATGACTTCAGTCCCTGAATTTTCAAATATGGTCAAAACCACTTCGAATACTGGCCTAGTCAGTGCCGAGCATGGGGATTTCAAAATCTTCAACAATCGCGACAGGGTTCTAGTGCGAATTTTGATGTAGAGATATGGAACAGCGAGCTTCATCACATTTAGCAAATGAAGAGCTTCTTGATGATCAAGATTCACAATACGATCGTTCCTGGACCCATTAATAATTTCTGTGGTCGTAATTTCCGCTGCCAATGGCATGTGCTCTTTCGCCAATAAATAAATTAATTTACTTGCTTTCTTGCTGACAGCTGAAGATCCAAGTGACTTGAAAACCGCGAGAATACAATCCTGAGCACATTTCCTCACCTGAAACATTAAAAAATGAGAACAATCGTTAGAAGTCAAGGACTCTGTTCTTATTTGACAGAAATAAAAAAATATTATTAAATCATGGTTTTATAAATGGATCTCATCCTTACTATCAATCTTTCATAACTATAGATTCACAACCCGATTAATCCAAGAAACTAGAACTTTAAGTAATCTTATTCATGAATCCCACGTAAATATAATACAGCTGACAGCCGCCAGAAAAAAGTCACAGAATAATCAGTGAACCCACCAATAAGTGCTAATCTCATTTCATGAGACTGCCAAGGTCAATAATACATAGTAGCTCTAGCGGATTGATTCCAACTATAACAATTCAAATAAAAAACAAACACACTACTGCAGCAACAAATTTTCGGCAGCAATGCATTGACGCAAATAACAGATTACAAGTTTCAGCACCTTGATCCAATAATTTAGAGTCACTTGATACGACGTTCCGCAAGTAACCAATAAACTAAGAGCAATATAACACACTAATCTGTCATGAACTCAGACAAACCTTAGGCCGCTTATCGATACAGTATTTCAGAAGCAATTCAAATCCCAGCTCAACCGATTTCCAATCATTCAAATTACAAAAGTCCGTGACCAAAATACCCAAAGACTTCACCACTGCCCTCACACTCGAGGTTCCCAAATTACTCCCCCTATCCTCCACCACGCCAACCAAAACCCTGACCGCATCCTCCGCCTTTTCCTGTCTAATTTCGCATCTACTTATCAAAGGAATAATTATAGAAAGAAAAGAGGTTAACGCTGCGAGAGCAGTGGAGTCCAGTGACTTAAAACTGGAAAGTGAAGTGATGGTGGCGGCGAAATATGAGATAGGAGTGAGGGGGAGAGTCGAGGATTGGATAATAGAGCGGGAGGCGGCAGCGGTGGCGCAGAGATGGCGGTGCTGCGCGGCGGATGAGTGGCAGTACCGGGTTAGAAGCTGCTGGCATATGTCGGAGTTGGCATGGAAGATTTGGGACGTTTCAGCCATTTCATCGTCCATTGCTGCGGCGGTGCTGCGGCGTCGGACACCGAGTTTTGGGGGTTAATGAAGTGGGTTTTGTCAATCATAAGACAAGCGCATTTTTTAAAACGCACTTTGGTGAATTGCCCTAATCAAGTAATGGGTCCTTTAATGGGCTTGGATACTTCCGTCGAAGCCCGTCCAAAACAGGACGCAATCATCTACTAAAATTTGTTCAAATAAGTGTCGTTAGCACGAATTATATAAAATTAAACACATCAAATATTATATATATATAAAATATATAGATGCAATATTCTATTCATTTATTTTTCATATATATATATATAGATAAACTTTAAAACAATTTATTTTTTATTTTTTTAAAAAAAGAACAAAATATATTTTCTACTATTTATTATATATATTGTTTTGTGCGTTTATTTTTTATAATTCATGTAAAAGAGGTCTATTAAATTAATTATAGCACGTTTTGAATGACTAAACATAGATTTCGTCCACTTCCAAAATACCCATATTCCGTTTTTACAAAAAAAATTAAATTAAATTTAAAAAAATTATACAATAAAACACAGCTTTGTATTTGTGAAACTTTTCATTAATTTCTATTTAATATTTATCAGTTTTATGTGACCTATATTGTAAAATCGTTTTAGTTGTTGGATATATATTTTGCTATTTTATTTTTAAAAATAAAAAATGAACAATTATGAATTAAAAACAACGATGATAATGATGATAATAACTATAACACCAACAATAACAATAATAAGTAACATGTGTATATATCAAATTTTACATGACAAAAATCGTATGAATCAAACAGATTTAAAATCAATTATTAAAATTGGTATCCAAAATAAATTAATAATCAGAAGAAAAAAAACTTTATTTTAAAAAGCTAATATCGAGTAGAATTTAAATTTTACTGATTTCTTTATGAAAATAACCTCGACCAAATTGAATAAGTGAACCCATTTTTTTAAAAATAAATTCTAACTGAATCTTCTGATTAAATATATAATTATTTGTCTTTCGGTAGCATTAAATAATAATACAGAAACTCTTGTGAGACGTCATAAGACATCTTTTATTTGAAACAACATGTATCACGAATAAAAATCCGTTAGATGATATATACTCAAATAATAATAATAATAATAATTTTTAAAAATAAAATTTTCAACCAGCCGGAGGGGTTCTTAAACTTCAGGAGGTTTTTTATTTTTTTTAAAAAAGAGTTGACCTAACCAATTTCCCCTAAACGTCAACTATGGTTTATTACGTTTTTGGCAAAAACTTGTGTGACACGGTTTCACATGTTGTATTTATGAGACGGATCTTTTATTTGGGTTATCCATGAAAAAGTATTATTTTTATGCTAAAAATATTATTTTTTATTGTGAATATAGGTAGAGTTGACCTGTCTCACAGATTATGATCCGCGAGACGGTCTCACATGAGACTCACTTTACGTTTTTATATGTTTTTAATTAATTAATATATTTATTTATTTAATTTTAATTTAAAAAAAACCCTCATAATTCTCTCTGGAAAATCCAAGGTCAGTGTTGCCGAAGAAACAAAATGGCGACTTCGGATTTGGATTCATCTCCGCCTGTATCACAGGCGATTACTCCTCCGGGAGTAATTTCAGGCTTCCAGCACACTCCGTGTTATTGGTACGTTCCTGTCTTCAACTGTTGTTTATGACCGAGTTGAGGGGAATTTGGCCCAGCTTATGGAGAATTAAGTATATTACATTAATTTATTTTGATTGATTAATTATTTCATTTCCTGAAGGCTGCTGCAATGCTGTTGCTTGTGTGATACTGCTTTTTGGCGTTTTGGTGTATGTAAAAAAAATTGACCCGAACGATGTCCTATGATTTGTTTTTCATTTGTGGCTATTTTTTCAAATTGTGATTCCACAGTTCATTGATTTGTTTTTGTGATATTAGTAATTGGAGTTTATTTGTTGTTTTTTTCGTAGCAGGGAACTGTGTTAGAATTAGGGGGTGTATTCAACGTTGGAAATTTATTGACTTTTAATGACTTTTGTAGATTTTAAAAATCTAGAGGTATTCAATCAAGACTTTTGCATACTCTATAGAAGTCTTGTGGTATTCAAAATAGACTTTCATGGAGTTTTAAAAAGTCAAGTGATATTCAACATTGACTTTTATAAACTCTATAAAAGTCTATAGGTATTCAAATTTTCCATGGACTTTTAATAACTCCATGGAATTCATTGACATACAAACATTAAAGCCTGAGGTACAACTACAAATTGTAAAAAATTGTATTTGGTTCACCCCAAAGATTTGAATGAATTTTTAAAACTTCTAACTCTCTCTATGTCGCTTCACATCACATATCTTCATATCTTCTCTCCTCTCATCTATTTCTATTACTCTCCCAAATTTTCGAAGTGTATCTCTATATATATTTTCATCTTTCTCTTTCAAATTTTTCAGTTTTTGGCTGATTGTTCATTTAATAATTTTTTATTTTAATAACACGGGGAAATTTTGAATTATAGAATTGATTTTGTGATTTTTAATTTATGATTTATACAAATTAATGTAATATTCAATAATAAAAAAGATGATCAAAAAAATGTTGTTTAATTCTTAATAATTGAATAGTTTCGTAACAACAATGATTTTTTAAATTCATTTTCGTATTTTTAATTAATATGTAAGCTATGATATTTTTATACAAAATTATATTCACACAATAATAAATAATATTATTTTTACATTTATATTATCAATTTAAAAATAAGATTACATGTTAATCAATTGATGTATTTTAAAAAATTTACAAACATGCATATAAACACACATATATATACATGTAAGGATTAAACGATTTAACTTTTAAATAAGTAAATTTATTTATTAATATAAATATTAAAAATAATTTCAAATTGAATATGTTATATATGTCAATTAATTATTGGTTCAAAGAAATTAATAAAAAATCACATGTTATAGTTAAGTACAAAATTTATAAAATTCTATAAAAAAAATCTACAAAAGTCTATAAAAATCTTGCAAAAAAGTTTACATAAATCCACGTAAATCTGTTTATAAATCTGCGAGATTCCATAAAAGTCAATAAAAATTTATCAAATCCATAAAAGTCTATCCTTTAAAAAAGTCATTAAAAGTCATCAAAACTCTGAATTGAATACACCCCACTTACTCTAGAGCTTAACTGTTAAATCTGAGAACATATTTTCAATTTTGCAGCGAGGAGAACGTGTATCTGCTGAGCAAGAAGCTATGCGAGGATGGAATATCGACATCAGATTGTTCTGATCTATTCGTCATTTTCATTTCCAATGAACAAAAACAGGCATGTAACTTGTGGTAATTCTTATATTCATCTTAGACGTTCTTGTGATGTTAGGCATACGGATCAAGAAATAAATTTGTTTTAATTTCGACGATTGTATCATCTCAGATTCCATTGTGGCATCAGAAGGCCAGCCATAGAGCCGATGGGGTAATTCTTTGGGATTACCATGTCATCTGTTTACAAGTAAGAATCAAATAACTGACAAATTCTTGTTTTTGGGAAAGTAATTTACATTGTTTGATTTGATCCTTATGGTTTACTATGAGCACTGCAGAAAAGAAAAGAAAGCAACTTGCCTCATTTAGTCTGGGATTTAGATTCAACTCTTCCCTTCCCATCTCCCCTTGTCAAATATGTAGCTGAAACCTTCCGACCTTCATTTCAGCTTTTTTCTCAGTTTCACAGGTACATTCAAATGCATGCTTTCTTTATATTCTGTCTAGGAAATTCTTGTTTTTGAGGTGAATGTCAATGCGCATCTTCAGTAGAATATTTGCTGACATAACAACTTAATTTCTACGTATGGATATGTGAATCGCCGGATCCATTACTGTCCCTTGTATCGTTTTCTGTTGCTTCTAACAGTACTCTTTCCAATTTGCATTCTTGTATTATTTGCATCAGAAATTTCCACTCTTTTTGTGTGTGGAGAAAGATGATTTATTTTTGTTCTGTTTCTGCATGTCTTCTGGTAATTAGACTAATTTCTATAGAATAGAGAACCTTTAAAAGGTTCCAGAACTAAATGGAAGATCCAAAGATGGGATATGTAGAATCCTGCCCTTAATCATGCTGTCTATAAAGTAAATCACCCTCTCTATTGGTATAGCTTGGGATCGTTTGATGCTTTAGTAGAACAATTGATAGACTCAATTTCTGTCCTTTTCTCCATAATAAGAATTTTTTTGGTTAATTTCAGGATTTTTAGAATTGTGCATGCCCCGCTGTTCCTCCGCTGTTTTGCATCTGATAGAAGACACATGAAAGATTCAGCAGGCAATTGGGCTTTTCCTCCACCTTCATATGAAGCCATTGCCGCTGAAGGTAATTGCTATATTAAACAGTATGAATTGTTGCAAAGGAATGCACGTGTTTATATGCAAACTTTTTTGTAGGAATTCAAGCAAAATATATATGCTAATTATTTTATCATGTTCTTGATTCTATGTGCTTAATTTGCAGATATTAGGTAAAAAGTAATTTCCAATGCATCTATTTCAATTTCCCAATACCCTAACTATGTTTTTCGTTTCTACAGATGGGACGTTGCATAACTTAAATGAATACATGGAAATGTCCGCTGTTGATGTCGTAAAAACCGTAGGAGCTGATACTCTAGATGATGTCTTATCTAAAAAATTTGGTGTCTTGATTAGTGAAAGCCAATTGGAGGAGTTCTTTTCTTTAATTTCCTGAGCATCGGTGACAACCATGTAGCACGTATCGAGTTACATGGCGAGGCAAGCATCCTTCCACAGCCTGTGTGTACACTGTAAGCCATGGGATCCTATCACTCAATGTAATTTGATCACATAATCTTTAAGCAAAACTAAAAGTTGAGACTAGGATATAAAACACACCCAAATATGTTTTCTCAATTTTGTCCTAAAACCATCTATTATGTAAAATTCAGTTTATGGGTTTAATAGTAATATTAATACTGTTTGTAACCTCTCCCACGCAGCATTACCGTTTATTTGAGCTAATTTGCAATTTAAAATTATTTTCCTTAATTCAAATTCAAGTTAATTTGGCACTTCTATCCATTCCATGTTCTTTTATATTCGACATTTTCCCTAACAAGCACCGCTAACTGCAATTAGTGGTTTATAGGTTCTTTTGAAAGCTTCTCCAATTCCACAAACTAATTGTATTAAATATTGATAAGCAAATTGAAGGAGCTGAGCTATTTTTTACTGAATTCGCGTTGCACTTTTGTTTTCTATATCTAGGCTTGTCAAATTGGGTCAGGCCCGTCGGGCCGGCCCGCCCCGCCATAAAAATTGAGTGGGTTGGGTTGATAAAATAGCAACCCGTTTGGAGGTGGGCCAAATGGGTTGAGCCCGTTTGGGTTGCGGGCCAAACGGGTTGAGCCCGTTTGGGTTGCGGGTTGGTCCGCCAAATTAGGGTATAATTTTATATTTTAAGTTTTATATAAAAATTCTTATTTCTTCCTTATTTTTTCTCATGTGCCTAAGCCTGCCAAATTAGGGTAGAATTTTATATTTTTAAGTTTCATATAAAAATTCCTATTTCTTCCTTATTTTTTCTCATTTGCCTAACTTCAATCACTCTGTAAAATCTCTATGCTTCTATTTTTTTGAAGATGTTATAATCTTCAGTCTCCTCCCTTTTTTTAATATTTAACTCGAACTAATCCAGAATTATCGAAATAATATAGTAAATCTATGTCTAATTGCTTTCAGCCATTTCAACAGTAAGGATACATGAAAAAATCCAACTACGATAGGCAAAATACAGTTTGTTAATTTTGATTATATTTGGTTATGATTTCTCTCCAATTGAATCGGACTATATTTGAATTAAATTACTTTCCAATGGTAACTCCTCTAATCCAATTAAAATCCCAAGGGCTCAAGTCGTTTTTTTTTTTTTAAAAAAAAGAAAGACTTCTCTTGTCTTTATTAGAATTAGATTTTATAATGTCACTTGTTGTGTGTACATAAAATGTTTGGTTCCTTTCTGTCAAACAGATTCAGACGAGAAACTTTAAAGATAATTTTACAATTTCTTGATCATAGTTTCAAAATTCATTTAGTATAGTATTGTAAAATGTGAAAGCATAAATACCCCCTGGGTCTTGGGTACTGGATACTCCCAAGTCATGGGTTAGATCTTGGTAAGCTTTGGGTCGGTTCGATAATAGCCGGGTAAATGACTGTCAAATACATCATCTCTCCGGATTGCTAGAAGCCGGGCTTCCAGACGAGTTCGCGGGTGATGGTTTTCTACTCAGATTATCTTGATAATAATACCTTACTCAAGTGCACAAATATGTGATATCTTATCTTGGTAGTCATTACCATCAGAATGACATGATTCTGACAGTAATTTGACAAGGTGAAAGGGAACAGTTTGACGTGTTAGAAAAGTTTGTCCAGAAAACAGGGTATGAGCAATCATCTTGCCATAATTAGTAAGTGGACACTGAAAATAAGGTCATCATTGACTTATAAATATCAGGTTTGTTTAAACATTAAGACATTCATGGTTTCATATATCTTCAGCCCATACCATTTACTCTCCCAAAAAATACACAATTAATACAGCATTTCTCCTTGCTATATTGTTTCTCATTATTCACCAGTTTGACTTAAACATCGGAGTGGTCAAGCCGGACATCTCTCCGACCCCATTCACGTGGTTATCTTCGTGTTTGCAGATCAACACCAGCTTTTCTCAGGGAGCAAGATCTCTAGCTTGATAAATCTAGCTGTGCTCTCATCTCTCATCATCTTCATAACCCGATCCGGTAAAATTACTCACGCATGTTACACTCATTTTTACCCCGTCGCATCATATGGTATTCGCTTTTGTTTTGGTGTACCCGAAGATTTTTCATTGCCCAAGCCTTATGTCGTACTAAAAAAGTCTACTCATTTGTTGCCCAAAAAAATCGTATGTTACTGATTATGTCAAGGGTTCCGCTTTTTTTTTTTTTTAATGGACGGATTCCTTACAGCGCCAATTTTCTGTCAGTAATCAACTATCAACTTAAGTATAATATATTTATTTGTTTCATAATCGTAGAACGAATTGAAATATGTCTCATTGATTTAAAACATATAATATCTAAATAAAGGACTTCACAAATACAAATATATTATATATGTGTAACACAAAATATATTTGTTTATATTGAATCATAAACATATAACGTATGTGCTCCACTGCTAGTATTTTATAACAGTACGATATTACGAATTAATGGGTTCATTCAAAGTGTGAGATTTTGTACACCCATGCCATGAAATGAATTTCTAAAATGCTGATTGATTAACCACTTCACAAACTTGTCCTCCTCGCTCGCCACCCCCCCCCCCCCCCCCCCCCCCCCCCCACTATAGTTTTAAGATTCATTTCTCGAAAAATCTAGGGAGTTCTTGATGAAAAAGTATTAGTACTCATTATGTCTTTTTGCATGGAAGACAAGTTCAATTAAAGCAGCACTTTGAGCGTGCTGAAATTTCCCTTGGTATGAAACCAGGCACGGAAGTTATTTGTACACACACATACACAAGGGCAAAAAATTACAAAATATCGACCCTTTTCCACTGGAATCACAAATTCGTAAACAAGAAACAAAAAGGTATCATAAGTCACATCTCTCTTCATCCCATCCAGTAGCCACCCATCAATTTTCCTTGAAATCCAAACAAACCAATCACAGGCCAAGAAACTTCATCACATGTAACCCCAATAGATAAACGAAGTACAAGTAGGCAACCTCAATTTTCCCTCTCTAAATCATACGAAGAAAAGAACTCAAGCCACAATATTGATGGCTACCCTTGTCGCCACGTGTCCATCTCTCTCGCCATAAACTAAATTAACCAAAGATTTGTTGTATTGTACGCCCCCTCTCAACTCTAAAAGCACAAGCACTCTGCTGAAACAAGAGAGTGAAGAACTTTGCAGAAAATCTTGAAACTGCACAGAGAGTCTAAAGGTTCACACACTCCATTTTAAATAATTCTGCTTTTTTTTTTTCGTCCAACTCTCCGTGCACAAAGTTTCTTTGTCTATCATCAAAATTTTATTCTTTATCTTGTAACCAAGAAACAAGTGTGTGTTTCTTGAAAATACAGACATTGAGCAATGGCCTCCTTGGTTTCTTCTTCATTCACCATACCCAACTCTAAGGTTGAACTCCTTTCATCAATTTCACAAAAGAACTACTTTTTGCGCTCATTTCTTCCCAAGAAACCCAACCAACACAATAAACAGGCATCCCAAAAATTTAAATGTGATGCAATTGGCAATGGTTTGTTCACTCAAACCACACCTGAGGTACGCCGAATTGTGCCCGAAAACTCAAGAGGGCTTCCCACAGTAAAAGTCGTGTACGTCGTGTTGGAAGCTCAGTACCAATCATCCCTTTCAGCTGCAGTCCAGAGCCTTAACCAGAATGGAGAGTATGCTTCATTTGAAGTTGTGGGTTATTTGGTGGAGGAGCTTAGAGATGAGAATACATACAAAACTTTCTGCAAAGACCTTGAGGATGCGAATGTTTTTATAGGGTCCTTGATTTTTGTTGAGGAATTGGCCTTGAAGGTGAAGGCTGCGGTGGAGAAAGAAAGGGAAAGGCTTGATGCTGTTCTGGTTTTTCCTTCAATGCCTGAGGTAATGAGACTCAATAAGTTGGGTTCATTCAGTATGTCGCAGCTCGGGCAGTCGAAAAGTCCTTTTTTTCAGCTTTTCAAGAAGAAGAACAAGTCATCTGCCGGATTTGCTGACAGTATGCTGAAGCTTGTGAGGACTTTGCCTAAGGTTTTGAAGTACTTGCCAAGTGATAAAGCCCAAGATGCAAGGTTGTACATACTTAGCTTGCAGTTTTGGCTCGGGGGTTCGCAGGATAATCTTGTGAATTTCTTGAAGATGATCTCTGGTTCTTATGTACCAGCTCTGAAAGGGATGAAAATCCCGTATTCGGATCCGGTTTTGTACCTGGATAATGGAATTTGGCACCCTTTGGCTCCGTGTATGTATGATGATGTGAAGGAGTACTTGAATTGGTATGGTACGAGGAGGGATGCAAATGAGAAACTGAAGAGCTCAAATGCACCAGTGGTCGGTTTGGTTCTGCAGAGGAGCCATATAGTTACTGGAGATGAAAGTCACTATGTTGCTGTGATCATGGAGCTTGAAGCGAGAGGGGCTAAAGTGATACCCATTTTTGCTGGAGGGCTAGACTTTTCAGGGCCGGTCGAGCGGTATTTCATTGATCCAATCACGAAGAAACCAATGGTGAATGCCGTAGTATCACTTACTGGTTTTGCTCTTGTTGGAGGGCCGGCAAGGCAGGATCATCCAAAGGCCGTTGAGTCCTTGATGAAGCTTGATGTCCCATACATTGTAGCGTTGCCGTTAGTCTTTCAGACTACAGAGGAGTGGCTGAATAGCACTTTGGGACTCCATCCTATTCAGGTGGCTTTACAAGTTGCTCTCCCGGAGCTTGATGGAGGCATGGAACCGATCGTTTTTTCTGGCCGAGACCCTAGAACAGGCAAGTGACTTTCTCACCTAAAATAGTTTGGTCAATTTCTTGCTGAAGTATTAGTGATTTTGGTTGTTTAATTTGTTTGGACTGGTTTTATGTAACTATCACAGGGAAATCACATGCTCTTCATAAAAGAGTGGAGCAGCTCTGCACCAGAGCAATCAAATGGGCTGAGCTGAAGAGGAAATCTAAGGTATATAAATATAATTGATTTATAGCATTTTAATACAAAAGACTGAGCGGGTTTAATAAACTTTGAAGATGAACAAAACCATTATCTAGAAGAAATTGAAGTGAATTATCAAGGCATAAATACTTGTAGGAATTCAAGAATTATTTTTGGAATTCATGAGGTAAATATCATATTATAAGAAAGGCAACATAAGGGTTGATAAATTACTTCCAAGAAAATTGTGATTGATGATAACCATGATGTGGTCTAAGTTTCAAATTTGATTGCTACTTACCTGGAATCATAATCATTTTGTTCTATCTGCTTTACTCAAATGAACATTCAAGTTCTGCTGATTCTACAACATATCATTCAGACGACATTTAACTTACAGTATCTTTCATTTACAGCAAAACTTACCTGCCTAATTTATCATATGCAGACAGATAAGAGGCTAGCGATTACCGTATTCAGTTTCCCCCCAGACAAAGGCAATGTTGGAAGTGCTGCTTACCTGAATGTTTTTTCTTCTATCCACTCTGTCCTCAAAGAGCTAAAAAACGATGGTTATAATGTCAAGAATCTTCCTGAAAATGCTGAAGACTTAATGGAAGACGTAATTCACGACAAAGAAGCTCGGTTCAACAGCCCGAATCTTAACATAGTGTACAAAATGGGCGTGAGGGAATACCAAAGGCTAACTCCATATGCCTCTACTTTGGAAGAAAACTGGGGGAAACCTCCGGGAAATCTGAATTCTGATGGAGAACACCTTCTTGTATATGGCAAACAGTACGGAAATGTATTTATTGGTGTACAACCCACATTTGGTTATGAAGGTGATCCGATGCGGCTTCTTTTCTCAAAATCGGCGAGCCCACATCATGGTTTTGCTGCTTACTATTCGTTTGTTGAGAAAATATTTAAAGCTGATGCTGTTCTTCACTTTGGGACTCATGGTTCTCTTGAATTCATGCCTGGGAAACAAGTCGGAATGAGTGATGTTTGTTACCCTGATAGTCTTATTGGGAACATCCCAAACGTGTATTACTATGCTGCCAATAATCCATCGGAGGCCACCGTTGCTAAGCGTAGGAGTTATGCAAATACAATAAGTTATTTGACTCCTCCAGCAGAAAATGCAGGGCTTTACAAGGGATTGAAGCAGCTAAGTGAGCTTATTTCTTCCTACCAATCTCTTAAAGACACGGGACGTGGATCTCAGATCGTGAGCTCTATCATCAGCACGGCTAGGCAGTGCAATCTTGACAAGGATGTGGAACTTCCCGAAGAAGGGGTTGAGATTTCAGCCAAGGAGCGAGACCTCGTGGTGGGTAAAGTATATTCCAAGATTATGGAGATTGAATCACGGTTGCTTCCATGTGGTCTTCATGTCATTGGTGAGCCTCCATCGGCTATGGAGGCAGTAGCTACTCTGGTCAATATCGCCGCATTAGATCGTCCTGAAGATGGGATTTTTTCTCTGCCGACAATATTGGCTGAGACCAAGGGCCGAGCAATTGAGGATGTCTATAGAGGAAGTGACAAGGGCATTTTAGATGATGTGGAACTACTTCGACAGATAACCGAGGCATCCCGTGGCGCAGTTACCGCATTTGTTCAGCGAGCTACTAACAAGAAAGGGCAGGTTGTTGATGTTGCTGACAAACTTACGTCAATTCTTGGTTTTGGAATAAATGAGCCATGGATTCAGTACCTGTCGAACACAAAATTTCACCGTGCCGATAGAGAAAAACTTAGAGTCTCGTTTCAATTCTTAGGGGAATGCTTGAAGCTTATTGTGGCGGACAATGAGTTGGGAAGTTTGAAACAAGCGTTGGAAGGAAAATATGTTGAGCCAGGTCCAGGAGGAGATCCAATTAGAAATCCGAAGGTTTTACCCACCGGAAAGAATATCCACGCCTTGGACCCACAATCTATTCCCACAGCTGCAGCTATGCAGAGTGCAATGGTGGTTGTCGACAGGTTGCTCGAGAGGCAAAAGGCTGAAAACGAAGGGAAATATCCCGAGACTATTGCACTTGTCCTGTGGGGAACAGATAACATCAAGACATACGGGGAGTCACTGGCTCAGGTAATGTGGATGATTGGAGTTAAGCCAGTTGCAGATACTTTTGGGAGAGTGAACCGGGTAGAAGTTGTGAGTCTCGAAGAGCTTGGAAGACCAAGGATCGATGTGGTCGTCAACTGTTCGGGTGTGTTCCGGGACCTTTTCATTAATCAGGTCTTCACACTTTCTTGGCTTACTTCATAGTTATTATAACTTTATCCATTTATCATTTTCATGTGTAAGTGCTATTATATTTGTACATAGATGAATCTCCTTGATCGAGCAGTGAAGATGGTCGCTGAGCTAGACGAGCCTGAAGACCAAAATTACGTCAGAAAACATGCACTGGAACAAGCTCAAAATCTAGGAGTTAATGTACGTGAAGCTGCATCCCGTATATTTTCAAATGCCTCGGGCTCGTACTCCTCAAATGTAAACCTTGCCGTTGAAAATTCGTCCTGGAACGACGAGAAGCAACTCCAGGACATGTACTTGAGTCGAAAGTCCTTCGCATTCGACAGCGATGCTCCCGGTGTAGGCATGACTGAGAAGAGGAATATTTTTGAGATGGCTCTCAGCACGGCTGATGCTACATTCCAAAATCTTGACTCATCAGAGATTTCTCTCACTGATGTCAGTCATTACTTTGATTCGGACCCAACAAATTTGGTGCAGAACCTCAGGAAAGATGGAAAGAAGCCTAATGCATACGTTGCTGATACAACTACAGCTAATGCACAGGTAAATTCCATGACTTGCCATCAAGAATATATTCATGGTTTTGCGTACTATCTGTCTGCTACGTGTAAATGGCAATTGTGTTGGTTAGAAATCAAAGAATTTATTTTAAAATAATAATACTAAATGCACCACATGGATTTTTTTTTCTTTTAATCATGTGAACGCTGTCTCACATAATTTCTCTCATCATATTTAGTTGTGTCGCACATAAATTATCTATTATATTTAGTTCCTAGAATATATTTCTACCAATTTTTTACTCAGCATTCTTTTTAACGACGATTTCTTCTTGATTTAGGTGCGTTCGCTATCTGAGACCGTTCGGCTTGATGCAAGGACTAAGTTATTGAATCCAAAATGGTATGAAGGCATGATGTCGAGCGGGTACGAGGGGGTTCGTGAGATTGAAAAACGCCTGACTAACACCGTTGGATGGAGTGCAACTTCTGGACAAGTCGACAATTGGGTGTACGAAGAGGCAAACACCACGTTTATTCAGGACGAGCAAATGTTAAACAGACTCATGAGCACGAACCCAAATTCTTTTAGGAAGTTGGTTCAAACGTTTTTGGAGGCTAATGGGCGTGGCTACTGGGAAACTTCTGAAGACAACATTGAGAAATTGAAGCAGTTGTACTCAGAAGTCGAAGACAAGATCGAAGGGATCGATCGTTAAAATCTAGATTCAAAACTTGGATCCTGCATCTTTTTACCCCCAAGAAATTGCTCATTATGTTCATTTTTCCAGGGTGGTTTGCCTTCATTGTATTTGGTAACCTGTAAGACACTGATTTCTATTGAAAGCTTTACTCACCATCATCTGTTTCTAACACTACAAGACTATAACTATACCCCCTGGATTAATATGGCATTTTTGCAAGAACCATGGTACTTCTCGGGTAGGTGAATTCAATTCAACTCAAACTTGAGTTCAACTTCAAAGAAAAAGAAGTGTTGAGTTCGGTTCAAAAAAAATTTTGAGCTCGAATTTTAGTTAACATATTTTGATTATTTCTAGTTGAGCTAAACTAGTTTGATTCATTCTAGCATCATAGCGTCAACATACTCGAGCTTGAGATTTAGTATTTTACAGTGTGTTGACACAAATATCCACTCATTTTTACTAAAAATAGTAGTTAAACCACATGATTTACAAAAAAACCTAAGAGGACACAAAAATGTAAATAATATTGAAAATGATAAAATAAAATATCTCGAACACTTGTAATTTAGTTCATCATATCCGTCTATTGCCTCAAGTATAAAGAAATCCCAACAGTGATGATGAACTCAAGTGAATGCTTTCTGGGAACAAAAAGCTCATCTGTTGCTGGTATGAACACATGATGAATGTAAATTACTCATCTTACAAGTAACAAAGATGAAAACATTAAAAAAAAAACGTGATTCTCCAAATTCTGTTTAAGTGAAGATAGATTTACATTCAGTAAAAAATTAAAAAAAAAAACAAATCTACAAGAAATGCCCCCTATTGAAAGAATAGTACAACAGACGACTCAGTATACATACCTCGACGAAAGGGTATACATTTTCAGATCTCGCCTCCTCGAGAGCTTCAATTTTTCCCAGTACTCGAATTGGACATCAAAATAATTCCATCAACAAGGGATCACCAGCTGCCATGAGCCTGATCAGCTTAATAAAGTCCTGCTCACTCGATACATTCCAGGGGTGAACTGCAGGTGCTTCGGGAGAATAGAATGTAGAGTTACTCTGTGGCTTTTGCTTATATCTCATAGAATCGAACACTGAGTCGTAATTCTGGGGAGAGTCCATTGCTAGAAAGAACATTGGTACAGCAACCTTGTGGTGGATATCTAGATTGCCCACTAGACTGACAAGATCAATAAAGTCTGATACAAAACGTCGGGGGACATAGAATACCTCGGAATTGCAGATTACAAGGCTCTGGTGATCTTTTACCGTTTCTTTGTGACTCACTTGTAAATGGGCTGGCATCGTGGCAACCACTTTCCTGACCAGATCGGCTTGCTTTGCAAACCAATCCGAGTTGCCAGCAATTGGGACACTAGTCCAAGACTTGGACACCTAGAGGAAGTAGTTTTTAGAAATATAAAAACAAAAACTAACATTATTCTGTTTAAACGAATCGAGGTTGTCCCTAATGTTATTTGATTATCATTCGAAAACATCCAACTCAAATCAAATTCGTCAAATTCAAGTCTACATACTTTGCGAGCTTTTATATATTCAGTATTTAATACTAATAATCATATGATTAAAAAGGAGCTCAAAATTTCACCATAGTTCAAGTTTTGATTGATAAAATTCGATAATTTAGTTCAAACCAAATGAATCAATCCTGATTCCAACCATTAACCTGCGCTGAACTTAAACTCAAAGTTCATTTTCGAGCTTCAAATTAGCTAAATATTCGAGCCTGAACTGAGCTCGAATATGAAAATTTGAGTAATTTTCATCTCCAACGGTAATTTTGCACCTCTACCATTGACGGATAAATTTATTTACCTTGTTTGTGATCCAGAGCTTAGTCTTGTCGGCTTGCAGCAAGTTCCAGTAATTAAGAATAGTATTGTCTTGCAAAAATAAAAAGCCATCCGCACTGCTGTATCTATCAAATAATTTTGGCAGATTCCTGAAGGAAAAAAAAAAGAGAGAGACAAATATCACATTAGTATACATCTCAAAATTTTGTCAAATAATAATAATAATGCTTTCAAAATAATTAAAAGAAACAAAAAAGAGTAAAAAGTATCAGGACGAAGTTGAGTTTCAATTTCAACTATCACTATAGCATGAACTGCAGTAAAGAAAAACGAAAAAGTGAAACAAAGAATGTTATCTGACAAACTCTTTGCCCCCAATAGATTGCATCCAACATAGACACCAGAAAAGAATGCCAACATTGACCCAAAAAGCAAAAAAAGTTAAATGACTCTGGGAAATATGGTCGACTGCAAGTTTCTAATCTAGGGTCGGTTACAACCGTGGAGTACAAATTCCCATCCTGATTCCTGTTGATTCTTACTGCACGCCTAGACTCATCTTGACCAACACACATGAAAGGTAATGACATTGGGAAGAACATGGATAAGAACAAAAGATGGACTACCGAGTGAAGTAATATAAGGTTTAATGGAAAAATTCCTCATATGTAACAACTTTTTGGTTGACTAAAGGGGAAAAGCTTTATGGGTATAAAAGCTTAGGGATAGGCAACAAGCAAATGATTAGGTTGCAACACTACTAAATATACTTACGTAAGGAGATCAATGTGTGGAATAGCATTTTAATCAATAAGTAACAGGAAAAGGAGGATGATTTATAGATTTGAAACTATGAAAAAAAATTGAAACTAGAAATGAGGAGGAGAATTTACTTGTAAACATGGTCGGCATCCCCTTGTTCCACAGCAAGATCCACGTTTTTCTCCACTGATAAAATTATAACCGTCTTAAATATCCTTCCATATAGCAATCTCCACTCTAACGCTGTCCGTTCCACAGGTCCATAGCAAAAGATAATGAGCACAACATTCCCAAAATTCTTCCTCCATGTTATCAAGTTCCCAATTTCATAGTTCACCATTCCCGTTTCTTCAACCCCAAGATGCACAGATGGTAAATTCTGTGGTACAAATTCCTTTCGATCACCGTCACCAATGTTTGCTCGAGGCCTGTCGAGTTCAAGGGACATCAGACGAGGCTGCTGGTACCCAACAGACAGTAAGTCTTGAAGCCATGCGGCCGTGAATTTTAAGTCCTTTTCTGTCCAAAATCCTTCCTCAGCCATAACGTAACTCAGCTCTAAAATTTTCTCGAACAATCTATGATTACTAGATCTCCATGCCACCAAGAACTTAATCAACCGACCAACATTAACGTGGAGATCTTTCTCTTCAGAAAAAGGGTATGCTTCAATTTTATCATACCGATGAACGGTGGGAGGATACACCACGACATACCCACCAACTTCCCATAAAAGCCTTTGGGCCCAATAACCTCTCAGTACGTCCGAAGCCATTGAACTCACCGAGACAGGAAGCATCAACCCCCAAAACGCAGAAGAATGAAAGATAGTGTTGAAAGAATTTACAGGAACCATGGTACCTTGAGGTAAAGCCACTTTAGAGGCATGCTGATCGAATCTAATGTCAAACCCTTCCAACGTCGATTTCCTAGTAAAGTAAAAAACCGAGTCCACATCAGGTAACCCATTCGAAATTCCCTGTTGAATAAACTGTTTCCCACCAAAAACCTCTGTATAAAATGGTTCATGCTCAATATCACCTACGTTTTCTAAGGGCAACCCCCTTGGCCAAACGGACCGCTGCCCAAAATGTATATAAGGGTTCACAACAGTTCTATTAGGATTATCGTGACTATATTGCAAAATCACCTCCTGTCTCGAACCCTCTCCGACCAACTCAACGTCAAAATGTTTCCCTATATCGTTATCAATCACATCACCTCGATCATCAATGTCATAAATCTTTTGTGCACCATGCTGTATGGCAAACAAATACCCAACAGTTTTTCGGACATAAGAATCAAAGGGCAAGTAATCGACCACTCTAAACCCCAATTGAGCTTGCATGTCCAATGACAAATAAATAACACCTGTTAAAATAACATTTATACAAAATGATTCTCCATTTTAGTCACGAAAGAAACACACAAACTAATACACTTAATTTATTCACATTAGCTGAATTTATAATAAATTAGCAACTCCCTGGTGTACTTGTCGATAATTAAAGCAACTACTGCAATAAATCATCAACTTTCAGGTAGCAACTGAAGACGAGCTTCAGCACAAATAGTACCTTTCAATTTCCAATCTTCTGGAGTCCTGGAATTACCGATCGCAAGAACCTGCCACCCTTTAATCTTAGCCATTTTCTTCAATGACTCCGAGGGATACTCAGACACCGAAACAACGATCCATTTCTCAGATCGAAAGCTCGAGAACGGGGTGACTTTATCGACAACGCGGGGGATAGAGTTCCAATTGATTTGAGGAAACTTGGGGTGGATTGAATGAGACTGAGTTGACTGAAGGCACAGCAGCGCCGCCGCGTCTCCCCCGGTAGTATAATAGTTTCGGAGGCAGAACACAGCGGCAACGGTGGTGATGACAAGGATAATCATGCCGATTCTGAAGATGTTCTCCGAAAGCCATGTGGAGAAATCAAGTTTCTTGGGAGGGAATAAGCGGAATTTGTTCCTCGATTGGTGATTGAGGGATTTTGGGCCATCGGAAGAAGAGAAAACGCGATCTTGGACCAACATTTGACCTCAGTTTCGGAACCCACTGCCAATAACAGAAACAACGGTAGCTGATTTTCGTACTCTTTTTGACTCAGTTGATGAATTCAGTACATCACTGACAACAGTCTGGTTTTCTAGTTTGGTCCAACACAGAGCCCCTGCGTTTTCGAGGTGGGCAGAAGAGGAATCTGGGATCTAAAACACTCGGTGTGTGAGAGAGAAGTGGGATTGTGGTGCTGCCGACAGAATATGGGGTGGGGAAGGGGACGATGTTTCTTAAGGTTTAATCCAACTACAACCGTTGTCTAGTTTGGTGAGAAGTGTTAAAAAAGACAGACTGGGAGTGGAGGAGGGTGTCTTTCTCTACACATTATGCCTTGGTCGTTGGATTTATTTATTTTTTCGTGCACTTATTTTTATTGTCATTAATAATTATTATCAAATTCTTCGATTTTTTTACATTTATATTATGACAAAAACTCGTGTTAGACAGTCTTACGGGTCGTATTTGTGAGACGATCTCTTATTTGAGTCATCCATGAAAAAGTATTATTTTTTATGCTAAGAGTATTATTTTTTATTGAGAATATCAGTAGGGTTGACCCGTCTCGTGAGACCGTCTCACAAAAAACCTACTCAACTCTCAAATACTGGCTTGTTGTGGAGACAGATAAATGGACATGTCAACTTACATATATTTAATTATTTGAAGTAATGGGGGTTGAGATGTTGCATTTCATGGTTTTATTTTTCATAATTATGAGACAATGTGTATTAGTGATTAATGTGATTACGATGCAGCGTTATCCAAAAAAAAATTAAAATTATTAAGATTATCGTGAATCCGAACAAATGTGAAAAATCCATGGAGTAGGAGTGAGTATTCGATCAAAATCAAATTATCAAAACTTGCCAATTTATGAACAGATATCTTGCAAGACGATGTGACGAATCTTTATCTGTCATACAGGTCAACTCTACCGATATTTACAATAAAAAGTAATACTCTTAGCATAAAAAGTAATAGTTTTTCATAGATGACACAAATAAGAGATACGTCTAACAAAATATGACCCGTGAGACCGTCTCACACAAGTTTTTGCCCCAATTTATTCATACAGAAACAATGAAATTTAACTTAATTAAAATCGATTATTTTGGTAGATAACCGCAAATAAAAAACGAATCCTTCAATTGTTTGGTTTAGAATTATGCTTCCTATAAAAATAAAATATCGTGCCTCCTATATGTAATATACCATCACCATGGGATGTACCACGTCACACTGGGCCGGGTTAGCCTAAGACTAACATGTCTTGGGCTTACTTAACGAAGGCCCATAGTTTTTATTTGAAACAGTTTTTATACATACTAGTTATTTTATCGCGTGTGTATACAATCTTTTTATCATTATCAATGGAATAATAAGTGAAATTTGACAAATTATGGAGGGTCAAAAAATTAATTTTTGAATTGTTGAAATAAAAATAAAAGTGTGTTGAAATTTAAATAAATCAAAAAACAAAAGTGTAATAATAATATCATATGAGGATAAAATTGGAAGAAAAAGTTGGTGTCCTCGTTAGGTAGATATTATCATGTCCTCACAGTTAATAATATAGTATAGATAGTATAGATTTTTGTTTTGATTTTTAAAAATAAGTAAAAGTAAAAGTCAAAAAATCATAAATTTAAGCTTCTAAAATATATGTTTTAAGTGCTTTTTAAAACAACTTTAGTAAAAAAAAAAACTACATTTTTTAAGAAAATACTTTTTTTTTAAAAAAATTAATTCACGAGCTTGTTTAATAAAACCGACTATAAATAGTAAGCAATCAACTTATTAAAAAGTCCCATTCCCATATTTGCCAAAAAAAAAAAAGCAATTCGAAATTCTCCCGCCATTTTAAGGGAACAAAAGCATGGTCTCGAAGACAAAACAAGCTTCATTTCCTTCAAATCTCGAACGAACGGTCGCCTCCGTCCTTCTCCTTCTCTCCTCCCTCCCCCCGAAGTAAGATTCCAATCCCGCTACCATTTATACTTCCGCCATTTTGATTAAGTTCCCTACATCAATAATTATTGTTTTTGTTTTTATTTCAGGGATATGATTAACGACTTCAGCAGTCCAGAAAGCTTGGAGAATTCGAGATTTTCCGTCTCGAAATCAAGCAACGGATCGTGGAGTTCAGAGACGAGTGTAGATGAAAAAACGTCTGTGGTCATATCTGTGCCTCGGTTTCGTCATGAGCTTAAGCTAAAGGTAATCGGCTGATCGGTCTGTTGATTTAGTTATGAATAAATGCAAATCTTACTGTGAGCTACAAATAACTGGTTTGGGTATGTTTGAATACTATGTTACGACCGAAAATCTGCTGTGAATTTTGACTAAGCTACTATTTGTTTTAGTAGTTGATTCAGATTTAAGAAACACCCTGTTTTTATGTAAAAAGCTGAAACTCTTGGTTATTGGTCAATAAATTGTTCCCCTGATAATAATTTCCTTGAGAAAAGATCTCAGCCGTTGTTCATTCTCTTACTCTAAATATCGCGCCTCTTTGAGTTAATTTATGCCGTTATTGACGGAGTGATCAGTTGTTTGGCCATTTTTTTTAATAACTGGATGTTACAGAGTGTTTCTGTATCCATATTTTTGTGTCTGGAATTGGGAATTTCATACTTCTTCATTTTTGTTTAAAACGAATCTGTAGATCTGTGATCAAATTTCATTTGCAGCTGAGATATGGGGGTAAAACAGGACGCTGCTTACTGCTATTTGTTGAATAAAGTTGAATAAAATAAAATAATGACAGAAACATATTGTTTATTTGGATTTTTTGGGATGTCAATCAACTCATTTAACATCTATGTCTCTAGCTCCACAGATCATGAGAAACATTCGCCGAATTTGAAGATTATTCTTCCAACTAAGTAGCCCAGTAGGATCCACCATATTTCACATTTACGCGTGTAGTTATTTATCCTAATTTTAACAGTGTTCAAATGTTTTTTCCCTGATGATTCCACAAATGCTCAGGTAGCTCGAAAGAAACGCTCAAAGAGCATCTGGGTATCTGATGACCTAAAACTGACTTCCAGCAAGCCAGCAACATCATCCGACTGTGCTTCGGGCATAACATCAGCCGATGCTTCATCATGCTTGTCAAGTAACCCAAGCATTCAAAGTTACAGTACCGAAAGTAAAGCCATCAAGAAGGTGAGGAAGCCAGTTGTTTCTACTCATATGGAACACCAAGCTGAGGCCATACTGAGAATCTTGTCTAAAGGGAACGCTTCTGAAGTGAAAATTCGCCAGTTGCTCGGTGATAGCCCCTCCACCAGCAAAGCCTTGAGAATGTAATTATCATACCTCACTACCTTATTTGTCACTTTTTATGCGAGAGTTGGAATGAAACGTTTTTATTCTACACAAGAATTTCTCACTTATATGGGTGATTTTTATTTTTATTTTCTAAAAATGGCTTTTTCGATATAAATCTGCTCTCATTATTTGATTGAGTTGATCTTGGTAGGCTAGTATCTGATTCCCATGTCTTGGATAAAAATTCTGGGTCAAGGCATAATAAACTATAAAATTATCATTGAGCAATGTCTTGTAATTTCGAGTTTTTTCTGGGATAAAGTGTTTCAACAATTGACCACATGCCCTTTTTGTTCGCAGGAGAAAATTAATATTTTTTCTTAACATATCTAATCCCCAATGCCCAAATTCCGGAATATGAAGTCCTTCGTCTTAAATGAATACTATATTCCAAAACTAACAAAATCTGTTCTTGATCTAGGTTGCTGAAACAAGAGGAAGTAAAGAGATATGGAGCTGGAGGTCGCATAGATCCTTATATTTACAAGGTAATAATGCAGAATCAAAACTTTATGATCATTTAATGTCACTAAAATTAAATTTAATCTAGCTAATTGGTTTCAAGAAACTACTCGAGCCGGCAATAGTAAATAGGGTGGATATTCATTTTTAAGTAAAAAATCTAACTTTAATTTCAAAATATAATAAAATGTGTAATCTGAAATTTGGATCCCTCACTAATTAACAGGTTACTTGTCTATTTGCTCGTCTTATGCATATTCAGTTATTGATCTTTTGCATTATTCCTCAGATAGCATGATAGCTTACACGGTTCTACAAGTTATAACCCACCAATTTATCACAAAATGGTACGTACCAATTCTGTCTATATATAGGAATAATTCTGCACATTTTTTAGAACCATTTTACTTGGAAAAAAAAATTGATGTAGAAGAGTGTATTATAATATCAGCCATGTATATATGCATATACATGAAAGCAAAATATCGTGTTGTTTTTATCTTAATCAGGCTTTTGAATTTTAATTAGGGTTTTACGTTTTCAATTACTAAGTTTAAGTTGAATAGTAATACTCTGTTCATTTATAATTGTTGTTCTAAAAGAATTATCATACGGAATTATTAGATTCACACGTTATGTTCTATACCATATTTCAAATAATATGATTTAGGTTGTGTTTTGACGAATAAATTTCAAATATATTTTTATAATTTTAGAGAAGCAAGACCATAAACTTTGAATCCAATTCTTACATGTCTTATATTGTTTATGTTAATTAAGATATATTTCAAGTTCACCCAATGATGAAGGCGGTGAAATTCTATTACACTTAGCGTATCTAATTTGTAAATAAGTAAAATATAAATTTAATAATTCATCAAACTGTTTAATTGTTTACATATAATCAAAATTATGGATTTCATATTCATCTATCTAAATGTATTATTTGGGCCCAAACTCGATTCCCTTATACAGTCCACGATGAATTAATTTATACATGATCTAATGTGAGAAGCTCTATTTATCTATTTTTTAAAGCACAAGTATAATATTATTTCAGATTATAAAAATATAATATAATTAATTATTCACACTATCGACGAGATTTGAACGTGGACCTGATATTTGTTTATCTTGACCAAAGAAATAATAAATCTACCTAAATAAATTTAAAAAACTATTCGCAATCAGGGAGACTCGAGCTTGAATCGAATTGTATATTTCTTCAATTTTAACTAATCGAGTTGTATATTTATATTACTTAAATTAAATTTGTTTACAGCATTTTAGATCATGTTTAGTTTATATAGGAGGAAAATATTTTAATTGGATTTGGAGAGATGGAACCCTTCAAATTTTACTACACGACTTTGTAAGTACGAAATAATTGTGTGGGCAAAAAATTATAACATGTTTTCTTAAAATTTATTTGAGGGTGATTATTTTTGCCAGGTGTATTATTAGGGAAAAATGCTAAGGCTTGTTTTTTCAACATGAATTCTTTTCTTTTTCTTTTTTACATTTTAATTGAATCCATTAAATTTATGATTTTTCTTAAAAAAAAAATATGTTATTAATTCTACAAATTTTTATTTCTCTTTTAGTTTAAAATTTAATTTAAGAATTATATATCTAATATGACCCTTTTAAAAAATAAAATAATGCGACATAAATAGTATTTCCCTATCGTTTTTCTAAGCAAGCATATTTATTTATTAGGAAATAATATTTGACTTCTATTAATTAGCTTGTAAGTCCGCTTCAGATGCACAAAAAGCCCTTTCATCTGACTATTCCCAAAGTCCCTTGAACTAGTAATTAATTTACCTGGCTTTTGCTGTTAAGAATGGACAACCCCAAAACCAAGTGCTTAAAAAATTATTTAATAATAGCAAATTAAACGTCCTAAGCCAACGATTAGTGGTATGTTTTTCTGGACAACTTTAATGGGCGGATCTAGGATTTTGGCATTGGGGGAGACCACCTTTGCGACGGTTTTCTATAAAACCGTCGCAATAGGCGACGGTTACAATAAACCGTCGCGGAATTTGCGACGGTTTTTGTAAAACGTCGCTAACCGCGACAATTTCTATTATAACCGTCGCTAAAAAAATTTTTAAAATATTGCCGTGGCCGCCATTAGCGACGTTGTGATAAAACCCGTCGCGCAATTTTGCGACGGTTTCCGTCACAACCGTCGCTAAAAAATTTTTTTAATTTTTTTGGGAGGGCCGTGGCCCCTGTTCGGCCCTACACCTAAATCCGCCCCTGTTAACATTCTTTATTTATTGTCTTTCCATATTTTATCGGCTAGGAGTTCATAACTTGTCCACCCCCTAAAATTACTAAAATTTATTCCTACCCTATAACTTTTGGTAAGGATGGATACTTTATGTAAGCAACGATGTACATCCAATAAATCATGAGTGTCATCTCACGATACTCACATAAATGTACACTGTGATATGCAACATATCGAAACTCTTATAAAATATATCGAATATAAGACGTCATAAAATTGATAAATTAGTATATGAATTAGAGCATGTAACACCAGGTATCATATGAATTTTAGGAATGATGCATGTCTTAGGTATGTTCAATCATATCATGGACTAGTTCAACATTATGCACCAAGGACCAAGGACCTGGGGCTAGACATATTCCAAAAAGTCTCTTCCCACTGTTGCCACCTAGCTACACCTAACGAAAAAAGGCCATATTTGACAGAGTCATTCACAAGTCAATCCCTAAATAATTAGTCAAAAAAACTAAAGTTCAACACCGAATTAAAAGTCCATATAAATGCTTGCTAGAACTGCAACTTAAAAATACACAAGTCTCCCCATCTCCACCAACAACAGGAAACTCTCACATAGTTTAGCGTTCTTCAATGGGAAAATACGTGGAGATTCTAGATGCAGGGGTTAGAATAGCAGCCAGGTTTCATTCTCACTGCCCTCAAACTGCTCGCATGTACTACCACCCTCCATCCGCCGTTGACGACGACCACCACGGTTTGCTCCGCCAGCCTGACCACCGTGAGTCCTCATGTTTCCATGGTGATGGCGGCAGAACCCATGATGATCAGCTTACACATGTGGCGAGGTCCAACTCCACCGCCAACTCTAGTTCATCATTCAGTTCTGATTGTAATAAATTTGTTGTTTATTCTTTGCTATGAGAATTCGAAATGAGAATAGAAGTTGGATTAATGACGAGGCAAGGTGGACAAGAAGTTTTCGTTTATATTAAAGATATATATCATTCTTAATATATCACAGATTTCATAATCCTGGGAGGTTTTGTTGTCCATACGTTTTGGGGATTGATGAACATGTTTATTCCACATTTAAGGATTACATTACTATTTTATTTAACTTTGTAGTATCGTGATGAAATTAATTGAATTTTTATATATAGTTTTTGTACTTCGGATCTTGGATCGAATGTTTTTCATATTTACCCATGCACAAAGTTAAAAAATCTTCTTCAGAAATCACAATCTTCGCATTTTTTTGTCATATTATCTCAATACGATTTTGGTATTCTATTTTAAATTTCAAACTTACTATGTTATATTTTTGACAATTTCAGTCATTTTTCGATGTTACGTTGATACGACATTTATGTGATACTCACATGTCTAGTACTATATCGATATTTTCGATAAAAAAATGATTAAAATGTTTTTTTATGGCTGGCTCATACAATCAAAATTACTTTTTAGATGATTTTTAGGGAAAATAGTCAATTTAGTCTTTTAAATTGTTTTGTTTTAATTTTTTGTCTTCCAACCTGTTAAAATTAGATCTTAGTCTTTACTTTTTGTTAGATTTTAGTATTATTTGTCTGGAGTACTTACATCATGATGAGACAAGTCAAATTTCTTGTGTCACGACAACATTTTCTAACACACATCATCTAACTTTTTATGAACATTTCAAATTTAACATGGAAACAAATGTAATTACTTTATTTTAACTTACAAACAAATAGAATAAAACATCAAAGAGTCAACAACAAACCCACACACATTCATAGAATCAACCGACTATATTAAGTCTCTCACCATTTTTATGAAAATTTGAAGGTACGAATTTTGACCTTATCATGTATGTCATGAAAAGAAATACTCTTGTATAACATAGACGAAATCGCGTTTTTGCCGTTAGTAGATATCGGCATGGTTATGTGCGTGGAGAAAATTTAAAATAATGGCATTGATATAAATTCTTGAATCCATACGTACACGAATACGGATGTATAATTTCCCGAAAAAAAATTATTTTTACATATTATAGTAAACTTGTAATTCTAAACTAGTGAAGGGCAGAACATGTGTGATCAAGTAAAACAAAGCAACGAGTCTGGACAACAAAAAATGGGTCATAACGTGAATATTATATTAAAGTAGGATAAAAATGATATTAACATTCCACAATTACTCTCAATTTTCATAAGAGTAGATCTATTATGAGACGATCATTTCTTACGAATTTTTATCTGTGAAATATGTCAACTCTACCGATATTTAAAATAAAAAATAATACTTTAGCATAAAAAATAATAATATTTCATGAATGACCTAAATAAGAGATTTGTTTAACAAAATATGACCCGTGAGACCGTCTCACACAAGTTTTTGAATTTTCATAAATATTTTTGGATGTATAATTTTATTCATTTTCAAGAGGTTCGAATGAAATTCATAAAATTCAAGTCATAAACAAACATTTATTTTTATAAATTATTTTGTATTTTATGTCATTTTCACTTCCAGTATTATTATTTTTTTTTACATATTTTGTGCACGATTTTTCAATTTGTTTTTTTATCAATCTTATATAAAATTTCAAGCATTCATATTATAACAGAAAACAAAAAGTAGCGAAAATTCAATAACATTATGATCAAATTTATTGTACGTATACCTTAACTACTCAGACGATCAAGTTATTATTGGGGTAATTTTAACAAACAACCCTAACTGTATGTATGCATTATATATCTATATTATCTATATTTTTATATTTATACTATTATATTAAGTATGAGGCCCTAATAATAACCGCTCTACGAGGACACCAACTTTCTTTTCTGTTTTATCTTTTTTAATTTTTTATATTTACTATTTACTATTTTAATATAGTTGAGCATCTAATAATAACCGCTCTACGAGGACACCGACTTTTTTTCTATTTTACCCTTTCTCATTTTTTATATTATATTTTTTCTTAACAAATAATATTATATTCACCGTCATAAGAAAACTGCTCACGTGAAAATTAAAATAATATTATTTCTTCTCCAAACTAGCCACCGTGAAAAATAAACTCTCTTCTTTATGTTGTGACGTCATTATGTTGTAATATCATGAATATTTAATATATTAGCCACATGTATTCAGGACACACGCAACGCGTGTGCCACGGTTACTAGTTATATTATTAAATGTGAGGACATGATAATAACTACCTAGAGAAGACATCAATTTTTTTTCCAATCTTACCCTTATATGATACTAATATTACACTTTTATTTTTTTGTTTTTTGTTTTTTAATTTAACACACACTTTTATTTTTATTTCAACCATTCAAATATCAATTTAGTCCCTCCACAATTTGTCAAATTTCACTTTAGTCCATCGATAATGGTAAAAAAGATTGTACACACACGCATCGCGTGTGAAGATTAACTAGTATATATAAAGGAGAGTCTCCCTATAAAATAGAAAAACCACTCCTTTTTATTTTAAATATACTGAGTATATTTTTTAAATTATGCCAGGTATTGGTGGCTGATACAAACAGACAATATAATCAGTATAACTTCCTAGACCACAGGTACCGGCCCATCCACCATGGTCCGAGCACCCGAAGTATGTGGTACGAGGCCAAAAAAGCTGGTGACGTGCACCCTGTGCATGACGGAAACTATCGACGGCGGCTTCCATGACTTTAATCGTGTTCCTCTCGTCGCATTGGTAGTATCGACTCAACCAAAACTTCCCTTCAATGTTTCCTTCTTGAGGCTTGTCCTTACTATAGGTCCCTTGGGCTTGTTCTATGGCGATATTGAACGATGCATTACCCAGCTCAGGGCTCCATTTGAGAAGGGGAAGGTTGGCTGCAGTTCGTATTCTTCTGTGGATTCGAGCAAACATTTGTTTATCGAAGTCAATTTCACTCAACAAGGTGTGGCATGAGAGGAACAAAATTAGGGTTACTAATAATATTCTTGTCATCTTTTTTTTTTTTTCTTTCTTGTGTTTGAGTTCTATTTATATACCTTTTAAGATCAGATGTCCTAAAGTAATTGATGGACATGTAATAAATTTATTTTAAGTTTCATTGGCATTGATTACTTGTTAATATTATGTATATAAAGAATGCCAGTTAATATTGCTTTAATTAATGAGAGAAGAATAATAAATTATGAATTATTTTTTTATTACAATGGCCGATATTAATTTTACCATATCAACAGGGTTCATGTCATTGTTTTACTGATCGAGTCTGTCACACAAGATATGTCCAATTTATATTTTAATTCTTTAGACGAGAATGGCCAACCTATTTATGAAGGGCAGAAAAAAAACTTTACTTGATCGGGTGGAGTTTCATGAATTTGATTTGCTATCCTATTGTAGAGATAAACATTTAGAACTTGACCGAATTGTTGGATGCATACGACGGGTATTTGATTTAGTGAACTCTTGCCGCATATTTTTGCCGCTGAACCTTTTTCATAAGGTTATTTAACACTATTTGAAAAGTTCATATACTGATAAAAATGACCATGGATGGACTCTTCACACGTTTCCTAATGTTTAGCATTTGGAATTTATGCAGTTTCTAAACCCCAATCCAGATGCAATGTCCAAAATGATTACAGAAAATGCAAGCGACGAATTCTTGCATTCTCTTAGCAACTACTGCGCCCTCCAGGTTGTCTTATGCTTCAACTTAATACTCTTATCCACCGTTGTGGGTTTTAGACTCCTAACTAGAATCTAAATGCTCCATGCTATTGTATAAACTTACCTTTAGATTATTAATATCAATATTTTTGGAAATGAATTGGAATGGTGAATGCAATCTGATAAATTCTCAGACTAGGCATTATTTTTTTTCACGATTTGAGTTTGTTCGAGAATCTGGTAATTTATTTTTTTGGATCCGGTTTTAAAGTTTGCTTTTTTTTCAATATATTGTTGTGCGTGAAGCTATGGCGTAAATTATGGCTCCTTGGTTTGTGGTTTTGAATTGTCGAAGCAGCTGATTTTTCATTTCATTTCAAATTCCGGTCGGGTGTTGCATGCGAGTATTCGATTTTGTATTGAATTGGGTCTTGATTTATGTGGTTGGATTCACCTGAATTATATGATGGATGCCATTTCCTTCACGGGTTTCTGAAAACTAAGAAATATATAAGATATTATACAGTGAATTGATTGTTATTTAGAGTTTGGAAGAGGGGTTTGTTTGTTATTGGTGAAAACTATGGGTTGTGTGTGTGGTAAAGCTTCTTCAGTAAACATAGACAATGAGGATAGTCCTAAGCAAAGAGAATTGTTTAGGAAAACATCAGAATTACGCGCGGCTCCAGCTATCTCCTCAAAAAGATATGAGATCTTTAGTCTGAAGGAGAACTTGGAGAATCGTAGTGTAAGAATTGCATTGATTGATAAAAAAGTAAACGGATCAAGAAGGGTGAGAGATGATTACTATGACAAGAAAAGAGAAGCCCCTGAAGCTGCTAACAATTTTCCTTTAGTGGCAAATATTCCTAAAGCCGTAGAAGGAGAACAGGTTGCAGCTGGATGGCCATCTTGGCTAATTGGATGAAAATTATTTCAATTTTGTGTATGATTTAATGTTATCAATAGTTATGTCGTTTCAATTGTGACACAAGATAAACTTACTATTTTAACTTTCTTCAGTCTTTGCACAATGTTATCTTTTAGCATACTTATTATTAGACATGTTATCCTTAATATTCATGCACAACACCGCACATGCATCGTAATTTAAGCATTTTGTAATTTCATGAATGTTTAATATATTAGCTCAATATATTCATGACACATGCAACGCGTGTGCCTCGATGGCTATATAGATGAACGATTAACGTGTTACGAAAATCAGCTTTTCTGAGTTATAAGTAGTTTTTGAGGCCATAGTTTGGTTACAATTAGTTTTATGTGTTAGTGGTTACATTTGAGTAATAAGATTAAGGCCGAATAATTATAACTTCTCTGTTTTCCAAGCTCTCCTCCTTTTGTTCTGCATAACTTCCCCTCTTAAACCCCTTTAGTCTTCTAAATTACTGTGGTTTAGCAATTATACTCCAATTAATGTGTTAAACTTTTGATCTATTTTTTTCCTGTTCCTTTTGGGATCAAAACCTACTAATTCAACCTTGAATTGTCTTTTTCGGAGACAAAATGTTTCCTTTATGTGTTTATATTAAAAAAATTGGATCTTTATCCGAGCAAATGTAAAAGAGGCTAATGCCAAGAACCATGTGAGTTTAAACTATATTATTCTTTCTTATTATGCCTGATTTCTTGAGAAAAATAATTTGTTTGTTTAAAATCGTGTCAATGCAGGGATTCCCAAGCAGCGTGACTCCTGATTATGCCCCCTTTCAATTATGGGACTCTTTGCAGGTTGGAAATTAACTGACTTCCTTCTTTTCCAAGTTTGGTGACTTACCTTTCAAACTGCCAAGAGTGATTTATGGTTTGTTCTTTTCTAGGGCCTTTCAACTTACATGAGAACAATGCTATCCACCCAGGTGAGATATGCAACGGATTGAGATTTAGACTTAAGATTTATGTTGTGCTTTAACCCATTGACTATTGGTCTATAATTTTATACATGACATGACAAATTCTAACTCCAACTCTTACATCATGGATTAACATATTAGTATGATTTTAGCATGGTTTCATGAGTTTAGCGTATAATTTGTGTAACTTTCTGTCTTTTTATTTTTATTTAATATGTTTTTTATGGCTTGAAGGCTTTGGACATGACATGTATTTGGTATTTTTAATAAATTTATTTGCTAATGCATAATTTAAATTTACAATTTTTTCTTTAGACTAAACATGGTTTCTTGAGTTTAAAATATAATTAGTGTAATTTTCTGTCTTTTTATTGTTATATTAGAGGGCTTTTTTATTGCTTGAATGCTTTGGATGAGACATGTTTTTAGTAATTTTTATGACATTGATTTGCTAATGCATGTTTTAAACATAGAATTTTTACTTTATACTAAACTTAGTTTCATGAGTTTAGCGCATAATTCGTGTAATTTTTTGTCTCTTTGTTTTTATTTTATGAGTTTTTTTATGGCTTGCAACCTTTGGATCTGACATGTTTTTGGTAAGTTTGATGACATTGATTTGTTAATACATATTTTAAATGTTCAATTTTTTTATTTTAAATATATATTCATGATACAAAAAATTACGGTGCATGATGTCATAGTATCATAAATGTTTAATATATTAGGCTCATATATTCATGACACACGCAACGCGTGTGCCTCGGTTGCTAGTGTATATAAAGAAAGCGAGTTAATATTGCTTTAATTAATGAGAGAAGAATAATAAATTATGAATTATTTTTTTTATTACAATGGCCGATATTAATTTTACCATATCAACAGGGTTCATATCATTGTTTTACTGATCGAGTCTGTCACACAAGATTTGTCCAATTTAATTTATTTGACCAACGTGATTTATACGATGTTGTGTTAGATTAATGATTTTCTCAGTGTGCAACTAATTATAGTGGGATTTTTAGGAGTTTACTAATTTGAAATATAAATAACTGTGAAAGGGTCAACTATTTTTAAAAACAAATCTTTGTTTTTAAAATATTAGGTAATTTATCTTTCAGACAAAATTGTGTTCTATTTATTTTTCTAAAATAGTTCCTTAATTTATTTAAATATATGTTTGTCTAGTTTTCGAAAAAATAAAGAAAGATGTGCGTGTCCGTTTATTTTTTCTTTTATTTTTACTAGTAACTTGATCATTAAAAACAATAATGAAATTTGGAATAATAATATTGTTGCTAGTAAAAAAAATATTTCAAGTTTTTTAAAATAAATAGTAAACGGATTGATTAATATTATTATTCCAAATATTATTATTATTTTTTATTAATCCTATCGCTAATAAAAAAAAGTCAACAGACACACATACACACTTTTTTTTTTCCTTAAAAACTAAACCAACACATATTTAAATAAATCAAGAAGTTTTTAAAAAATAAAATAAAAAGAGTATACATTTTATTAATTATATTATAGTAAAAATAAAATAAAAAATACGTAGACCGACATATATACTTTTCTTTTTTCTTGAAAACTAAACAAAACACATTTCAAAAAATAAAGGAATTTTATAAAAAATAGAAGAGTGCAAATATTTTGAAAGATAAATTAAATTTTTTTAAAAAAAAATTAAAAAAATAATGGACCAATTTTGAAAAATAAAAATAAAAAAGCTGCCAACATCCGCTAATGCGCCGCCACTCACAGACTTTGCAGCGTGCTCCATCTTTTTTGGAGGACACTGCGAAATTGGTGTTGGATTTTGCATTAATTTTGAAATTTATTATTATTTTTAAAATTTAAAAAAACCATTTATGTAAATAGATGCCATAGTCATCAAGACGAATTTCTTGAACAATTTATTTATGCAAATGTAATAATAACCGTGACTAGATCAAATCAATTTGAAATCAGGTTTAATATTGTCAAATGAAATCTTACAATGAATCCCTCAAATCAAATGAAATTTATCTTTCCAAATACAACTTTATAAATCTGATAGTCACCGGAAGCAGTTCAAGCATACTGCAAAAATAATGGCCACCACAATGCAGCGGATGGGAGTGTTTAAAACCACCCTCCCCTAAACAAGATGGCAGCTGTTTCTTATTGGATTCTTGATTTCACCAATTAGAACTACCTTCCGAGTCACGCGACTGGTAGAAATCATTTGACCTCGCGATATTTACTTCCTCGAACTCATTGTCATCTGAAAAGCTCAAGTAAAAAAGTAGAGTGATGCCAGAGTTGAACAATACATGCATAAGAATACACAGCAGATACCAGACGGGTCTTATGTTGTTTATGAAAATATATCTGAAGCCTAAAGTTAATAAAGAGGAGATAGGGTTGTCACTTTCTTGGCTTCTAAACTAGAAGCAATTTATGGGAATATTCCCTTCACAATTTTAACATGTACATGTAGAATGTACTCTCACGGGGATTGCTCCTACAATGGCAATAAACGATTTTGATCAGTTAGATACATCACCTATCATCATTTCCTAGCCACGATACAAGAGATCCCTCGTCACGATTAGATGCATTTTTATTTTCATAGTTTATACCGTCGTCACAGAAGAAATATAAAGCTGACTAAAAATGGAACTGCTCTAGCCATATATATGTATGTGTGTTTATATATATATGTACATACATATATATATATACATACATATATATATATATATATATATATATATATGTGTGTGTGTGTGTGTGTGTGTGTGTGTGTGTGTGTGTGCGTGTGTGTGTGTAAATGAACAACAGAGTATGCCAAGTTCTATGCCATTCCCTAGAGATATAGACATGAAAATACAAATTAAATCGTCTATGATTTACTCACTAACCAACAACGTAATAAGTTATATTTTGATATTCCAAAAGAGAGTCAAATCTATGAAAATTAGAGAACCTTTTCTCAGGGTCAGGGCGACGACAGCATCATTTTCAACCTGGAAGACACAAGAAATAACAATCGATTTAGGTTCCAGACCAAAAGTAGTAAAATAAGTTTCAAAAATTTGAAATCAATTATTGCATAAAAAATTAAGGTAGAACCTTTTGATCTGCCAAGGATTTAGAATCATCCAACACTTCCCGACTTGACATTAGTATCAGTTTTTGATTGTTAGCTGGCTGATCAATGAGTTCTTGCAACTTCTCCTTGATTTGTAGAATAGTCTCACTTGGAACGCATTGCAGGAAGTAAGTTGTCTTCTCACGTTTAACACGGATATACATCGCCTTGTGATCAAGTAATCAAAATTTCAGTGTTAGCTTAGATCAACAGCTGCTGGAAACTAATCTAACAAATGAAATCCGTGAAGTAACAAGAATTTCTTCCCAAAGTAGAATGATTTAGATATTCACTTTACTGTAATCAAATGACAGTATATCAATTTAGAGTTACTTGACAAGCTATATAACAAAGTGAACGAACACTTTAAAGTATATGAGCACTGAGAAAACTTCAATCGCTTATATCCATAACATGAAATTTCTGTATCATTTCGTCCTCTTTCTCAGTAACTAAAGAAATCACACCTGCCCTTTCCACTCTTTATCTTCTAAGTCTTGACATTCAAAATACGCCAAAATTGCAATGTAGGATCCTTGGTCCTAATATTAATAAACATGCAAGCAGAAGCTGTTGTTTATTTTAGTTGTAAACAAATTCAATATATCTCTATTAATGAACCTATCCTGGTGATAAATATTTTTTAAAATCTCATACAATAAATTTATAAGGAAATAAAGCTTAAATTCCCAGTATGCAAATAAAGCATAAATCATGAAAAAAATGATTGTAAAAGAGACATGTCCTCTGTCACATCACCAACCATTTTGGTGACCTTCTATTGCTTTGACCCTTGCTCTTCACCTAAAAATATATCAACAAGGGTAAGCCTAGGGAGAGTTAAACATGCCATAAAGTCAAATACATAAACATATGCTAGATATGACATAGCTTAGCATGCAAATTAAACATGATGCTCATAAATTGCACAGACATTCGATGCATGTTGGGTTTGAATTCATACAAAACCTCATGCTTAAGATTTGGAATACAGTCCATACAGGTAAACACGCGGATGAAATGCTTAATCATCAGTCCCCAATCGGACACAAATAATAAGCCTGGATGCCATAACTCTGGACAAGCCATGAAATGCAAAGAATGCCAAAGGTGCAGCCTGTGCACCGTAAAGCATGTCATAGGCCCAACCCACGCACCATAAAAGTACATCACATCTCAAAGGCCATGCACCATAAACTTAAAATACACATCATGCAATAACCTACTCTTATTACTGCAAAAAAATCAATTTTGATCACACCATACAAAGAAATAAACAATAAAGCTCAAGATACAAATACATGGATGCTGAAATATAATGCATAGATAAAAAATAACATAGAAGCACATAGAATCACAAGACCACATAACTTCCATGCAGATAGAAAAATATCGCATTGATCATACAACTGTAGTCTAACATACTGAACACATGAAGCTCCCAGGTTCTAAAATATTCTCATACATTGAGTTTTTCCTCAAAAATTGAATCGGAATTTGTGAATTCTTTGGTTATGTTTCATAATAATTCATAAAATCGTGATACAATAACTTAGAACTTATCCCACATTTTCTTTCCCTTTATTTCTGGACTTATCGGTCAGAGAATTTCTTTACCCATTTTCTAAGCACATGACCCTGCTTCTAATTAATTTATACTTGAAAGTTCCCCAACACTTGACCTATCCAGAATCACCTAAAAGGTCTATGATCAACGATTTATTAATTTTATTTTTTAAAAAATTTATTCCACACAAAAATAACCTGAATTTGACTCTAAATTTCTTAACTAAAAATGTAATGCCACATGAGAAAACTTAATCCAATATTATTAAATATTTTTAAAGGCTGAAAATTTTAAGGGAAATCATTTTTGGGTAGAATTAATTCGAGGTGGTTTATTGAATTATTGTCCTTGAATTTAAAAAGCCCATGAATTTTCGCTCGATTCTTGTCTAGGACTTTGGGGCTTTCATACAACACTTGACAACATAATTTTATCATGTTTCAGGACCGCTTCTGGATTGTACAACAGGGCTTCCCACTACAGCAGTAGCGTTTCAACCTGACTCCAGAAACCCAGTCATTTCCCAACTCATATCCGTACTCTACTACTATCCTAAAAATTCCGCGCATGAATTCGTACGCTAAAGAATAGGTTTGAAAGGCTGAAACAATAAAAGTTTGAAAAACTGAAGGAAGAAAGACTTTAGAAATGACGTAAAATAATCCAAGACTGAGACTTACACCGTTTTGAGGCTTAAGAAATCATCAACCAATTGATTCCAATTAACTGATTCGGCGTCGTATCGAAGAAAAATCGAAGTCAAAATAAAAAGCTAAAAATCACCGCTGTGCAGGTTTCTTTCCCTTCTTCTATTCCTTATTTATGGGGAGGAATGCGGTGGTTGTCTGTCTTAGAGTGTTAAATGTGGAGAGGGAAAACCGAAGAAGATGAACTCTGCATCTTATTTCGTACTGAAAGAAAAAATGTTGTGTGTTTAATTACAAATACTAAACCAACTACTGTAACCGTAAAGTTGCTAAAACCCTAAAATAACAAAACACGTTTTATTGCTTCACAGTAAGAAGCCAATTACCAAACTAACTAAGTCACTCAACATACCCCCCTCAAGCTTGGTACAGATTTCGAGTACCAAGCTTGGCCAGTAGATAATGGTGCTGATCTTTGCCTAGGCTCTTGGTGAAGATGTCAGCAAGTTGATCAGTAGAGGAAACATGAGCAATCTGAAGAAGGCCCAGCATGATTTTCTCGCGGACGACGTGACAATCGATCTCAATATGTTTAGTACGTTCATGATACATAGGATTTGCAGCAATATGAAGTGCTGCCATATTGTCACAGTAAAGAGTGGCTGGTTGAGGAAAAATGACTCCCATATCATGCAAGATACCACGAATCCAAACAATTTCGCAAGTAGTGGTTGCCATGGCTCGGTATTCGGCTTCTGCCGATGATCTTGACACTGTGTTTTGCTTCTTGGTTCTCCAAGACAACAACGAACTACCAAGTTTAACACAAAATCCAGTCAATGAACGCCTCGTCATGGGACAGGAAGCCCAATCGGAATCACAATAAGCTGAAAGAACCATCGAATTTTGGGCTGGTAAAAAGATCCCAAGACCAGGAGAGCATTTCAGATATTTGAGTACTCTGACCGCAGCATCCATATGAGATTGCTTCGGCGAATGCATGAATTGGCTGAGATGTTGAACCACATATGATATATCAGGCCGTGTGATGGTGAGGTAGATTAGTCGACCAACCAACCGCTGATAAGAATCAGGACTGAGCAGCAAAGGGTCAGAAGCACTCTCAGGTTTGGCTTGATCAATAATGCTATCCAATTCTTTAGTGGTCAACTTCTTATTCTGTTCCATCGGAGTCTCAAAAGGTCTACTCCCAGATATACCGGAATCTGCAATTAGTTCTAAAGCATACTTGCGCTGATTGAGGTATATGCCTTCGGATGATCTAGCAATCTCAATACCCAAGAAATATTTTAGCTTACCAAGGTCTCGGATTTGCAACCGAGAGTGTAAAAAATGCTTCAACTCCGCAATCAAATCTGAATTACTTCCTGTGATGACAATATCATCCACATAAACCACCAAGATAGTGATATTCTGGGAGTCACGTTTGGTAAATAGAGAGTGATCATGGTGTGATTGTGTGTAACCTGCATCCTGCATGATGCCTGCAAATTTATGATTCCATTGTCGCGAAGCCTGCTTAAGGCCATACAAGGATTTGCGCAAACGACATACTTTATGAGGGTTTTGAATGTGATAACCAGATGGGAGTGTCATAAAGATCTCCTCATCTAAATCACCTTGAATGAAAGCATTAGCAACGTCCATCTGAGTTAATGGCCAATGGTTGCTAGCTGCCAAGCTAAGCAAGCAGCGTATGGTGACGATTTTGGCAGTAGGAGAAAAAGTGTCATGGAAATCGATCCCCGGCTGTTGTGTATACCCTTTGGCAACCAAACGAGCTTTGTATTTGTCAACGGATCCATCCGGATGATGTTTCACTTTGTACACCCATCGACAACCAATGGGTTTAACATTATCAGGAAGATCAACCACATCCCAAGTCCCTATTCGAATCCAAAGCGGCAAGTTCTAATGCCATAGCCTTTTGCCATCTAGAATCCTTTATTGCCTCATGATAAAAGCGAGGTTCTGAAAATGAAGAAATAGCAGCTGCAAATTTTTGATAAGCTGGAGAGAATTTGGAATAAGAAAGGTGTTGAGAAATAGGATACAAGCATTGAGTGGAGTTGCTGTGATGTATTGTAGGACAAGAAAAATCTTTGGTCCACTGAGGAATGGTCTTCGTTCTGGAAGATCATCTCAGTGGTAATGGATGAGCACCATCAGGTATAGAAGAAATTGGAGACTTAGTTATAGATGGACGAAGACAGTCATCTTATCATCTTCAAAAAAGTTTCTGGACAAGACATCGAGGATGGGAATGGGAAAACAATTGGCACCTTGTCATTAAAAGGAAATATGTTCTCATGAAACACAACATCTCGTGAGACAAGAAATCTTTTGGTTTGAATATTCATGACTTTATATCCCTTTTGAACATTGGAGTATCCCAAAAATACGCAGGCTGCAGCACGAGCTGAAAATTTATGCTCAAAAGGAGAAGCTACAACATAGCAAAGGCAGCCTAACACTCTAAGATGATCATATGTTGGACTCTTGTTAAACAAGATCTCAAAAGGAGTTTTGTTTCCCAGTAAGGGACTTGGTGTTCTATTGATTAGATAAACTGATGTCAACACACAATCACCCCAAAACCTCAAAGGGAGAGAAGCTTGGAATCTTAAGGATCGAGCTATGTCAAGGATGTGTCTATGCTTACGCTCAACCACCCCATTTTGTTGTGGAGTGTAAGGACAAGAACTGAAGTGGATAACACCTTGGGAGGCAAAAAAATCGCTACATTCTGATTTGAAAAAATCAGCAGCATTATCGGACCGAATAGATTTAATATGAGTAGAGAATTGGGTATGAACCAAGGCAAAGAAATGTTTAAGAATTCCCAATACATCCAGCTTGGATTGCATTAAGAATACCCATGTCCCTCTTGAGAAATCATCAACAATTGTCAAGAAATATTTCTCTCCCATTGTACGTAGGTGTATTGAATGGACCCCAAATATCCATGTGTACAAGTTGAAAAAGGGACAAGGTTTTTGTAAAACTTGACTTGGGAAATGCAAGTTTGGATTGCTTCGATTGTGGACAGATTGAACAATGATTTATTGATACAAATTTTTTTAGAAAAGGTAACAATTGCATCCTAGAAACTGACATATGTCCTAACCTTTGATGCCAAACATCACAATCAATTGACATTGAACTATTACGCACAAAATTATTCTGGTAATGCAAAGTATTGCAACTAGAATTAGACAAAGGTAACGAGTTTACAGTAGGTGATGGATTGAAGTGCTGGATCAAGTGGTCAACAAGATGGTACAGTCCATTCCTTTCTTTACCAATCCCAACTATCTTCCCACTCGTTAGGTCCTGAAATAAGCAAAACGAAGGATAAAAAATGACAGAACAATTGTGAGATTTGGTAAGTGTGGAAACAGACAATAGATTGAACTGAAAATGGGGAACACCAAGCACATTATGCAGGGTGAGTAAGGGAGACAGGGTAATAGAACCGACGTGGCTAACAGGCAGCTTATCACCATTTGGCAATTTTACAGAATTAGATGCATTGGCCATGGTTTTAGCATCTTGCAGCAATGATAGACGCCCAGTCATATGTTCATTTGCACATGTGTCTATTATCCAGTTTGTGAATGCTTTCGAAGTATTATTACCTGCCATATTAGCAACTGGTGTACTTGTTGTATGTATGTTATGGCCTCCTAACAGCTTCATTATTTCAGCATACTGCTCTTGAGAAAACACTGGAGTAGGTGCAATAGGAGCATTGTGACCCACTTTCTTCTGTCAAATATTCTTTAGGAGCATTATCCTCAGCCAAGTTCACAGCTGTAGTAGGTTTCTTTGGTTTTACAAAGCCCCTTGGATTTTTTTATAGTCACCACCACGAGGTTGCTGCCCATATAATCGATGCCCTGGTGGATATCCAACTAGTTTATAACACACAGCTTTAGTATGTCCTGTCCAATGGCAATGATCACAGTAAGGCTGACTTCTCTTTGAATCCTCATAATATGATTGATTTCTCTTTGACTCTTCAGGTTTGTATTGTGTTGAGTAGAACACAGATGCTGGTTGAGGGATTACGGACATCAATGATCTGTGAGATTCTTCTTGCGATATAATAGAAAAGGCTTGCCCAACACTTGGAAGTGGACTCATCATAAGAATTTGGCTACGAACCGCCATATAACTATCATTCAATCCTATAAGAAATTGAAGTAATTTTTGTTGCTGATCATGACTCACATACTTCCTTGCTGTATCACATTCACAAGAAGGAAGCGTTACCAATGAAGCATACTCATCCCACATATGTTTGAGTTTTGAATAGTAAGCTGAAATAGTATTATTTCCTTGAGTTAATCTGCTTATATCACGATGAATCGAAAAAATACGAGAACCATTAACTTTATCAAATTGCTCTTTCAAATCATCCCAAACCATTGAAGCATCTGTTGAATATACAATCCCTCCGTAGATCTCCTTAGATACAGTATTCATAAGCCACGACAGAACTAAAGCGTTGCATCGTTCCCACTGCGGTAAAGAACCATGTCCAACCGCAGGGCGTGGAAATGATCCATCGATGAACGCAATCTTATTTTTAGCCTTCAATGCTATTATCATAGCTCGACTCCAAATGCCATAATTTTCTACTCCAAGCAATTGATCATTCACCAAATTCATTCCTGGTGTATCGGAAGGATGCAAAAACAAAGGATCGTTGAAATTACCTGAATTCGCCATGATTTAAAACTAGCACTGATCAATCAAGCTATTTGAAAGTTGCTATTTCAGTCTGGCTTCTGTCTATCGCCTCAATTTTCAGATTGGATTGAAACAGCTCGAATCGCAACGCATTCCATCCGAATAAGCTAGAATCTGTATTGCATCGAGGAGTGGGATCGAAACCTTTGCTCTGATACCATGTTAAATGTGGAGAGGAAAAACCGAAGAAGATGAACTCTGCATCTTATTTCGTACTGAAAGAAAAATGTTGTGTGTTTAATTACAAATACTAAACCAACTACTGTAACCGTAAAGTTGCTAAAACCCTAAAATAACAAAACACGTTTTATTGCTTCACAGTAAGAAGCCAATTACCAAACTAACTAAGTCACTCAACATAGAGGAGTGGTAAACGTGGTGCAGCATCGGTGGCTTGCAGGTGGAACGGAAAACGGGAATTCCTGGTTAGGTTTCTTCGCCGGAGCTGCTGCTGCCAGCTGCACTTCGCTTCTTGCTGTTAAATTCTCCAACAGATATTTAATCATTTTTTTATTATAATTTTAAAAGTTTTAGAACTAATTTTAGAATTTCAATTTTATATAACAATCGTATCAATTAAATTGTTAAATAAAAAAAATACACTTAACAGCTTTAAATTTCAAATATTAGTATATTACCCAATTTATTTCAAATAAACATAACATGACATTTCCCTCTTATTTTATTATTTATCATTTTCTTGACAATTTTCTACCTTAAAGATCTTATATTTGATCAATCCAATCTCAAAAAATTCACTACAGCTAACATATTAAAATAAGCAAAAATTGTGTGAGACGGTCTCACGAATCGTATTTTATGAGACAGATCTATTATTTGAGTTATACATGAAAAAATATTACTTTTTATGCTAATAATATTACTTTTTATTGTGAATATCGGTAGATTTGACTCGTCTCATAGATAAAGATTCGCGAGACCCTCTCACAAGAGACTTACTCATTAAAAAAATCATATAAATATCCTATTCATCAATCCTCCTCTCTAAATAATTGATGGAATGGCTGAAATGATATAATATTTAAAAAAAAATCCTAATTTTGAGTATATATTAATCTTCACAAGTTCACACAATCCTTCATGTATTACAAAATTAACTTAAGAATGTTGAAGCAAGAGTAGATATGTGATTCTAACACAAACTCAAATAGAGGTATGATTACTCACTGCAAATTACAAAGTATACAAAAACACAGACTCTTCAGCACATATTTGAACTTCTCTGACATCTCAAATATGTAATAGAGTTCAACTTGTACACTCATATTCCACAGTACTTGAACTACTTGGATACCCTTTGAGTGGAAAAAGTGCAAGGAATCCCATTTAGCTCAAGGTCCTGGCTTACAATCCTTATGATCAAAACTCAATCAAAATGCATTTCAATATTTTATATACACATTGTTTAGGGATATGGATACCAATAGATCTATATGATTTATTAAAAGCAAGATCGCTTGGCTGGGAGTCGTCCGACGGCTTTCATGAGATTGGAGATTTCAAGAATCCTGGCCACTTTGGTCCCTCTCTTGGCCTCAGCCGAAGCTCTCCTCTCCTCTGCTTTTCTGTGGGCTTCTGCTATGTCATTCTGCATCTTTTCCAGGGCCTTTGCCCTTTTCTCCTCTAGTTTCCTCTGAGAATTAGAAGATTTTCGAGTTCATCAGATCATATGAAATAAACAGGGAAAACAAGATAGAATCTGAGTGCGAAGAATTGGATTCTTCCTTGTCGATTTCTACATGTGCCAGTCATTTCTTTAAAACTTGACAGAGCAGAACACTTGAGGGCCGATCTATAGCAAAACTTACTTTTTTTTTCAAAAACAAAATTGCCATGAAATTTGAAATTATCCAACTTTTCAAGAAACACGCAAAATTAAAGACCATAACAATAAACTAGCAACCCCTGCATGCGTTAATCTGATTTTTTACACGCAAAATTTAAAAGTACCTCTTCTTTCTTCATCCAAGAAGTAGCTTTCTGCACTTGCTCCCCCTCCCAACCTTTAATCACAACATCCTCCCGCTTAAACCGATTATTAATCTTGGCTATCTTCGCATTTTGCCACGCACTGATCTTCGACAAAACCTCCTCTTTCTTCACACTTTGCACCGACACCTCACCTCCATTGATACGGTAATCACCATCACCCGCAGCTGCAGAAACTGCCAACGCTCTATCCCCACCACCTCTGGGAGACTGCAGGGGATTAGTATCCGGCACAATCGCCAAAGGGTTAGTTTCCTCTAGCAAATTCTCCTCCTCTCCTATCCTCCCCAAGTTCCCCGTCTCATTCTCCGAAGCGATATTGGAACCAGCCAAGACTAAAGCATTGAACTCTCTACTGATGGAGGTGAAATTAATCTCCGATGAAGCCATAGAAGCAGGAGATGATCTATGGCTGCCGGTTTCCCAAGTCTCCCGACGTCGGGCCCCCGAGGATGGAGGCGTGGTCAAGGCGTGGATTTCTCTGATCGCAGGCGACGACCCATCACCATCACCATCACCATCACCATCACCATCATCATCATCTTCATGAGCATGTAGTGTATCACCATCTCGAGTTCTTGATAAGACTAAGGCTCGTTGATTGCTCGACATATATCCGGGATTATTAGCTAGTTACGTTTCTGAGTGAGTTTGTGGGAGAAAATAGAAGTATGGAGATCAAGGAAAGTGGTGAGGAAGGAAGCGGTAAAGTTGTTAATCATTAATTAATGTCTTAATCGCATGTTATTGATCAATTAATTGAGTTTAAAGTAGGCCATGAGCCCAGAGCTGCATGCAGTGAGTGGCAGTTGGAGAAGACGTTTCCGTAATTGATTGCTTAACAATAAATGATCAAATTTGTACTGAAAAAGATATGATATTCGGTGAGTGTCGGCTCGGAGATTTTTGTCGACGAATGGAACTTTGCACTAAGTCATTAATACCAAATATGGCATCCCTTTCACTGAAGAAACGTGTCCCGACATCAATGGCCTGAACCATCGATGGAGGACACTTGGGGTTTGCTTAATCCACACGTCTTTCTTACACGATAATTAGTTTAAAATAATAAAGCTAACGCGACGAATATTCAAAAACTATTAATCGATGTTTAATTGTTGGTTTGTCTTCTTCTCTCTTAGGTTGATGTAATGGGAGTGTGAAGCAGCTACGTCCAAGGTGCTTCAGCTATTCATCTAGCGTTCTTTGAGATAATCTCACGATCGTATTTTGTGAGACAAATCTCTTATATCATCCGTGAAAAAATATTAATTTTTATGTTAAGAGTATTATTTTTTATCGTGAATTCGATAAGCTTGATATGTCTCACACATAAAAATTCGTGAGAGTCTCACAAAAGACCTACTCATATTTATGTGACGATTACCGTATTAGTTATTTTCTTGGAGTTTGATCGACATCCGACTCTCTCTATTCAACAATAATAATATATATATAATCAAATATACGAGCTAGAGCAAACTTTAATAATTACTTTGGGCCCGACGAATCCGAGAAAATCTCATTTTGGTACGAAAAAGCGATGAAATATAATAATCACAAGTGAAAAGAGGCCTTAATTGGGCTCGTGGTTTTGAGGTTCAAATTTCGATGACAAACTCGGGGTGCAAAAATTTGGACCAGGATATGGGCTCGAAAGCATGGGTACCACTTAGCAGGTCATTGCTACGTACACGTACATAAAATGGTCGTTTTGTTGGTTTTATTGTTTTATAAAAAAAATGTAGAATATTATATAAATATTTTGGTTTGGGTGACTAAGAGAGTAGCATATTTATTTTTATTAGAAAAATATTTATTTATAAATTTCTAACATTTTTATTGTTTTCCCTCTGAGTTCGCCTTTATAAGAAAGATTTCATAAGAGAGACATCAGATAAAAAAATCTCAAAGTTGTGTTCTTAAAGGTTTTAATTAAAAACACGACTTTGAGACTTTTTTTCCTGATGTTTCTTTATATATATAAAGTTTTGTTATGTTGATCACTAATATGAACTGTGAACATCAGTTGATGTGACGTTCATCTATTAGATGTACATGAAATTATCTCAGTTGATGGTTATATAAGTGTTCTCAACCAGTGTTCGCCATATTGAAACTCATGTATGTATATAACATTTAGATTAGATATATACTAGATAGTTAATATAATATTTAAAACAATATAATTTACATGATTTTTTTTATATCTCATTTTTTTTTTAACTTGACCCCATAACGTCCAAAATTTATACGTTTTAATTTATAAAACTAGATTAAATGATTTATAATAATATATTGAAACTCATGTATGTATATAACATTTAGATTAGATATATACTAGATAGTTAATATAATATTTAAAACAATATAATTTACATGATTTTTTTTATATCTCATATTTTTTTTAACTTGACCCCATAACGTCCAAAATTTATACGTTTTAATTTATAAAACTAGATTATTTTTAACTTGACCCCATAACGTCCAAAATTTATACGTTTTAATTTATAAAACTAGATTAAATGATTTATTATTATTATTATTATTATTATTAAAAAGAAAAGGAGAGGGTATTTTGAGTTGGATATGGTCATCTGAAAACTTCTCCATGGATAATGAGAGCGCCGAATTTGACCCGTCGGCTTTAGAATATTCCATCCAAATTAGACTTCTCATAAAGAAGCCAACTTTTGGTCACACACGGAATTCAACTTTGTCACTGAAAATAAAAATAAATAATATCACTAAAATATAATTATTAATTAATTATTTTTAAAAAATAAGACTAATTATTGGACAAAGTTCATCATTACCAATTACGGAACTTTAAACATGGCGTTATCCAAAATTTTATTGTGTTTTTTTCTTCAGTTACCTCAAATCTTGAGAAGACCAATCTTTGAGCACTAACAATTTTTGTGAACTTACAAATTAATTTTGTGATACGAATATTCTGTTTAAGTAATTCATAAACAAAATAATACTTATTATTGTAAATATGAGCATGATTAACTGTCTCATAGATAAAAATCAATGAGATCGTGTCAGAATATATCTAGTATTGTTTTAATATGTAATGGTTTTGGACCACTTCTAAACCAAACAAAATGTATGAAAATGGTTTGATTCTTTGGGTGAGAATGAAAATAAATGTGTTCGCACATTAGTCAAATAGAATTAGTTGATTGGAGAAAAATGTGTGAAAAGATATTTATTATTTTGAAACATACAATAGGAGGGAAGTCACCAAGAAATGACGGTGACTCTCCCTCCATGATATGAAATATTCCAATTCTCGACAGTTTTCTAGGCATTCACAAAGGCCTTTCCCATCTTCCCTTAAATCCCCTTCGCCTTCTTCACATTGTTTAGCCAATACCAAACCTTTTCCTATAACTCACCGCATATTTCTTGAAAAATCTGCAATTAGGCTGTTTGAAACAGGGTATATTTTCTTGGTTTTGACACCCCTTTTATCTGGAACATCGAATCTTGAAATATCCGAAACTTGTTAGGCGGGTTTTGAAGCTGGTTGAATTTAGAGAAAGACAGATTCTTTATTTTATTTATTTATTGTTTTTTGATCTTAAATTTTGGATTTCATCTTTAGTTGAGTGGTATCTTTTGGTGCAAGTTATAAGCTTAGTCGGCATAGAAATCGTGGGAATTCTTCAGGTGGGAGAGTTTGGAGCTTATGCTGATAAAAGTTAAATCTTTATTCTTTCGATCAGAGGAAGATTGAATTCTGACTATACTTGTCTCAAATATTAAAAAATTTGTTTGATTTTTCTTGCTTTCACTAAAATGGGAAATTGTTGTGCTGTCCCGAAAACTTCCGATGAGGAGATTGTGGGAAAGCGTTCGCCAAATCATTTCTTTAATCATGATGGTAGACATGTGCCCCATGGTGGATACAAATCCTATGTATTAACAAATCCAACAGGGCATAACATCGAGGACTTTTACGAGCTGGGGCGTGAACTCGGTAGAGGTGAATTCGGGGTTACCTATTTATGCACTGAAAAATCTACCGGGGAAGTTTTTGCTTGTAAGTCGATATCGAAGAAGAAGCTGAGGACTAGAGTAGATATTGAGGATGTGAAGAGGGAGGTTCAGATCATGAAGCATTTGCCTAAGCTTCCAAATATTGTGAGCTTGAAGGATACATATGAAGATGATAGTGCAGTGCACTTAGTTATGGAGTTGTGTGAGGGTGGTGAACTGTTTGACAGAATTGTTTCTAGAGGACATTATACTGAGAGAGCGGCTGCCGCGGTGACTCGAACTATTGTTGAAGTTATTCAGGTGAAGATTCGATTTCTTGGTGTTTTGTTGCTTTATTACTCTGGTATGAGTTATAATCTACATTTGCTAAGTAAAGATTTTTAATTTTGATTTATCATTTGTTTCTGTCAGTATACATACATGCATCGGCATAGCCAGGAATGAAACTAATATATGTGGGTGGGGGTTGGGGTGAAGTCATATTTTCGTGTGTCTGGGTAGTGGGTACATGAATCGTTAAATGAGCATTAAAAATTGTCCAATTTAGCGCAGTATTTTAGCGTCTGATCCGTATCCATGGTCCATGGAGACCTTATTAGCACAAGGAGAAAGGGAGTTGGATATGTTATCAGTCTAGGATATCTGAACATGCAGACCTTAGTGAGTGATTGAGGGTGTTTGTTGAATTTTGAGACATTGGAGTGGTGATATCTCGAGTGATAACTGATGCCAATTCCGTTAGAATGTTTCACATCTGTTGTACACTGATGCAAAAATGCATTATTTCGTGTACTTTGACTGAATTTTTCACGATCGTATCTGTTTATGTTTTCAAAGTTATACGCTCACGTATTTTTTCCTTAATAGGAGAATTATAGAAGTTAAAATTGTTTCTCTGCTTCCTTTATTTTCTTTCTTCCAACTTTTGTTCTGTCTATTGTTGTGGTTACTTGCAAAGAAACTGCATTTTGTTTACTCGTGAGTGTGATCTGATTAAGTGGTTCTTCCTGCAGAATTGCCATAAGCACGGCGTCATGCATCGTGATCTTAAACCTGAAAACTTCTTGTTTGCAAATATGAAGGAAACAGCACCTTTAAAGGTCATTGATTTTGGGCTATCAGTTATCTTCAAGCCTGGTATTTTCCTTTCAGACTTTATAGTTTTTTTGGGTTGCATTAAAAAATGTGTTACATTGCACGAGCTAAAGTTTTGGTGATTCTACAGGCGAGAGATTTGATGAAATTGTGGGAAGTCCGTTTTATATGGCTCCAGAGGTGCTGAAGAAAGACTATGGCCCGGAAATAGACATTTGGAGTGCTGGCGTAATTCTCTATATCTTACTCTGTGGATTTCCACCGTTTTGGGCTGGTTAGTTTCCGTCTGCGTCCATATTTCGAATTTATGCAACTAGACTTAATAACAACTTTGTAGTAGGAGGATGATCCAAGTAATAAAAAATGGTTGTCATCAATTATATTTTGTGTATCGTATAGTACATAGGGATGCAAAGTTTGGTTAACTAGCGTCTGCAGACAGAGGGAGTCTCTCTTATTTGCTTGAAAGTATTGAAATTTCCCCTCGGTTTTGACAATCCCTCTGGCACAAAATGTTGTTAATCTGCAGAAACTGAGCAAGGCATTGCCCAATCAATTATCCGTTCTGTTGTGAGCTTCAAAAGAGACCCCTGGCCTAAGGTTTCTGATAAAGCAAAAGACCTGGTAAAGAAGATGCTCAACCCTGACCCCAGGAAACGTCTTACACCCGAGGAAGTTCTAGGTAATATTTAGCCCATTAAACGACACAAGATTTCGATCGGTACCGTGCTTGATTGCTTGTTTCAAATTGATGATAATTCTAGCTGCTCCACTTGCAGATCATCCTTGGTTGCAGAATGCAAAGAGTGCTCCAAATGTTTCTTTGGGTGAAACCGTTAGAGCTAGGCTGAAGCAGTTTTCAATGATGAATAAGCTCAAGAAAAGAGCTCTACGGGTAACAGCTCCTGCTACTTGTAGCAACTAGACGATCAATAATGGTGTCGTTAGCCTGTTGAGGTTTTTGCTAAATCGATTTCTCTAATGTTAGGTGATTGCTGAGCATTTATCTGTGGAGGAAGTGGCAGGCATAGTCGAAAAATTCCAATTGATGGATACAGACAACAAAGGGAAGATTGGCATTGACGAGTTAAGAGTGGGGCTACACAAGCTCGGTCATCACATCCCGGATAGCGATCTTCAAATTCTAATGGAAGCTGTAAGTGTCACACTTTATTATAAGACTTCATTCTAGGCTTAAATCTTTTGAAGAGCCCGAAAGGGCTATTCATCTATGAATCGTTCATCAGTAAATGATTCAATAAGCTGCGCCACGTGTAAATTCAGCTTTGTATAAACTAGTAGAGTAATTTTAGTTTTTTTTAAAAAAAAAATCCTATTGGAACAGGGTGATGTGGATAAAGATGGATATCTCAACTGTGGAGAGTTTGTTGCAATCTCTGTTCACTTAAGAAAGATGGGAAACGACGAACACATACACAAGGCTTTCGAGTTCTTTGATACTGACAAAAGTGGATATATAGAGATGGAAGAGCTAAGAGACGCCTTCGCCGAAGAGGCAGAGACAGAGGCGACCAGCGAAGAGGTCATTATTGCCATAATGCAAGACGTAGACACGGACAAGGTCAGTCACCTTCTATCTCAAGTTTCTGACTATCTCAAACACATTATCTGGTACATTGCTTGAATTTGTTTCTGGGTATTATTGTTCGCAGGATGGGCGTATAAGTTACGAGGAGTTTGCTGCAATGATGAAGGCAGGAACAGATTGGAGAAAGGCGTCGAGACAGTATTCAAGAGAGCGCTACAATAGTCTGAACTTGAACTTGATCAAGAGCGGATCAATACGAATGTGATGGCTTACTTTGAGTGGAAACCATCTTTTTTTTGTTTGTTTGATTTTATTTTTCCATTTCGCCCTTCTTTTTGTTAATATATGGTTGTAAATATACAGCCACTACGAAATTTGGTTATTATTTCGTATGAAGATTGCTGTAAACAATATAAGTAAAAGGAATTGGTTTAATGTATTCAATAGATATTCAATGTATAGATTATTACACAAGTTAATCGATATAATTATTGATTTTGTTTGAAGCTTTTGATATATTACCTGTCGTGTAAAAACTAAGGAAGGTGGATTCATTACATAGATTTGTTTATTTTTTAAAAAATTAACCGACTTCAATTCTGTATAGTTATAAATTTTTACTTGCTTTTGTAAAATCTCACTATTTTTAAAGATTTTCACATAATCTTGGAGGTCTATTTTGTAAGATTTTTGTTGACAATTTGAAACTTTCTCAAAGAATTTTATAGATTTTGTAATTTATTATTGTGTGTTTTTTTATTTCTTTGAACTAAGCGAGTAACATACATAACTTTTATTTATTTAAAATATTTTTATCTATCTTTTACTTTTTGATTTAATTTACAAAAGATGATAATTAAGTGAGTATTAAATTTATTACAATTAAACTTCAATTATTCAAGTTAATTCAAAAAAATTAATTAAATAATATTTTATAAATATATGTAACAATTATTTTCAATATTAACAAATATTAAAACTTAAAATAATTTCATTTATTTTAAGTTAATTTTTATATAAAATATATATATCAATTTTGTTTTTGACATTATGTATTGTAACAATTTATTATCTTAAATTTTGATAATTGGATCAGGCCTTCCGACGGTTGAAAAGGACAAGCCATAAAGAAGTAAAGTCGATTCAGAGAGCTTGAGTAGTAAATCATTTGTTTTCTGACTGTGCACAAGTTTAACAGTTATGATTCAACTGCACCGGTCAGAAATGAACATACTGCCCGCAGGGTGGGTCTAACGGCTCGGAAAAATCTGAGCCAATTTTTTTTTTTTTTATACATGGTGGTGGACCCGGATCACTCATGTGGAGTGATCCGGGCCGTTCCAATGCCTGCACGGGCAGGGTGAAATAATCCTCAAAATGGATATTGCATCTCAAGCAGTTCAAACGACTACCAATTTAAGTGTAATTACACAACATCCTACAAATTCCCGAATGACGGAAAGCTTCATAATTCATCTATGATATATCAGCTTTTTTCAGAAGCTACAAGCTAAAAGTCGCAAAAGTACAAAAACATTCAATGATAATTTAATAATATATACGACAACTAAAAGAAACATATCGTTTTTGTCGGAAAAAATATAGATGATCGTTAAAAAACAAATATAATCTTTAGAGTTTTTCAACTACGAATATGTAGACTCTAAATTGAAAAATGAGTTTCTTTAGTTGAATCAAATGTCAAGTATGCATTATTTCCAAGAGTTTCGAGCACGCTTAAGCTATCACATTTCACACAACTCAACTTTAGCACACGTCTATCAGCTTATATCATATCTTCAATAATTTCGTTGTGTTATCCTACCAACTTATGTCGTTTAAGGTGACCATTGCGCTAATTCCATAGTATATACTTTATAATTAGTCAAATCAGACCATTTTCACACTCATTGTTTTTTAAGTGGTTCAGTGAAACTAGCCATTCAAAAATATTTCTTTAACAACCTAAAAATAGTCAAAACAACTAAAATTCGAAAGAAATTTTAAAATAGTTTATTCACCTTTCTTTTAAACTCTAATATATTCTCAACGGTAAGTATGTTAATTGTAAGTACATACACAAAACAGAAATTATTCACAACAGGTTAGCAAAGCATTGTTGTTACTTATTTAGAGTGATGTGTTTAAACACCAACAGAAAAGGAAAATGTTTAACCCGATTAAAGAAACTGAAGCACTCTAACTAATACTCACCACCAACCAAATTCGCGGGTCGGTTGTTGTAGTGACCCGTTCCAGAATCACCTACTAATCAAAAACTAAGCATGCAAATAACCTAATCAACAATAATCAGAGATAACAGCGGAAAAAGTCAACAACTATACCGATTATACAACCCAATCGAAGTCTATAACAACTCAAAATAAGGTAAAGAATATCTGGTACAACCATATCGAAATCAAAACAATACCGATAAACTAAACCAACCAGCTACTCAACGTCCTCCTCCTGCTCCTCCTGAGCTGTCCAACCTGAGGCCTGCCCCGTGGGAATGGGGTGTCCAAGAATAAACAAAACCGAGGACGTGAGCGATAAGAACGCCCAGTACAAAAGTATGAGTATACAGACCTATATGAAATGCACATGCTATGATCATGATACCGGGGTAGTCAAGAAACAGGAATCACAAAAGGATCTCAACAATGCTCAGTCTAGAGGCGCCAAGTGGATAGTGCCGCGCGGTACACCTCTGGGTCACTGCATCCACTATAAGACAGACGTGGACCTAAAATGTCCCGGACCACCGAAGCCCTCCCGACCCGTCGGCCACTGTGTACTCTCGGTGTCCATGCGTCCACAAGACAGGGCTGAGCGGTCCCAAGATATAGCTTATCTCGAAAGAGATACAGCTCAACAGTAAAGGCTATCTCGAAGAAGAATACGGCTCAACATGAAATGCAACGTGCAGTAATAAACGTGACATAATAGCATGCATCATATGACATATATCAATGCACCACATAATCATGCAACACATATAAGAATGTATACTCAACCAGGATATCTCGGATAGTACTTTCGTACCTCTATCACAGCAATCCTAATCCACTGGAACAACCAGACAACAGGTCTAATCCAAGCCTATTCATCAAAAGCATACCCAATGAACAATACTACCATGCTCGGCTAGCAAAACCAGTACTCCCTAGTACTACCAAAGGTTTAGGGTTTACCTTCGTCCGTCGACAGCCCTTTGATGTCGATTGCCTCGAAACTCCGGCGCTGCTATGCTACCAATCCCGGCAGCTCTTGGCTATCGCTCGAACAACAACTAGCCCTAGAATCCTTCCAAAACTCTCAAAGAGGAGACTTAACTCAAGGAATGGCAAGTCACAAATGAGAAATCCGAGCACTATTTATAGGCCATGTTCGGATCCTCCGAACATCACTTCGGAACGTCCGAACGCTACGTGTCCATTGGCTCTTGACAGCTCATGATCGGATCCTCCGATCATACACTTCGGACCGTCCGAACATGCACGTGTCCAGCTTCTCTTGACACCTCATGTTCGGATCCACCGAACTCACTTCGGACCGTCCGAACTCCCACGTGTCGATCAACTCTTGACACCTAATGATCGGATCCACCGAACTCACTTCGGACCTTCCGAACTCTTCGGTGCTTCCGAACCATCTTCGGACCTTCCGATCATGATTAATCACCATTAATCCGTTAATTACCCAATTTGGAATTCGGGCTACTACATTCTCCCCCCCTTAAAAAGATTTCGTCCTCGAAATCTAGGCAAGAGAATAAAACACCATTGTAATACACTGCAAATATTCTTCATTACAACTGTATAACAATTACATCTCAGGCTGATCCTGGTTCAGCGCAAAAACCTGACCTTGGGCACGAGGTCGAAGATTCGAACTACCCACTGCCTGACCCTGTCTCCTCTGCTGAACAGTCGTCTGGGATCCAGAACCAGATCCTGCTCCACCTCGCAACTGAGGACAATTCTTCTTGATATGACCCATCTCTCCGCACTGAAAACAAGCTCCTGCTGCTAATCGGCATTGCTCCGATGGATGGTTCTTCCCACAATGCGCACAAGAATCCTTCTTCTCACCAAAGCGAACAACACCGCTAGACCTTGATCCAGATCCAGAAGAAGAAGAACCTGACTTCTTGAAAGACTGAGGTCGAGGGCTCAAAACACTCGGAGGTCTAGAAGAAAGAATAGCCCTACCACGCTGGAGACTGATCTCTGCTTGACGACACCGGTTCACCAACCCATCGTACGAAGTAGGATTATCACAGACAGTGACTCGATCAAAGATCTCCTGATTAAGGCCCTGGAGGAAATGATCATACTTGGCTTCAGAACTGCCACTGATATGAGGCGCAAAGGGTAACAACTCGAAGAATTTCTGCTGATACTCATCAACAGACATACTACCCTGCTTCAGATTCAGGAGCTCAATCGTCTTGGCCTGGCGAAGGGCTGGAGGAAAGTACAGCTGCATGAACGCTGCACGGAAATCGGCCCAAGTCGCTCTACCCTGAGACTGAACTATCGGCGCAGAAGTCGATCGCCACCACCTGCGAGCACGGCCCTCGAGAAGAAAACTAAGGGTCTCCATCTTCTGCTCATCGGTGCACTGGAATGCGCGGAAACAACTCTCCATGCGCTCTATCCAATCCTCAGCATCATCAGGAGTCTCTCCACCAACTAAAGGCTTAGGCCCCATCTGCATGAAACGATGCATATCGAAACGCCTAGGACCATCCCGACGATGACGATGTTCACGATGACGCCTACGATCGTCCTGGTCACCCCAACGACCTACACTTCCCTGACTACTCTCATCACCAAAGTGGTCAGCCATTGCTACAACAATAGAATAGGGAAACTAGTAAATTGGTCAACGGAAATCCCAAAACAGAAATCTATATCCCAAAATCGTACGCATGCTCTGATACCATAAATGTAGTGACCCGTTCCAGAATCACCTACTAATCAAAAACTAAGCATGCAAATAACCTAATCAACAATAATCAGAGATAACAGCGGAAAAAGTCAACAACTATACCGATTATACAACCCAATCGAAGTCTATAACAACTCAAAATAAGGTAAAGAATATCTGGTACAACCATATCGAAATCAAAACAATACCGATAAACTAAACCAACCAGCTACTCAACGTCCTCCTCCTGCTCCTCCTGAGCTGTCCAACCTGAGGCCTGCCCCGTGGGAATGGGGTGTCCAAGAATAAACAAAACCGAGGACGTGAGCGATAAGAACGCCCAGTACAAAAGTATGAGTATACAGACCTATATGAAATGCACATGCTATGATCATGATACCGGGGTAGTCAAGAAACAGGAATCACAAAAGGATCTCAACAATGCTCAGTCTAGAGGCGCCAAGTGGATAGTGCCGCGCGGTACACCTCTGGGTCACTGCATCCACTATAAGACAGACGTGGACCTAAAATGTCCCGGACCACCGAAGCCCTCCCGACCCGTCGGCCACTGTGTACTCTCGGTGTCCATGCGTCCACAAGACAGGGCTGAGCGGTCCCAAGATATAGCTTATCTCGAAAGAGATACAGCTCAACAGTAAAGGCTATCTCGAAGAAGAATACGGCTCAACATGAAATGCAACGTGCAGTAATAAACGTGACATAATAGCATGCATCATATGACATATATCAATGCACCACATAATCATGCAACACATATAAGAATGTATACTCAACCAGGATATCTCGGATAGTACTTTCGTACCTCTATCACAGCAATCCTAATCCACTGGAACAACCAGACAACAGGTCTAATCCAAGCCTATTCATCAAAAGCATACCCAATGAACAATACTACCATGCTCGGCTAGCAAAACCAGTACTCCCTAGTACTACCAAAGGTTTAGGGTTTACCTTCGTCCGTCGACAGCCCTTTGATGTCGATTGCCTCGAAACTCCGGCGCTGCTATGCTACCAATCCCGGCAGCTCTTGGCTATCGCTCGAACAACAACTAGCCCTAGAATCCTTCCAAAACTCTCAAAGAGGAGACTTAACTCAAGGAATGGCAAGTCACAAATGAGAAATCCGAGCACTATTTATAGGCCATGTTCGGATCCTCCGAACATCACTTCGGAACGTCCGAACGCTACGTGTCCATTGGCTCTTGACAGCTCATGATCGGATCCTCCGATCATACACTTCGGACCGTCCGAACATGCACGTGTCCAGCTTCTCTTGACACCTCATGTTCGGATCCACCGAACTCACTTCGGACCGTCCGAACTCCCACGTGTCGATCAACTCTTGACACCTAATGATCGGATCCACCGAACTCACTTCGGACCTTCCGAACTCTTCGGTGCTTCCGAACCATCTTCGGACCTTCCGATCATGATTAATCACCATTAATCCGTTAATTACCCAATTTGGAATTCGGGCTACTACAGTTGTTGTTACTTCATATTTTTGGCAAGTATTGTCTTATCTCGGTATTGTGAAAGGGAAAAATTCGTCTCAGATCCATCATTTATTCTGTTCTATGTAGTTTGTGTGAAGTAGGTGGGTGGTATTGTGTACAGGAAGTGTTTGAGATAATTGACGATGTTGGATAAATTTCTCAAGCTCCCTAAAGTTAAGACCCAAATTCATCACGTACATGACTCGATTAAAGAGGCAACAATAGACAAAATATACACATGACAAATATATACAATATAATACAAGCTGTAATTTCCCATCCATTTCCCGAATCAGGATTCAACCTGTGTATGTATACGCCAAGATATACGATTTCTGACGATCAAGCAGTCGGGTATGAGGAATCCATGGCAATCCCACAAAGCCCTTCTTTAGCACTGATATCCTTCTCCATCATAATATACCCCTCCATACCCCAACTAGTACCCCAAGAATTCTTGACCAACCAATACTTAGTACCGTCCTCGGCCTTTCCATATCCAACCGCCGTCACGCCGTGATCGAGATCGGTCCCACAGTCCCCTGTAAACACCCCGCTTGAATAAAACTGGAACGACATTCCGCTGGCATCGATGGACACAGATACGGGCTGATGTGCCACGGCCTTAACAAGAGCGGCCTCGCTGTTTGTGGGCACCTTTTCGAACCCTGAAATCTTGGCTGCGTGGGATGCTTCTTTGTTCTTGTTGCAGGTTCCATCTGCGGCTGAGTAAGGGTACGTGGATTCGGAGGCGACCCCTTTGTTCTTGGTGATGAACTCGAAGGCGTCTTCCATGTATCCGCCCTCGCAGCCTTGGTCATTGCTTGTTCTGTCGCAGTCTACTATTTCTTGCTCGGACAGTGAGATCAGTTTGCTTGTTGAGAGCTTGTTGATCCCTTCTGTTGCTGCTATTGCTGAAAATGCCCAGCAACTTCCTGTAGTTTTAGGACAGGAAGATAGAGAAGAAAAAGATTGTAAATTAACTCGAATATGTACCTTCAAGAAACGTTATACACTTGATCAACCAAACATGGCTGGTCGGAACACTAGTCTCCCTTTATTTTTAATATTTCTATGGACTTATATCTTGAAGAAAAATGAAGCGGAATCTCAACATCATATTTTTTTGACCTATTCAATTTCATTATGTAAGTGCTTTTAAAATTTTTAAAGCCAAAACCTGACATAAAACTTGATATTTCTCAAGGGAAAAAGTTTTTGTTAAGAAAGCTTGTCTATCAAAATGGCCAATAACTATAGGAAAGGGAATGTCTTACCGCATTGGCCTTGATCCTTGACTGGTGTAACAGCCCCTTTCTTTCTCCAGTCTATGCTAGGTGGGACAACACTCACATTTTCATACTTAAATGAAGTAGTTTGAGATGATTTCTTCTTCGAAGAAATGGTCTTAAGTCCATTCCTAGCAGCCCTAAACTCCTCATTCGTTTGATCTGCAAATGCATTGATGCCAAGCTTGTAAGGCCTATCTCCGCCTTCATTGAACCTTTCGATGAACTCGACATTATCCTTGAATATCTTGAATCGAATCACCCTTTCTTCGACATTTTCATAAACCCTGTCGTATTCTAGCATCCATTGCTCGTGTCTCTCTATCATGGACAACGTTGGTACTTGGCGCGAGGTGGTTTGAGAGATGAAAATTCCCAAGATTGCCAACATAAGAACAATGACACTAGATTTGATGTTTAGTGCTGATGAGATAGCCATTTCTAGGTTCAAAATATCAAAGAACACAATGTGTCTGTTGCACTTTTTAGCCTCGATGAAGTAATGTATTTATAGGAGAGAATTGGCACGAATATCGTGAAAACGAAACATTCAATTAAAGTTATTTCCAGTTTGCCGGGGAGATTAAGGTGACCTTTAAATATTAACGTAGGACTACAAATTGACATATAATTTGTTCTATAGAAGATTGCACTACCCTTGTTTTTTCTCCACTAATATCGTGGCATAGTTTGACTGGTGATTAAAAAGTTTGCATAGAGTATTTCAAATAAAATTTATTTTACAGATAACTCCAAAAAAAATTATAACTATAATAATTATTTTATTTAAAAAAAAACCGTTCGTTTTATAAATTTCGAGCTTGAACTTGAATATACAATTTATTATAAAATATAAATTCAATTTAGTGATTTACAGACATATCATACATACAGTACTTATCTCACAAATTTGACCAACTATTGATATTCTTTACTTGTATATCTTTTTTTCACGTCGATTTGAAGGAGAATTACAAGCCTTACAAATCCGAGCCGGCAAATGCCTCAAAATATTCTTCCTTTGATGTGGAAAGAGTATGCCAAAGGACTAGTTTAACAGTCCAAAAGACACAGAAAAGTGGAATTGGATCATATTTGTCAGGCTTGTGATTCTCCCTTGGTGGCGTGAGATCGTATCGGTATGAGAACTGGACCGCCGGTCGGTAGGTGTCTCTCCGTAGACTCACTGGCGGCTGGCTGATCGGAAATACGGATCCCTGATTATTTCAGCCGGTTTTCGAATTTAGGGTTTCCGATTGATTGTATCCCTCATCCCCAAAATCCGTTGAATTTTCAAATATTGACGATTTCGATACTCTACCTGAACTTCTGTGGCTCCCCTATGGCTACCTCATGGCTGACAGTAGTAATATCATATTTGCGTTTTCATTTCTCTTGAATGAGTATTTTATTCGTGTTGTAAAATGCTGCAATGATTTGAAGGATCAGGTACCCTTCAAAAATTTCAATTCTTTTTGCACGAATCTGTGTTTCGAAAAGTTTCTTGAAATAGTTTGATTAATTTATCCTCTTGTTGAAGATATGAAAGAGTGCAGGTGTTTCGGAATGCTGATTTTGCCCAATAAAAGCTCCACACTTCTCCCTCCATACGAAGGCTTACTTGTTTTCGATGGAAATCGTCAGGTAAAGTAATCGAAACGTGATGATTTAAATTACTTTTTGATTCAAAATATTTAATTATAATTTTTGATCTTTTGATAGTATATATATTTGATTTGAGACTCTTGGCTTTAAGCAACATCAATTATGTTTTCATCTACATTTTCTTGACTTCGACGTGTGAAACAAATACAACTTGCGGTCTTCTAGCACAGTGTGATATCTTCGATCAAAACTTTGGAAAAAGTAGAACGACTAAAAAGGAATACTAACAACGGTGAAAGTGAATTCTGTTACCGGTTGTAGCTTGAGAACCTTGGACACTACCCCTACAGCCGAGTTCGAGCTTCGTTCATGATAATGAAGTTCGAAATCGAGCTTGAGTATTAAATTTTTTTGACTTGGTTGGCTTGAGCAGGATGTGTCAGAGACGATCTTTACTCATCGCGAGTGCATCTCTTGGTAATTTGGTGCCGTGTCGGTTTGTACGAATCTTTATCTGTGAGACAAATCAATTATATCGATATTCACAATAAAAAGTAATATTTTTCACATAAAAATTAATATTTTTTCATGGATGACCCAAATAACCGATATCCACAGTAAAATGTAATACTCTTAGCATAAAAAAGTAATAATTTTTCATGGATAACCTAAATAAGATATATGTCTCACAAAATACGACTCGTGAGGCCGTCTCACAAAAGACAAAAAAATTTCATTGACTGTTATGTAGCATTCTCTCTGTTTTAAGTTGTGTTTACAAATGTTTCAAAAAAAGTGATTATGGTAAATTTGTAGAAGAAAAGTTGATAATCATTTTTTTAACATTTAAAAACTAGTAAGATAATTATTAAATAATAAAATAAAAATTAATAAGATAAATATTTCTTCCACAAATCTAGGGATGACAATGGGTCGGGGCGGGGGCGGGTTTGCCATTTTCATCCCCATCCCCGCCCCCATCCCCGTTTTTTCGGGTTCGGGGAATCTCCAAACTCGAAACTTTGGGGATCAACTTACCATCCCCCGTCCCCATCCCCGTTTCAAAAATATTAATATGGCAAGACGATGACGGATTCGGAGATTTTCTCAAACCAAAACTTATTATTATCTATTATTATTAGATATAATTTTAATATTAATATCAATATTAATAATAATAATATTATTAATATTTTAAAAATTATATTATTAATACTAATAATACTATTATTTTATTATTGATAATATATTTTCGGGGCGGGTTCGGAGATTTCAGGGATGAGGATAGTAATCCCATACCCGCTCCGAACTACAGCGGGGATTTAAAAAAATCCCTGAACCCAAACCCAAACCCGAAAAAATCGGGAATCTCCATCGCCGTTTCGAGTTTTCCCCGTGGAGCCCCAAACCCACCGGAGAAAATTGCCATCCCTACACAAATCCTTTAGTCCCTCCAAAAAATCGAATGTTAAAAAAATCGAATTTATTTATCAAATTTGATTCCAAGCAGACCAATAAAATGACCCACATAACCGGACCCAATAGTGTTCCCATCCTTAGGTAAGTTTGATTTGAAGGGAATTTACTCTTCAATTATTTTTTGGCAGCCGAAAGGCAACACTTTAATCAGAAGCAACGGTTGGATTCAAAACCTTTGGTTTGTATATTTGAATTCGTTCATCGGGATGTACATATATAGAAATTAATTAAATAAACAAAATGACTAAACGCTTTTCACAATTGAATTTATATTTTTATAAATTACTAATTTAATTTGACATATTTCACAATTGATAAATTTACCATTTTTAGTGATGTAAGTCAGTCTATTTGGAGTTCTAATTCTGCGACTTGTCAATAATTAGTTTCATCCCGTAATTTAGGGATTTCTTTGTCATTTTTGGACAATTATATCCTACTCCGGGAGATTTACTCCCTCTCACTAAATAATATATATATGTATAGCATTTAAAATAGCTACAATAATTTATTAGCATTTATAAATGGGTAGAACATATAATTTCTTATAATAATTAAATTTTAAAATATTGTTTTTTTACATTTTATATGATTCTACCACAAAAATAAATATAATAGAAATGAAAATCTCAAACCTCAAATGTAAAAGTTTTACTATCAAATAAAAATTTCATGTAATCTTTAAATATAAAATATTAAGTTTAAAAATGTGAGAATAATAATAGTAATAATAATAATAATAATAAAAATAATAATATAATGATATAACATATGTTATATACATGAAACGAAATTAGTTTAATGATTAGTTTGGTTGATTTTGTTTAAAGTAGTTTGAAATGTAATAATAATAAAAAAAAAAAAAAAGACGTGTAAGAAAAAAAAGTAAAGCGGAGTATTTCACCTGGTGTAGGATAGAATTGGTCTCACCCGAAGCAACGAAATCAGTAGAATATTATTTATTTGACATTGACAAGACCGACTTATCCGGAATAGACCTACTTAAAGACTAAAGTGGTAATTTTTCATGCAAATTATAGAATTGGTGTAAAAGAACAAAAGTGAGTCTCATGTGAGATCGTCTCACGGATCTTAATCTGTGAAAAGAGTCAACTCTACTTATTATTCACAATAAAAAATAATACTGTTAGCATAAAAATAATATTTTTTTATGGATGAGCCAAATAAGATATCTGTCTCACAAATATGACCCGTGAGATCATCTCACACAAATTTTTGTCAAAAAATAATGGTTTTAATTATCTGCTAAGATTACTTTGCTTGTATTTTTATATGTTTTTATATTTAATAACTCAACTGGAACTCTTCAATCTATTAATTTTGACTGCAATTTCACTGATAAATCATTAAAATTCTCAAATCTGAAAGAAAAACAAAAAGAAAGAAAAAACTTGTGCCGCTTCAAGATTTCTCAATTAACCCAACTCTCAGACATAAATTTACAGACCTGTATAATATATAGTCTAGTATTAATGTTCTTCACTTCTTTGCTTCTTCAGTTGCCGCTGGCTTTGGTTGTTCCTCCTTGGGCGGTGGCGGTGGCGGAGCGGAGGTTGTTACACCGCCATCGATGCAGCTGCGGCACTTCCTCTCCACACATCCTTCTACGTCATGTTCCCCTGATCCCCCCAAATGCCGTCCTCCACAGAGCCGAGCCAGGATCCCCGCAATGACTCCCAGTATTGTGATAACCGCTAGCACCACCAGCAGTGTCTCGATGGAGTGGTGGGTGGAGTGGCTTGGCTCCACCTCCACTAGCACCGGTGGCGGCCCTACAAGTGGCGGCAGCTGATTCACTAGAGCCATATCTAAGAACAGATGGGGATGTTTTAAAAGAATATATAGATGTTAGACAGAACTGAGCTTGAAGAAGTACAGATCGGACATGAAGATGACCAGAGATATTCAGGATTATGGAATGAGCATAATTTACAGAATCAGCTTCAAAGATTTTGGGATTGTCAAAGCGTGAAAAGATGTGTGAGTGTGAGAGAGAGGAGGAGAAGAAAGTAGTGAGAAAAGTGAGTCTGTTCAAATGAGCTTTGGAGCAAAAAAAATGATGGCCTTGGACTTTTTGGGAGAAAAAAAAAGGAGGGGTGAGCAAATATTTTAATTTAATTTCAAGAATATAGACATAATAAAAAAATTATTCTAACATTTTTTTTGTCACAAATTCAGTATATTTATGATGAAAATAAATAATTTATATGATTCTGAACTTTTTTCTTTATCGATAACTGCTCATATTTAGTACATATTTAAGCTGCTTAATTAATTTAATTGTTTGTAAATATAATAATAAACTGAAAATATGACCGTTGTCCCATGAATGTAACTTTTTTCTTTCAATGGTTGGTAATAATTTCATGATACCTAAATATATTTTTTCTTTCACGTTAATTCTCATACTTTATGGTGATAATATTATTTCAAATATTTTAAACTACAATATATATAACTTCTGATAAATAATTAATTACTCTAATTATCACATTTCAATATCGTCTTGAAAAGAAAAATGGTCATAGACAATTCAACTCTTATTTGGGTCATCCATGAAAAAATATTATTTTTTATGCTAAAAATATTATTTTTTATTGTTAATATCGGTAGGATTGACTCGTCTCACAGATAAAGATTCGTCAGTCCGTCTCACAAGAGACCTATTCCTAAATTACAGGTCATCTTGTCTCATTAGTTCATTTTGATAGTTGTAGCTTTCATATCTTCTCAACTTTTTTGTAATAAAAATATGAATAGAAAGGTAAAATGTTCGGATTGCGAAATATCATTATTATCCATAATTTGTTCGTTGGTGTGTGAAATGAGATGGACATTTTTGGGAAAAAAAATCAAGGGTAAATAGGGAATAAAATTATATTATTAGCATTAATTAGAATTTCATTAAATCGGACAATTTTATTATTATTTTAAAAAATCGAACTCAAACATAAAATTAATGTTCTTTATATATATATATATATATATATATATATATATATATATATATATATATTTTATCGGTAACTCATCAGTCAAGTTTATATATTTGGCGTCAAATTTTCAAATTCCGCGTTGTCTTTTCTTTACCCTGCATTTTCTTTGTCCCATTGCGGGATTGGGGTAGAAAAATCTAACCCCGATTTTGCCGTTGCCGGCACGAATCCAGGCAACACGCTACGAATTTCAAGATTTATAAACGCATTTCAATTGATTTGTCATATCAAATTCTCTTTTTTCGCCGGAACAAGATCCCGTGTTCGAAATCATGGGGACTCCGGCATTCCCAAATTTAGGGAAACACTGCAGCGTTGACGACTGCCACCAGATTGATTTCCTTCCTTTCACATGTGATTGTTGCAATCAGGTATGTTTATGATATTGTATGCATGTTAATGTACTCGTGATTTTGATGGAATCAGTATATTTATGTGTATTAGGAGCTGCAGGAAATTTTATTCTATTTTTATTTTATTGTTTCATCATTGGCTTTTAGAAAATGGTTGTTCATTTTTCAACGGAATTATCGGGTGTTTTTTGTTTTTTGTTTTCCTTTTGTAGTCTACTCCGATGAGATCTGATACTTGCCTTAAAATTCGATTTTTTTTTTGGGAATTGGGAATTTTTTATGGGTAGACCGTGTAAAAGTGTTTTTTAGAGCATAAGGATTGCAGACTTGTAGTATGTGTGGAAGGTTCTGAATTACTGCTGTGAAGTTTGTCTTGATATAAAGGTCCCAATCTTAACAAATCGAGCTAATTGTTTGGCATGAGCGATTTATTTTCAAATTCATCAAGAAAGAGTTGAATTTTTCGACCTTGAACAGAAAAGTGTTAAGCTATACTGGTGACGAATATGTATACTTGCACTTAATTGTTAGAGTAGTTTTACTGGCACAATAATTGGAGTTTGTTTAAAGAGATATCTGGAGAACATTATCGTCTGCGACCACAGATTAAGATCAAGCTTCTAATTGTTTTTAAACTTCTATACGAAATAAAATGAAACAAGGGGTCATTGTTCCTGTTAAAGTGATCCTACTTGGTCAATGAGTCTTTTTTCATACATTTTAAGAGTTAGCTCGAGTTGATTTTTTTTACGACGAGACGTAGGGTATGGATGTAACTAACACCTCACTCCTACAATATCAATGATCACTTGGAGTGGAGAAGATTCTGGAATCAAATTTGGTTTTCCTTTTTTCTTTTATATTAAATATGATGATTGTTTGGCTTATCGTTTTTCTCAAATTTCTGCTATTTTGAAGCTGTGGATGCTACAACATGTTTTTACTTCAAGAAGTCTGTATTGATTCTGTGGTCTGGTGAACTTTTTTATTTGTAGAAAGCGTGATAGTGATATCGACGCTGTGTTGTGTTCTGATATTTCCACTGTCACACGGGAATTTCTTGCCAATTTACTGCTTGATGATATTTGTTGACGAGCTATAGCTTACATTCATTTCTATCCTTTGTCATCCATTTTACTTTCTACCGTAGCATGTTCTGGTTTCATTAATCATAGTTGGGACTATACTGTCTATAGTCATTGCTGATGTTAATCGCCCATGTTCCCCATTTCATCTACCGATGACTATCATAATTCAGCTCTTCTCATTCTTCTTAATTCCCCTGTAAAATCTTCACAGGTATTCTGTGTTCAGCACCGGAGCTATGGCAGACACCAATGTCCCAAAGCTAACAAACATGATGTTACTGTTGTCGTCTGCCCCCTCTGTGCAAAAGGAGTTCGTTTGATCCACAATGAAGATCCTAATATTACTTGGGAATCACATGTAAACATTGAGTGTGACCCATCAAACTATGAAAACACTACCAAGAAAAGGAAATGTCCAGTACCAGGCTGCAGAGAAATCCTAACATTCTCAAATTCAATCAGATGTAGAGATTGTACAGTTGACCATTGTTTGAAACATAGGTTTGGACCAGACCACAAGTGTCCTGGACCCAAGAAACCCGAACCCTCGTTTCAGTTTATGGGATTTTTGAATAGAATCCAAAAACATGACCCCAAGGGAGCACAGGTCACTTCTTCATCAAATTGGGGCACAAGTTTCCTCAAGGCAGCTTCTTCAGTTCGAGCCACAGCTGAAGCTGGAATGGCTAGACTGAGCAACGAATTCAATCAAGCATTGAGTATGGATGGAGCAGTCCAGAGTAGCAATGGCAGTACGAGTCAACATGGAAGTTTGAGTGGGCAAGTTGAAGTGTGTCCTCGGTGCAATTTAAGATTCCCTAATGTTGGAGCTCTGGTAGATCATGTGGAAAAAGTTCATGAAAGGAATGGGATCATGAAGGCGACACTTGATGTCTGTCCCAAATGTAGTAAAGGATTTCATGATCCTGTTGCCCTCGTGGAGCATGTCGAGAGAGAACATGGAGGTGTCTCAAAATCTCGATAAACTGCGAGCCAGAGCTTGACCACTGTGCTTATTTGATGCTATTTTATTCCATTAAATTTTTTGTTCATAAGCTTGAGGATGGCTGTTACCCATGGCCGGTGATTATTTTTTTTCTTGTTCATTAAAGAAAAATTTATCATTACCAATATATGGAAGGAAAAGTGTTGCTGGTCTTTTCATGAGGCAAGTTAAGCAAGTGTAGAATAGTGATGACAATGGGTAGGGTATGGGTTGAATTTCATACATTCATCCTCATATCCATTTATTAAATTCATCTCCATACCCATCTTCATACCCATCGGGTATTGAATTTCATCCTCATCCCTATACCCATCGGATTATCGGATACTCATATCCTACCCAAATACCCTATTATCATATACAATTGAATTTTTTCAAATTAAATTGTTTCAATGAATTTATGAATATTTAAAAATTATTTAAATAAACAATAAGAAAAATTATTAATGATAAAAAAATTGCAAAAGAAACTTTATATAAAAAATAACAAAATATTAAAAATAGCCCAAGTTAAAAAAAAAAAACAAACAAACAAAACCAAAACCAATAAAAAAACAAAGTCACGTACATTCCAAACTCCTAAAATTAATTGGTTAAAAAAACCCTAAAATGAATTGGGAAATATGCAAACAAAAAGGAATACAATGAACCATAATAAAGAAATAAAATATTTTTCAATTTTTGAAGTCAAACATGAAATAAACTTACCAGTGGAGAAGATGAGAAATTGAATGAAAAATAAAAGAGTGGTAAAACCTTGAAACGTAAAAGTGAAAGAAAAAGTACCGATTTATTTGGATTTGAGAGGATGATTATTTAATATAAATAAGTATAATTACTATATATTTACATATATATATATATATACATATATATATATATATATATTAATTTAAACGGGTATTCGGGTCGGGTGTGGGTCAGATTATATCAAACCCACCTTCATACCCGAATCCGAAAATCCCCATACCCGATTACCTAATTATTTAATCGGGTTTAAAATTCCCTCCATACCATCTTCTATTCGGGTCGGGTATCGGATCCTCTAACGGATCTGGATGAAATTGCCATCCCTAGTGGAGAACATCATGCATTTTGATCATTACCTGTGACAAAATGAGAAGATATTTGTCGTAACTTAGGAAAACAAATTATCACACCTTGTAACAATTTTTTTTACAAGAACTATTTCAATAAAATTATTTTTTGAAAGAGTAAGAACAAGTTTTGTGTTTTAAATTATAGATGAAGTGAAAGAAACTACATCATTTTAAAAATTATAATTTATATAGTTTAATACTGAATATATATATATATATATATATATATATATACTAGGAATGATCACGTGCGATGCACTAAGTGATTAATAATGAAAAATATAATAACGAGATTTAGATAATTTTTAAAATCGTTTGAATAACATCTTGTTTATGAGTATTTATTAATCCAAATATATTAAAACACAATAAATAAAAATAAATCATGACGATAAATCAAATGTGTTAACTTATTTATATAAAAAATTTCAATTTGCATGATTATAACATAATGACAATTCTATCAAATTAACAAAGATATTTTTCATCCAAATATCATTTACAATGAAAAACAATAAAAAAAATTTAAGAGAATATTAAATTTTACTGAAACCAAAATCACAATATATTTAAATGGAGTGCATATAGTGATTGTCAAATAAAATTCTCTTAATTAACTAAATTATCATAATGATGTTAAAATAAAACCCCTAAACTTGTTATTAAGTTAAATATCAATGGTGTTTTTGCTAAATTTTAACTCCTTGCGAATTCTGTTTAATTTTTTCCTTTTTTAGAATAAATATTACACATCAACTCAAATATTTTAAACGGTATAGTAGCTCAATCGTCATGATTCGATCGATATATCCAACTAGAACAATTATTGCACTCCAACAATATTAATAATTATACTGATTGCAATATATGAGAATCGATCTCATGACTTTGATATATATACCAATTATAAGATCATGTATTTGTCGCTTTACCAAAAGTTATAACCGGGATAAGATGCAACATTAACTAAAATCTTTTAAAATCGTATAACAACTCAAACGTCACATTTGGATTGTTATACCTTACATAAACAATTATTGCACCTAACAAATATGATATAGTTGTTATTTTACATTCTAGAAATCATTTTTCTAAATCAAATTTATTCTCAATAATCAAATAATTTCATCGAACACAGAGTAGTTTTAATTACTAATAATAATTTAAACACAAATATTAATAGTTAGGGTGACCACTCTATGTGATCACATATGTTTCATTAAGTTACAATCATAATAATAATGCACAATGAAAGAGCTTTCAGCAAGCTCATAGCCTCACCTTCAACAACAGGCAGTCCCCCAAAAAAGACAGAAGAACGAACACAAGAAATGCACCAGAATCATCCCGCAAGACCATTCCAAAACTGGTAACCACTACTGTGAGGATTTGCTACATCAACTGTCGCCTGGGACTTCACATATATCTAACATACAGAATATTCAAGGCTGTAAAAACTGTATCAGGAGCTGCAAGGTGAAAAGAGTTTCGAAATTCATTATTCCTTTGTTTCCAAATAGCCCACGCAACCATAGCAAACTTAGATATATACTGTTCATGGAGCTTATCAATCATCTTAAACAACTATTCCACCACAGATGCAGAAACTGAAGGCAAACATAAGCTCTTAGCAAGTTTTTACCATTACTAGATTGTGGACTCTAGACTATTGCAGTTTTTTGTTTTTCATGGTTAACCAATTTGTTTACACATTTAAAAATTAGCTATAATTAAAATAATACAAACATTTAACATTTTAATTCATATCATACATATCAGAAACCAACAAATTCTTATTCATCTCATTAAAGGCCAATCACAACTCTAAGAGAACCACTCTCGTTGCATTTGTTCTGCATCTGATCATCTCTTCGATAATTTCTATCTATAAAGATTGCAACTCTGGTTTATTATCAACTTTTACACGCCACCGAGAATCCAAGATGAAGCCAACCCCCGAGCATTTCCCAAAAATTACAAGAAATTTGTCAACTGGTGTAGCCCAGATATACTGCAGTGAGTATGATCAGTAGAAAAATCTACTTCGCCTAATTTTGAGAGATTTCATTAAGCATTTCGACAACCTTCTTCATTTTGGGCCGTTTTGCTGGTGTGCTATCTGTGCAGAGTAAAGCTACTTTTAGAGCAGCCAGCATTTCTTTCCTCCAACCAAACGACACAGTGCTCAGCCGAGAGTCGAGGATTTGCTCTGGGGTCTCCCCTCGTATAGGAGCAGTATGAACCCACTTCACCAGATCGACCCCTTCACCAAAAGCCTCTTCCACGGGAAGTCGTGTTGTGAGGATCTCAAGCAGGACAACTCCATAGCTATAAACGTTGCCAGGCGCTGTAACTTGCATGGTATATGCATATTCTGTTGAACAAGTTAAAAAGATTGTAGGCAAGTTAAATATAAGGTTAAAAGTAATTTACTAAAATGACATGTGCAAAGTATAATTGTGTTCTATGGTTAAAAATATTTTATTTTGGAATTTGAAATAGGATAAGAGAGCTTCTAGCAGGGAATTGAACACAGACTTAAGTGAAGAGCTCAAATCCAAAAAACCACCCTTCCAAGGGTAAGGAGTTCACAAACTTATTAACTGCTCAAATATTTCTCAAGGAATCAATATAAGATCATGAGTCATGACAGGAGCGAACCCAAGGATAATTTCGGCACGACCTCATGTTGGTTCGACTCAGATTCAAGAGAAGAGGGGTTACCTGGGGGAATATATCCAAATGAACCAGCAACAGCACTGATACTTGCTGTCCCTCTAGATGGGTCAAGGAGCTTGGATATTTCAACTTCACCTACTAATGGATTAAAATTATCATCCAGAACTACGTTGCCTGAAGAAATATCAAGGTGGATAATGGCCACATGATGGAGAAATGCCAGCCCTTCAGCCACTCCAATGGCAACGGCAAGTCTAGCAGACCAATCAGGTTTGTATTCTGGTTTCTTCGAAATATCGTGAAGAAACTGAGCCAACGTCCCATTTGGAAAGTACTGATGTAATAAAAGAACATCTTCTTCAAATACCACAAACCCAATAGGCCTCATCAAATTTTCATGGCAGAGTTTACTCATCTTTTCAACTTCTCTGATCATCCTGCTCCGATGATGAATTATGGTTCTATCCATTGATTTAAGTTTTCTAACGGATAATATCATACCAGATGGCATTTCGGCTTTGTACACAGTGCTAAATGTACCAACACAGAGCTTATTTGTATCTTTCATAATTGCTTTGGCAACTGCTTCAAAGTCTACGGCTTGCTTGAGGTTCTCAACAAACACATTTCCGAGTATTACTACTGGCATAGTACTTGTTTCATTTTCATCAGTTCCCGAGTCTTTTGCAACTTTTTCTTCCTTCTCCCTCATCATAAACAGCAATACAACTACAGTCACCGATGCGAAAACAGCCAAACCCGAACCAATGACAACCAATACTATTCTGTAAGGCACCTTGTGGTGGTAAGCATCATGAGCCTGATCGTTCAAACCTTCACAAGAAATACTTAAAGGCTCACCACAGAGCCCTTTATTTCCAAGAAAGCTTGAATTCAGGCTTTTTTGAAAGGGAACAAAGGAAGGTATTTGGCCGCTGAATTGATTGTTTGAAAAATTAACCTCTATCAAACTTAGCATGCCTTTTAATGCTGCTGGAATGCTTCCACTCAGTTGATTATCAGATACATCTAATGAAACTAGCTTGTCTAGTCTTCCAAGTTCTTCAGGCAATTGGCCATGGAGATGGTTGGAACTCAAATTTAAAGCTATCTGCAAGTTCTTGATACGCCCAATCTCTGGTGGAATACTTCCAGTGAGACTGTTACCACCCAAATGTAATTCGAGCAGTTTTGTGCAGTTCCCAATCTCATGTGGAATCTCCCCACTTATTGAATTCTGACCCAAAAGTAGGAACTGTAATCTTGAAGTATCGCAGATACTCTCCGGTATGGTGCCATTGAATCTATTGTTGCTTAAGTCGAGCTTGTTCAGATTCTTGCCCCCAAGAATTGAAATTGGGATGTCTCCAAACAGATTGTTTCCAGAAATAATGAACTCCTGGAGATAACCGAGTTCGCCAAACTCGGGTGGGATGGTTCCAGTGAACCTATTTGACGCTAGATTAAGGAGGGACAGATTCAAGCATCTCGAAAACTCGGTCACAATTTCTCCAGAAAGATTATTATTGTCTGCTTCAAAATATGTTAGGCCGCTGATGTTTCCAATTTCTTTAGGAATGCCTCCAGTCAAGTTGTTATTCCCAATCCGAATACTCGAAAGGTCTTTGCACTTCCCAATCGATTCAGGAATACTCCCATTCAATCTATTCAGAGTCAGAACCAATGTTTCAAGCTTTTCCATGGCAAAAATGCTATCAGGAATCGACCCCTCAAGCTGGTTTGAATGAAGATTCAGCAACTGAAGCTCAGAGACCGAACCCAACTTATCAAGAATCACACCACTCAACTCATTTTCATAAGCAGCGAAGATTCTCAAATTGGTAAGATTACCCACCCACAATGGGATAGAGCCATTCAATCTATTTGAAAACAGTTGTAAATCCTGCAGCTTCTCTAAACCCTCAAGCTCATCAGGTATAACACCCATGAGCAAGTTATTGGATAGATTTAATTCCCTGATATTTCTAAGCCTACCCAACTCTAGAGGTACCGAACCTCCAAACTTATTGAATGATAAATCGAGAAACTCAAGCTCCGATAAATACCCAAAAGCAGATGGAATGAAGCCTTGGAAATTATTGTATGAAAGATCAAGCCACTTTAGTGCTTTGAGCTGAGAAATGAGAGTCACATTACCTTGAAGCCCGTGATTAGAAAGATCAAGCCTCTCAACAAATGAATTGTTGGAGCTGCAAAAAATGCCAGGCCACGTGCAATAATCTGAGTTATTTCCGTTCCAACCAGATATTTTAAGCTCTTTCCCAATTTCTAGTAGTGTTTCTTCATCATTGAACACTTGAGTAAATCCGAGTTGAGAAGATGAGAGCAACCCAAAAAGCAAAATACTCAACAAACACAAGAATTGCATTTTTGTGTTGCTTGCAATTTGGGAAAAAAAGAGGACGGAACTAAAGATGTTTTCTTATCCTCACAAAGACAAAAAGGTTCATGGAAACATCAAATTATCGTGAATTTTATAAAAAACGTGAGCTTCTATATTTCTATTAATGCTGTGAATCCACTAATAGGTTACAGAGCAAACAACATGAAGACTCTGCCATCTCGTATTTTTAGTAAAGCGAAACAAGAAAAGCCTTGAAAGAGACGACCCCACCATCACATTTCACCTTTCCCAAATGGCCCATATCAAAAATCTTGAAAATGAAGGGAAATAGAAAGCAAGGACCTTTCCTTCCCCACAGCTTAAGAAGTAAAATGTACTTTTTATGACATCTTGATCAAAACCAACAAAACCAAACATACCAATTCAGCCCAAAATCTACCGAAAAAGCAGTAATCTTCTGCTGGAACATGACATATTATGTGGAAGCACACACAACAGACATGAGGGCAATCAATATTGACAAAGGCCAGAGAGCAATTTCAACAACTCGTTATTAAAACTCAATTGACTGAGTACACTAAAATATAAAAATTAATCCCAACACGGTAAAACACAAAAAAAGCAAGGAAAAAAGAAGAATAAAAAAGCTGAGCAAAAGCTTGCAGGTAGGAAAAGAAGGAAAGGAACTTTCCTAGGACTACAGAAGAAAGCAGGTGGTGAAAGACAGATTGTACAATGTTTACAGTTAATAGCACCTTTCAGGAATGCTCAGAATCAGATGTTTTTTGCGCGCTGTCACTCTTTACGAGAGAGAGAGAAAGGAAAATGGTGAGACGCCATGTTTGTGCATAGTGAAAGCTTCACGAGAAATGAGCAGTCTTGAATCAATGACACTGTTTCTGTCTCAGACTATTGCAAGCGTGCCTCTATTATACTTCCCCGTACTACAGTTAATTTTAGAGGAGAATCGAGTAATTTAATTAATAATTATTGATTACTAAAATACTAATTATATTCTTTACTTTTTTCTCATATTTTTCTTTGATTATCTCTTGTCAGACAGTGTCTCACGAATCTTTATCTGTGAAACAGATCAATCCTATCGATATTCACAATAAAAAGTAATATTGTTAGCATAAAAAGTAATATATTTTTTTTATAGATGACCCAAATAAGATAACTGACTCACAAAATACGATCCGTGAGACCATATTATACAAGTTTTTGCATTTTTTTTCTTTTCGTTGTTTTATTTCGTGATTCTAATGACCCAAATAAAAAATATATAAATTTCTTTAAATGAAGTGACGATCTTATACTCGAAAAAAATTATATATTAAATTTGAAATTACATAGAAAACAACTATTGTAAATCAAGAAGGTGAAATCGATTTCAGTTTTCACCTTGAAATGAGCAGGCATCGACATATTGCAACAATTGGGACCATGCAATGTCTATTTGTTGCTAATTATTTCTCAATGCCTGGTTTCCCAATCACACATTGTCCTTTTAATTGCCCATTTCGACGAGTTAACGTTTAACTAACTCATCAAATTTTATTTCACTTAGCGATGTCTCGAATACGCGTTGAAAAAATTAATTTCGAACCATCCATTTACTCGAATTTCTGATTCAATAGAAATTCCAGTAAAATCATTTTTGATATATGAATTATTGATAAATTATTAAATTTCGTATATCATTATAAATGACTTGATTGATTAATGATCCAGCTAAATTGTTTTCAAAAAAAACATTTAAAGTTTCAAACACCTTTTTATGTTGAAAGCACAAGAAATTTAGGTATAAGTATTGTCGAAGATTGTAAAATATTTGCTTACGATGGATGTACATTTTCTAGATTTTTTTTTTAAATCGGTTATCGAATCAAGCTGTTATTACTTTTACTAAGATAATGTTTTCATGTCTGGTCTAATAGATGATCTTACTTTAATTTATTATTAATTGTTCTTGATTTTGTATAATATACAACTTGTGTTATTTGCTATTAATATACGAGAATCAATATAAATTATTAAACCAAAAAACAATCGAAACAAGATACTCGAATTGTTAAGCAACAATAATTGCGTAGAACGATAGAAATATGACAATTGTGTGTTATTATTGTTTAAAATATTCAATCTAGAATGTTATTATTGGTTATAATTTCATAAAATATGGTGCTTAAATTTTTCATCAAACCATAAATTAAATTAGAGTGAGTCTCATGTGATACCGTCTCACGGATCATAATCTGTGAGACGGGTCAACCCTATCCATATTTACAATTAAATATTATACTCTTAGCATAAAAAGTAATATTTTTTCATGGGTGACCCAAATAAAAGATCTATCTCACAAATACGACCCGTGAGACCGTGTCACACAAATTTTTGCTGTGATTTAATTACGGAAAGCGCTGATTAACAAATAGAATCAATTCGTATATAAATAAGTACACAACTTTAATTTAAATTATAAATATAAACTAAGCCGAACTTTTTCCTGGTTTTAAGATCGCTTTTGAACATAATCATGAGCTTAGTTGAGACTAGTAGGCATTGAGAGGTGATTGAGGCTTGATTTTTGGAGGAATCGGGGATTGTATCTATTTATTTATTATTTTTTTATATTAATACTTTTTTTAGGACAAAATTATTTGTGGGTTTTTAATTAATTATTTTTTAGGAAAAAATTATTTGTGGGGTTTTTTTTTAATTTGTTTATATTATTTAATTAAAGGAAACTGAAAAATACAGGCTTGCACTTTGTGCATTGTAATGATTGGATCACTTTCCAAAATCAAAAGATCTAATCATTTCATCACCACCCCCTCTCGTTGCTTTATTTTATTTATTATTTATTTATGTGATTATTTCATGAGATAATTTTTTTTTATTTGATGGATCTATAAAAAATTATTATTATTATTTCAATATTATTGTTTTTCTGATTAAATTATATCAACTTGTCTCACAAATGATATATTTGCGAGATAGAAAGCTACTCTATTATTTATAATATGACAAAGATTTTATTATTATTTGTTTTTATGCATTATATAACTAGCTTATGCAATATTTCGGGAGTATACAAAATAAAATCAAACATATTACAATTGATAAGAAAAAATAGTGTTTGTTAAAATAAACTGATAAAAAGATTTGCGACCAAATTTAAGTTTAATTAAATCCAGTTGATTATTATACGACACCAAAGTGAGTCGTGACCAACATTACTTAATGGATTGACTAATAAATCAAGTTTTTAGTACATTGTTATAAAGCAAGAAGTTTCACAAGACAGAAATGATTAAACATACTCAAACTCCTTTATGGTCCATCTCCAAGATCCCAATTGAGTAAAGTTTGCATTTACCAATATAATCCCCTGTTGTTGTCTGAACTTACGACGACTAAACTAGATCGAACATAGTCTAAGATGAATTTCGACGAAGATGAACATTTAATATATAACACATATGTGACAAAATCTAAATTTTACCTCGAATTTCACATCAAACTTCTACTCATGATAGGGTATTATAATTTTAAGGATGAAAATACGCTTACTAGTTACTAGCATGTAGATGACAATCTATTACCACTTGAAAATAGCAATTTTTTTCATGATTATGTTAGTTATTCTAACATCAATTGGATGAAAATATTTGGGAGTTGCATATATAGACTTTGACAGTCCTCTCTCTTGAGCTAGATTTTGGGTTGAGTTAAGTTCAATTATCAATATTAACATGATATCATAGGGTTTCACCGTTGAGTGTTGGGCTGATCATAATTAGACCTCTCGTTCTGTCGATACTTGGGTTATTTGTAAACATCATACTAAATGGTTACACTATTTAAAATATTAAAAAAAATGAAGAAGAGAACATATTTTTTCAACAGGAATTTTCAGATGATTTGACTCCACCATCCTTTTGGTGCTCATGTCATGTGAAGGGTAATGGTGTGGGTGGCCACTTTAGGTGAATTAACCTACATTGGCCCATAAAGGAAAAAAGGTACTTCATATTTTTTTCTAAGAAGAAAAAAAAAAGTGAGAGAAGAAAAGAAAAGGGATTTAATCTCAAGTGATTGAGATTGGGCTCTCCCTTTATTGGACATGTATCATGACCCTTGTATCATGCATTGTGCCATTGTCTCTCTCTTGTCTACCCACCCCTACCCCCACCCCACCCCCACCCCACCCCATCTATAGTAATAAAAAATGTAATCAAAGAGGGGGGAAATTAAACATGTATCATTACATTATATAACAACTTGCTGACAATTTTATTCAAGAAAAGTCTACTTTTTTTAAAAAAATAATTTAATGTTAATGACATGAAAATAGAAAGAGGTAAAATGCAACTCTTTCAACATATCAAATAAAAAAGGTTGGGAATAAATTTCATAATTAAGGGAAATTGTAGATAATGAAAAAATTTATTGGCTAATCATATTTATATATTTGTATGCTACAACTTTCTTTCTTTTTTCCCCAATATTAATGGCATGGAAAACCCAATAGTGGGCCAGATGGACAAGCATATAAATTTAGTGGGTCTAAAAAAGGCCCACATTTAGTGACCTAATTTCCCTAGCTAAGCCCAAACAATGCTCCGATTTCATTTCATAATTTACAGCCACGTGGATTTTGGTTAAGATAGTTTATGCGAGACGAATATTTTATTTGGGTCATCCATGAAAAAATATTATTTTTTATGCTAAGAGTATTATTTTTTATTGTGAATATCGGTAAGGATTAATTCGTCTCACATATAAAGATTTGTGAGACCGTCTCACGAGAGACCTATTCATTTATTAATCACTCGAACTGCAGATATTTTAAAAAGCAATTATGAATCACATTTCTATTATCTATTAACTAAATATTTTTACATTTACAAAATTCATATAAATCACATATTTCAAATTTTATATTTCCAACTAGGGTTATAATTCTAAATCCAAACAGAAGCAGAATCCCACAAGTTATTAAATATACTTCATGCATTGGTGCATAAGCACGTCAATCTGTGTAGTGGATTATTTAATTAGTAATTTCACGCAATGTTGTAAATATAGGTCAGACATCATCACCGTTTCGGTCTATCTCCTAGCACTGGCTACTTCCATTATATTTTTGTATAAGATCTCCGCAGTCTCACTTTAAAATAAAAAAATTATCGACGAATCTCACACAGTTCGTTTGAAATGAGATATTACCGCGAACATCTTATACAAAAAATACATCGAAAATAATTAAATATAGAATGACCCATCATCACCAGTCTGAAATCTTTCCCAAGATCAGGATCTCTGAATTTCACATTAACAATGTGTATCTAAACATTCATGCTAATTACTTTGGGACAGATTTTGTTCGATAACCTTTTGTACAAACTCGACTAGACGATGTCCTGTTAGCATGTTATTGATATATTCTTATAACTTCCACCATTTTCATTCTCTAGTTTTCTCTATACATGGAGAATCACTGATTTTTCGAATCAATGCCTCTTTTCAGTATTGACGATAAATTATTCTCAGGCGAACAAATTAAATTAAAGGCTTAATTACCAAAGCTCAAGTGTTAGTTGCCTTTGGGTGGTTTATCTGGAGTATCATAGTTCTTGGTGTTGATGAATCGGCCCCCGCACCCTCGAGCTCTTTTCATGGCATGCAGATGCCGAGATTCATGAAGATATGGCTGACAAATAAAATTGGATGCTTAGTAAGTTAGAAAATTGTTGTTTTAAAACTTAACAATAGTAAGAGATCGGAGAGAATTCACGAATAGATTATAAGTAAATTGTAAGGAAAACTATTGATTTGAATCGTTTGCCATTTTATATATTTGTTATTTTTTTAATGACTTGAGTGCACGTCAGGGTAAAATCTTGGTCAAACACAGTAATTTACATATCATGCTTTTCTGAGAAGGTGTTGATAAAGAGAATTGAACTCACGACCATTGAAAAAATGTCCACCTAGCTACTTCACACACTCACACGTCTCAGTGGCTTTGTTAAAAGACATAAGCAGTCGAGACTGTTTACCTCAAATAACTAGTGTTGCTTTTCTACTGTGCAATAATTTATCAAAACCTGTGAGATTTTTTTTTAAAAAGATATATTTAAATTATTATCAACTCATTAATGACAAAAACTTGTGTGAAACGGTTTCACGGGTCGTATTTGTAAGACAGGGTCTCTTATTTGGGTGATTAATGAAAAATTATTATTTATTATGCCAAGAGTATTGTTTTTTATTGTGAATATGAGTAGGATTGACCCGTCTCACAGATTAGGATCCGTGAGACGGTCTCACATGAGACTCATTCCTCAATAATAGGCCTGAAACCGGCTGCCCTAATATGAAAAAACGAACCACATGAATCGTTAGGGTTGGTCGGGTCACAAAATTGTTTCGTGAGAAAATCTAATACAAGTTGTTGTGTTATATGTTTTTTTTTTATTTTAAAATTAGGACAAAAAAATTAAAAAGAAAACGAAACCTCATTTAATTTTCTAATTTTTTTTCTAAATAAATGTTAATTGACAAACCTTTCTAACCGAAGTGTCCATTTTATTTTCTAGGGCAGCCTTTGCACGCAGCCGTCTTCGCCTCAGAATCCCGTGGTACTGCTTGGCATTCACGTAAACAGGCTCCTCGTGAGAAAATGAGTAAGAGGAAGACATAAGACCCGACCCGTATGCATCCGGATTCGTCGGAAACAAACCACCAGCACTTTTCGGGTGGCCGCCGACGCCTCCGCCATTAACATGATTTCGTGGTGTTCCTTGCATTAAATTTTCTCCGATCGCACGAGCTGGCACCATGGCTTCGACATTTTCTTGATTTCCTTCCCTGCACACTGATAATAAAATTCTTTCCCCTGTGATCCAAGAATCGGACCCCGGCTTGTCAATTAGTACTATATTTCTAACAAAAAAAAAAGATGGAACTTATGTGATTTTTTTTTTAATTAGAAAAATTGTGCCTTAGATTTTAATTCTTCTAAAGGGATCCCGTTGGTAATATTCCACACACGACATGACAAATATTTCCAGTCGCAAGATAACTTAAAACAAACGGGTTCGACGGCGGTCGGCTTACTCGTCGAGCTTGCGTTCGATCGGTCCGGGACGAAAATGTTACTGTTGCCATTTTTACTGCCATAACTCCACCACGATTGTGAGCCAGACGAGCTCGAGTCCATTAACCCATACGCATCAAATCCATGATATTGCTCATCTCTTTTACCCATTTGCACTTTCACACTGCTTACACACAATTTAAAGGCCATTTTCAAGACTTTTACGAGGGAAGAAAACTGCTAAAATTGTTTTTGTAAGACAACTTACATTCAGTTTTCGAAGAATGAAGAGATGATCTCTTCATGCAATGTTGCATATATAGATATATATATATAATATATGTCTACACGCATAATAAATAATGTGTGAACTGAAGGGGGAAATCGAAGATATTTCATGAAGAATGTTTAGGTAAAATTATTTATTTGTGGGAAGAATATTATAATTGTTTGATTGGATGAAACGTATGCTATATTTTTTTAACTTCGATGAATGAATTTGGGACACGACATTTCTTGGCTATGGTATAGAGTACTTGAGAGAGAAATGCATGAACCATCCTTGTATAACACGTAACATGAGTATATTACAGATGTTGGGTCCAAGATTTCAAGATAGCATAAACAAATTAAGGATGCAATAGTCGTTGCTACACTTACTGTGAATTAATGGGTATATTCAATTTTTGAATAAAGATTAATCATTTTTTAAATTTTTACTATATATTTATATATATAGTCATGTGATAAGTTTCACGACTTTTGGTCATGCATGTATACGTATCAGTATTTTTAAATATCAAATGTATTTATTTTAATTTAAAAAGTAAACACACACACACACACACATAAAAAGATTAGTGAAATTAATGTTTTATATAATTGCTAGAACGAGTACCCTTTATCATGATATCTAAAGAAAAAACCTCAAGGATTCTAATTAAAGTTTCTTAATTTTGACTATTATTTAATTTCTTAGTAATTAGTATTATAACACACTATTAAAAACACATAGTTTTGATTAAAAAAGGGACAGATAGCAATTTAAAATATAAATATAAATTAAAATTTATCATAATATGGACTTAAAATTCATAAATATATTGTCGTTCAATTGTAACTCATGTGACAGACATCAAGATCTTAATTTTAGAACGAAATCTTGTATCTGAGACTCGAATCACGTCTAATAAACAAAACAAAAAAATTTGTAATTATATTGGAGAATATGGTAATTTAGAAAGTTCAAAATACATCATTAAAATTTGGATATATTTGAGAGAATAAGTCTCTTGTGAGACGGTCTAACGAATTTTTATCTATGAGACGGATCGACCCTACCAATATTCAAAATAAAAAGTGATACTCTTATCATAAAAAGTAATACTTTTTCATGGATAACCCTAATAAAATATTCGAAGCACGAAATTGATCCGTAAGATCGATGTCACAAGAATTTTTGTGTATTTGAGAAGAGTGTTTATTAAAATAGTGTTGGAAAATGAAATGTGGTATTTTTGGAAATCTGATAGAAGGCCACATTGATTGAGTCCACGATAAGGGTAATACGCGTCCCACCATTTAGAGACAAGTAGACCCTACGCACACCAACCACCATTTATCCATGGCCACGTTTCCCAATGACTCAACGGCTGTTGACGGCGCTGCGCCGTTGAAGTTGCGGCCATGTCCTTGTTGATGACGGCGACCGTACGTCAACTTTCCACATGTTACCCTATGGTAAATTATGATCTTTTTAGATTTTATTTAAAACAAAAAACCAAAATACCTTATAATTGGAATGAATATAACTTGCGTAGTTGCGTGTACGTTACTTATAATTTATAATACATAAAATGTAACGACGAGATGATGACGGAAATTTACTATATATGCATAGAGTTAGCTTAAATTATTGTATAATTCGAGTTAAATATCGAATTAATTAATAAAGACGTGAATTCTTATTATTTGTGTCGAACAGTGTGGTTTGATTTATTATTTTGAATATTTTTGAAGTATCTTTTTGTTATTTTTGAATGTTTTTTTTCCGATTAGTTTAAATGTTGAGGTAGTTCGGAGTTGGTTGTTGATAAAGATTGGGAGTTGGAATGCTTGTAAAATCGGTTGAGTTTAGTTTCTGTTATTCATTGATGGTTTAGCCCATGTTTTCATGTGTTTATTGATTTTTTTAAGAAATAAAAATTTGATGTGTTTTCTTTATTTTTGTAGAGTTATATTATATATATAGTCTAGTGTGGCAGTCGCGGATGGTTGCGGGTTAGTAGATGTTACTCATATTGATAGTGTCATTATTCAGTACTCAACACATGACAACTGTGTTGAACGATGAATCATTATTATTTATCCATACATCATGGTCGAATGAGACACTATAATTTATCCATTCAACAATAGATATATCATTTGCTGAGTACGGAAAGACATTAGAATGAACCAAAGCATCATTCAATTTGTTTTGTTTATTTTTTAATTCGGGCTGAGTTTTTTGCGATAATATTTTGTTGATTTGTTTTCGAAATTTATTTTGTATCCATGCCATGGTGGTGGATCATTTGGTTTTCTTGAAAAGGCCATAATTGAGGGTTTTGTTTTTACACTATAGGGTTCTAATATTTTTTTTAATGTTAAATAAAATCCTTGATTTTTTGAAAGAAAATGTCATTAAGATTTATGGGATACATACACTACCAATATTCACGCATGCGATCATTCTCATACGTGGATTTTTCGATCTATTAATCCTTTTTTTAATAACCACGACGACGATTACCCAGATTTGTTAAGCTCTATTTTCACACGGCCGACGAATTCATATGCTTTAAAAAATAATAATAATAATAAGTGGGGCAACATTAGAGAAATTAAAAATAATAGTTAATAAAAATAGAAGAATATATTTGCATAGAAACTCTGTTCTGCTTTGTTTTCATGAACTTCGGAGTACAATCAAGTTGCCAATTTCAAGTTCAACAGCGCTTTCCTCAAACTCGGACCAAAAAATAATTAATACTTTTAACTTGAGCTTCATAAGATTTATTTTTTTAGCATCAGTTAAATTAAGAAAAGAGTGAGTCTCATGTAAGACCGTCTCACGGATTTTAATCTGTCAGACGGGTCAATCATATCCATATTCACAACAAAAAGTAATACTCTTAGCATAAAATGTATCTCCTTAATTAAGGCTCGAATTCATTGAAATACGTAAGGATTTTTTTGTCAATTTCGAAGGAGTGTGAAAAGAAGACAAAAAAAAACATCCCTTTTAACATGCAAGCGAAAAGAAAAGGTGTACAGACGTACAATCAAATCTTTTAAGTCGATATATTGTTTTGAAATGCTCGCGAGAAAAAAACCTCAATTTCTGGAGGAGCAAAGAACTCGATATTACACGATCTTCGTTTCAACTTGCGAATTTCCGATGTTAATCTCCTCTTTTTCGGGGCCGGTGGGCACTCTAGGGTTTCCGGTATCTTGAATCTCTTGCCTTTTGGTGTTGAACACACACTTACTAAAATTTCTTGTGTAGTGCTCTCCTTCAATCCTTCATCAATGTAGCACAATTCGAAAGAAGCTTGCATTCCCGCCATTCGTTCTTTCTCGATCTTTGGCCCGAGAATTCTCGTACTATTTGGAGCCATTTTATGGAAGAATATAATGTACATGAACCCTTTGCCCAATTTATTTCAAAGAAGTTGTTGGAAAAAAGTAGAATTATATATTTGATTGGTTGAGTTATAAAATCTTGCATATGTAAGCATTGAGACCATATTAAAATGAACCAAACATATGATGTTAGAATTAGGGATTAAACTATGTCCGAGAGTTGGAATGGATATAATGTGGCTTTTGAAGTAAAAACAACAATTACACAACAATTTAACAACTGCTACACTAAATATTAGGTTCATTTAATTTCTTAATGTTTACAAATTATATATGAAAAATAATATCAAATAAAATTAATCGGAGTGAGTCAAAAATAGAGAAAGACTCAAAATTAATTATATTTGAAAGCTAAAATTAAATGGATTTTGGAGTGAGACAAAAAAATAGAGAGATTATTTTCTGGGGGAATCCAAAACTATTGCTTAAGAAAGAAAAAACATCTAAATATGGGTCGGAATAAGATTAAACAAAATCATATTATTTTATCTATATTCCCATAAAAGACAAAGTCCATACAAGATTTTTTTTCAGATAGAATTTGGTGGTTTTTTGTAAAGTATAAATGTTCCACAAATTTAGGCTCGAACTGCAGGTCTCGAGGGTGGTAATTATATATCATATCAAAATGGATATCAAGGACGAGAAAATTCATATAATACACGTAATTATATATTATTGAACAAGTCTTTTGTAAGACGGTCTCGTATATTTTTCTTCGTGAGATATGTCGACCATACTAAAATTTACAATAAAAATTACTATTTTTGATATTAAACGTAATACATTTTCATGAATGGAGCAAATAGAAGATCTTTATCACAAAATTGACTCACGAGACCGTTTCACAAAATTTTTTGTGATATTAGTACAAGGAGAAATAAAGAAAGAAAGAATTTTTAATGATTGGCTCCATAATTAATGTTTAATGTTTACAAAGTTCAACTCCATTATCATTCAATATATAATATTTTTTTTGAAATTTTTAAAGTACTAAAATAAACAAAGTCTTTAACTACTAGCCGACTTCTCCCTCTGAACAAGGTGTTAGATGGGTTCATTTTTGGGTCAATGAGGTCGTTATATAGATTGTTGTCGTAACTAGGTTGGAAATTTCGTTAGACTAACTCTATATATCTGATATTAAAATAGTGCCGATCGAGATTCGTGAGATCGTCTCATAAGATATCTACAACTAAAAATTATGATCTCGACACTTTTATAAATTAATAATAATAATTATCTTAAATTATAAACATAACTAGAAAAATTTAATAATTAATTAATAATTATTTGGGCCGGCTGATATTATTAGTTACAATTGTGATTATTATTATAATATATTTTAGACGGAGAAGAATAGGGATTATAAACAACATCCAAAACAAACGAAACAATCTACAATCTCTTTTACAAATCTACATCCAAAACAAACGAAACAACAAATTGGAAGAAAAAAACTAACCTTAATTTACAGTAATAAAGATGTAAAACAAAGAGAATAGATGGTCGTCTCGATAAGCAATAGAATATTTCTATGATCTCGATTTTTTCTTCGTCTTTACCGCATATGGATTTGGAAGCGAGGGTTGGGAGAGGAGAAGAAAGATACGGTCAATCGATTTGGAGTGAGGGCTGAGATATGAGAAGAAATAATTAATAGAATAGGTAGTCTATCAATTTATGGTAAGGGTTTTATTTGTAATTTAATAATTAATTAATAATTATATGTAAGCCTCTATGTAACCCATTATGTACACATGAGGTCGTTATATACTAGCATTTCATTCATTTTTGGGTCAATGAGGTCGTTATATACATTGTTGTCGTACTAGGTTGGAAGTTTCGTTAGACTAACTCTATATATCTGATATAGAAATAGAGCAAATCGAGATATGTGAGACCGTCTCACAATATATCTACAACTAAAAATTATGATCTCGACACTTTTATAAATTAATAATAATAATTATCTTAAATTATGAACATAACTAGAAAAATTTAGTAAGATATGATTATTATTTGTTTTTCATAAAATTTAATTATATTGTTGTTTTGTTTATACGTAAATTGTGGTTGATTAATAAATATAATCAAAATTATTTAATTAATAAAAACAACGAATATCACTTGCTTATTTTTATAAATACATGTGTACAATGAATTTTTATATATTAATCCAAAAAATATGATATAGACATTGACGAAACACAATAATTTTTTATATAATTATATTTATGTTTGCTCAATAAAAAATTATTAATTTATTGGTTAATTAATTTTTCTTTAAATTAATAGAATTTCATAACCCAACACTGTTTTATAAAAAAAAATACCGAAGCTCTACTCTGCTTGTTATCACCCTGCGCGATTTCTCCCCCTACAACCATAAATTCACATTCCCAAATAAATCAAAACCCTTTTTTTCACAACCCTTTTGGTGCAGGACGTGTTCAAGAAAAGCTTTTCTTGTTGCTGGGACTCGCTATTCTTCTCTTTTGATCATTAACTGGTGAGGAATTGTTCGTTTTTCCAAGTTTTAATTGTCTGTTTGTAGATTGAATGCAGGGAAAATTTGTATTTTGTGCACGTCTCCTACATGGAGTACGTACTAGTTCATGAATTCTGATGGTTACAGAGTTTCGATCGTTCTTGATTCCTTTATTCCTATTTTACGCGCAAGATTTCGATACTTGTATAGGCATTAGTGTTGGAGTTCATGGGCATGCATCGTGATGAGTTTGTTTGGTTGCGTGGGATTTGTTGTTTTCTATTGTGCGTTCTTTAGTTTTTCTTGAAATTTTTTTGCAGTTTTGGGAAGAACTGAATTTTCTTGATTTTGACCCTTCAATCATTAGCTAGCTTGATTATAGGTCGTTTATATTTCATTTTTCTATTATCTCTTATATATCAGCACGAATATTTCACATGGTTATGGCATTTTCGATTCCATGCAAGTAAAAATAACTTGTATCTACTGATTCTGATGACTATGTTGGATTTTCTTTTCGTATTTTCATATCTCCGTTGCCGAACTAATTCAAATTGGATGCAAATTTTTGGTACTAATTACGCGATTTCTTTAAGAAATTAGAGCGTTTCTTTTTACGTGGCTTATGCTGAGATTCAAGAGTTGGTTTCTTCTGTGAAAGTGTGATCCCTGCTTGTTCACTTTTACAGTCCTAACATTGTTATAGATTAGTTTCTTTCAATCAGATGAAGGGTGTTTTTGGATGACAGTCTTCATCCGTCGTCGACACCTCGTCTATGGTCGATTTCTACATTTCGTCATCTATAAATGGATCTTATTGATGTTTCCGTGTCTCTCTGGTTATGATTCTAAGAACAAGAATCCTACCTTTTCTTTCTTGCAGTTGAATGTTGCAATGAAAGTCTACAAACGAGTAATGAGCCAAAATCAATTCACGAGTATTGAAAGCCGACCCTTTGTTTGAGAAGTTGAAAGTTCTTACAGTGTCAATGGGACCTCCGACGAAGTCACCTCATTCGAAGTTCCTAGGAGTCGGATCCTCATCAAATTCTCTCTCAATGTCGGCACCTTCTCCAAGTATTGCCAATCGTTCTGTTAATCCATCGTTACCGGACGTCACCAAGGGCACCTCTGCTACAGATCATGAGTTTAGAATGTATTCATGTAAGATTGAGAAGTGCCCTTATCATGACGACAGCCCCCATATTTGGAGGCAGTCTAGCTCTTTATCTGCTTACTCGAGATACGCTGCTGGCACTGCCATGGGTTTCGAGCCAGCACCATGCTCTGTACCAGATTCGCCATCGATTTCTGTTACGCTGCTCATGCGTCCATCCACCATTGAGATTTCAAACATTGCTCCAAATTACCCCTTCGAAAGTTCAAATGAGCAAACCATTCTTTCCCGACCAAGTTTAACTGCCGATTCTCCACGTCCGCAAACCTCGTTTTCTTCAAATATGGAGGATGGTTTTCCGGGAAGTAAATATCATACATACTATGGCCCTTTTTCGCCTAAACTCACATCAACAGATCGATCCCGGAAACAGAAACAAAGCATGCTATCTCCAAGTAGAACCTTAGACGACGAGACTTGGTACGGGCAGACGCCTGATTTATCATGGGTTGACGCCCTTCTCGATGAACCAGAAGATTAATCTTCACTTCCTCCAACCGGCGCCACGAGTAAATCTCCCAGTAAAGGAGCACAGTCAAAGAAACAATACGAGTAATTACTTGATCGAGCAATTTTTTTGAAGGATAGGAACCAAGTCTGGGATTTTTCTAGTTAGAAAAGTAACACCGATCATTTTCATTTCAATCCTTGATTCATACCGTTTTGATGGTTTGCTAAATTGGTGGCATTATATTGTCTGGTTATTAGCTTCCTGATAAATTGTCACAACACAGCATTTTACATTCTTTTTCCGAATTTTTTTAAACCTCGAATTTTTATCCTAAGATCTAGAATATCTCTCCGTCAAATACTCAAATTTAGTCACGATAAAGATGAATTTGTATTTTTAATCATGCAATTCGCAAGTTTTTTTTTATATAACTTTTGGTCATGTTAGAGACTTCATTTTTTGTCATGTAACTTGTATTTGTTTTTCATTTTTGGTCTTTTAACTTTTTTATATATATTATTTTCATTTTTAACCTTTTTAAACCGAAAAACACGATGAACTCAGGAAAAAATGACCGAAAAATAAAAAAAAATATAAATTATAAGATTAAAAGTGAAATTCCTAGTAAAGTGACCCAAAAAATATATATAAAAACGTGTTACATAACTAAAAATAAAAATCATTATTAACAAGATCAGAAGTTAAAAAAATTACAAATTACTTAACAAAAAGTATAATACAACTTGTATGTGTGCGTCCGTGTTTGTCTAAGTTTTCCACTATATATAGTAGAAGCCTAAATGATCCAATTTTGTGTATTTTCAATACAAATATGTTATTCTAGTTCCAATATGATACAATGTATTTATCAATTTCAAGTAATTAACTCTAAATATTTCATAAATCACACTAAGATTTAGTTGATTAATTATAAGCCTAATATTCTAAACCTATAAAAGTATATTCTTATTTTATGAATTCTCTTGATTATTTATAATTATTTAATAAGTTTGTCTACATATAATGTTATAAGATTTAGGTTGTATTTTATTTACTTTTTTTTTTATGCTAGATACTTTTTGAAAAAAAAATCGGCATATATATACAAGTTTATTTAAGATTTCAATCGACTTGATAGTACAAGTTCATATTATTTTAAGGTCTTGTGTTCAAATAATTTCAAATGCATTAATACTAATATTTTTTATTTTCAACTCAAAAAATGAGCGAGGCTCACGATCTATATAGACGAGCATATTCGAGAAAATGTAGATGAAGCAAGCTTGAACCAGATAAAGCGAGCCGAGTTCGAGCTCAGAACCAATAAACGAGGTAAGCTCAAGCACTAGCTAACGAACAGGCTCGCGACTCGTGAGTTTATAAATGAGCATGTTTGCGAGCTCACGAGAATATCTTAAGCTTCATATTGACTTGATAAAAATCGAGTTCAGCTCGATAACATTAACAAAATAATCTCAAATGAATTTTTTACCAATCCAAGCTCCGGATAACTCGTGAGCAGCTTGATTCGTTTACCCCTGCAGTCTCCTATTACCTCTCAAATTGCACATTTACATGACAAAAAAATTCCTCAAAAATCCTACTGTTTGATTTCTTTCTCCTTCGCCACTTTTCCCAACCTCGTCTTTCTTCGACTTTGGATTCGTGATTGTGAAGCTGCTCTCCCAATTCTACTCGGTAATATTTTCTTTTATTTTTTCGACTCTTGTAAGTTATATTGAAGTTTTTAATTTATCCATTTACATTGAGTTGTAATTTATATTCAGATTTTATTATTGGTGATAATTATATTATTGATGTGCATACAAGCTATATTATATTATTATATTTGAATGTACATTTCAATTTCAAATTATAATTCCTGGCAATTACAATTTTAATGAATGTACATTTCAATTTTTTTTTTTAAAAAAGAAGTTCTATTCTGCTTGTTATATCACATTACAACGACCACAATTTTCCCCGCGCGATTCCCCCATAAATACACACTCCCAAATAAATCGAACCCTTTTTTTTCACAAACTTTTTGGTGCAGTACCGAGTACGTGTTCAAGAAAAGCTTTTCTTGTTGCTGGGACTCGCTATTCTTCTCTTTTGATCATTAACTGGTGAGGAATGTTCGTTTTTCCAAGTTTTAATTGCTTGCCTGTTGATTGAATGCAGGGAAAATTTGTATGTTGTGCACGTCTCCTACATGGAGTACGTACTAGCTAGTTCATGAATTCTGATGGTTACAGAGTTTCGATCGTTCTGGATTCCTTTCTTTCTATTTTCTGCGCAAGATTTCGATACTTGTATAGGCATTAATGTTGGAGTTCATGGGCATGCTTCGTGATGAGTTGGGTGTATGGAATTTGTTGTTTTATATCGTGTGTACTTCTTTTTTCTTGGCATGTTTTGGGATTTTGGGAAGAACTGAATTTTCTTGATTTTGACACTTCAGATTGCTAGCGTGAATGAGGTCGATTGTCTATATATTTTTAATTTCATTGTTCTCTTTTTTCTTATCAGTACAAATTCACATGGTTGTGGCATTTTCGATCCCATGCAAGTATGTCTCTCTGCTTCTGATTCTAAGATCACGATTTCTACCTTTTCTTCTCGCAGTTGAATATTGAAATGAAAGCCTAGAAATGACTGAGCCGGATCATTTCCCATTCCCTTAAGAGACTAATGACCGGACGTCAACAAGGGCATCTATGCTACAGATGACTATAGAATGTATCGGTGTAAAGTTGAGAAGTGCCCTTATAAGGGCAACCCCCATAATTGGAGGCAGTGCCCATATACGCATGCTGATGAAAGAGCTCGGAGGAGAGACCCAAAGAAGTACTTATACAAACACACGCCATGTTCCAATTTCACCTACAACATGAGTTGTAAATACGGAAACCAATGTGGAAACGCTCATGGAGATTTTGAGAAAGGGCTTCACCCAGATTTTTATAGGACTAAGAGTTGCTCAGGTGAACAACCTTGTACAAGACCAATTTGTTTTTACGCTCACACACAAGAACAACTCCGAAAGCCCTCTAGCTCTTTATCTGCTTACTCGAGAAAGCCAGCACCATGCCCTGTACCAGATTTTCCATCGACTCCTGTAACGCTGCCCAAGTCTCCATCCACCATTGAGATGTCAAAGAATGCTCCAAATAACCCCCTCGAAAGTTCAGATGAGCAAAATCTTCCATCCCAACCAAGTTTAAGTGCTGCTAATTCTCCAAGTCCAGAAACCTCTACTTTTTCAAATGTGGACGATGGTTTTCCCGGGAAGAAAATTCGTAGATATTCTGATCTCTTTACGCCTCCACGCAAATCGGCAGCCACTGATCAATCTCAGAAACAAAAACAAAGCATGCAATCTTCAAGTAAAACCACACACATCAATCATTCCCATCCATGTTTAAGTGAGTCTCCATCAACCACTGGAATTTCAAACAATGATCCAGATAAGCCCCTCGAAGGATTGAGTTCTAATGAGCAACCCCTTCCGCCACAACCAATTTTAAGTCATGAGTCTCCATCCACGATTGCAATTTCAAACAATGCTCCAGACTACACCCTTGAAGGCTTGAGTTCGAATGAGCAATCCATTCTGTCCCGACCAAATTTAAGCGCCGATTCTCCACGTCCAGAAACCTCATTTTCTTCAAATATGGAGGATGGTTTTCCAGGAAAGCATTATCATACATTCTATAAATCCCGGAAACAGAAACAAAGCATGCTATCTCCTAGTAGAACCGATTTTTCTCCAAGAAACGTCAATCACTCCCTATATCAGCCCCTGATTGGGGTAACGACAGAGCCTGCCTCTCCAACAAATTATCAGGTGTCAATGCCAGCGTTCCAAGCGACACAGCCACGACAGACTCCGAGTCCCAGCTCAAGTAATCTGGTCTTTAATAGTTCAGCTGCTGACAACTCAGACGACCACTACGAGACTTGCTACGGGCCGAAACCTGACTTAGATTGGGTTGAAAAACTTCTATATGAATCAGACGAGTAAATCTCCTAGTAAAGATGCACAGAAAGAAACACAATGAATAACTTGAACGATCTACTTTTTTTGAAGGATATACGGGAACCAAGTCTGGGATTTTCTACTTAGGAAAGCAACACTAATCTTTTTCATTTCAATTCTTGATTCACTCACATGGTTGCTAAACTGGTGACATTATATTGTCTGGTTGTTAGTTTGCTGATAAACTAACACAACAGGATATTTGAGACAGTTACGAATATTTTTTCATGTTTGATCAAAGATAGAAAATATATTTTATAAAATTGACTCATGAGACCGTCTCTTAATAATTTTTTTTGTTTTATGAAACGAATGTCCTGCCATCTTTAATCATCACGAAAAGATACCAAAAGAGTTACTCAATCAATTAATAGAATATATGTAATATCGAGTATCGAAGTGCCAACGAAAAATCTATTCATGTACCTCGATGCATCATCTTAGATTTTAGAATAACATCTCACAAATTAGATGCTCTAAAATAATTTAGAGTACTACTAATTTATTTAACATGTAATAGTTTAGTTTTATATTAATATATATAGTTCTTTAAGAAAATCATAAATTTTTAGTTTGCAGGATTTAATATAATTACATCATAATATTTTGGTCAATTTAATAAAAATTGTAATATTTTCGTTATCCTCGTAACTAATATATTTTAGATTGAAGGACATAGTTGTAATTAAATATAATAAAATTCTAAACTTGATCGAAATATTTTGAAATAATTACTCTCTTTAATAAGATTACTTTAAAATTTTAACCAAGGTTATTATTATTATAAATTTTAGAATCCCTCTGTATATATAATAATAATAATAATAATAATAATAATAATCCAACAACTTAAACCCTCGGTCCAAAGGCAGACGTCATCTAAAACCCACAGCCTGCAATAACCGCCGCTCTCCGCTTCAGCACGCCGCTTCTATGGCTCAAGCATCTGAGGTTTTATCTCTATCCGTTTCGGTTGTTTCTTTTGTTGTTTTAGCTTTGTATAATGACGCTATGTGGGAATTTACCGGTTTTTTTGGTCGATTTAGGGGACGACGGAAGCTGTTGAGGCAGTGAGATTTGGTTTCATGACAGATGAAGAAGTGAAGAAGCATAGTGTTGTTAAGATTACTAATCCAGACCTGCTCGACACTCTCGAGAAGCCAATTCCCGGTGGACTGTATGATTATGCCTTGGGTCCTCTTCATGAAGATTCTTGGTGAGGATATGAATAGGGTCGGACTCAATGGGATTTGATTGCCCTTATGAAAAAAATGCAACTTTTCATACTTAAGGTTTAAAAAAATTTAAGTTTATATTAGGTCATACAATCAACTACGTATGCAAGTATTTATGACATTTTTCAGTTTAGAATCTTGGTAGTGCTAAGAGGATACCATATGACGAGTTTTGGTCCCTTGCAGGTGTAAAACATGTGGTCAGAGGCAATATAACTGTGCTGGTCATTGTGGTCACATCGATCTTGTTTCACCGGCATATAATCCTTTGCTGTTTAACTTGCTGCAAATTATCCTTAATAAAACCTGTTTTTACTGCTTTCATTTCCGGTCAGCTAGAGAAGAGGTAATTTAGTTTAAAGGTTGCATTTTGTTCTGTTAGTTATCAATTGTTGCTTATTAGCTGTTATTTCTGTCATCCAGGTGAAAAATTGTGTTTCTCAATTGAAACTGATTTCAGAGGGTGATATCATTGGGGCAAAAAAGTTTGGTTTGACACGAAAGTTACAAAACAAAGAGAAGTATGCTTGGATCTTATCATTGTGTACAGACGAAGCAGAAGATAGTCAAGGGAGTTGTGCAACATACTTATCAGAACGCTCTGGTAGTCAAAATAACTATGACCATCACAAGAAGCCTCATCGGGATTCTTCTATGCTCACTGAATCTATTTCTGTCCTGAATGAGTTTTTAAAGAAAAAGAATAAGAAGTGCCAGAATTGTCAATGCAGTAATCCAAATATCAGTAGACCAACTTTTGGATGGTTGCATCTGGTATGTTTGATTCTATGACAGAAAAAGGTTTATGATTGTTAAAAGTGGTACTTTGTTGTTTTTCTTATGTCACACATGCATGTTATGATTTATTTTTAGCCTAGGGCACTAAACCAAATCTATCAAACTCCCACTGTTCTTGCGTGTTGGTTTTAAATAAATGTGATGAAATAAGTGGCTCAGAGAGTTTTGCACTGATAATTATCATCGACCTCATGTTGCAGTGCAGAGCACTTGACCTAAATATTCATTATTGTATGCTTTTTCATAAAGAGGAAATCTTGACATCTAGTGTCATGAGTGAGAAATTTCCAGATCTACTCAAAGAAACCTGCATCGTGAAGTTTTCTCGGTCTCAATAGATAATCTTGGGTGATCCAAAGTCATAATAACATGCAATAGTTTTGTGTGTGCTCTGGATGTTGGTAGGTGCTCTTCTTATGGTTGGACTAATCACGTACAGAGGGCAGGAGCAGTTCAACCCACTATTTTTCTCTCAGTTTTAGTTAGAACTACCTGTGTTAAGGGAAGTTATAAGTTGTAACCATTATTTTCCCCTTACTTTTAACTATTACCTTGTGAAAAGGGATAAACCTGGGATCAATAAAAGTTGCAATCTATGAGAGATGCCACTCTGTTTTCATTTTCCCGAAATAATCTCTTCTCCCAAAATAACACGCACTACTATTTATTTTTATTTTCTTCTCCAAATCATATTTTACTACCTACTACATAATCATTACTTTTAACATTATCTTCTGTTGTTTTCGGAGACACCAATACACCATCATTATGTTATATTATAATTCAAAAGATACTATTTTAAAATAATTTTATTCAATCATTTTCGGAATGCCTTCCCCCTCAAAACTGAATGTATATTTTATTTTCCAAAAGATTCCCACAATTTTTTTCTCCCAAAACTTCAAAAATAAAACCAAACATTGTGCTGAATTTTATGAATCCTGAATTCGAAAAAAAAAATCTGCTTGAATGATTTCGCTGGGTACGCGACATAGTGGAACTTGAATTATGGTGAAAGATCTGTACTTGAACTTATTGGAAGGAATCTAAGATAATTATACATTTAACTATAGGAACTATGACTGATTGTCCTTCCCTTGTGGTGGTGATGTAACCTGGTTGTAATTGTAAAAAGACAATAGAATATTGCTAAAGATGTTCACTTTTTTCGCACATATCTGATTAATCTTCATTTTTGTTTCACACTATTGTCTAATCAGCTTCTTTGTATAGGTTGGACTCACTGATAAGCAAATTCGGTCCAATCACGTACTACGTAGCAGATTGAATGTGCCTTACGACGGGGGAGAAGATAATAAGCATCCATCTGAGGTGGTTAATGCTAGTGACTGCTCAGGATTTGATAATGATCTTGAGACCACTGAGGCAAATTCATTTGTAGCTTTATCTGATGGTGGTGAAAAGCTCAGTAAAAGTCACGTGAACCATAAAAGAAGTAAGAAAATGGGTTCTGAAGAAGTGCCAATTAGTAATTTAAAAGGGCCTCTGTTGCCATCAGAGGTACCTTCCTCATCATTAATTCTAGTACTAGTTCTCATTTATTAAATATTTGGTCTTTTGATATGTTCCTTTACCGCGTGCCTTTATTTCTCAATGCTTACAGGTTAGAGACACTTTGCGTCGTTTGTGGGATAACGAAGCTCCTCTTTGCTCATTCATATGCAATATTCAGCAGCAATGTGAACTATCTGAGAAAACACAAGGTCACTATATGTTTTTCCTAGAGACTATTCTTGTACCCCCCATAAAATTCCGACCTCCGGCCAAAGGTGGTGATTCCGTAAGTATTAGAAATATAATGTTATGTTTTGTAACTTTAATATACACTTAAATTTTCATGCTCATAATGGTTGTTCGATGTGTAGATAGACTTTTTCTACAACAAATGAACTCTTTGAATTACCTCTCATTTCTCTTCAGAATTCTTGAAAAATGTTTTACTTTCCTGTAGAATGTTGTATATTCCCTTTTCTACCATCAGTTATCTTTTTTTTTTAATTTTCAGATAATGGAGCATCCTCATACTCTTCTGTTGGGTAAGGTACTGCAGTCAAACATTGCTTTAGGAAATGCTCATGTTAATAATGCCGAACATTCAAAGATCATTAATCGCTGGATGGAGCTTCAGCGATCTATCAATGTGTTATTTGATAGCAAAACTGCAAGCAGTGAGTCTGTTTCTGTTGTTCTCAGCTTAAGCCTATTTCTGTGGTTATCGGCTTTTATGGTTCTTCATGCTTAAATGCTTTGAATATATTTGCTCCTGCATTTTTTGTGATTCTGCTTAATTTTTAGAATATAGCAATCAAATACATCATTGGGAGTAAATGTACCCCTCTACAGACTCAATTTTTATTGAGAAAGCCTGTACTAGAAAATTAACACATTGTGAAACTTGTTTGAGATAAATGAGATTTGATTAAGAAAGATTTGGAAAAGCTGTCAAGAAAACAATTATGTTATAGAGCCAGTCAGATGATAGAGAGATATTTTTTATGTTAAATTCTTTCAGGTGTCCAAAATATCTTCGTGGCCTATTTCTGCATGCAGATTGTTTGTTTTCCACTTTGTGGAATGCGTGGATTAGGCTATAAGTGTTCTTTGAACTAGCCTATTTCTGCTTTCTGATTGTTTGTTTTACACTTCGTGGAATGCGTGGATTAGGCTATTTGTTAATGTAGTGAAACTGGCATTTGTTAAACAAATCTAGCAGTTATCACTTCTTAGATCAGACTAGACTCTCCAACTGAGCTGGGTTCATTTTACCTGTAGGCATCCAGCTGAGTCATTATTTTAGACAATATATTGTTGAGTATTTTGTTAAAGAAAATTTACTTTAATATTTTGAGAAATTTTGACCTTGTAATCCTAAAGGTTGAGAAACCAACATAACGAGATCCTTCAGATGAAAAATGACTCTGCTTAAGAGTCAGCAAGAAATATCCATTTTCATAAAAGGAAAATGTGGTTTTAGAGTTTGCGATTTTAAATTTCTTGTGTTGATTCTTTTAGGATTTTAGTTTGTGCTCTTAATAGCGTTAATAGATAGTGTATTGAGATGGTTGGGAATAGAATGTTTGTTCTAATTTTTCTTTGCATTTGGGAACCTTTTGAGTTTGTTAAATGATAGCGAAAGAGACAAAAGTAAAGGATATGTTTGGTTTCAATTTCTAATTTTTGCCCTTGCTTTTGGGGAACCTTTTGATATGGGTAAGTGGTAGCAAAAGTGACTAGAGTAAACGGTATGTTTGGTTTCCATTTTAGATGTCTATTTTCTATTTTCGAAAGTGAACCAAATATTCCACTCATTTTCGTTATCCTCTATCAAAACATCTTTTCCTTAATCCTTACTTTTAAGTATTCCAGTGCAATCATAATTTTGAAATAACTTTTTACCACAACCCGTTTTTTTTTTCTTGTTTATATTCTAATTCAATAAATTGTGGTTTAAATTTTTTTAAAACCACACACACAATCAAAAGTTTATACATAGAATTTATTGTTACTTGTTTTTATTATATAATATATTATCGTTTCCTATAAAAAATGTTTATATATCTATTATGATACATTGTCACATGACATCATGTTTGCGATACAAAGTGTATATATTACTCTCTTCTATACCTTTCTTAGAAAACAGTAAAAACAAATCCAAACATAGCGAAAATCTTCCATAAGCCTAGATACAGATTTTTTTGGGCTTGGATTTTCTGAATTTTAGATTTCTCACAACTACCCTGTTTATTTCTCCTATCAAATTTGCTGTGGGTAATAACCTTAATCAGGTTTTTTGAGAAATTGCATCGAGTAGTTAGTTTCTACTTTATTCCTTCGTGCACATTTTGCTGCCATTCCCATTTTATTGAGTTCGGAAAATGGTGGTAGAAAGTTTGAACTAATAAAATATGATGATTTTGAGCTTAGGGATTGTTAAATTAACCGAGGTTGTTGAAGTAGAAAAAGTATCACGTGTCTCCATGCAATTCTTGGTGTATGATAAAGATGGGTAGGTGGTTAACTTGTCTAGTTTCTGCAACTTGTATCTTTTCATTTTTCTGCAAACTGGAGATGTTTAATTTGAGCGGTATATCTTTATTTTGCATCTGTTTATAAATCATGTCGTGAATCTATCTGACCTGGATAGGGCTGAAGAGCGTGGAAACAGAATTGCAGTCATTACTCTAAGAAACGCTCTGTTTCCTCACCAAGCTGTTAGTATGCTGTCCAGAGTACCATATAGACAGTGTTCTGAGACTTATGATAGTTACATTCCCTATTATTTTACACACATTCTTGTTATGCTTTAAGAGCACTATTTTTTCGTCTCCATACCATGTGTCAATGCACTCGGTGGGAGCGAATAAAACAATTCATTGCCATGAGCTCCTGTGTACAAGCCTTGTTTGCATTATTTTAATTTAACTGTACTTCAACTTTTGGCCACGTGGACACTATATTTTGTTTTATTTAATAATTAATTTCCTGTATAGCATTTTCCTAGTCGGATTATCAGCGCGTGAGACTGTTGCTACTATCTTTTTACAGAAGAATAATAGATGTTGAGTAGTGTTTCCCTCTTTAATGCTGTGGTAGGTCAAGGTCAAAAAGATGTCACTTCTGGAATTTGCCAGCTGCTGGAGAAGAAAGATGGTATTTTCCGTCAGAAGATGATGGGGAAAAGGGTCAATTTCGCTTGCCGGTCTGTTATATCTCCAGATCCTTATTTGGCAGTTAATGAAATTGGAATTCCTCCATATTTTGCTTTGAGACTAACCTATCCTGAGGTATGTGTGAGTTTTCTCTATTCTGCATAGTTTTGTGGTATCACTTAATCAATGACATAAATAGAGTTGTGCTTTACGTTACTTCTGTAGATGTCAATGTGGATGAATTCTTCGTGAATTAAGCATATCTTTTCCAGTCGGTGTATAACTTAAAAATTATAACTCATGAAAATTTAATTTTTTTTCCTTTTGTTTTGTTTCCTAGTAGCTTTGGGAATACTAATTCCATCGCTCTCCTTTCCATATGCTTCCTTGCATGTGTAAAAATGATGTGATGTAGAGAACTAGAAAACAGTACAGATGTCACGTCTCGGGCTCGGGCCAACGCAAACGCGATTACACAGTGAGCTTCTATGATTATTATTTTGTATTCGTTCTCGATTTACAAAAATAGTCAAGTCAAGTTATTATGCAAGTTCATTGTATTGTAAACCAATGTTTTCATAAACGCATCAGTGATCGAACAAATCTACCTTAAAAAAACAGTTCAACCGATCAAATCAGAATACAGTTATATTTTATAAAATATTAATATGATTTAATTAATTATATATTTTAAATTTTAAAACCGAAAAGATGTATTTAAATAGACAAAAAAATATGTTTACCAAAATTTTAAAACTAAATAACTATATACATATATTCAAAATATCAATTATAGTTATATTTTTTTTAATAAAAAAATATTAAATAAACTCTACTGCTTATAAAATAATATTTTTAAAGCTCAAATCCCAAATAATCATGTATATATTTAGCCAAATATTAAATTTAAGGTTTTAAAAATAAGAAAATTTTTCAAAAGAAAATCGAAACCGATTGAACTGGTTTTTAACCAATCTGGCCGGGTTTGGCCAGTTGGACCTCTAAAACAATTTTTGCTTGTGTTTCGAACCAGACCTGTGACTAGATCTCGGTCGAACTTGTCAGTCCGGTTTTGAAAACATTTGTAAACTATTTTAAACTTCATTTTCTAATCAATGTGGGACAAAAGGGAGATATTACTATCAATCACGTCCTGGGATTAAGCCCCCGCATGTGCATTTGTATAGTGAGATCATCAGTCAACTACTTTGTATATGTATTAACTTTACGAAAATGGCTAACTCAAGTCGCTTTAGGTATTCATTATCTCACACGGCTGTATAGCGAGCTCCTCTGTCAACTGTTTTGTATATGTCCTCACTTTACGAAAAAGACTACTATTAGGAGTTCATTATCTCATTATAAACTGATTCAAACATCCATTCCCTCATTCAGAACGCGATGTTCTCATCGTGGCCTTACCCATCGATCCACCAACGCAGATAATCTAGAGACAATTCTCACACACGTAGCATTTTGTCCGGCATAACACGTATTCCACAGTGTTCCAGCTGATGACCGTTTTTGCCATTATAAACATTTATAACTTCATTTTCTAACCAATATGGGAAAATAAGTATTACAATAGATGATGATGCGATAAAATGGTCCTCAAGGATAATATAAAGTAATAAAAAGAAGGTAACTTCTTGTTCATTATAAAGAATATGAATAAACTGATAGGAGTAAGAACAGTGTAATCTGACATAGTAATTGTCCTGCTTTTCTCACTTCTCTTTTACTTATTTGTGTAATTTCACTTTTTCCCTAGGAAATATGGATTTTGGAGGTGATATAGACAGGTTAGGCTTTGTTTGGTTTTATTTCCTGTTTTCCGGAGGTTTGTTTTGAAGAAACGATTTTTCCGGAAATGTATCAATAAACGATATGTATGTTTGATTACATCTTAAAAAAATTATTGTAGCAGTTGAACAATATTATCGGTTTTGTCATGTGATTGATATTTTAATATTATATTGAATATTTCTAATGTTTTAACTAAATACTATTGTTTTATAATATGATATAACATAATATAATAATGGTATTTTTTTTTGGGAATTGTGAAAACTTAAATTGAAAGTAATTATTATTTATTATATTGGGAGATTTGAAATTTAGTTTTCTTGAAATTGTAGTTCTGTTTTTATTTTTTAAAGAGGAGATGATGTTTATTAAAAAGATTAATAATCTTTAAGAAAACTATTTATTCTTGTAGTTATTTTTATGATCTTCAGTCATTGTATGCTTATCTGTTAAATAATATGTCAATTAAATAATGTCTTACTGTTGATCACAACACCACCACCGAAACAACTTTGAGATCAAAACAGTGCTACGTTTTTGGAGGATGCTATCTTTCATCTTTGTTAGCTAACAATGTTCTGTATTTTTTCCACAATCTGACTAATAAATTACCATTAGATTGATCAAGTTTACCTAATATATTTCAGAGGGTTACTCCTTGGAATTCTGCTAAATTGAGGGGTTCCGTCATTAATGGACCAGAAATCCATCCTGGAGCTACGGTATATGTTGATAGTGTAGCCACTGCAAGGCTGCCCCCTGGCAACGGAAAAGCTCGATTGGCAATATCTAGGAAATTACCTTCTTCAAGAGGGGCAATTACACAATCAGGGAAGAGCAATGACCTTGAATTTGAGGGCAAGATCGTGTATCGCCACTTGCAGGATGGAGATATCGTGCTTGTGAATCGCCAGGTAATCGAAGAGGTCCAGACAAGCTAGTATCCGTATATCTTTCTGCATAAACCTTGTAAAATATTTTTTATTAGACCACTATCATCATCATCATTATAACACATTCCCACTTTTTGCTGGATCAGTTTCATGGATATTAGTTATTCAAATTAAACGATTTTCTCACGTGTCATCTCTTAAACGGATCTAATATATCCTCTTTAACCCCCTTTATCCAAGTTTTCGATAGTCTATCCTTACTTCTACTTCTTATATTCACTTGTCAATCTAAGATATGTCGGATTGGGGTCGTGTTTGGTCTCCTCTTCAAATGACCAAACCATGTTAGATGTCTCTCCCTAATCTTATCTTCTATGGGGACTACACTTAAATAGCTCATAATCCTTTCATTCTTAATTATATCCTTGTGCGTTTTGCCACACATCCATCTTAACATATGCATCTCTGTTACCACCATCTTATGCATTTGTAGTCCTGTAGTGGCCCAACACTTCGAGCCATAAAGCATAGCTGATCAAACAATAGTCTTATAACATTTGCCTCTCAATCTCGCATGCATCCTTCTTATTAGATCGCTATATTGTTATAATGTATTAAACTATTGTTTAAAATTTTGAAATGTCTAATATTCGTTATTCTACGATGCTGTGATGTCTTAGTGTGGAAATTCTTGTAAAGTGTTTTGGTAACTAAAGTTTTCAGGTCAACAGCCTAGTCATTTTCATTGAGTAGTCCTCTTTAGTTATGCATAATATGATATCAACAAACTTGCTAACGAAGGCCATGTGCTTGTTTGTGATATTTTGGAATTGAGATAAAATGGTATCCTGTTTAAAGATGCATCTTGTTACTTTATTGTTGTTTTTTTAAGGTGTTGCCTACCTTGATTCTTATTCTCAATGTCAGCCTACACTCCACAAGCCAAGTATTATGGCTCACATTGTTCGTGTATTAAAAGGAGAGAAAACGCTGCGCATGCATTATGCAAATTGCAGGTCGGGGTCAATTGGTTTTATTTGCTGTATGCCATTTTTTTTTTTGTTTTTTTTTTTGTGTCTTGAGCTTTGACTTATGAGAACTAATATTTGAAGTCGGCTGCAGCTCCTACAATGCTGATTTTGATGGAGATGAGATTAACGTCCATTTTCCTCAAGATGAAATTTCTCGTGCTGAAGCTTACAACATTGTAAATGCTAATGAGCAGTACATTGTTCCAACAAGGGGTGATACTGTGAGGGGCTTGATTCAGGTTCAACATCAGTGCTATCTATTATATTGATATTATCTTTCTCAGAACTTGTTCACAACTTTTCATCCCATGTCTTTATTGTTGTTCCTTGTGATTTTAATAATCCAGGATCATATCGTTGGTGCTGTTCTTCTGACAATGAAGGATACATTTATTACACGTAGCGAATTCAGTCAGCTGCTTTATGGATCCGGGGTGTTTGCAGGTGGGCCTGGTATACTTCCAGGCAAGCATGCCTCGAAAATTTCTTTAGTAGCTTCCGAGGGTCTGGTGGAGTCTGTTTTGCCCACAGTATGGAAACCAGAGCCTCTTTGGACAGGAAAGCAGGTCCAATTTTGCGTCTGGTTTTATTCTCTGGGATATGAATGATAGTATTAGCAAAATGTCTCGATTTCACTGAAGTCTAAATTTTATAAATGGTCATCATTCTTTGAGAAAATATTAATTTTGTGTGTTCCCTTTTAGGTCATTTCAGCGTTGTTGAATCATGTAACCAGAGGCTGTGCTCCTTGTACAATTAAAAATCAGGGGAAAATACCAAAGAATTATTTCACTGAGAATAATTGCAAAAATGAAGAGGAAGATGAAGATCAAAATGCTGAGCACAAGTTGCTAATTTGGAAGAATGAGCTTGTGCACGGTGTGATTGACAAGGCTCAATTTGGAAAATTCGGTCTGGTTCACACAGTGCAAGAGCTTTATGGATCTAACAGTGCTGGCATTTTGCTTTCTGCATTGAGTCGCTTATTCACAGTCTTTTTGCAGGTGAAGCCTTGCACTTTTGATTTTCCTTTAAAATGTTCTAGTGAAGTGACTGGACTGATGCCTGATTTATCACCTTTCATGTTTTATACATTGCTCAGATTCATGGATTCACATGTGGGCTAGATGACCTTATCATATTGCCTCACTTTGATGTCCAACGGAAGGAGAAACTTGAAGGAGATGATGTTGGTGAAGAGGTTCACTGTGATTTTGTGAAGTTCAAACCTGGACAAATAGGTGTTATATCATAAACTTTTATGGTTAATATATTCTTCTGTTCCCGTGTCTATTTCAACTGACGTATCAACGAAATGGACCAAACCTGAGCGATGATGGCGATGATGGCTTTAAGTGAACTTCTCCATCTGGAGCTTTGTCTGGTTTATTTGTTCACTAACTTACTCTGTCATACAATTGCTTTTATAAAGTGTGACATTACTCAATGTACTGCGTTACTCATCCGTATGTTAGATTTCAGATCCCATTTTGAGAGTGAGAGTGGGGTCCTGTTATGGTGCCCTTTTTCCCTCTTCCTTTTCTTTTTGCTTTATGACATTTTTTGCATTAACAATTTTTCACCCTTTTTTCTTTAGGCACCGAAGAACTGCAGTTGGAAATTGAGAAAGCCATATGTGCTGACAGAGAATCTGCCACAGCATCGTTGGATGTTAAAATGAAAAATAAATTGACAAATAAGCTCACTAGAGAAGGTTCTCAGATACTCAAACATTTACTTACAGCCGGATTGTTAAAACCTTTCCCGAGGAACTGTATTTCTGTTATGACGACAACCGGGGCAAAGGGCAGTACGGTAAGCTAGACCATGCTCAAAAATCATGAAATCTGTGCAATTTTTTTCCGGAATGGCAAGGAAGCTACTTTTAGTGCATTTTAAGCTTGAGGGAGAATAACCTCAGTTAAGCATTATACTGACTTTTACCAACCACAAATGGAGTGGACATTTCTATGTTAACTCTCCAAAATCAATTACTTTCTATCGCTCTGTGCCCATAGTCATCTTTAATCATCTTTCAACGTAGAGTTCTCTGCACAGTTGAATATGTTCTAGCCGATATCTGAATTTAAGATAAGAAAGGATTTAGCCAAAGCTCTCTTTTCATACAAGATGAAAGATTCTCTTGGGAATCAGGACTTGAAATTTGCATATATCACAAGGATCCACTGGTAAAGTTTGGAGGGTAACATCAGTGCATGGGAGAAGTTTTATGACAATGCACTGTTAATGTAATAGTTTAGCTGTTCGAAAAAGTTGAATTCCGTCATATTTCAAAAACCGGTTCTCAATGGCAATTAAGGATCGAATGAATATTTCTTCAACAATTTGTGCCCTGTCTTCTGAAGATTTCTAGATATCACTATGGTTTGGTGTGTGTAGATATTTGGCAGTTTCTTGCAGCTATTTCATAATCTCTCACTTACACGAGTAATAATCGTCTATACTGTTTTCCTCTATTAGTTAAATTAATCGATGAAAATTCGGGCAGTAGCCTAATTTATACGCTAAATGGTTAAACTGCTGAGTGCTGACCTGTTAATAATTAAGTAATGGCCTTAATAACATATTTCATTCTTATTCATTATTTATTCTTTTGAGTAAACTTTTGGGATGTGTTTTCTGATTTGCTTACCTCTTACGAGTTTTCATGTTTTATTTTTGTTTAGTTTAAATTTGAAACTGTGATTTCTACCAACTTGGATAGGTGAATTTCCAACAAATATCTGCCTATCTAGGGCAACAGGAGTTGGAAGGTAAAAGGGTTCCCCGCATGGTGTCTGGGAAGACTTTGCCATCATTTCCACCCTGGGACTTCACTTCTAGAGCAGGGGGCTTCATCACTGATCGTTTTCTTACTGGTCTTCGACCTCAGGAATATTATTTTCATTGCATGGCTGGTCGTGAAGGGTAATGCGATGCTTTGACGTTTTTCCTTTGTCTCTTGATATGAACTGTCTTATAGTTCACTTGTTTTGTTTGGTATTTCGAGTAGTTGTCATTTTAACTCTCATTTTTCTATGTGATTGCAAAGTTGAACTTGGAGTATAAGAATAATAAGAAAATCATCTCAGATTATGTTTCGTTTTTTGTACTTTTGTTTATGTGTGCATTTTCATAATTTTTGTCATCTTAATTTCTTTTTTTTTTCGGTTGGGCGATGGGTGGGTGGTTATTTTCTATATGTAGGGTTTCTGTATAACTACATTTTCCCATCTTCCTAATATACATAATCTGTGTAGCCGGACGTGCTAATTGGCTAAATCTTATTTCAAAAATTAGTCATTACATTGTTATTCTTTTATATCCCAAGGATATGATATGTGGTTTTATTGATGATGACGCTGTTATTGAATACACCATAATATGTTGGTAATATTGGCAGTATTTTTCAATTAGACTCCTGAATTTAGAGTAACTTTGCATCTGTTTTCCTCCTTTTACAGCTTCTCAACTGTGAACTTTTTGACAGGTTAGTTGATACTGCAGTAAAAACATCTCGCAGTGGATATTTACAGCGGTGCCTGATAAAAAATCTTGAGAGCCTGAAAGTCTGTTATGATTATACTGTCCGTGATGCTGATGGTTCCATCATTCAATTCTATTATGGAGAAGATGGAGTTGATGTGCACCAGACAAGCTTTCTAAGAAATTTTGATGCGCTAGAAGATGTAAGATCTTACTTTCTCCTTTTATTTCTTCCTCGAATGGGCTAGTTTCTAATTTCCTTCGGCTTTTCTTGAATACTTGTCCAAGGAAGAGTAATCTATATCTTACCTTGATTTTTTAATTTAGAATCAAGGGCCTATTTTCCAGAAGTTTCAAATTGAACGTGAGTTCAATGCTTACATTGAAAAGTTGCCTGAGGGCCTTGAAGAAGAAGCCAATCGCTATATTGAAATGGCAAAAAAGAAATCAGAAATAGGGAAGATGAATGTGATCAATAAACTTCATAAAAGACAAAAGGCAACAAGTAACAAGCATCTATCAGATAAACTAACGACAACTGTAAAGAAGCCAGACAAGTTTATAGATTTGGTGAAGCAAAAGTATCTATCAAGCCTAGCACAAGCAGGAGAACCTGTTGGTGTCATTGCTGCTCAGTCTGTAGGGGAACCATCAACCCAGATGACGTAAGATAGTTTCTATCATCTACTATTTACTTTCTCACTGAATGTCACTCTTTCTTTTTTAGATTATACCTATTTGTTTCTCGGTTATCTCGATAATTCGGTTTACATCTCATGAAATTATTTTGTAGCGGAAAATTACTTTAGTATGTTGTGTGCTTTTGCATTAAACGCACAAGTGATAACTGTTTGGGAAAAATGGACAAAATGGTTACGGTACAAACTTACTTTTGCCTAAACATTTAACCTTTTCTCATCCGAGTATCAAGCAATTTTTGCTCAGAGCTTTTTGGTGATATTTTCCCACCGGATGGGCTTTAATTGGAAAGGGTATTAAGACCATCAGTGTTTCATACCCTTTTCTTGACGAGTTTGCTTCAAAGGTTCAATTACTGTATTAGCACTCGGATTGACATTCAGTTGATTCTATGGTGTTCAAATACATGTAGCAACTTCAATTGCCTGTTTTATTTTATCCATTTTTTTAAATCTAAGTGGTTGTAAAAGAGAGAATTTTGTGCTCTATTATGGCGAAGGTTCTGAGTTCTAGACTGTATTATTCTTTCACCATTGAAAATAGGTATCTGCTTTCATTCAACGATCTGTGGTAAGGGTGCCAGTAATTTCTTGTCTGATTCTCGTATTGTTTTCAGGCTCAACACATTTCATCTTGCTGGCCGTGGTGAAATGAATGTTACGCTTGGTATACCACGTCTCCAGGAGATTTTGATGACTGCGTCAGAAGAAATCAGGACTCCTATTTTGACGTGCCCATTCTTGCAATGGAGATTGAAGTGAGTTATGGGTTTCATCTTTGCGTTGATTAGATAAATTATAAACGGGAGTTGAAGACCTTTGTGTGGCTTCATTTGCAATACTACTTTCCAAACAAAACCATATATTATCATCTTATTTCATTTTCCCTTAAATATAATCTCACTTCGTTTTTTATTCTTCTAATATAATTATTATTTTTTCATTCGACTTTTTCAATAACTCCAAAATATATTCTATTATTATATTATGTTCGATCTCCATACACTAATTTAGATTTAAAAATCGTTTTATATACTGATATGATAGCACTGTTAGACAATTACTATGCAATTAGGATCCATAGTAATATGTGCACGCACACTTTCACATATGGAAAGTGTCTATAACTTCATCGAGCAAGGTGACTTACAGACTGTGATAACATTTCCTCGATCTTTTAACGGCTTTGTTGTGTGTATAAACATCCGTGGAAATTATCCCTGACATGTCTCATTTACTTGTTAAAGGGAATCAGTTATGATATTCTTTTTTGGCATTTGCAGGTCTGATGTCGTGTCTCTTGTTTCAAATGTGAAGAAGGTCACTGTAGCAGATCTGCTGGAGAGCATGGAAGTTCAACTATCAGTCGATCACCGTAAACAAGCTAGAATCTATAAGCTGATAATTAAATTAAAAGATTCCGAGTTTGTTTCTTTAGAAGACACACACGAAACTCTCAACTCTGTGTTCGTAAAGGAATTGGATGATGCAATAGAGAATCAAGTCGTTTCTCTATCACGAATCTTAGGAATTAAAAATTTCAAGTCCAGTTCTAGAGCAGATGAGTTGAACGAAATCGATGGCGATTCTGGTGTTGGAACGCAAGAAAAGGATGATGATGATGATGATGATGATGGAGAACAGGATGCCGGAGATGACCTTGGTTCAGATGTACAAAAGAGAAAGCAACAAGCTACGGATGAGATGGATTACGAGGATGGATCTGATGTTGAACCTGGTGAACATGAGTTACTGGCGGAACAGGAAAAAGGAATTACCGAGGATGACCATCTTGAGGATGAAGAAACCAGGAAAGAAGAAGAAACTGAAGACTCGGCAAATGACCATGAGGAGTCTAAAGTGCTAAATGAGGATGAAGTTGCGTCAGTAGCTAAATCAAATAGCAAAAGTCGTAAAATGTCAAAACTAGTGAAGACAGGAAAATTATCTGATAAGATGCGTAGGGCAAGATACGCTGCTGCCGAAGGCTTGTCTTTTGAAGTGCACTTCAAATTTACCGAGGAACCTCATTTACTTCTTGCTCAGGTACTTCTTAGTCCCTCATCTTAAAGTCTAATTAATTGTTGGACTACTCACTACTATACCTTCCGTTCAGTAATTATTCTTGGTGAGTTTGTTTATTTATCTATTCATTTTCAGCTTGCCCAAAAAACGGCGAAGAAGGTATACATCAAGAGAGCTGGCAAGATCAGTCAGTGTAAAATGGTACGATACGATGCAGATGAAAAAACGGTCATTTGGGATGATAATAAAAAACGAAAGGGTGATCCTGAAAACCCACAAACTGATGGAGAGGATGCTGCCGCCTATTGGGCAGTAAAGGCATTCGGAGTTGATTTCAAATCTTTCTGGGAAATGCGTGATGACCTTGATACGAGCCGTCTATATTCCAATAATATCCATGCAATGTTGCAGACATATGGAGTAGAAGCTGCCAGAGCCACCATTATAAGAGAGGTGAAGCAAGTTTTCGATATTTATGGAGTAAAGATTGATTATAGGCATTTAAGTTTGATAGCGGACTACATGACGCACACTGGTGGATACCGGCCGATGAGCAGACATGGAAGCATTTCCGAGTCTTTGTCGCCGTTTCTTAAGATGTCATTTGAGACGGCATCTAAGTTTATTGTTGAAGCAGCATCTCACGGGCTAACAGATGACTTGGAGACGCCGTCTTCTAGAGTTTGTCTGGGCTTACCTGTGAAGATGGGGACTGGTTGTTTTGACTTGATGCAAAAATTGGAAGCTTGATGGTGCCATGTAATGTGAGTTCTTTTGACCATCATTCTTTAGTGTACTGTAAAGTTCAACTACACCATATATATTTATATTCTACTAGTAGTAGCTAAGCACGTGCGTTGGATAACGAACTCAAGTAATATTGATCTTAAATTTGCAAATGAATGTAGAAACATAATTTTTTTTACAATTTATTCGATTATAAATATTATTTCACAGCTTATATATCATTTTAAACAATTATGATTTAGAATTTTCAATTATTTTTTTGTATGTTTTTCGAATTTTTCAATATCTTTTTTATATTTTAATTTTATTTTACTACTTCTTTTTCGATTAAATTCAACAATCATATCATCGTGTCTAATTTTTATGTTTCTTTTTTCGACGTCGGATTTGATTTTGATTAATTTTTTTGATGCTTGCGTGTTTTTTCCTATGGTCTTCTCATTTTGTTTATTTGAGTCGTTCATACTTCGGTTTTAAATCCACTTTATCTTTTTTTTTTCCTGAAGTTTCACTTAGTTTTTCCATATATTATATATATTTTGCAATAGAATCATAATTAAGCATAATAAATTGTTAATGAAAAAGAATGTACTTTTGAATCTTGAAGTATAATTAATAGAAAAAATGAAAAAAAAATGAATTGATTAAAATAAATGTGATGTATATATTAATTTTAAAATTATTGATATAATTATTTGATATAAAAATTAGGAAAAAATACATGAAAATTCAAGAGCATATAATATATTATAAAAAAATTATTGAGATAAAGTGTGTCGATAAATATTTATTAAGGAAGTAAAAAAAAATTCATCATCAGAAAATGTCCTAAATATAATGATATTTTATTCCTTTTTTTAAATATAATGGGACATCTCCTAATTTTTAGGTATTAATATTTCAAATGTTACTAAATGTTTTTAAAAAATTTAAGCCATAACATCATAAAAATATGAAAAAATATGTGTATATTCACACAATTCAAAAACTAATTTAGAATATATATCACATATAAAATAATAATGCAAAACAATATTTTGAATAATGTCGAATATTACAAAAAACAATTAAGCTATTGTCACTATATTTTTAATTAATTTTCTTGCATTTATAAGTCCATATAATAGTTAAAATTACCTAACAGATATAAAAACATTTTTAAAATAGTGAATACTGTCAAATATTATTTAAAAAAAATGGGAATTGATAGAGAAAAATGATGATAGTTTTCGAATTTTTCAATTATAATTAAGAATTTATGATTCAAGGTTTGAAAAAAAATAAAAATAAAAATAAAATAATTTATTTTGTTTACTGAAATATTTTCCCATTGATTAGCTATCTCACGGATGTATGCTCTTTTGGAATTGTAAAGGCAGTCATAGAGGCATAATAGAAGAGCACCCCATATGGATAAGAGCAGCATCTTCTAAATTTCGTTACTCGGTAAATCTTTTTTCCACCGCAGCACTCGCAGCTAGCCCATTTAAGGACTTTGTTAGCTCACTCTACGAGAGCGGACAAGAAGCAAAGAAAAAAGGTAATGAAGCTATGTCCTATGTGTACAAGATCCTTATGAATTCGTTATATGAAAGATTGGCATTAACTCAAAAAGCATGATAACTGAGGTCTGCAATTCAAATCGAGTAATGCGATTTTCCCTTCTGCCTGATTTTACCACTATATCGTCGACATAGTCCTCGATTTCTTTGAAACATTTTGTCAATGAAAGTTTTCTTGAATAATTTTCATCAATTGTTTGACTTAATGTATTTAAGAAAAATTTCAAATTCAAACTTTATTATTTAATTAAATTAATGTAATATATTAATTGAGTCACGATACAAATAAATATTATAGGATAGAGCATTTATCGCTTTACCAAAAGTTATAAGTTGTGGTAACAATGCTTAAACGTTAACTCAAATCTTTTAAAATCTACAGTAGCTCATGATTCACGTTTCGGTTGATTTATCCAGCATGGACAATTATTATAACCCATCAATTGCGCTATTTGCAATAAATGAGAATCAAATTTGTGACATTGACTCCGATACCAATGGTAGGACCAGAAATTTGTCGCTTATCTTATAGTAACGATGCAACTCAAATATTTTAAACGGTGTAATAGCTCAATCGTCATAATTCGATCGATGTATCTAACAAGAACAATTATTGCACTCCAACAATATTAATAATTCCACTAATTGCAATCTATGAGAATCTATCTCGTGACTTTGGCTCTTATATATACTAACTTTAGGATCAAGCACTTAACGTTTTACCAAAAATTTTTACCGGTGGTAACGATGCAACGTTAACTAAAATCTTTTAAAATCGTAACGCAACTGAAACGTCAGTTTTCGATTGTTCTACCTAGCATAAACGATTATTGTACCTAACAAATATGATATGAATATTATTTTACATTCTAAAAATCATTTCTCTAAATCAGATTTATTCTCACTAATCAAATAATTTCATCGAACATAAAGAAATTTTAATTACTAATAATAATTTAAACACAAATATTAATTATTAGAGTGACCACCCTAGGTTCTCACCTATGCTCCAATAAATTGCAATCATAATAATAATGTACAATGAAGTGGTAAACATAAGTACATAACTTAGTTAATTTAATAATTGAATAATATTAAATAACAATTTTGTTATTTTGAAATATGAAAAATAGTTTTTATGTATATAAATTCATCATATATAATAATAAATTAATTAATATGTAGAAAAGAGGAAAATGTATTTTTTATGTATATAATTTCATCATATACAATGAGAAATTAATGAAAAGGTTGAAATGAACAAACAAGACAATAAATCCCTCACACACACGCACACACACATATATATATATATATATATGATTTCGTAATAGAATAATGCTAATATAATTATAATTTATATTATGCTTAGCACGCAACTGAAAATTGTATAAAAAATATATAATAATAGAAATTTTAATTTTAAAAACATTACTATCTAAAATATTATCATAACACGTAATGAATCATAAGTGAAATCATTAAATTATTGAGTAACTATTTATTTAATTATTACTTAAATTAATTTATTTGAATTTGTCACCATTTAGAATTTTTTATCATCTACATAAAAATATGAAGAGCTTAATAAATTCTTTGATATTAACTAAAAAATTTAATTTAAATACATAAAAAATTCTTAAGTTCTTTAAAAAATTATTTTATAATAATCTAATATATTTGTACTAGTCTAAGAAAGTTGGAAACATATAATAAAATTGAAAAGTTCACAAAATTTATTAGTTATATCTGAAATATTAAATATTTATTAGAAATTTTAACTTTTAGTCTTTCTTACCAGCTATATAAAAATATCAAGAGTTTCATAAATTTATAGACATTAATTAATAAAAACAAATTAAATTAAATATAAAAAATAATATAACGTGTTTATAACAGTATGAAAATTGGAAAAATATAGTTGAAGTACTCACATATTTTATTAGTTATATTATAAAAATTAAAGGGAGTTACATTCATATATGGTACAAAGTTTTATACCCCACGCAATGAAAGGTACAAGTAGCAAAACCACAATTAAAAAATAATTGTATAAATTATTGCAAAACCGCAGTCATAGAATAATTTTATGTTAAAAAAAATATTCTTACCAATAATTTTTAATATATTTCAATATCTAACATGTATGATTCTTTTTAGTTCATATTTAAAAAACAACTTGTCACAAAAGTGATGTATTTATATGTAAAATAAAAGAAAAGATAAGATATGAATATTAATTATTCTTTAGCAAACATGAAGAAATCCACTCATTTTAATATCATCAAAGAAAAATCATTGATATATAAATAAATTCAATATATATTAATGTTCAAAATCATTTAACGGTAGATAATAAATTATAAAAAAAATTTATTAAAAAAATTATTGATTTAATTTGTTAACTTAAATGAATAAAATATGTGTTAGATTATATTAGTGAGTTCCATTGTGTGCCTTGTTATTCATGGTATATTTCATCCTTTCCATGTGAGAACTGTTTTCATGATAGGATGAATCTCGTCAAGATTTGTCCATGTATATATAGTAATCACTTTTTTTAAAAAAATTATACGTATGACAAGATCTTACTCATTGAAATGAAGTGAGAATAATCCCCACATAAGTAGGATCTCATATACCGTTATTCGATTTTATTGGTAATCAAGTCATTGTGCTTAATAATTATTATTCTTCAGATGTCAGGTTGTTTATGATTACACAATGATTGGGCCTTCATTTTGTTTTATGGGCCTAAAGCCAAGTCTTTGGCCCATTACAATAAACACCAGCATATATTATTATGATAAAAACCCAGAACCCTAGTCTGCGTCTCTGCAAGCCTCCTCCTAAAAACAGCCTTCCATTTCCCTCAATTCTCAAGAGCCATGGCTGACGTTCAGCTTGCTCACTCTGAAAAGACCAAGAAAAAGAAAAGCAAGTCCAAAGAAGATGAAGGAACCGACGCCGTTGATTTCCTGATAAAGCCTCAGAGCTACACTCCCACCATAGACACCTCTCAATGGCCGATTCTGCTAAAAAACTACGATAAGTTGAATGTAAGAACCGGACACTATACCCCTCTTCCATCCGGTTACTCCCCTTTGAAACGTCCCTTAACTGAGTACATTAAGTATGGTATCCTTAATCTGGACAAACCCGCCAACCCATCTTCTCATGAAGTGGTGGCATGGATTAAGCGCATTTTGCGGGTCGAGAAAACTGGGCATTCGGGTACCCTAGACCCGAAAGTTACAGGTAATTTGATTGTTTGCATTGACAGGGCGACGCGGTTGGTGAAATCACAGCAGGGTGCTGGGAAGGAGTATGTCTGTATTGCCAGGTTGCATTCGAAGGTGCCTGAGGTTTCTAAAGTGGCTCGAGCGCTGGAGACTCTTACAGGTGCGGTTTTTCAGAGACCCCCTTTGATTTCTGCCGTTAAAAGGCAACTTAGAATTAGAACTATCTATGAAAGTAAGTTGCTTGAGTATGATGCTGATAGGCACTTGGTTGTTTTCTGGATTTCGTGTGAGGCGGGGACGTACGTGAGGACAATGTGTGTGCATTTAGGCCTTTTGTTAGGTGTGGGAGCGCATATGCAGGAGTTGAGGAGGGTGCGATCTGGGATTCTCGGAGAGAAGGATAATATGGTAACGATGCATGATGTGATGGATGGGCAATGGGTTTATGATAACTATAGGGATGAAAGTTATTTGAGGAGGGTCATTATGCCGTTGGAGGTGGTTCTGACTAGCTATAAGAGGCTTGTGGTGAAAGATTCAGCAGTCAATGCCATTTGTTATGGAGCAAAGTTAATGATTCCAGGATTGTTGAGGTTTGAGAATGATATTGAGGTTGGCGAGGAGGTGGTGTTGATGACGACAAAGGGTGAGGCAATTGCACTGGGGATTGCAGAGATGACGACAGCAGTCATGGCTACCTGTGATCATGGGACAGTTGCTAAGATTAAGAGGGTGGTGATGGATAGGGATACATATCCAAGGAAATGGGGATTGGGTCCTAGGGCATCGATGAAAAAGAGGCTTGTTGCTGAGGGGAAGTTAGATAAGCATGGGAAGCCAAATGAGAAGACACCGGCAGAGTGGATGAGGAATGTTGTTTTGCCTAGTGGAGGAGATTCTGTGGTTGCCAGTCTTGCGGCAGCTGAAGAGCCACAGCCTTCAAATGCATTGAATGTGGAGAGTGCTGCTGTGGAAGTTGAAGAGAAGAAGAAGAAGAAGAAACATAAGGATAAAGAAGATGACAAAGAGGATGGGCGGAAGCGTAAGCTAGAAGAGGTTGATGGTAGTGTGGCACCTGAGGTTCTTAAGAAAGCCAAGGTAGAAGCAGAAGAGGCTCAGCAGGTGAGGGAAAAAGCTGGATTGGAGGCGGCTAAGGTTGAAAATTTAAAGGTGGAAGCAGAGAGGAAGGAGAAGAAGAAGAAGAAAAAGAAGAAAGAAGGTGCAGCTGAAGATGTAACTCTTGATGTTGAGAAATCAAAGAAGGATAAGAACAAGAAGGATGAACCTGGTGAATCAGATGAAGAGAAATCTGAGAAAAGGAAGAAAAAGAAGGACAAGGACGCTGAAAATGGTGAGTCTGGTTTGCCTGAAAATGATGATGAAGCAAGTAAAAGTACGAAGAAGAAGGAGAAGAAGAAAAAGAAGCATAAGGATGCTGAAGAGGAGTAGACTTGGGGATTTAGGTCTGTGCTTCATCTTGGAGAACCACTGCATGTGCCCTGTAATATTTATCATTTGCTTGAGAATGTATCCTTCCAAATTTTGATGTCTATTTGGCACACATATTTAGGCTGCCTGCCTCCACCTTGAGCTTTCGACCATATCCCAGGTCCTTACAAGATGTTTTTCTTTTCCATTCTATTTTCTGTTTTTTTTGTTCTGCTAGATCAAGTACTTCATAATCTGGGTGTTTTCATCTATGAAGATAGTAGCTTTTTTTTTAATGCTTTAACATTTGTGCTTATGCCAATGTTAAGCGGTTGTGTTGGTATATGCCAGGTGCTGCTACAGAATAAAGGTTAACGCGTGTGTGTAACATGAAACTGAACCTTTGTTCGAGGGTAAGAAACATGTTTACTCTCTCTCAAGTTTGTGGCAAAGTGAGGAACTTCTCTCCTTAGACATCAACTTGAACATGCACATATCTTGGTTAGACTGAAATACATCGATCATATTTGATTGGTGTATTAACTATGACTCCATACCATCAAATTTTTAAGTATATCCATCAAATTTTGTGTCACGGTTGCTTCCACCTTTCAGTCATGAATCATCCAATCTCATACTTGCTACATTACGGCTATTCTCCTAATTAACTCGTGCTCTCGTGGTTTTCAACTTTTTATTATGTCAAACCATTCACTGATGGATGTATTAATCGTCCATAAAAACACTCCTAAGCTCCTTTCCTCGTGATTTCTTTTTTCATGTTTGACATGTGCTAAGATTAAATGTATAACGTCTTAGTCCCAAACGCTTGCTGCTGGTAGTTCCAGCAGGCTTTTGACACTACTAAGTAGATCTTTTTATGGTACAACTATGTTACGGTGCCAATCTACTGTTTTGGGCTATGCTTCCGATCCTTTCGGACTGGAAATACACCTCGAGGAACAAAGGAAGGTGCCAATCTACTGTTTTGGGCTATGCTTCCGATCCTTTCGGACTGGAAATACACCTCGAGGAACAAAGGAAAGTTTGGTTCAGCTCGAATCTCACGAACAGTTGGGAACATGTTGTGTACCGAAAGATCGATCTTTACACGATCAGCTATCAAACTGATGAATGCACTTGAATCGGATATCCCTCCGGTAGAGTTCTTGCGGTATGCTTTCACGGTTGCCAACGCAAATCTTGATTAGCCACAAAATAAAATATTTTCTCGCAAGCTAGCTGTGTGAAGGTTTTAGTTTTATAAGGAAATTAGATGTGGTATTATATTGTTATATTATACTTCAATTTGACATATGTAAGATAAAGATATGATAATAACAAATAGATAAATAGTCTGAAATAATAAATAAATAATGATAGTTAATATAATATTTGATTTTATTGATTAAATTTGAGATAAAATCATTGTTTTGTCATTTTAAAATAAAATATTAAATATATTATTTATTAAAAGTAATATTATAAATTAAATTCAATAATTCGATCTATGTAAGATAAATTATTAATGATTTGATTGATTAAGATAAACAATTAATAAATAATATGATAAAGTAAACATGATTACAAGACTTGAAACTGAGGTTAAATTAATCAGTTGATCAAAAAATTTATGGCAAAAACTTGTGTGAGACGGTTTCACGGATCATATTTTGTGAGACGGATATTTATTTGGATAATCCATGAAAAAGTACTACTTTTTATGCTAAGAGTATTACTTTTTATTGTGAATATGAGCGGGGTTGGTCTGTCTCACATATTAAGATCCGTGAGACGGTCTCACATGAGACCTACTCAAAATTTATTGTATGCAATGATAACCCAAAAGAAACTATTCACTTGGAAAAACATAAATCAATATCTACTATATTCACCAATATAATCCTCTAACACGAAACCATATAGCAAAATGTTTTTTCCAAAGACACCCAAACATAATATACTTTATTATTTTTGTGCACTTGGTTCGTGGTAATATATGTGTATAATAAATGACAAACGAGTATATAAAAAATACAAAAAAAAAAACGAAGAAGAAAACAAAAAATGAAAAATCAATCCCTCCAAGTTATGTAGTTCCAATTGCTCACTCGGGATTGACAGAATTATTTTATTGACAAGACTTGTGTGCTTTGTAAAACGGCGGACGAATCAGTTGTTTTTTCAATGTAACATGTGAGTAAATATTTGGAACTATGTACGTGAATGATTGAGTATACAGAAGAACATGAGCTCGGTTACAGCAGTGCTCAGAGGAGTATATAGTGGTGGATCCAAGCTAGGAAAAATGGGAGTTACAGCATTGATAACATGTGTATATATCATGTGTAGAATATGAGAAAAAGAGCCTTTTTTTGAAGACGAATCACCAAACATTGCAGGTACTACTATGAAGATCAAGTTACTTATGTTACATTGTAATTCTTGCAATGAATTACAACGATATTTTTGTTTCATTTCATATCTTTTTTTATAGTCGAATCGCGTTGGATTCTAGAGTATGTCCCGTGTAGTTGTATTATTGTATAGAGTCTTGAGATATGTCTCGTGTACATGTGTTGGATCATGGTGAAATCTGGATTAGGTCTGTTTACCAGAGATTCATTCTCTACCCCCATCAAACGCTCCTTGTTGTGTTGTTCACGTGTGAGTAGATAGTTTTCGCTGGGTCGACTTGTTCCTGCAGTCCTAACATGAGCATTTGACCAGGGGATGCAGACTAGCCTCTGTTCTTGATCTCAGTTTAATGAAATTGTGGAGTTACGCTGTGATTTTAATGATTTGTCAACATGTTGCCACCTTAGATTACCACCTTGATGTGACATTATGGCCATGTACTATATTTTATATTTGGTTAGAATATTATGTTAGCTTTTGATTATAATGTTACTGCTTTATTGTGTTGTTTCTTCTGAAGATGTATAAACTTTATTTATCTTTTTAATACAATCGTTTCATTAATTTTTGGAATTCTATTCAGAAGTTCATTCACGGATAAAAATTCAAACTTTAACTTGCTACTCTTTTTTTCGAATTTCACTAGATGTTGGACTAGATGTTATATAGTAGGGTGGTTTGGTGAAAGTTGGACTAGATGTTGCTCAAATTTGGCTTGATGGAACGTGGACTTTGGTGAACACTAACGACAGGGATGGAAACATGTTACCTATCAACATGATCAATGGCCACTTTTAAACACGAGATCCACTTGTTGTATTAGTCAGTTCTCCGTTCTAGCTGTTGCAGATATTACCCAGAATACATCGTTTCTTCGACTGCATGAGGCATCTAAGTGGAAGGTCAGAGTTTTTTTCTCGGGAAGTAACCAAACCCTGTCTTCTCTTAAAAACAGGGTGAATGAAGAGAGTGCAAGTGCAAGTGAGATTCTCGCAGGGGCCCTTCATGACAATGGCAGAGCACTTCTTGTTGGGCATAGAACATTTGGCAAAGGAAAATTTCCGGTTAAGCTTAACTTACCATTTTCAGACGACCTGAGGCCTCCCTAGCTGCTAGGAAATCACTGTTAAAAATGACAAAAAAAAGTAGATCCAGATATCTCTGAAAGCATAGTATGCCACAACAAGGGCCAGAAAGAATTAAAATGAGTCAAATAATTCCTTTGTTTTATATTCAAGCTATAACTTGATTTGTCTGGTTCATGTTATCCACATTTTCAAAGAACCAAGGAAATATTTGTTTGTTTCTGAAAATTATTTTCTAACCTTCAGAAACAAAAACCAACCTGCTACTGCATTATCATTTTCTCGTCTGAAAATTCATTTCACTTGCTGTCTAATTTTTTTTCTTTCCTCCCCAAAGGCGAGCTCTTCATAAGTAAGGCTTTGAAACTAACTGGAATCTTTGACACAGAATGTGACGCAGCTACATGACGGATCAGCCCTTCTCATTACCGTGGCCAAGTATCTATCTCCGACGCTCCACCTCCACGACATTGATCAGGTTGGCATTGCACCAGACGTGCGGTGCTCAACTGATATCCTCAATTCACCCAATGACGACTTCAACCATAAAAACTCGGCCGCAAAATCCTTGGAAAGTGATTCTTGTGTACTGTTAGCCCAGCATCAGCTTGAGATGACATCCAACTATTAGAAAGCTCAGCTTCTTGATTCATCATTCGGTCAATCACTCAGCATTCGGATTATTGTTGCTCAGCGTGATTGTTGTTATTATTAGCATTAAAGATTGTGGATGAACAAATTTAAAGATTACAATATTGTACAAGAAGCTTGATTATGTAAAATAAATGGTACATATCATAAAATTTAATGTGAATTTACGATCATGGTTCCAACTTTAAAGAAAAAAATTCAAATCCGAATGAAAGAACAGTTTCGGTTCTTTTTTTTCGTTGACACTACAGATTTCACTTCACAGTTTGATAGGGATCGTGATCAGGTCCAGAGGCGAGGTTTTGAGTTTGTACTATCGAGCATCGCCAACTGTTGCATATGCATCTTCTGTATTAAAATATCTGAATAAATAAAATAAAATATTTGATATTACAATAACTTTTACACGAAATAAAATATGCGTAAAAAAATACTCTCTAATAACAATATAGATCACTAATAATACGCAAATCATACATAAATATAAAATATGTTGTATTGTTATTTTACAATTTTGATTAGAATAATTTCGGTTAACATAACGAAGAGTATGTCTCTTTTGAGACGGTCTCACGAATTTTTAACTATGAGACGATTCAACCCTACCGATATTCACAATAAAAAATAATACTCTTAGCATAAAAATAATAATTTTTTATGGATGACCCAAATAAGATATCCGTCTCACATAAGTTTTTGCTTATAATGAACGGCAAAAAGAGAGGTCAGTGAGTTTCACAATTTGAATCTGCATTTGCAATTGTGTGACAACTTAAAAGGCATATAGGTAAATTGAAATATGTTACACTACGTACATCAATATTTTTGGACGAGTAGATTATTATAATTAAATATCGAACGTGTCAAATTCAAGAAACCTCTATATCGAATTTGATTATAGGATTTATACAATAATTTCTTTTAAGCTCAAAAAGCAATTGTGAATGAGATCGAAGTTCAAATACACAAATAGTATATGGATTTTTCGAGTCACGTCTATGAACTAAAAGCTTGCCAATATGTTATACAGCAAATTAATTCGATTGTTGGGTTCCTTATTGCGGTAGTTGGGGCTATGCACAGGAAGCTTCTTCCTATGTCCAAAAAGTTGGTCATATTCCCTTTTGTTCCTTATTTTATTTTCTATTTAGTTTTTGGCAAAAATTTGTGTGAGACGGTCTCACAGGTCGTATTTGTGAGACAGATCTCTTATTTGGGTCATCCATGAAAAAGTATTACTTTTTATTCTGAATATGGGTAAGATTGACCCGTCTCACAGATTAAGATCCGTTTTTCGGTCTCACATGAGACTCACTCTTAGTTTTTATATTTATGGACCGCGAGATATCTTAATACGTGTATAACGTAATACACAAGTAATACACAAATATTATATATGACATATAAGTAATATATTAAGAGTATGATTCTTGTGAGACGATCTTACAAATTTTTATCTGTGAGACAGGTCAAACTTACCGATATTCATAATAAAAAGTAATACTTTTAGCATAAAAAGTAATAATTTTTTCATGGATGACTCAAATAAGATATTTGTCTCATAAAATACGACCCGTGAAACCGCCTCACACAAGTTTTTGTCATATATTAATTGAGGTTATTTTGTTACTTGACGTTTAGCAATATTATTTCATAACTTTTGGAAAAAAACAAATGATTAATTAACTAACTAACCTACCTAAAATCAGTGTGATTTATTCGATTTGTTAGAAGAGGCTCCTTAGGTATATTTTTAAATTAATATATTATTATTATTATTGCAATCTATATCGGAATTGGATTATGTTATTTTATCTATATCATTATTGCACATCTACTTTTTATTTTTAAATATTATATTTTACATTATCATTAAAAAATTTAAAATTAATTAATACCCAACTTTATAGATTACAATTTGCACATACTTTATAAAAGAAATTAAATTATTGAGATTATCATGTTAATTTGTTCATACTTTCTATGTTTTTCTAACATAATAATTTTCCAATTATTTCGATTATTAAGAATAATTTTTTTTTGTAATAAAAAATTAAAAATAAGTTTCGAACAGACAATTAAAAACTCTCAAACAAACATATTTTTTCAATAAAAAAGTAATATATTGAAAAAGGAAAAAAAATATAATGACTTCCAAACGAAGCCATATTCGTTTTTTCTGTTCAGATATATATTCAATGAATCTCTTCTACCCATTTCGATGAGATACAAAGAAAAATTGGTCATCGATTAAAAAGTTACTCTCTTCTCTGTGTTGTTCTCTCTCTCTTCCTTCTTTTTCTTTCTTCACCTCTCAAACCGTTCCGATTATCTCTTAATCTAAGGTACTCTCGACCCTCTTGGGCTTTTAAATCTGTTGTTTTTTGCAAGAATTTGACTTCGGTTTTGTGATCTGCTCATGGGTTTTGTTCATTCCGTAAAAAGATTGAATCTTCTGCTCGTATACCTTTTCTCGTGGGTCGAGATATAGTCTAAAATTCTTGGGTTGATTTTGCCAAGTCAAGATCGGGATAAAGCCTCGTTATTTGTTAAATTTTAGAGATGAAAATTTTCTCTGCGTGTGTCTGCTGGCTTTTGCTTTCTTTCTTATTTCGCGTGCGCTTACTTTTATTTTATCGTATCAATTATGCTGCTTATGGAAATCTTACGATCTTTCTGACTGAAATCTCACGGTCTTTCTGACTGAAATCTCTTTCACCTATCGAATTACTCTTTTGATTTCGAACTAAGTGATTATGAGAATATGGAAATCTAGGATTTTTATGAGGCTGATGGATTTCTGGGATTTTTGTTTTGAAGGGAAATGGGGTCAATTTTGCTTGTAGGTAAGTTATGGGATTTGTTATCTGGTGTTTGGGCTGTAGAGACTTCGAGAAAAAGGAAGCTTGGATGTTTTTTTAAGTTATTGAAATTATTCATTTGTGATTTTTTTACCTTTGGTTTCCTTCTCTTGTTCGTCTTTTTTGGGAATTTTGATGGTTCTTTGCTGCCCATTTTCAGTGAGTTGAATAAGATGGGTTCATAGCTGCCCGTGTTTGTTCCTTCTATTACTTGCGATTTAATGGTTATCTAACAGTGTGGCTCTATTATAGTGCACTTTTTTGTTATTTTTCACTTGATGGGTAATCAAGTATCATGATTATTTTATCAACTATTTAGTCTGTTACTTTATTTTTCATCAGCGGAATTTTCAGTTTTGCAAAAGTTGAATGATTTGAAAATTTGGTTCAAATTATCACAAATTTTGAACTGCTGAGTCGTGAGTGATTCTGTTCTGTTCCTCACTATGATAAACAAGCAAATTAATGATGAAGCTTTAAAGTACCTTGATTCTTATATATTGAAGAAAGAAATTGAAGACCAAGAGATTGAAAATGTTAAGAAATTCAAGAAGTTGAAATATGATTGTTCAATTAAATAATTTCAAAATTATCTATTTAGGTTAAGCTAGTAATTATCATATTTTAAGTTCCTTAGTCCAACGCACGTTGGATTGCATAATCTTGATTTATGTTGATTAGGATTCTTCTGTTGTACAAGTTCCTAAGTCCAACGGATGTCGGATTTCGTAATCTACAGAGTATACCTTAATTGGGATTCTTGTGTTTTACTTGGAAACATTAGATTATCTTTTGCTCATAAATATCTCATTGTATTAGACATAGAGATGATTGATTAAGTTTATATCAGAGTTTCTCTCTCTTTCAAGTTTTGGCTTGTTGTGCCGCTGCTTGTTTTTATCATAAAAAAATCAAATTTATCAAAGTTATTAATTTTGTGGCGTTTGTCGATTGTTCTTCAATTGGGTTGCCAAAGATTAGTTATTTGGAGGTTCGGTTGATTACAATTGTTGCTGAACCATAGAGTTTAGGTGGAAATACGAATCTTGACAAAAGGAAGATAGGGTCGTTTCCGTGTGTAGTATCGAGGAGCACACATTTAATATACTCATGTTTGTGTTTCCCCTGCTTGCAAGGAATCGTATCACAATCTAGTTTAGGGGTGTATTTCACATACACTTGTTTCAAAGATTGGGACTGAGTTTTTACAAGAATTCTTGTTGATCATTGAATTGAGTGCACGATTGACGTCAATTTCGTGTTTGTTTTTCATGCCTACGAGGATTCATATCAGATTCAGTATCGCATCTTGTTATATTGACTTGACATTATCTGCTCATGTGACTATATGAGTAAGCAGTCCTTGTCTTGTCTTAGTGGTTTAATGAAGTGTCTGAATTCATCTCAGATTATATAGTTCTTGATTTGTATTGATGCAAGAACAATACATGGATTAAGTTCTAGGTTTGTACGCCGACCTTACTATTTCACTTTGTTTAACTTTCTTAAGCACTTCAAGACTGATTTGCTTCTATAGACTTGGTTTGGGTCTATAACTTTACTTTTTTGCATAAACAGTTTTTTGCTCTTTTGTAAACCTTTATCTTCTTTTATAGTTTCTGGATTGTTCAATTAGATTAGCTACTTTATTGAATTGTGTGTGGATGGGAGATGTGTTCGATGCATGTGTTCTCAACAAGCATGCAACACAACTATGCAGTTGCTACTTCAAAAAGTGTCATTTTGTGTATCTGTATCGATTCTGCTTCTTTTTTTTCCTTTTGAAACAAGAACACTTTAAAAAGTTTTTGTTTGGTAAACTCTTTTGTTGAGATAAATGAGTTTGCATTCAAGCTCACTTGATTTAGGCATTAAATTTGGATCAGGATGTTATAGATTCTTGCAATCGTGTTTCCTTTCCTGCGTGGGAATGTCTTGGGTAAATGCTAGTGCTCTTTACTTTTGATGCATTTCTTGAATAGCCTTATGCACATCGAGTGCATGTTGTGTGGAAATATCAGGACTTGAAGGAATGGAATCTTCCAAAGAAACTGGTTGCCAAGTTCCCGAAGGCCCTATTCTTTGCATTAACAACTGTGGCTTCTTTGGAAGTGCAGCTACCATGAATATGTGCTCCAAGTGCCATAAAGACATGGTGTTGCAACAACAGCAGGCGAGTCTTGCTGCCTCGTCCATTGAGAACATAGTCAATGGTAGTTCAAGTAGCATCAATGAGAAAGAACCAGTTCTTGCTGATATGGTGAACACGGAAGCTGGAGCAGTAGAGTTGAAAGCTACTTTTTCACAGTCATCCTCCGAATTGATGTCGAGCAAGAGTTCAGATACGAAGGCAGTAGAAGGCCCAAAACGATGCACTTCTTGCCGCAAGCGTGTGGGTTTAACGGGATTCAGTTGTAAATGCGGGCACCTCTTCTGTTCAGTTCACCGTTACTCTGACAAACACGACTGCCAATTTGATTACCGGACTGCTGCTCAGGATGCTATAGCGAAAGCGAATCCACTTGTGAAAGGTGAAAAGCTCGAGAAGATCTAGAAGTTTTTGAAATGAATTAAGATGCTTTCTCGTTATATATTATCTGTGCGTTCTCATTTAAGTTTATCAGTTGTCTTAATAGGACTCTGGTGGTGTTGTGGGGGCGATGTAATGCAAGAAAATGAGTGGTATCATTGTGATTTCATTGGGATATGTCGAGTCCAGTGTCGCTGCCAATTGGGTAGTGATTAGTTTGGTATGTTACAGTGTGTAAGTTGTCATTGCTGGATGAATGACGTTATTGTTGTGAAATTTGCAACTTGCTCTTCATGTTATTGTGCATTTTTTTTTATGGTCAGGCTGGTCTGTATCGTAATCGTGCTAAACCGTCTCCCCTAAACCGCTTGACGTAGCATTTGGTTGGCTTGGCTTATCATGGATAATCGAATCAGACACCCTTTTCCAAGTGTCTCTGTTTTGTGATTTTAAGTGGAACACACCAAATCGATATCAAAGATCAACATGACGTTTATCATGTAAAAGAAACAGCTAGGTCTAAGCACCAAGACTAAGCTGACAACCCCCTCCCCTAAAAAAAAATCAAAATCAAAATCAAAATCGCAGCTAAATTTTCTAAGATGAAATCTTCATCCAGGGCAATATATAGCTATATATGGGCATGAAAAATTATTTGAGTTCGATTCTTTTCTTCAGGCTGTTGTTGAACTCCCTACGGATATTCTCCTGTTTAGCCTTGTTTGAAATGAACTCATCAATCGCCTTTTCTACTTCATTGATCATCGATCAGCCATGCCTTTCCAAACGTTTATGTTCTGTGATTTTGAATGGACATACGAAATTGATATCAAGATCAACATAATGTGCATCATGTAAAAGAAACAGCTACGTCTAAGCACCAACAGTGAGCTAAGAATCCCAAAAAAATCATAATCTCGGCAAAATCAAATCTTATTCCAGGATAGCTATAGGTACGAACGAACGAACAATAGTTTGGGTCGCCCGATTCTTACTTCATGATTCTGATGAAGCGCTCACGGTCGATCCTCTCAGCATTCTCTACTTGAGCCTTTTTTAAAAAGTTCGCATCAATCTCGATAGCTTGTACATCCACACTAAGAATTGGCATCACAAGCCGAATCACATCTGCAGAAACATGACCTTTACTTGTGCCCATGCTGTTGCTTAGGACGTCGAATGCTTTACTCGGCTGGACCTTCCTCGACCCCGAGCTATGGAAGAAAACGGGGAAGACTGATGAGGAGTGGTGCTCTTCTTGGATGATGGCCCAATGACGACATTGATAGTAGGAGTGGAATTATCGCCAGAAAGATTGAAGGAATCCAGACATCCTCATAAGCTAACAGCAGGGAACCAACATCTGAGAAGGATATAGAATCAACTCGGGAAGTCACATGCACAACCACCGAATCATATTCTAGACCAACACTACCTAGAATGTAGAGGATTTGATCCTCTTCAGAGATAGAATGACCACAAGCTGCGAGAACATCCATGCACCCTTTCATCTTGGCTATATCATCTTTCATGCTTAAACCCTCTTTCTTTTAAGGTTTGAAGCTGGAGTTTATAGTCCATAGCTTTAGCCTTGGATCCAGAAGCAAAAATTCGTGAAACTCTCGATCTATGCCGATGTGTCGCAGCCAATCATCTGACTATGCATGCTTTCAGTCATAGAGGCAAGAAGAAAGAGAATAGAAGCTGATCTTGTCGACACCATTTAACAAACTGGGGACTTATAGAGTCAGAACCACCATCAGTAGAAACAACCAGTGATCGTATCAACATTTCAGTCAAAGAAAGAAAAAAAAACAAATGACAACCTTTGGGTTAGAGGTTCATGATCACTTAAAGTAAAGTGTGAATAACATTTGTACTCCACAGCTTCTTGTTCAAGGGGAGAGAAAAGTTCAAAATGACTAACTTTAATCCATTAATCTGTAACATACCCCTTCCTTTCCTTTACTTTTTTAGAGTAGTGTAGGGTACTCCATCGTATGAATTGAGAGAAGATTCTGAATTTTGACCAACGCATCTGGATTAATTGGTTCGCTATTATCATTTGCAAATAATTTGTTGCAATTTATATTTAGTCATGATGTAGAGGTGTAAATGAATGAAATTGAGTTAAACATTGTTAGTTTGTACCTTTATGTTCATCTTTGAACTTGGATTTTATCGAGCTATTGATACAGCCTGAAGAATTGATAAAGGTGAGGCATCTCTCTAGTACTCAAGTAATCACACTCTCATTTATTAATAAGAAACTCAAAGCATATTAAAGAAACAAGTGTCGTCCATTCTTTTCCCACCAAAGTGTCGTAAGTGTAACATTGTGGTCCTCACTGTTTGTATAATCCAGAGTAGAAATTCCGCAAAGAAACGTTATTCACAGTCGAAGGTCGAAAATCCAGTGGATTGTTCCACTTCGCTGTATTCTTCCCATCCCATCTCATGTTCAAATTCTGTACATACAAACCATCGATGTGTTCCATCATGAATCCTGCAGTGCTGTGATTTACAAGCCCTTTACACCCTGGTCTATAGTCCACCAGCCCACCTGAATAGTTCGTCCACCTTTTGTAGTCCAGGTTCACGTTGATAAATTTCAAATTGCTAAGAATTCCGCCTTTCGACCCTGATAAGAATATGCCATTTTCGGAAGTTGCTGTTATGTTTATGAATTGCAGATTAGATATGGAACCAGCTTTTGATTTGTCGTCTCGTGGACAGGTGGTAACATATATTGGCTCCGCTCTACCCCACCATGAAGGATCATAGTATCTTGTGCTGATCTTAATGTTCGAGAAGACAACGTCACTAACATTTCCTGCAAGATTCAGTAAGATTTTGATTACAGAAATAGGTTGTTCGAGATCGTTCTTCAAACACAAATATGATTAACTTCCCCCTGGTCTACGACTTTAAGAGGGAGCTGATCGGCCAAGTTTGATGGAAATATCCACTAAAATTTTAGTGCCTACATCGTGGTTCACGGGCTTATAATAGGGAAGTAGTTATCTTAAAAACAAGTCGCTACTGGTAGCTTTATGAGATGATTTTGTTGATTAATCAAGGCTATAGCATCAAGGGTCTACCACTGTACCAAGAAATCATAGGATGGAGTAATTCAAATCTTTAAACTGTTAGGGACCACACAAGAGTTGCAATATTGGAGACTATTTTTGCAGTGCACAAAGGCAAACACAAAATCCTTTGGTTATCAAACAAAGGACCTTCCCAACATATTTGCCTACGAAGTAATCTTAACCAAACGCCCCCTTGAACAATATAGTTCAAGACATGCTAATGAAACAAGAGGCTTAATTCTATAAAATCAGTTAAGCTTAATAATGACAAAAGAAAGCCAGAATTCCATACCTCCATCACGTATTTGAAATCCAAGCCCCCTGTGAGATTCTACAATGGTTATATTATCAAACACCAAACCTTTGAACACATACGAGCTAGCACTCCCAAATTTGATGGCTGAGGACTTTGTTTTAATCCAGCAGTTGGTCGCAGTAAGGTTATAGAGGGGGGAGGTATATGTCTTGGGACATATAGCATCATCTCCAGTATCTATTTTGCATCTTGTGATGACGTGTTGTTCGAATCCTCAATATCTATCCCATCGTTGTTGGGTGTGTTGAAGTCTCCATAGATAGAAATATCATGAATCGATGTGTTTCGGCACCGGACAATATGCAAGCTAGATAATCACATAATATTATCATATAAGAACATTATTGGGGGAAATTAAAAAAGAAACAAAACAAGAACAAGAAGTTAAGGAATAATCGACTTAGACACGGTATCCCAAAGAGCTTATTTTCTTCCTGCTACCTTTTGTATAGAACTTACACTGCCGGTATATTAATCAGAAAAACTTGGAGCTTTCTTCTAAAGCCACTCTTCTAGCTGTTCTCATTTGTTCATTGCTATTGAATACCTTTTCAAGCCCTTTGTGAAATAAATAAATGTATTTCACTGAGCCTTTGGCTCTCAAGGGATGAGAAATTTTTGGATCCCACAACCAATTGTGGAATATTTAGTAATCTCCTAACTGATACTCCGGCCATTTGAACCTGTAATCTACTCCTAGGCTTATGATTTAACAAACACGCGGGTACCAGCGAGGCCAGCATGAGACTCAATCTCAAACCAACTCTGGTCGAGGGCCGAATTAGAATTTATTCAAATAATCATAAAACTCTGGGTTCTTGAACCAATGTCATCACACGGAATCGGCAAAAGAACTGAGCCAGCTTCGACCTCCCACGTAAAGAAAACGAAATTCGAATAAGCAAATGCTAAAACTAATAGACACCCTCGCAAAATCAAGTGGATACACAAATACCCACCATAAAAAAGGCACCTTTATAGCAAAGAAATGAACCAGTGAGCATCCAAAAAAGTAAGAAAATAAAAAGATTGCGTACCACCAATAAGCCGGTTCATTCAATCTCACGTTCCAAATCCTCGCATTCTTGCAACCAATAAACCCCACCAACCTGGGCCTGCACTCGTCATCAAAACACGCCCCGGTCTGATTCCAGCTCACCATCACATTCTTCCTCTCATCGAATCTCGTCACGAACTTCAAACCCTGACCATTGATCTCCCCTCCTCCAGTTATCCCCACGTCCACCGCATCCACCGCCACCACCACGTACCATCTCTCCTGCTTTTCAGGGTAGTCACTCAGCTTAGTGCCGCCGAGGATGGTAGCGTTTTCCGAGATGTCCAACGTTACGCCGGATTTCAGGAACAGAGTGGCAGTCAGGTACTTCCCGGGAGGGAAGGTGACGAAGCATGTACGGCGGTGGAGGAGGAAGGCGGAAGAGCAGGCGTCGATTGTGTACTGGATTGGAACGGTGTCGTAGACGACGCCGGTGCCGGTGGCGCCGTAGTCCTTCACGCAGAGGCTGAGTGGTTGCAGGATGGAGAGCGGCGATGTGGCGGAGTGGGATTGCACGAAACAGCTGAGAGTGCAATAAAGAAAAACTTCGAAGTGGAAAATGGATAGGATTAATTTCATGGTTGGCTGCCTCATTTCAGATCTCCGAACCAATGCGATTATGTTCTTCGAATAAAGAATAAATCAAATTAATGAAATTCAATTCAATTCAATGATTGAGTTCACATATTTTGATTAATTGGTTGTTTTATTCAATCAATTTTTTTTTTTTGAAGTGAACAAATTGGGTAGTTTGTCAACGATTTATTCGGTCACGCATTTAGGACATTATCCTATGTATTGATTTTTCATGTTATCGAAGCATAATATAGCATCTCAAAATTTTGAACTGTTTAATTAAAATATTTTTTAAAAAATAATTAATTATGGCAAAAACTTGTGTAAGACGGTCTCACGGGTTGTATTCGTGAGACGGGTATCTTATTTGGGTCATCCTTAAAAAAATATTACTTTTTATGCTAAGAATATTACTTTTTATCGTGAATATAGGTAGAGTTGACCCGTCTCACAGATTAAGATCCGTGAGACGGTCCACTCTATTATTATATAGTAACGAGATGAAATAAAATTTATTGTTCTTGATATAAAAATTTAAATAGACTTATATTGAATACTAAAATACATAAAAACGTACTTTTAAAATAATACCAATTAATTAAAAAGATTATGAATATTTTAAATGAAATATAGAAATGGAAATAAAATATATATATATATATATAAATATTTAGATTAATAAAAGAAAAGATTATTTTTAAAAAACATATGTTAAAATATGTAAAATAAGAAAAATGATTATAAAATTATTATAAATAACTTAAAAATTAATCTAAATAAATAAATAAAAGTATACTTTATTAAATGCATAAAAATATATAATAAATAATATAATCATATGTAAAAATTCGTGAGAGTGTTTAAATATTATATTAATTAATAGATAGTATTTATTATTAATTAAATTTAATAGCCAAAATGTGTCATTAAGATATGACAACACTTGGTTATGGACAGTTACTCGTATTATTACTTCAGTTTTTATATGAAAGTTGTTCACAATGTTTTCTAGTTTAAGTATGTGTCTGTCATCATCCTAACAGTTGTTAGAAGTGTTGTTTTTGGTCTTCCGAAACAAGCTTGACATCCGTACTTGTTTTTCCCAATCTGTTGTTGATTCATTCCGATTTTTGAAAAGTATTCAACAAAAGTTATAGTAAATTACAAGACGAATCTCTTGTAAAAATTCCGGTCATGTGTGGCGTTTTTCACACGTGCTAATGAGTTCCATGAATTTTCTTTTAGAATTTTTGAAAATTTTGATTATTTTTTGACATGCATTTTAATTATTATGAATTTTTAAAGTGTTAATAAAACTGCATTGTACAAGTTTTGTACAAATATGAGTTTTAAAAGATTCTAACATCTATTATTAGTCATAACCGATATAAAATCCCTCGAACGGTATTTATAGAAATTATATTGACTTGTGATCGACAACTGAGATGAATAGTAAGTTACTAGGGTGAGATTTTCATTGTCGTCGTGAGTTATTCCTATCGGTTTATTCTATAATAAAGTTTGACACTTGACTTGGAATTTAAAGTAAAGTTTATAAAGTACTGATTAATTCATATATTGCATGGTGTTGTACGTATCAAAAATTATTAGTCATATGTACTGCATATTTGAAAATTTTGGATTTATTGGTTATCGATTGGTCACCGATCGACTATTAATGATTGAATGACTGAATATATGAATGAATGACTGAATTAATTAAGCATTGACAACAGTCTATGTTCAGGATTGCTAGTCTACCAAACAACGTGACTTTGGAACGAAAATGTAAATCCAGTAAATAACATATTTAAAACTTGATATATGTTCGTCTAAACAAGGTAACTTCGGTTTGAAATATAAGTTTACTTCGGATCGTAAACTATTGATTGTACGAAATCCACTCAAGTACGTGAGAAAAAATGCCTAATCGAATATTGGTATAAGTCACCTCTTTAGCATACGTTATTCATTTCAAAATCCTGAACATATTCTGCATGTTACTTGATAAGATATTTTTATAATGATACATAATATACATGATATCTCATATTGAATTACTGTTCTTATAAATTTTTGTTGGATTTGTTATAAACATCTATAAGCCCAATTTTATTAACTCACTAAATATCAAAGACTTAATATCTATCTTTTTTTTCTATTTATAGTAAATTCCAAATATATGATTTCAGGACTACGAATAAGATAAAAATTGATAACGAAATGGTCGACTCAGCAAGACGGTGATTATTATGTTGAATTCGTAATTTTGTTATATTCTTGTAATTAAATGATGGTACACACTTCAACTACAATAATAATAAGATAATGATAATGTTGTAATTTGGGGCCACATAATGGTTGTTAGTTTCGTTAGTGTTTTGTTTTGTCATTATTATTTTTTGAGTTAGGTGGCTTATTATATATACACAAATTTGTTGATTTTGGCATTGCTAAGAAGCCATATTGAACTATATTACACAAAAATTCATGTTAAATAGTCTAATATACCTATAAACGGAGCAAGGGAATTAAATTAGGGGGCAAATATGATTTTAAAAAAAAGTAATTATCAAAATAACCCAAATATAGAATTTGACACATACTTATAAAATAGTTTTCATCATCATCATCATCATCATCATCATATTTGCATATATAATTTAAAAAAGATGATTATAGAACGACAATCTTAATTTAATATAATAAAAATTTTAAAGTAATGTTTTAAAATAAGAGTATGTCTCTTGTGAAACAATCTCACGAATCTTTATCTGTGAGACGGGTCAATTCTAACGTTATTCACAATAAAAAGTAATACTCTTTAGCGTAAAAAGTAATATTTTTCATGGATGACCCAAATAAGATATATGTCTCACAAAATACGACTTTTAACACCGTTTCACATAAATTTTTGCCTTAAAATAAAACACAAGCACTTTTAAAACTGGAAGATAGGAATTCAAAGGCGACGTAATGAAAGTATAATACATTTGCGCTTGGAAGCTGAAATTCGTCAGGATTAGAGTTTACCGACCTACTCAATAGATATTTTCAAAGCGGGATTGGGATGGAGATGAGGAAGTTGAATTAATATATACGGATTCTTCGATTAGGTAGAATATGAGCATATGACGAAAATGAGGACATGAATATTATTCGGTAGATATGATTCATATGAATGACAAACTCGTCTCCGTCCCATTTTCGACTGATTTTCATCTCTATGAAACATATATTATGTAAATATGCTAATTTTATAGAAAAATTTTAATTTTTATGCTGAAAATATTTCATCGTAAAATTAACATTTTTGGTCAACAAATTTATGAAATAATAGTGTATAATATATCATGCTTTGAGTGAATAATAATATTTTCATATCAATTAATCTAATTATTTCGCACCAAACAGCAGTATACTTTAATTGTTGATTAAAATATTAATATTATACAAATTAAATTACTAATGAATGAATATTGATTTTTAGTCGTGATATATGAAAATGATTTCTTGTTTTTTTTCACACGTGGACCCAAATTATCAATATATGTCCAGATCGGACGGCTGTGTTTTAATATACTTTTTCGTCTTCCTTTCTTTCTCTAGCTTTCAGCGCCACCTCAGCGCGTTCATTCACTCGCTATGAGTTGCTGTTTCGAGTTATCCTCTCCCCTGGGATTTTGATCGCACAAGGCCAACTCGAATGTACCGAAACACCCCTCAGAGTGGAAATTGATATAAGATGATACCGGTTTTTATTTTGTATAAGATGATCAATATATCATTCATTTGAAAATAAAAAAATATAAATTTAATCAATATATTTATTTTATAATGAGATAAATTGTCATGTCCTGAGCTCGGACCTGTGTCTGTGTGACTGCACAATAGATTTTTATAACAATTATTTCATATTTATCGTCATTTTAGGAAAATAATTAACTTAAGTTTGTACAAGAGTTCATTGTAATTATTATAAATTTATTTTAAATCTTAAGTATAGACAAAAAAAAAAAAATCACATATTTGATCGAATCGCATAAGCTCACGGGCACATGTTGTATGCTCTGAAAAGGTAATAACGAGCGTGTGTACTTTGGCTGCATGATTTCCTGACATCCCACTCCTCAAAAAAGCCTATTTTATGTATATTTACGAAAAAACCTATTTTATGTGTATTTACAAAAAAGTGCTCGGTTACCTGTGAGACAGTGTCTCTACAGGATTTGAGCCATTGATTTTAAAGAAATTGGTGAACCTCACATATACGCGATTAAAATTGAGCTTTTGATCTTCTCACGATGACAGTGCCCCACAAGATAGAGTGAAATGTTCCCTCGCGGACATCCAAACTTGGAACACAATAATTTTTTTCCTTTTTCATGATTACCGATTCATTCATTTTATGATTGGATTTCGAAATCAAAATTATTTCTTAACTTCAAAATAATGCCAAATAAACTATAAATATCGACAATGATTTAATTCATCATAAAAAGTGCGTTAATAAGTGAAAATCAACCAATATACTTACTAGCTTAATAGGATGGATTCAATTGAAATAATAAAGTATATGGCAAAAATTTGTGTGAGACGGTCTCACGAGTCGTATTTTGTAAAACAGATATCTTGTTTTGGTCATCCATAAAAAATATCACTTTTTATGTTAAGAGTACTACGGTAAGATTGACCCGTCTCGCAGATATAGATTCTTGAGACCGTCTCACAAGAGACCTACTCTTACTATATTTATGCTATATTTTTAAGCAAAATAATTTCTTATTATTTTAGTAAAACCATGCAATTAAAAATATTTAAATAACAGAGTTGCTTTTTGGGGGAATTTATATCTTACAACATGATTTCATTTTAGAGTTAACATCAACTTTCATTCTAACTTTATAAATATCAACTGAAAACAGGAAACAGCTTTAAAAATAAAACCACTAAAAAGATCTTAAAATTTGAAGTGTGAAAAATGTCAAAACCACCATCCAGTGGCTCTCCAGTCAATAAGGCATAACAAATCTCCCCGAAAGAGAGCATCGTGAGTGAAAAAAATAGGAAAAGTAAGTTCATATTCTTTTATATATTTAATTTAATTAATAAATAAAATATGAGTATGGCTCTTGTGAGACGGTCTCACGAATCTTTATCTGTGAGACGAGTCAATTTTATCGATATTAACAATAAAAAATAATACTCTTAGCATAAAAAATAATACTTTTTAATGGATGATCCAAATAAGAGATCCGTCTCAAAAAATACGACTCATAAGACCGTCTCATATAAGTTTTGCCATAAAATATATAACAACAAACAAAAACAAATTAGCATCTCACAATAGGTAGGACATGATCATAAGGAGTATTTAAGTTGATGTAGTAAGTGAACTTTTGATGAATCATCTTAACTTTGGTTATCTATCAATACTTTCTCGAATAAACATATCATATCAAATTTAGTTAGTAGTAATTTGCTTAACAAAAGTAATTTATATATTAACATTAATGACTACGAAAGACATTGAATGACACAACTTTGGTTATAGCCAAATTCAAAGATTTGATCGAAAAATCAAATTAATAATTATTTTTCTAGATTCAACTAATTAAAAAAAAAAAAAGAAATGCACAAAACCCAACAACATTAATAAATCCAAAAGAAGCATTTAATTTTAAATATTTTTTCACATAATTAAATAAAAAATATATATAAAAAAGCCACGTTACTCAGAAAATTTAAATCCCTTCACCCCTGAATTGAATATAGACCTCGAAAATCCATCCATTTAACTTCGTTCAAATTTAAAATTTAGAATAATATCATCCCGTACAATCCTCTTCTCCAAATCCTATCTCTGTTCATCGCCATTAACGCAGAATCACCCGCTCACTTCACGCACACAGCACGTTTTTTCTGCAACTCCTGGTTGCAGCTGGTCGTAGAAGCATCTGCTGAATTGTATATACAAGTATTGTACTTGTTCACGTTTGGTTTGAATGTATCATAAAAACTGAATCTTGGTCAACTCTGCCCTCAAAGATCGAAACTTTATTGATAAAACTTAGAGGAAGTATGAAGCATCTGAACGATAATGCTTCTGTAGTACTCAAATTTCTTTACTTCTTCACGTTCTGCATTTCTTTCACTGCTTCACTGAATTCAGATGGCCTTTCACTGTTAGCTCTGAAAGCCGCCATTGCTGAAGATCCAACGCAAGCTCTCGTTTCTTGGTCTGAATCAGATTCAACTCCATGCAGGTGGACTGGTGTCACCTGTGATCATTCCTACGATAGAGTAACCTCCATTTCACTGCCCAGCAAGAATCTCACTGGCTATATTCCATCAGTTGTTGGAGCGCTCTCGTTTCTGACGGCTCTTGATCTTTCACACAACTTTTTCTGTGGACCTTTGCCACATGCTATCTCCACCCTCCAAACCCTCGTACATCTCGATTTATCTTGTAATAATTTCAATGGTTCACTCCCAGAAAGCCTAAGCTATTTAACCCAATTGAGAGGGACCCTGAACCTTTCTTACAATGCATTTTCCGGTGAAATTCCAGCGAGTTATGGGCGGTTCCCCGTGATTGTTAGCTTAGACCTTCGGTACAATAACCTCACTGGAAAAATACCTGAGGTGGGTTCACTTTTGAACCAGGGTCCAACAGCGTTTTCAGGGAACCCTTTTCTTTGTGGGTTTCCATTAGACACTCCATGCTCAGAGCCAGAAGCTCAGAACCCAAGATTCTTCAACAACCCACAAAAACCTCTAGACGGAGGGGTTTCCTCAAATTGGTTTGTAGAAAATCGAAAGATTAAAGGCGGGTCCGTGTTGATTTCAGTGATTTCTGGGGTTTCCTTCGTTGTTGGTGTAGTGTTTGTTTCAGTGTATGTAATTAAGAAAAAACGGAAGATGGGGGAGGGCAAAATGGGAACAGAAAACTTGTGCAAGGAGGAACTGGGGATGGAGAAAATGGAGAGAAAGGAGGAGGAGCAAAAGGGTAAATTCGTTCTTGTTGATGAGGGGTTTGGGTTAGAATTAGAGGATTTGTTAAGGGCATCAGCTTATGTTGTCGGCAAAAGTAGGAGTGGCATAATGTACAAGGTGGTGGTTGGTGGTGGGAAGGGCGGTTGCAGCCAGGCGGTGGTGGCGGTGAGGCGGCTGAGTGAGGGTGATCAGCCCTTGAAGTTTAAGGAGTTCGAGGCAGAGGCGGAGGCCATTGGTAGAGTTGAGCATCCAAACATTGTGAAACTGAAAGCTTATTACTATGCCAGCGATGAAAAATTGCTGGTTTCCGAATTCATTCGGAACGGAAGCGTGCACAATGCACTTCATGGTATGTATTTTTTCAGTTCCTGATAATTGATTAAGGTACTTTTTGCAAGAACCTATTTTCATCGGTCATACGTTTAGAAGCACATGAAATAAGCTCTTTCAAATTTCAAACGTTTTATTGGTTAGGCGCTGAAAATCACTTAAAATAAGTTTTGCAAACTCTGCCCAAGTCTATTACTAGTAGAATCATTACCTGCAGTTAGATTATTTGATCGTTATGTTATGAATTATTTCCGAGATTTTCTTTCTGACGCTGTTTCTTGAGGGTGTTACATACCAGATGCATGTATGTGAAGAAACCTTTGTTATCTTGTTATGTTTTCAGTGTATGGATTTATCAACAAGTCTTCGACGAAAAATGTAATAATTTTTTAATCTGTTATTTGAATGTTGCTGCAGGAGGACCTGCCTATGCATCGCCTCCGTTGTTTTGGGCAGCAAGACTGAAGATCATTCGAGAAACCGCAAGGGGTCTGATGCACATTCACGAGTGCAGCCCAAGAAAGTATGTCCACGGGAACATAAAATCATCAAAAGTCCTGCTTGATGATGACTTAAAACCGTATATCTCCGGGTTTGGTCTCTCTCGTTTCATTCCAACAAACCCAAAATCTTCCGGTGCTCATTCCATAACACCTAAAAGTTCTAGTAGTACTCTACCAGCAATCCTGTACACGGCACCAGAATCTCGAGCTCCAAGCAGCAAGTTGACCCAAAAAAGCGACGTCTATTCCTTTGGTATTGTGGTTTTAGAGATTCTTACAGGTCGACTACCGGACGGTGGGCCTGATGATGACGGTAAAGGACTCGAGAGTCGAGTTAGAAAAGTGTTTCGCGAGGAAAGGCCGTTATCTGAAATTATCGATCCTGCTCTTTTGCACGAGGTATATGCTAAAAAGCAAGTCGTTGCAACGTTTCATGTTGCGTTAAATTGTACGGAATTGGACCCCGAGTTGCGACCTAGGATGAGAAAGGTTTGTGACAATCTGGACTGCATCGAACAGAATGAAAAATGACCTTAAAATATTGTAAAGATGCGGTGTTTGTCTTGGAAAATCCTATCTTGTAGTAGCATTGTGGTATTGACTTTCGTATGATTGTGTTTCCGGTAATGCTATCTGGGGGTTCTTTCGTTGAGTGAACGTGCAAGTATTGTTGTTGTTGGATATCGTAGTGTTCTTGATGCAGCATAATATTCACTAATCATAATTCGAATTTTATAACTTAAATGATCAAATTTTAGTAAATTGAAATATGGTCACGCTATAATAAAATTAAACTTAATTTAAGATGATTTATTTTTTAATATTATAAACTAGTGAAAATATTTGTGGAATTTTTATTCACATTCAAACAATAGCTATGGCGTCAGACTAGAGTGAGTCTTATGTCAGATATTCTACCGATATTCACGGTAAAAAGTAATATTTTTAACATAAATAGTAATATTTTTTCATGAATAATTCAAATAAAAGATTCGTCTCACAAATACGACCCGTGAGACCGTTTCACATAAATTTTTGCACCCAAACCTAGTTCAAATTCGATCGAGATGCGGTGGTTAAGGGCCAAGTTTGAACCGATTCCCGTTGATGGGCTTATCCTTGTCTCTGTTTAAATTCTCAATGGGAAATGAAATATATTCTGTGTTAAATACCTAAAACAATGATATTTGTAAATGCGGTGTTGATTTTGGAACGAAATATCGAGTTTGATGTCAATATTTGATTTTTTTTAAAGAAAGCGAACTAATTACTTCAATATGGAAAAATATAATCTTGTTTAATTTTTTTTATATAATATATATTATGATAAGAAATAATTAATTTGAATGAAAACTAAAAATAAGATGTAAAAATAAAAATAAATTTTCACTATGACAAGAGACAACAGAGAGCGATTCCAACCAAACAGACCCTACAGCTGACATTTCAGCTACTGCATTATATACCGCCCAAATTTCATTTTGAAAATTTGCCAATTTCACCATTCTCGCTCCATGCGTTTTCAGTTTTCTTCTCCTTTTCCCTCACTGATCGCCCTACAAATCCACGCACACCACGCCAGACCCACCTCCATTGTTGTTCCTACTTAGCACCTTCGATTCCACAGAAGTACGTAAAGAAATCTCACAGAATAGTTGTCTAAGGTATCAAGAAACTTCAAATTTTAAGTGTTCAGAGCTTTTCTCGCATGTTATTGATGTGGGTTTTCGAACATGATAAAATTTTCATCGTCTTCATAAAATTTTTCATGCGCGCATTCATGTTTTTTTTAATGGTTGATTCAGTTCAAGTGTTTGAAGGTTGTTGATATAATGCCGGAGGCAAGAGACCGGTTGTCGAGGGAAGATGACGTAGTGGCGAATTACAGCAGAAGAAGAAACTCAAACACTGGCGATCGAAGCATTGGGAGAGGTGACTCGTTGATATTTGTTCGACAAGATGATGCTGACGAGGGGCAGCGTGCTGAAACTCCGTTCAGATGGCGAGATACGGCAATGACTGGGCCAACGGCAGAGGCTTCTGGTGGTGGTGGTGGCCGTGGGAGGGGAATTGTTGGAAGTCCAAGAATCGGGCGAGGCGGTTATTTTTTACGGTCACCTGCATCAGTCTTTGGGCGTGAAAATTTGTCTCCCATGATTGGCAGTGGCCGTGGTCGAGGCGGTTACCGTGTCCGTGGAAGTAGCGTTTTGCCCGCTTGGTATCCAAGAAGACCTCTTCGTGACATCACTGCTGTAGCGAGGGTAATGCACAAATTCCCTTTTTACTTGGAAATGAGTTCATCTTGTGATTATGTATTTCGAGAAATGGAGTAAATTAATTTGGACTTCGAGGGCTTTTGGATGAAGCACTGATCTGGTATTTTGAGTCTTAATATCTAATCTCTGAGTTAAGCTTTTAGCCTTTATTTCTTGTGTCTTGCGAATAAGTGATGCACAAGTTTGGTTGATTGTTATGTTTTAATGCAGAAAGATCTCACAATAATAAAATCCTGAACACACACCTTTATGTACTGTTCATAAACTCGGTCTATAATTCGATTTATGCATTCAGGGGATTGATTTGTAACAATATTAAGCTGGCATATTTCAGGCATTACTTAATTATTGCGTGAGGCGATTTATGATTAATTACTCAGGATTTGGAATTATGAACAAGACTCTGTTTCGCCATAGGAATAGATGTTTCTTATCTACAGTTTGTTGGCTAGTGGCAACATAAAGTCCGGCATATCATGATTTTCTTTTTCAGCTGATTATGTTAAACCTCGTTGAGCTATGTCCGTAGAATCTTCACTGTCAAATCAGTTTAATATAAATTTGAATTGGATTTTTATTTGCACTTACTTTGAATGATGTGTTGTTCTGTCATTTTTGTTCTTAGTTTGTTCTGTGAGGGTGTATCATCTTTCTTTATGTTGATTTATCATGGAATTCTTAAATTTTATTTTGTATTTGTTCAGTTGCAGGTCAATGCTTTCTCCATATTTCTAAATTAAAATATTTATTGATTTGTCCTATAACTAACTTAATTCTGTACCAACTTTCAAAACTTTCAGTGTTGAGTTGCGGTAGTGTCATTCGCTTAACTCTTCTAAAAGCCTAACAATCCATTTTCACTGAGTTAATATTCATCCTTGATAATCAAGTGTTTAAATACGGTATGTGTTTAAATATTCATCCTTTTCAACTTTACCTTAATTAATAGACCTGTTGGCTGGATAGAGGTTGGATATATTTTTTTTCTTGACTTCATATCGAGGTTCGCTTGAGCAGGTAACGATTATCAAAGACTTGTTCTCTTTCAATTTGTTTAAATTTACGTTAAGATGATTCTTTCCTCAGGCAATAGAGAGAAGAAGATTGCATCGGGGAGAAAGTGAAGGCCTATTAACTGAGAGTCCTATACCCCAGGACCAGACAGTTCGTGTTCCTTCTGTGTCTACATCAGGTGCTCAGCTCGAGCACGATATTTCTATGACATCTCCACACCCAACAATTGGAATTAAGCACTGCCCACCAACTATCGGGAAAGTGCCAAAGATATTGCTTGATATCACACGACAGAGTGCTGAAGAAACAGCTTGCTTAACCCCACAGAGAAAGCTTCTAAACAGCATCGACAACGTAGAAAAAGTGGTCATGGATGAGCTGCGTAAGCTGAAGAGGACTCCTACTGCCAAAAAAGTTGAGAGGGAAAAAAGAGTTCGGACTTTGATGTCAATGCGGTGATCTCAACTATTTGTTTATTATTCTGTGTGACCTCAATCAAGGTTGAGACCTGGTGGTGTTTTGGGGATGTCAAAGGACTCTGGACTACTGGCATGCGTGGTATGGATGATCATCTCTTGATGATCCACTTCTTTGTTGTATTGATCATCACTTGATGATAGACTCGCACTCGTACTACTCATTCTTGTTTTTTTTCCTGAGTATCAAACTCTCTGTATTGATTTGAACATAGCTTCTCTCCAATGTAATAATACCAACTGCTTTCGTGCTGACATCTAGGTGAAAAATAAGCAAGACTAGGAACCGATGACAATTTATGACAGTGCTATTTTGGGATAACTAGTGTTGTTATTTGCTTGATCTGCTATAGTTTGTGCATGATTTTGATTGAGGACCCTCAAAATTCTGATGGGTTCTGGTGGCATAGAATCTTTCTACAAGCTTATTTCTCCACTGTTTTTCTCGAATCTGTGGATTTGGCAGATACTGAGATACATGACCCACTACTTGGAAACTTGAAGAAACCTTTAAAAGGCTGATATTAAATGTGAAGTGCTTCTACAGCAGGTTCATGTTTTGGTATGTATCCAATTTTATTATGTGTTTATTTGTAGTCTAAGCCACATTGAATCATCGATATTCAATGTGATCGGAAACAATTGAGTTTCTTGTTAAATTCTATTGCGCAAGGTTCAAAGCATCAATAATGTGCAAAGGCATAGGGATTGGTATTATGGGCCTTCAAATGCTGGATTCTTTCAACAGTCCAATGACAATAATGCTACTATCTTTTTTATTTTTATTTTATTATTATTATTATTATTATTTATTATTATTATTATTAAATTTCAAGTTCATCAATCTTGCTTTTAGCTAATAATTATGTGACGGTTCACAAGTAACTTTTTTTTATTACATATGCTCTCGATACACACACACACATCTAATATTCTAACATTTTTGTTTAATATATAATTATTTTATAACTTTAACAAAATTTAGTTAATTTAAAATTCCTAGTTCACTTCTCATCTCAAACCTTTTTTTTGAACTTGCAATAATTAATTAATTAATGAATGAAGTTTAGGTTTTTGCCTTCTCCGCTCTCCATCAATTTTTTTTTTTCAACTTTTAATTTTTAGACTGTTGACATACCTTTCATATTTTATAAATACCTTACTTCAAATTAAAATTAAGGAAACATTATTTTTTTAAGCTTATAAAATAAATTAAATATAGTGAGTCGTTTATAAAAGTAATTTTCCTTTATAAATAAATCCAAACTATTCTATTTTTCAATCATTTATACAAAATTCTGAAATTCTTTTTAAAAATTTTGGATACCTTTTTTGTCCTATCCTCTATACATTGTATCAGTATCACTATCAGTATCATATATATTTTCGAAAATGTCCACTAAGGTATATAACAATTTCGAAGCATTTCGTGTATCATGTATAAAATTCACTTTTCTATGTTCGAAACATTCGAAGTGAAATATCCAAACGTCCCATATCAATATGTTAAATGAATAAAGAATGAATTATAATTAATTAAAGTGAAGAAGATTATATTATAAACCAAGAGAGATATTGTCCCAAAAGATTTGTTTATTGGTGAGGTAACTTTCTTGAGTTCATCGGTCATTCTTTATTAGTTTAATTAACATCAATCGAGCAAACAAACTTTGATTGGACACTGGAATTACCGTAATAAAAGTTATTCAAAACACGTTTTCCTTCAATGAAGTTGGAACTATCCCTAATAAAAATATTCGAAAGATGTCTATGTGTTGTTTTCGATCAAACTTTGTTTGTACGTTGGAACTACCCAATAAAAATATTCAAAATGCCAAGAATAATGGATGCAACTGGTTAAGAAAGCTGAATAAACTAAGCCTAAATCCATATAATTATATGCTAAACTTAACTGTCATTACAGGGAAAGGGAACTACATGTTAAACATTTTCAGACACTGCCGATCAATGAAGTTGAATGAAAACACCATATAAAAATCTTGAGTCTGCTAAAGAATTTTGAACTCATGGTACATCAAACTCCTAATATACAAGAATCTATGATGTATATCAAGTTATACTCATAATTCTGAGATTAAATTCCATGGCCGAAATCTGGGAATATTTTGGTCTTTTCCTCGTTTTGCTCATTTCTACGATACTTGTTCGAGCAACGTTGAAGAAACACTCTTCCAAATGTCTTCCACCGAGCCCTCTAGCCTTACCGATCATTGGACACCTCCATCTCTTGGCTCCCAGTACCTCATCAAGCTCTAGCCAAACTTGCGTCTCAATATGGACCCTTGATTCACATATACCTTGGCTCAGTTCCTTGTTTAGTTGCTTCATCACCGGAAACGGCGAGAGAAGTTCTCAAAACACACGAAGGCTCTTTCTCGGATCGACCCCAAACAGCTGCCACGGATTACTTAAGTTACGGTTCTCAAGATTTCTCATTTGCTCCTTATGGACCGTATTGGAAGTTCATCAAGAAACTGTGCATGTCTGGACTTCTTGGAGGCCAGACGTTAGACTTGATGATGCCGACTAGGCGTAGTGAAATGAGGAATCTTGTTGAACTTTTTTTGAAGAAGGCCGAGTCTGGTACTTCTGTTGAGGTTGGGAAGGAGCTTATCAGAATGACAAACAATTCGATATCTAGAATGACGATGGGCCAAAGATGTTCCGGGGACGAAAGTGGAGCAGGGGAAGTCAGGAAACTGATTCAAGAAACTGCTGAACTTACAGGAAAATTTAATCTATCAGATTATATTTGGTTCTGCAAAAACTTGGACTTACAGGGATTTGGTAAGCGTTTGAAAGACGTCCGCGACAAGTTTGATGAGTTGATGGAGAATATTATAGACGAACATCAAGAAGCAAGAAGATCAGTGAAGCAAAAAGGGGAAGTAGGGATTGTGAAGGATTTCCTTCACATTTTACTTGATATATCCGAAGATAAAAACTCAGAAATCAAGCTAACAAGGGAAAATATAAAGGCTTTTATCTTGGTAACAAACATGGCTTTATTAACGTTTTTACCAGCATATTCATGAACAAGTTTTGTGACATTATTGTGAAGAAACTCAAGTCATTTTTGACAGAACGATACGTTGTTTTTGTACATGTATCAGGACATATTCGCTGCCGGAACAGATACATCAGCAATCACAGTGGAGTGGGCATTGTCAGAGCTAATCAACCATCCAAACATTATGCAAAAGGCAGTTCAAGAAATTGACACCATCGTAGGACACAACAAGGTCGTTGAAGAATCCGATATCCCAAACCTTCCATACATCCAAGCCATCATAAAAGAAACACTAAGGCTCCACCCCACTGCCCCATTAATCATCAGAGAATCGAGCAAAGACTGCACCATTGGAAATTACCACATCCCATCTAAAACTAGACTATTTGTCAATGTTTGGGCTATTGGAAGGGATGGTAGTCATTGGGAAAACGCACTCGAATTCAAGCCCGATCGATTCTTGAATGATGATGGAAGTGTGAAAGGGCAGCTGGATGTGAGGGGACAAAACTACCATCTTTTGCCGTTCGGGAGCGGGCGAAGAGGATGCCCCGGATCTTCATTGGCATTGCAGATCGTTCAGACAACCTTAGCCGCCATGATCCAGTGTTTCGAGTGGAGGGTTGAGGGAGGAAATGGGAGTGTGAATATGGAGGAAGGGATTGGAATAACACTGCCAAGGGCTAATCCTTTGGTTTGCTTTCCTGTGGCTAGGTTCCAACCTATTCCCGTTTCATCTATGTGACTTTTGAAGGTGTTCATTTACATAATTGGTTACCTTGCAAAGATTTTGAATTGTTTTTTCTACAAATTTAACATTTTCACGTTTCTTCATTGGAAATTAAATCCACCTAAATTCTTCCATATATCCAAATACAAAATTAAAAAAAAATAAACATACATCACATTTCGTAATATAATTTTCATAAATTTATTATTAGAAACATAAATCAATAAATGCCAAAAGAAGACATTTACTTATGTTGGGGATAAATAAAGTTTTAGGTTAAATATAGTAAAGATCTTGATTTTGACCTTTTCTTTTGTCAACCTTAGCTTTGATTTTAAGAGCATCTTTCCTATGGATGAGCAAAGTGTGAGAATATATTCCTCAATATATTATTTCAAAAAATCTGTACAAGTAATAGCCATATGAGTGGGTCTCATGTGAGACCGTCTCACGGATATTAATCTGTGAGACGGGTCAACCCTACCCATATTCACAATAAAAAGTAATACTCTTAGTATAAAAAATTATACTTTTTCATGGATAATCCAAATAAGGGATCCGTCTCACAAATTCGACCCGTGAGACCGTCTCACACAAGTTTTTGTCTAGCCATGTAAACCCTTTATTTTCGTGCTACAAAAATGTTATTCAAAGAAAATTTTAGATTACAAAAATATTTTGTTAACTGGTTTTTCTAATTTTATTACAATATTATATGTAAAAATTCTATGGGTTAAATATTTTAATTTTGAATGAATTCACATATATTAAAAAGGTACGGAGTTTTCTCTAAAGTAAAACAAATGGAATCGCATTTAATCTTTTGATGAAGAAAGTATTAATATTGACACCTCAAAGCTTAAGTAAACAAAAGAGGAATAAAGTTTAAAAGCATCTTTATTGCCAAGAATCATGCATGTTCTCACCCCTTCTCTAAAGCTTCATCATGTTTAGTTTAGTCATCTCTTGGAATTTAACCCTTCAATCTTCTTATTTCTAATGCACTCATGGCGAAGTAATCGAATGTCAAGTTACACGAGTCATTGTCATGCCCAGTGACGGAGCTAGGTTTTCATTTTTACTCGAGTTAGATTTTTTAAACTATAGTTGAGCTAATATTGACAAATAGAATCCCGAACTACCGGAAAATAAGACAAAATTTTATGTAAAAAAAAATATCGGAAAAAAGAGTCACTCGGACGGAGCAACACATGGCTCCGCCCGTGATCATGCCCTTCACCTCCAACTAAATATCGTGTTTCAGAACATGATATATGATATCAGAGCCGACCTTAAATCTATATATCTATAAAAGTGTGGATGAAGGGCATTGTTTTCCAATTGTGCAATAACAAAATTAACCTTCTATACACACTTCAAGATTAGAATGTAACTCATATATTAATTTTATCAAATAACACATCTTTATACTACATTTAAATGTTTTATCCTTTTAATTCTCTCTACATGTTTTTCCAATGATTTTATTGTAATTTTGTAATTATATTTTTATTGCAATTTCTAATTAAGTAATAAATTATAGTATCACAAAAATATATATGAACATCTATTTCTTTTGTTATATTTCAAATTTTAATGGTTAAAATCATATAGTTTCAAATCTATATTTAATAATTATTGTACGAGTTTATTTGATATTTACCATATAATCTTATTTGAATGTCCGTTTTTTTACATATATTGATTTTATCAAATAACTCATCTTTATACTACATTTAAATGTTTTATCTTTATATTCTCTCTACATGTTTTTCCAATGATTTTATTGTAATTTTTTAATTATATTTTTATTGCAACCGAGAGATCCATGAATGGGGATCCTGATGCATATAGATACAAATGGTCCAATGGTCATGATAGATATAATACTCATAGTACCTATGGTGTATTTTGGTAAGATCGGTTCAGCTCTGACCCGAGTAGCATGGGACACGTGGAATCCCGTGTGAATCAGCAACATAGTTTCACGATCATTGTTTCAATAGATCCATCTTTTCGGCAAATCGGGGTTTGATGTTATTGTATATGAGGATCGAGATTACCTGAAGGTTCTAGATTTCTAATTAAGTAATAAATTATAGTATCACAAAAATATATATGAACTTCTATTTCTTTTGTTATATTTCAAATTTTAATGGTTAAAATCATATAGTTTCAAGGCTATATTTAATAATTATTATATGAGTTTATTTGATATACCATATAATCTTATTTGAATGTCCGTTTTTCTACATATATTGATTTATTTATTATTTTAAAACTTATTTAACAAGAAATTAACAGTCATCAATGTTAGTTTACGAAAGAGCGGTATATAAAATTTATTATCCATGATATATAGAATTGTAAAAAAAAAAGAAAAGAAAAAAAAGAGGTTAAATTAAATATTATGAGTTATATTTTACTATCAATATTACTATTTCATTTGTATTAATATTGTTTTTAAGAGTTAGTCATAGTGATTTTAAATTGATAATTATTTGTCTTTAGTACGCTTAGCTTTTGTAGATTATGATTTATACATTGATAAAATACATAATTTGGTTGATTTTTAGGTAATTATGATTTATACGTTGTGTTTGAATATATAATTTTTTTAAAAAAATTTGTTTCGGTTCATTTTGTTTTATATATTATGTTCATTACAATTTATTATATAACATAAAATCAACTGTTGAATTTTAATCTGGGAAACAATTTTGAAAGTAAGTTATATAAGTTTTTATAAATCGTCTAATATGATAATAAATTAAGTTCAGATAAATAACAAAATGATTCAAATTATTTTTTAGAAAATCATTTTTATTTAATTTTTATAATATAATTGAAATTACGTACAACGCACGTGCATCATGCTAGTTACTTTAAACGTATACTCTACGCAACATTTAAATCATATTCGCATAGGCTTATATTGATTGCGATGACAACAAGTGTTACAACATGATAAGGATATCAAATTTCCAATGAAGGGCATGATTATTAGCTTCAAATTTTCAAAAAACAAATCAAAGAATCTTAAAAAGCCAAAATGGTTTTTCAAGTCCAAAAGACAACCTTTGTCATCATGCATAAGCCATTAGAACTACTTTTGATAAATTGCAGAATATTTGAAGCTTTTGTTGCCAATATTCTAGTTTTTTTGAGGTTTTATAAGCATAAGTAAAGTGGACAACTTGAGAAATGCGCTTAAACAAAGCAAATGCACATACCCTTTTAATCATTTCACACTACCTGGTCCCTTAATCAAACCTAAGTTCAATGAAGCATCAAAAAAATCAAGAATATGATTAGCTGGTGACACAGGCAGTGAGAAAGAAGATGAAGCATATTTCAGAGTTTAAATTTACACAAAAGGTGATGAAATCTTCATTTAAAAAAATAGGATTCTTGGGTAGAGACTTATGTGGTCTAGCTAAAGCTGATGCGTGTTTTTCATCCATTGTTCCAGTAATCCAAGTTCGAAGAACCAAACTCAAGATAGATAAATTCTTTCCCAAACCGAAAAAACATCAAGAAATTTGATTTACGTGATGAACACTCGTGCACCTTCAAACCCTCCTCAAGATGAATACAAGATTAAAGAAACAAAGCCACAGTTAGGCGAGCGATGGCCTTATGGAGGAGCTCGAGGTGGTGGAGGGTGGATTAGTAGTGACAGAGTTACGAGTACGTATGATCTTGTCGAGCAAATGTATTATCTATATGTTCGCGTGGTGAAAGCTCGAGACCTCCCTCCAAACCCTGTGACAGGAAACTGCGATCCTTATGTGGAGGTGAAGCTAGGGAACTACAAGGGTAAAACTCAGAGATTTGAGAAGAAAACGAACCCGGAGTGGAATCAAGTGTTCGCATTCTCGAAAGAGAAGATTCAGTCCTCTGTTCTTGAAGTGTTTGTTAGAGACAGAGAGATGGTAACAAGGGATGATTATCTTGGAAAAGTTGTGTTTGATATGAATGAAGTGCCCACAAGAGTTCCACCAGACTAGTCCTTTAGCCCCTCAATGGTATCGCCTCGAAGATCGTCGGGGCGAAAATAAATTGAAAGGGGAAGTTATGGTTGCAGTTTGGATGGGGACGCAAGCTGATGAAGCTTTTCCTGAATCTTGGCATTCAGATGCTGCTTTAGTGCAAGGAGAAGGTGTTTTCAGTGTAAGATCAAAGGTGTATGTCTCGCCTAAACTGTGGTACTTACGTGTTAATGTGATTGAGGCACAGGACGTGGAATCAGAAGACAAAAGCCAGCTCCCACAGGTGTTTGTTAAAGCTCATGTTGGGAACCAGATACTCAAGACTAAGCTCTGCCCAAGTAGAACCATTAATCCGTTTTGGAATGAAGATTTGATCTTTGTTGCTGCCGAGCCTTTCGAAGAGCAACTATTCCTCACTATCGAAAATAAGCTGACCGCATCTAAAGATGAGCTTGTTGGGAAGGTAAGCTTGCCATTAACCATCTTTGAGAGGCGTTTGGATCACAGGCCTGTGCATTCTCGTTGGTTCGATCTTGAGAAGTTTGGGTTCGGTGTTTTGGAGGGAGATAGAAGAAAAGAGCTAAAATTTTCAACAAGGCTTCATTTGAGAGCCTGTCTTGAAGGTGGATACCATGTACTAGATGAGTCCACTATGTATATCAGTGATCAAAAGCCTACTGCTAGGCAACTGTGGAAGCAGCCAATTGGGATTCTTGAAGTAGGGCTGTTGAGTGCACAAGGGCTTCTACCGATGAAAACACGAGATGGAAGAGGTACTACAGATGCTTACTGCGTAGCTAAATACGGGCAGAAGTGGGTAAGAACTCGAACCATAGTAGATAGCATGAGCCCCAAATGGAATGAGCAATACACGTGGGAGGTGTATGATCCCTGCACGGTGATCACAATTGGAGTTTTTGACAACTGCCACTTGGGAGGGAAGGAGAAATCAGCAGCCGGCAATGGTTCCGGAAGAGATTCAAGAATAGGTAAAGTAAGAATCCGGCTCTCGACATTAGAAACTGATAGGATCTATACCCATTCTTACCCACTCCTTGTGCTGCAACCATCTGGTTTGAAGAAAACAGGCGAACTCCAGATAGCGTTTCGATTCACTTGCCTCTCATTAGCACACATGGTGTACCTTTACAGCCGGCCATTACTCCCCAAAATGCACTATCTGCATCCATTTACAGTCAGCCAATTAGACAGCTTAAGGTATCAAGCGATGAACATTGTGGCATCAAGACTCGGAAGAGCTGAGCCACCACTGAGAAAAGAAGTGGTTGAATACATGATAGACGTGGATTCACATATGTGGAGCATGCGCAGAAGTAAGGCCAATTTCTTTCGAATCGTCTCACTCTTTACGGGCTTCATCTCCATAAGCAAATGGCTTGTCGAGGTCTGCCAATGGAAGAACCCAATCACCACCATTTTAGTCCACATTCTCTTCTGCATACTGATCTGCTACCCCGAACTAATCCTCCCCACGACATTCCTCTACATGTTTCTGATCGGACTTTGGAACTTCAGACACAAACCAAGAAACCCACCACACATGGACACAAAAATATCTTGGGCAGAAGCGGTGCACCCAGATGAACTAGACGAGGAATTCGACACGTTCCCCACGTCTAAACCTCAAGATATCATCCGGATGAGGTACGATAGGCTCAGAAGCGTGGCGGGGAGGATACAGACGGTTGTGGGAGACATGGCGACACAGGGTGAAAGGTTTCATGCGCTGCTGGGCTGGAGGGACCCGAGAGCGACGAGCATATTCGTGGTTTTCTGTCTCTGTGCGGCCGTTGCTCTGTATATAACTCCATTCAAGATCGTGATTCTGTTAGCGGGCTTGTTTATGCTTCGGCACCCCAGATTTCGAAGCAAGATGCCCTCCGTCCCAGCAATTTCTTCAGGCGATTACCGGCTCGATCTGATAGCATGTTATAGAGAAGTTCCAACTTTGTCTGAATCTTATGATGTATTTTTGCCTTATTTGTTATTTTCGATTTGCAGTGTTTCTTCCTTAACTCTCTTTGTCCGTTTGATGTTCTGTGATCGCCATTTGCGGCTGGCTGCTGGCCTGAACATCCCAAACATTTTGAGTTTTTTAAGGTTTATCAATTAATCATAATTTGGATTTTTCTCCGATATTTTTTCTAATGATATCATTAATCTAAGAATTTACTTTTTTTGTCTCGAAAGGTCACTCATACGAGTTAAAATTTGTTTTATTCTATAATTTACTAAGTAAAAAATCATAACTAAATAATTATGTAAGAAAACAAAAAATATTTCCATAAAAAAACACATAATATTTTTTCTTTTTTATAATTTTAATTTCAAAAAGTAATAATTTACACTTTAAATTATAAAAAGACAATTTTATTATATAATTTTCTAGAGAACACATTTATCGCGTGGTCGCTAATTAATTCGGGCCGGGTCCGGACCGATATTTACGTCCATTGCCTTATGTTACCCTTCCAACTGGACGTTCTGACTGCAATAATTTCCTTCATCCTGAACATTCGACACTTAAAGTTCCATTTATGCCCCTACTGATCCACGCGCCACCTCGATGATGGATTCCGCCACCGAACCTCAACCGGAGCAACCACCGTCCACCCCCGTAGCTCCCACGTACTATCTCCACCCCCGCCGCGAGCCCTTCGAGCACGGACTTCTCCCCATTCCCAAACTTATATTCACCGATGGCACGCAGACGCTATCCCAAATCAAATCTGTTCTCCTCTCGTCGGATTCTAATTACCGAGTCAGCTCGGAAACGCTATCCCGAGTGTTGCAGGTTCCCATAGATCACGCGCGGCTTCTGCTAGAAACCCTATCCTCTGTTCTCCACAAAGATTCCGATCCTTTGGCGAATGCTAGGGTCCCAAAAGATATCGATGAAGTCGGCGTTGATGTGTTTGATTTGTTGGTTTTCTTGTATATACAGAGTTATAAGAGGTTGCTGCCTAAAGGGCACAAGGACTCCGCGGCAGTTGCTGATGTGTGGCCTTCAACGTCGGCTTTTGATGGGTTTTTATCTGCTCTCTCACCATTGCAGGTGTTAGTTTTTTCTAAGATGTGCAATGTGGGTGAAATATTTATTGGTTGAAGCTGGTTGTTGAGATATGAAAGTGATTTTATGTTTTTGTTGATGTTGTTTTTGGGTGTGTGTAAGCATGTGATGCCTGATATTGTTGGGGATGCATTAGAAATGCATTTTGGATTGAAATGTCTCTACTTTAGGTGGTGTTGTGGATTTATTGAGAAGTGAGCGTGGAGTTATATTTTGGACATGTAGCTTATTTATATATGCGATTATTCACTTTACTTGTGATTTGTGTTAATATCAGTTGCTCTTAATTTCCTATGGTCCCGCAGTTAAGAGATGATGACTTTCGTTGTACATGTCATTAACATATAATTGTTAATTTATTATCATTATTAATATGTATGGTTCTACATATGACAGTTAGTACGCAGCAATAGTCGAAGGTTTATGCCATCACAAGCTGATGAAGAAGCTCATCAGCTATCGTATTTGCAAAAACACCTAGGCAATATTTTATCCCTTTTGGCTGACTCAGTGGATGGGGAAGATGATGAATCAATGGTATGTCCATTGGCTTATTTTGTGTTAATGTTGAATTCGCTGTTAAATAATTATGTTGAGATGGCGCCATCATCTGTTGTCCTTACCGCATTCTGTTTTACTTGATGGTTTTGTTCATATGGTTATGGTCTAATAAAACTTGTAATTCATGTTCTAGTTGGCATGTTTTCTTGAGCTTTATACTATAACTCTGAGTATTCTTTTGTTCCAGGTTCTATCTATGGATAGATTTGAGCATCTTGGATTTATGATTAATTTTGGTGAAAAGGGATCCGAGAGAATTCCCTTGTGCCAGAATACTCCATTTTTTGCGAATTCGGATCCTGACATGCCTGATGTTCCTGTCCCTGCATCACAAGTTCTTGATTGGCTTCTTCAAAATATATCTACTACTCTGGAACACATTGCTGATAGGGTATCTCCAAAAGAAAATGTGCCCAACAGTTTTTCTGACCAGGATGTTCCGATGGCTGATATCAATACAAGTTCAGCAAAGCCCTCTAGCAGTCCTCGAGGTCCAAGTTTCATCGAGGGGGTCTCCAAATCATCAGTTGTAAAACAAGCATCTGATCTCAAGAGCGCATCTGTGAAGGTGAAAAGCAGCCATCTTTGCATCTCACATTCCTTGTAATTCTCTCACAATTTTGGTTGAAACATTGCAAAGATTTCCATCAAATTTATTTGCGTGTTAAATTCTGGTCATTTGAGTTTTTTAATCATGGGATATTGAGATTCTCTAGATTTGTTTAGTAAATTATCTGAAATTTAAAGTAACTGCATTGTAATTGTCAAATTCTATTGTTAGTGAAAAGTCATCTTGGTAGATGGGAAAAATGACAAGTCATTATAAGTATATATTTGATGATATTGATAAATGTTTCTTCAATTTTTACGCCTTAGTGGTCCTTGCTTTGATAAATCATGCATCTTGCTCCTCATTTACAAATTTTTCATTCACCATGCACCTAATAACTATGTAGTAAATGTTATTCTCAGGTTGTAAATTGCCACGAATCAGCAATTTACATATTGGCACCACTAAAATATGCCACGGTCTATGGATGCTCTGATGCCACAATTGTTCTGGGAGCCATTGGGAAGGTACTGCATGGTTGAACCTATTAATATGATTCTTCTTGCATGTACATGTAGTTCTGGTGTTGATGGAGTCTTCAAATAAATAGCATTGTATTTCGATTGCCAAGATGGTTACTCTAGCTATTACCTTGTATATGATCTATCATAATGTGTGCTAGACATTATCAATAACTTCATTGCCTATGCATGTATGTTTATGATACTCGTTTTCATATCATTTACTTGTTGATTTCTTTTAACTGAGTATATCAGATGTTAACATCAAATACTTCTTATTCCTGCTTCATTGCACCTAATAGGCCGTCAGAGTTGAACATTGTGAACGCGTTCATCTAATCACTGCCGCAAAACGCATCTGCATTGTGAATTGCCGTGAATGTCTGTTCTTCTTAGGGGTAAACCAGCAACCCCTTGTTGTTGGAGATAACCATAAGTTGCAGGTGAGTTTCCATTTCTTTTGTTACTTAAAAGTTAAATCTACTCATTGTTCTGTAATCACCATATCCATTTTGAGTTATAATTCTCTGGGTTAATAATCCTGTTTGCAAGCGTTTATACTTTCATAGTGCATGGAATTTTATTATATTCATGCATCTTGTTAACCTTCGAAATGAGTTTTAAGTCATTCCTTTCCTTTATGTTCTCAAACATTTTCACACAGATTTTTTTTCTTCCTTTTCTGTTTAACTAAAAACAGGTAGCACCATATAATACATTCTACTCACAATTGGAGGAGCACATGAATCAAGTTGGAATTGATCCTAAAATCAACAAGTGGGATGAACCTGTAGTACTTGGAGTGGTGGATCCACATGACTCATTATCCCATCCAGCTGGTGTTGCAGATGTTCAAGCCGAATCTGCCATCCGCCTTGACCCAGATCAGTATACTAATTTTGTGGTATGCGCATTAATTGGTTTTCTATGCGTAGTCAAATTCTGTAAATGGATTGCATTTTTATTCTTTTTGGCGGTCTATATTTTCCATGTTTTTAGTTTAAGTTCCTCTGTTGATGCAATTAATGTACGATTTGGTGACACACACAGATACCCAACTGTTTGGGAAGTGAACAACCTGGTTCTACGAAAGACAATCCATTCCCTTTGCCTGATGCCTATCTTGCATCACAACAGAAAAATGTATGTTCAAGTGCTGAGATGAGCAGATGACACCTATGGATACAATTTCACGCACTCCTTTACTCTGGTTCTTTTTGAGCTATTTTGTAAACTCAAATTTCAAAATGATTGTTTACTTGTTTCTTGAACCTCAGCACAAAAATTTGGAAGAAGTCAAGCAAATCTTGAGGGAAACTCCACTTGAAGAGAGCCGTAAACGAGAACTATCTAGTGCTATCCACTCGTGTTTTAAAGATTGGTTATATGGTAAAATTTGTTACATAATATAGCCACATTTTTATTTACTTTCTTTGCAGTCATACGATAAATGTGATGCAACTTTATATGACTTGACAGCATCAGGAAATATCAGGCAGCTGTACTGCTTACCCGGCGAGTAGCCGCAGCCTGGACGCATAGTAGCTGGAAGAGAACTTGATTCAACCAGTTGGAAGTCCCTCTTGCCATTTTTTTTAATGCTAGAGGTTCTGGGACTTTGATGGTGTTTAGTGAGGAGGATGGTAGATTGCAATCAAATCAAACACGTTTAAAGCTGAATTGTATTTGTACTACTGTGTTGCCAGAATAATGGTGCTGTTAAATTCAAGTACATGTTTCTGAGGGATGAAAGACCTGAATCTCAGAGTGGAAATTCCATTTAACAGCCTGTTTTTTTTTTAAAAGCCTTTCCACTAACCATCTTGCTTTGCAAAAATGGTTGATCAATGTTATAAGAATAGTTTTTATATTATTTTATGAACATAATGTTTATTAAAAATATAATGTAAGTTATATGTACATCTAACTTACATTGAAGTGGTTTGTGTTATTATATAATTAAATATTTAAATAAAGTAAAATACTCTCATAAGTATATCATAAAATAATTATCAAAAAAATAAAAAAGTGTCTTTAAATTAAATATCTCAATATGTGTGTGTGTGTGTGAATTCAATTCAATTCTGAAAAGGGCTTTTATTAAAATAACCATTTATTACAAATAATTTTTCTGTAGGTATTAAAAGCAATGCAAGCTAAACGATACATAGGCATAACTCTTCATTTACAAGTATCAGCAATTATACCCTTTCCGAACATAAACTAATGTACACTATGCAACCCAAAATGTCTCCATTCCTCGACCCAAAATCAAATACAGTCGATCTACATTCAACAACGAACTAATTGTGAAGGTGGCTAAGTGCTAGCTTGTTGGAGCCAGTTGAAATAGCTTCTCAGCTTGATCTGGGAAGAAAGTAATGAACAGAAATGCACCTGGAATGTGATCAACTTAAGATTAGTGAAAAAAATCGAAGAACAATATTCAAGAAAACTTGGACTTGGTCCTTTTGAACTTACAGATAAGTACAGTCCCTAGTACGGCAGAAATTTTGCCTTGTATGGTGACTAAACCGGCCTTTCCCGCATCTTTCAGCTCCGTCGAACCGATAGAGTCAAATGTCCCTGTAACAGTATAATCTTTCGGTATTCAACACCGGCTTAAATACATGACCAAGATTTTTGAATAAGCAGAAATGCACCTGTTGTCACAGATTGAAGGCCTGATGTTATGCATGCTATATTCTGATATCCAGCTTCCTGTAATTCGTAGGTGGCAGAGGCCGACCTTAGATAGGTGAAGAAAAAATTAGCTTTGATTCTGTAAAGGATTCTGGATACAAAAGACTAGGGCTAGTTGATTGAATCAACCCATATCAAAGATGTATAAATTATAACCTTAATATTATCATATCTGATTCCAATATGTATTCTTGGATCTCAAACTGTTTAATGATGGACCAAAATTAATCGCTATTACACATAAACGAGAACAAAGTAAAAAGCTTTTCGGGTTACCGGAATAGCAACAAAATTATTTTGGTGACAACAAAACTAGTTTTGTATTTCTAACATGTTTCATTAATTGCGCAGATAGAGCTATATTTATCCGACAAGTTGAAAGGAATTCAACAAGAAGATCTAGAAGCTGCATTCTCATTTCAACAAGAAGTATCTATCAGAAGCCAAATAGAACTGCCTTAACCGGCAGCAGATCAGAATTGTCTTAGTCGGAAGTTGTCTCAATCGGAAGTGAAATAGAGTTTCTCTCAACCGGAAACATAACAAATAGACCAGTGTTGACTAGCATAGCTGTCAACCATCTGAGACAACATCAGGAAAATAAACCAGCAAAAACATATTCGGAAATGATAACTTCCAGTATAAGACAAGTTTTTCGATCAGATAAAATAACTCATACCGACTAGCTTCCTTTGGACCTTTGGTCTTATACTATATATAAGAACTAATTAAGGTAAAAAAAAAAGTAAGGAGAATTGCAAAATTTCATCAAAACCAAGAAGTGATGGTGGAAACAGAAGAGAGACGAGCTAGAAAAGTTAAGTCATTCATTTCATAGTCAACTGAAGAGTCACTAACCAACATGTTAGAGAGATTATTGTCATAAATCATCTGGATGATATCTTTGCATATAACATCAATCAATATATGCACAGCCAATCCTTATGAATGGTCAAGTAAGCTTCAAAATCGTACTAGAGTGTGATGATTTGTATGCTAGTTTGATAGGACGTCAATACAAAATAGGAGAATCTAAACTGATATATAGAAAATAGTAACTCAAAGATGAAAGAACAACGTGGAACGATTACCGTGACTCAAAGCAACAGAAAGCTACACTAATCTGAATGCAAACAACACCCAGCCAAGGATTAAATCCTTCACAAGAAGAAAGGCACCCCTATCTCCCTGCCCTAGCACAAAGCTAGACAGATACATCCATCTGCTCGACCCCCTCTTTTTTCAAATTCTAGTGTTATTTATTTCTTTTCTGTTTTACCCTTCCCCAAGTAACCTCTAGTCCTAGTTTATTTCAGCCACAATAATAAAACTATCCAGACTATTTAAGCCCAATCTACTTAAGTCCCTAACACAGTTCCAATAGTGAGGGGTCTATGGATGTGACAACAGTGAGCATTTGTTAGCTGTTTGTACTAGTGATTGGGTGTTTTGATGTTAGAAGTGTGGTGAAGGCTTCAGAAATCCGTGTGAATCCAGAATCTTTACTGGCTTTTTTTAGTGATAAGAAGAGAGTTTCCACATTTTACTTTTTCAAAGCAACTTCAATTTGTTTTAACTTTATACTAATAGAGATGCATTTCTCCTTCCATCACTAACACTTTTAAAACTTACAGAACATTTTTCATGCATTGTTTAACATACTGCTTCGGCTCTAGCAGTCACAAGAGGTGACCCCAGTTTCAGAATCCTAATAATACTACACTACTACATGTGTTACATAAATTAAACATTAAAATATTGAACAAATACCAAATGTGACCAATGATTTGAAAAATGAAACATAACCTTTTGTTCAAACTTCATTCCTTCAACATGTATGTCTCATACCACAAAGGATGCAATCAGTAACTTCAATTACTAGTAAAATCCAAATAATGTTTTATTGGCGTACTCTTCAGCACAAGTTGAGGAGGTGAATACCAAATAAATGTTCCTCATTAATCTTGTTTCATACTTTTGAAAACCAAATAACAAAAAGAAGCTATAACCGAATAAAGAAACTGACCTCAGGCCCTCTTGACAAACAAGTAACAGCTTGCTTTCGGGTGAAAACTGGCTCCTAACAGATTGCACAAACTCGGGGTTAAGTTTAGTGAACGGCAAGCCAAAGAACAAACCAGCAAAATTGTTGTGTACTGTCCTCTTTAAAATTGTTCCTGTATTATAAACTTCTGAGTAAATAGCAAAACCAAAAGTTTTGAAAACCATGAGACTTATATTGAAAGGCTATGAAGGCAAACCTAAGTCATTGTCTTCGTTTTCAATGAATAATGGGGTGTGATAGCAGTCTTTTATATGAGCTCTCTCGAACTGAATTCTATCACGAACATCCAAAACTGCATATCCCTCAACTGCAATAAGTTTCTTTGCTTCTTCAGAATTCACAAAATTTACTTCTGCTTTGATTACCAAGTTTCTTCCATGCAATCGGCTCACTTTCAGTGTCTGTACTTGATGAGTCCCCAATACTGACCAAGATGTTACCAAATTGCTGAAACCAAATCCATATTATCTTAATCCCCCTAAAATTTAGACGCTATTCTTTGTAGTTATTGCAAACAAAATTTCTCCTAAAGCGATGAAAAAGTTTTAACAGCAAGATAAACTAAAAATGACTTTGACGTTTGCGCCAAGAATAGTTTGTAAAAACAAATTGGCTGTTTCATCTTTAAGCGGCTCATACAGATGTTCGAAGCTTTTTACACAGTCCGCGCCACAATATATCAAATGACAGATTTCAAGACCCGGTGTAGACGCAACAATATCTCGCTTATGAGATCATAGTCGCAATTAGACAAAGAAGAATATAAGGTTCTAAAGAAAGAATATAAACAAGATTTCCCATTCAATGATTTCTTGTTAAATATAACAGCAGAAAGACTAATGAGTAAAAAAAAACATAATACACCTCCATGAACGAAAATGAAGATCTACATTTGTTCTTTGAAATGTAATCTTGAACCAATTTCATCAAAAATTCAAAAATGTTCACAAATTGGGGACAACTAATCACTTCGTCCCAAATGTACACTAACAGTAAAAAAAATTTCAAGCACAGCAAACTCCAGACGACAAATATTCTGAATTTTCAAGAGAAAACGAACACCAATTAAAAACATCCGGAGAAAATATCTCATCTTGAATGAACATAAACAACTCACATCTAAGTTACATGCAAGAAATTCCATAATAAAATTGGGAAATGGTAACGGTAAGAGAAATAAGATAAAATTTGACAGTACCTCCGAACGGAGAGTGTGGAGGAGCAACAGAAAGGGATGCCTGTCATTTCTCAGATAGTAGTCGAAGCCTCCCACTTCTCTTTCCCTATGTATCTTTACAGACCGTGTCTGTTGATGCTGGTTGCCACCAAGGATCGAATGAAATTTAAGAACATCATTGGGTTTCTGCCACGTGGCATATGGAGTGAAATGGATTGGATAACCAGCACAAACATTCCTATCTCTGCAATTTGGTCTATTGTCGCTTTACGTTACATCTTGTGAATAGTTGAAATCGAGTTTCTTTCAAAAATTTGGTCTTTCTTTTCACTTTTATCTTTGTTAATTTTTTTGCTACGGGTGCTAATTTAGACTCCGGCATATCAAACTCCAATATCTTGTGTCATGACGAAAAATACCAAAGACAACTAATTTGACTCAGGCAGTATCAACAAAGTCCAATAACTTGTGTCATGTTATCGTCATACGACATTAATTGACGAAAAAGACCAAAGACGAAGAAAATGTTTATTAGATTAAAATCAAATTTCGACGATTTATAGACATAAAACGAAAATACGTCATTTTACACAAAAGTTGTCTTAAGAATTTTCTTGACCTTGAATTGTGGTAAAAGTTCACAATAGTTGAAGGAGCATACTAAGAAACTTGGAAAAATATAGACAAAAACTTGTGCGAAATGGTCTTACGGATCGTATTTTGTGGACGGATATCTATTTGGGTCATTCATGAAAAAGTATTAAATTTTATGCTAAAAATATTACTTTTTTCTTATGAATATCGATATGTTTGACCCGTCTCACAAGAGACTTGCTCAAAAATATATGGGTAATGTTGGGGTGTGGTGCTCATAATTATTTTTAAGTAGTTCATCATTTTTAAATATCTATGTTTAGATTAACATAAATTAAAATAAAATTAAAGTGATAATCTGTTCTATGAGTAAAATTTTCTATTTTTGTGATTCTTTATGTATTGAAAAAATATTAGATATTATATATTTTAATTCAATATTTTTCTAGAGAAAATATTTTTAGTGAATATAAATTGAAAATATAATTTTAGTTGTCTTGGTCTAACTGTTGCTGCAGCTGGAACATAATCTAATGGCGGGAGGAGAAGAGGATGACTACATGGGGGACGTTTCACAGTTTCTACCGCCAGAAATTCCTAAATCTTCCTCAAAACAGGTAAAATTTTCGATCTTTGTACATTATGTTCAATCAATTTATGTTTTTTCTGTATTCGAATATTTAATTCCCCATAACCCTAATTTTAAAAAATTTCCGAGTTGCCGATCTTTGATAATCATTTAATTGTATTGATTTTTGGCCTTATTTACAAATTTAGAGTTTATATTCTTGCAGATGATTTCTTTTGTTAAAGAAAATTAAAGGGCTTTGTTGTCTACTTTGCCCAATCCTAGGCGTTTAATTTATTTGAGTTACTGAATTTGATATTTGTCCCTTTTTAATGAACTTTTGCATACATTCTGTAGGGTCTCAGCTTAAATTCTTTGAATAAGAAATTGGAAGGCCCAAATTGGCAGGAGCAGAGAAAACTGAATCGGGGGCGGAAGCAAATAGATGAGGATCAACAAACCATGGAAAACTTAGCTTTAGCTATTCCAGAATCCAATATTGGGTTCAAACTGTTGAAGCAAATGGGCTACACTCCTGGTTCGGCGTTGGGAAAGGAAGGTTGTGGTAGAACTGAACCTGTGGGGCTGGAGTTAAGAAGGGGGCGAGCAGGAATTGGCAGAGAGGATCCGAAGGTAGAAAAGATGAAGAGAGAGAAACAGATCGCCGAGACTAGAAAGAGAAAAGTGGAGGAATTGATTGTAGATTTTGGGAGTCGCCAGAAGGAACGATGGAAGGGAAGGAGGATTATTGTGAATTATCGCAAGGCAGAGGATGCACTAGCACAGCTGGAAAACAGGGATGTTGAAATCGAGAAGAAGGGAGATGATGATGGGGAAAATGAAGAGGAAGAGGAAGAAGATATTACGGAGGAGGTACTTTCTTTTTATTTTTTATTTGCAATTGTGCCTTAGTCAGTTGAAATCCTAATACTTTGTAGATTAATCTAATGGATTATATGTATAATTATGATGGATGCAAGTTTTCTCAAACTTCTTCTGTGTAAGTGGAACTATTTTTCTTATACCTGCACTATGGTAAATCAGGAATTCTAGAGCAAGGAGTGTGCTTTTCTTGAATCAAATCCAAAATGTTGGCAGCTCAGAATGTAAAATATTATGGTAATAACTTAGGTCTGGTTATCTATTGTTTCTTTTGATGCAGGATTTGATAAACGTATTAATGAAGCTAAGAAACAAGTTTCGTTACTGCCTCTTTTGTGGATGTCAGGTACGTCATCTTCCTGAGTGTACAAGAATGGGAAAGATATAAAAAAGATTGATCTTTCAGTGTCATTTCTCATTTGTTCATCTTGTAATATTTAGTATGAGACAATGGAGGCACTTTTATCTGACTGCCCTGGGATTAATGAGGATGATCACTAGATGGATAGTTGTTTAGATGTTCAAAATTTTGGTCATAATGCTGAAGAGCGGAGACTGTCGATCTAGTGAGAATGCTGTCGTTGCAATTTTCGAGTTATGATTGGGGTGGATCCCTGGAATTCTGGTATGTCTTGCCGCCATTTGAAGCTCAAGCCAACCACAGCACATGATATGTAAAAACAGTCAATTTGCTCTGATGTAATTTCGAAAGTTGGTTTCCTCTTCCTCGTCCTGCCTTTTAAATTCTTTGATCTAAAAAAGGGGATAACACTCGTATATGTAACTTACATTAATGTTTGGTTACCTCGAGGGCGGTTGATGTCTTGGATCACCACTTTTGCATTATATTGTTTTATTATTATTATTAGAGTTTATATCATGTACTTGAATGGCAAGACACACATACTTGTGAATGTGAGATGAACACAAAAGTATCACGAATTCCAAATAAAAGACTCTGGAAATTAATATGGTCTAGGTGAGGAGCAAAGATTGTGCAGCAAATATTATAGGAAAACAAAAAAAATAAGAGTTGAGCTATCTGATAGCAAAAACTATTGACAGCCTTCTCCATTAATGAAAAATCTTGTCTCTAATAGATAGTCTCAAAGCAATACAATGAAATCTTCATTTGCACTCAACGCCAACTTCAGCAGCCCGCCTTGGTGTACTTTTCCTTCTCCTCCCAATTTGTCTGTACCCAACTGATGGCTTGACCAAGACGGTGGCATTAGCCTTGGTAACGATATCATTTTCCTCTTTCACTAAATCTGCATTATCCTTCAATGAAGCCCTCTTTCTCTTCCTTCCATCATCCATACAAGATTGATTCTTGCTACTTTCACTAGATACCCAACTTTTCATGTCCTCGTGGCCTCCATCTTCTTCTTTTACCATCTGACATTCATTTTCATTTTCATTCTCAATATCATCCTTCAATGGCTTATGTGGCCTTCCTACTCTTCTCTTCAAAGGTAAGTTCTCTTCCCCACTGTTCCGAGTATCATCACGAGCAGCGATCACCGACTGTTTCTTCCCTTTTCCTCTACCTCTACCCATTTTTCAACTCAGCTCTTTGAATCAAACAAAAGAAATCTGCGAGACAGAACACAACCATACAAAATTCTAAGAAATTTCCTTCTTCAACCACATGATGGATTTCACAAGTCCACTGGAAATAACCAAGAAAGTGAATATGAACAATAACACAGAAGTCTAACAGCACAGCCAAAAGTATATCCTATTTATGTCGTAACAAAGTAAAACTGAGGCTCATCTACTCTCACCCATAGAAAGAAATTACAACCACCTAATGACCTAAAAGAGAGAATCGAAGTAAACAGGCATTCATCAACTTATTATACATAAAGCACAAACTTACTTGCACCAAAACACTTGGTAAACAAAAAGGAAAACAAAAAAGTGGAAGATTAAGTCAATATGACTCATCATAAACCCACAAAACCACATCAAATTTTGATTAATTAAGTGTTCAAAAGGTTGGAAAAAAAGAAGAAGAAAAAAGCACACGCTATATGAAGATGACCTCAGAAGAAACAGCCGCAGCGAACTGCATACTTATCAAAAGTTCTATTTAAAATCCAATAACCTGATGAAGTTTCTAGAGCATGAACCCGCAAAGGAGGTTAAAAAAAGAACAAAACCCAGATCGGAGATTGAAGCAAACAAGATTCGGTAAGATTCAAAACATTTTATTTTTAATTTTTCCCATTGGAATGTTGAAGAAAGCTAACTAAGCCAATGAGGTGAGGAGGCAAAGACTGCAAATTTGTGAGAAAGAAATGAAGAGTGAAAGTAATGCGTGCGGTTAAGTGGTGAAAGGATAATTTAATTATTTCGAAGGGCATTTTGGGAATTCAGGGTAATGAAGTATGAATGAAGCTAACCAAATATTGTTGAATAAACAAAAGAATGAAACTTGTTACATTAAAAAAAAAATTCACATTTTGGTAAGAATTAACTTTTTAAATTTATAAATTCCATGATACCAAAAAAAAAAAAAAAAGATTTCTTGTGAGACAGTCGTGTGAATTTTTATCTATGAAACATGTCAATCTTATCGATATTCACAATAAAAGTAATACTCTTAGCATAAAAAAAAGTATTTTCATGGATGATCCAAATAAGAGATCTATCTCATAAAATATGATCCGTGAGACCATCTCACACAAGCTTTTGACAAAAAAAAAAAATCAGAATCACTACTAATTTCCACAATACTTGTTCAAAAAAATACTTTTTCCACAAATTTTATTAGATATTAAATGAAAGACCAAAAATCTATGACTTTCTTCTTTATGCATTTTAAATCGACAAAAATCAGAATTTTCACAATAATATAACAAATTAAAGTCTCTCTCTCTTTCCCTAATACTTAGCCAATAATTAAATTTTAAAGTGACAATTTGCATTGGTTAGATGCGACTCATTATGACTATCACACCATACATAGACAACAATATATAATTCCTTGTTTGGTAGTTGAAATCTTCAAACACAAAGCAGAGGCCTTTAATTTCACTTTTGTTCTTGTTTTTTTCTTTCAAGTACATTAAGTGCATGCCAACTGTTGAAATGACTAAAAGGCCCCTGTGCATTTTTTTGTGTAGCCCTATGGGTGCATATTTTATTGTAGCTTGGGGACCACACGTAGAGCAGCCGTTTGCCATCATTTGTGAAATTGCTCTTTCAAGTGGGCTCAGAATCTTGGTCAGATTTGAATTGGGTTTATACGACTTGAAAATTGAAGAAATGGTGAGTTCTTTCTGAAAAAGAAATGAATATAATGTGAAATTCACAATTGTCTTTTTACTTCTAGTATTGACTCCTTCAATGCCGGATATAATCAAAACACAGATGAAACACGTGAGATATAATAACATAGAACCGAACGTTTGTTATTTTACTAAATATTATAATTGATGATAATTGAATAACTCAAATATTTTAAACTGTACAAAAGTTCTAACATAAGCAATTGTTACATCAAAATACTTAACATACTCTGACTTACTAAAGGAACACTGAGAACAACGTCGAAAGGCTTCCCTTCATACTTAGCATAAACTTAATTGATAACATTTCGCTGTCTTTGGAAAATCTATGTATCGAGAGGATAAATGGATAAGACACGATTCAGACGAAGGATGAGTACATCAAATAAGGGAAAATGTTATGAACACGTACTACACCATCCTCATACCTATGAACGGTGGATATCACGTCCAATGTGACATATAACTTTGCTCACTTCAAGTGTTCCAGTTCAAAGTGGAGTTTGCAACTGAAACCAGTTTATTTAGTTGATTTGGTCCGAGGTGATCGAATGCTGGGCCGGCCTATATTTTTTCAACATATTTTATTTTATGTTGACTTTGGATATTAAAAACTAAAACCCAGCCACATGAAAAATATTATGTGAACCGGGTAGGGTTTGGAATCAGGCTATTTTTAGCTCTATAATTTAACTCGGCCTCGGCCCATTCGATGTTTTCGACCACCTTTTCTTGAACCACGCATGGATGATTTATTCACTCATTTCAAGTTTGCATTCAGCAAGCAACAAAACTAATCAATGATTCTTCTTCAACACTTCACACATGACAATCTTGAATTTCACTTACAAAAATATAGCATTAATGTTTACTCCGAATACACGAGATGTGTACTCTAATGAATCACGGAAAGGTTTGTGTTTTTTTTCGAGCTGGCGAATAGCCGACTCATGTATTCTTCACGCATGCAAGAAATTGAGAGATATACAACTGTACAAGTTGCCTTAGAAGAGATCTGATGATGACATTACTTCGCACTGTACTTTGCTCGATGTTCATATTTCGGTGGCGACTAGACTGCTTAATTTGGATGGGAAACTCATGTCTTCAAATGTAGTTGATATTTTCTCAGGACATTTGCTGTCAGGATAACTCGGATACACTAAGATTTAATTAGCCGTTTTTTGTTGCTGCTCAAACAACTTTTTGAGCTGCTTGGTTTGTTCTTCGATTCTTATCTGTAAGTTTCGTTGAGTCTGCATACCACAGAGATGATTCATAGGTATTTTTACACTATCTTAAGTCGAAGGAGCAACATTGGAACAATGTTGAAATTTTGTATACCTCTAGTTGCTCATAAAGATGCCTTTGGAAGTCTAATTGTTGCTGCAATGCCTCCTTGAGTTGCATTCCACTGCCAAAAAGAACTTTTAAACACAAACTAAAAGTTTGGTTTTGATACAAATGACAAGAAAAAATGAAGTCTTACGTTTTGAGGTCGACCAGTGATTCATCACTTGTACTTGTTTTCTTCCCAGATTTTTCTGCATGATCAGAAAAGAAAACAGTTTATCATACACTAACACCATATCTGTCTCGGAGATTCTTTATTGGGCTAAGCTAAAGTTTCCATTCAAAAGACTATTATTTTCTTGATGAATTGAGAAACCTGAATAAAGTTACATACCTTCAATAGATTCTTGTATGTACTTGGCATTTCGATATTTCTAGAAGAAGAAGACATAAACATGGCCCAAAAAAAAGCACTGGTTCAGAAAATTTATATAAATAACAACCATTTTTGAAGAAAGGGACTCTGTTCATTGTGTACCTGCAAATGGCTTTTGATATGAAAGATTGTAAGTCCTTCAGTGTCCATCAGATTTAGTATGGCCTTCGGTGTCGCCTCTATGTTATATTTACAGAATCCAATTAACCACCCTGTGTCATGATCACGTGTTGAGAGAACTATGCATAATGTTAAAGATTACTTACTTTCAGGGCCACCAAGCTGATTCACACAGTTAACGAATCGATCGTGAAGATCTGGAGACCACCTAATTCGTTTCTTGCTAGATGAAACTGCTCCAGAAGATGCAGAGCTAGTACTCAATCCGAACTCGTTTACATGTGTGGAATGAGATGCATATAAATTTTGCGGTTCCTGTTTCACATATTTAGTTCAAAACTAACATATCAATCATGAAGGGTCATTGTGTGAAAGGAAAAAAAAAAGCTAATTGTTGTAGGACTTACACAAAAATCCTGATTTGCATCCAATGGAGCAGAAGGGGTACCCCTACACGAATCATCAAGATCGCCTAGTAGCCTGTTTTTTAGGTATAGAATCTGTTCTTTCTCTGAAAGGTCGCTGAATTGATTTTCGAACAATCCGTCAGGCCTGGTATATAATCCGTTTGAAGTTAGAGTTCTTGGAACTGATAATAGGCCGTTATGGGATTGAAAATTGGGTAATTTTCTATAAGAATCCTTGAATTGTTGGGAGCAAGGAATGGAGTTATTTTCTTGGAAACCAAATTGAGGTAATCCCATGAGAAATTCGGTTGCATAAAAACCAGAAGCCTGTGATCCAATCCTGCTGAAGATGGTATTAGATGAATTTTCATGCCTGAAATTCCTTTGCTGTGAGCCGTTTTCTGCTGCTATCAACCGAGTATCGAGTTCCATTGGTGCAGATTGATGCCAAGCACCAGAGTTTTGTGGAAAATAATATTGAAAATCTGTCGAAAAATCGCTAGAAAAACCATAGTTCTGCTGCATTCCCTTCATTTTACAAAAATCTTCAGGACTAACAACAAAGGAAAAATGTATCAAATTCTTTCCTTCTCATTGGTTTGTTTCTTAGAAAATACAGACCTCTATCGAGAACGCGACAATAAGAATGAAACGAATTTGGATCGGCTGAGAGGACAAGTAGCAATGTTGATCAGATTCAGGTATCTGTCATGAAAGCCTTTTTATATACATGCTGCAAATCTCGAAATATAACTGTGAATATTTCAACTGTTGAGTGCAATCAATATATATTTTAATGGTTCTTTCAAGTGGATAGGTATGAAGTGTGAAGTTTTGACAAAACCAAAGCATATTAAAATAACAACATTGTTATAAAACTCAGCAAATATACATATATATATATATATATATATATATATATATATATATATATATATATATATATACACATACACACATACAGACACACACACAGACACACGCACAGAAATTCTTGGTTAGTATGATTTTCAAAGATCATAATAAATGTAAGTTAGGAGATAATCAGAGTATAGTGTTCTTGGAATATATTCTATATTGTTCTTATTGAATATATCTTATTGACGTAGTGGGAATTTGGACGAACTTTCCAGAAAAAAGTTCCAATAGAATTACTATCTAAAAGCCAAGAAAATTCGAATTTTAAGATTCCTAGACGTGGACGAAAAAAGAGAATTAAGAGGGGGGAAAACACTCAAAGAAAAATAATGGATTCGAACGTAAAATTTCACCTTCTCCAAAATATTAAAGCAAAGATTCTGTTGAGTATACTAATGATATTACATAGTTTAATTACACACACTTTTAATTAATCTCCATTTTCTTGGCCACATACCGATAAATTATAGGTAAAAGTTGGTGTGAGACGATCTCACGTGTCGTATTTTGTGAGACAGATCTCTTATTTGGGCTATTCATGAAAAAATATTACTTTTTATGTTAAGAGTGTTACTTTTTATTATGAATATCGGTAGGGGACCAGGAGGTTGAACCGTCTTACAGATAAAAATTCGTGAGACGATCTCACGAATAGACATTCTATAATTTATAATTTATCTCGACAACCAACCATAACAAAATCCAAATCCAAAATAAATAAAAAAAAAAAACAAAAAGAAAACTCACGTTTTCTTCCACTTGTGAGTAGGTATTCACAATAAAAAGTAATACTATTAACGTAAAAAATAATAATTTTTCATTGATGAACCAAATAAGATATCCGTCTCGTAAAATACGATCCGTGAGATCGACTCACATAAGTTTTTACCTCAACTTTTTACCCGACAAGCTTTAAACACTGAAAATTACTGCTCGTGCATTAATAATTTACCGCAGCCATTTTCAAGCATATATAAAATTACTTATCCTCAAAATAAAATGACATAATTAATTTTAAGACGGTCCAAAACTGATTCTCGTTAGCATCCATTCCCATGAAACAAACAAATGAAAACCAAATAATAAAACATTAAAGGACAACTCGAATTATTGTGTGCATAAATATAAGATGGAGACAGCTAATTAGACTTGTCAGCCTGAATTTTACAACTTTGAAATTGGGACCTCCGATAATCCAATCGAACCCAGACAGCCTCAAACAATATTAGTTCTCTCGGTACGTCATTGTTTATCAAAAGTTTTATCAAAAGTTATACACAATGATAATAGTATAATTTCAATTTTTTTTTTAAAATAGAATAACAGCTCATGTGTCACGTGTCGATCGCTATGCTAAAACCATACAACTAGCAGCTCAAATATTATGTGTTGATCGATCTCCCGGTAAAGATGATGGGGGGTGACATAAATTAAACAAGATACAAACGTAGTATGAATTAAAAGGTTGGAGGCTAGGGATTTTGCTTGCCAAACTCAAATTTGTATATTATAAACTAATGATTGACAAGCTAGACGCCACGACTCGATGTTGCTTTCTTAAAAGAAACCAAATAAATCGATTAAAAAAAAATAAAGAAATCATGATATATAAGTAGAGTTGACATCCTCATTTCAGACATGAAAATTCAAGATTTGAGGCATGTAGGAAACTTAGAAATATTCTTTAATTCAAATATTTTTATTAAATAAATTGTTTTTGCAATATTTTTTTTTTTTTATAGATATGGGAAGACCTATAAAATAATTAATAATTTGGAAAGGATCAAATGCAAAGCATGTATCCTAAAATGCCAGCAAATGGATCTTGGGAAATTCAGGAAACAGATAGTGTGATTCAACAATTAGAAAAGACATTTTTTCTTGTTAGGTCACATAGAAAACTACATCTATTTGCCCCTTAAATCCCTCAAAGGACACATTTTTTTAAGAGGAAAAAGGCTCTTATTATAATCATATCATATATTGGTTAAATTATTTAATGAATATTACCAATATTTTATACATTGCTTGTACATTTAGAACTTGTTTTCTTGTGTATTATATTTTAATCAAACTAACTTAATTCCTCTAAAAAAATCTAGAATTTATACGTAAATTAATAACTTTGAACATGGATTTTTATAATATTTTTTATAATTAATGAAGAGATTTTCGATAATTTCTTGATTTTATGGATTAGAAGTGATGCATCCATTTTATAAGTTACTCTACCTCATTTAGAAGACAATCAACAGTACGTAAATGAAATGAAAATCCAACGTTGCATCCTAGGTTCTTAATTAGATTTAACTAGTCAGTCAGATTTAGAGATGACAATAGATCGGATCTAAAGTTTAAACTCGGTCAACAGGTCTAGAAACGGGCGTGGGACGGGTAACGGGTAAATGATTCATTCGTGCAAAGTACTTAAGCTTGAATTCAGTACTTCCAAGAGAGTTACAAATTAAACTTGCGGAGAGGATGGGACCAAAATGTTAAATAGGACAAAACTTGGAATCATATTCATCCATGAATAAACAATATACATATAAATTTTAATTTCTATTATTATTATTATTGTTATTTAATATGTTTGTCTAATCTCAAATAAAATAAAAGTAAAGCTAGAATTAGATGCTTTATTTGAAGATTCCTATCTAATTATGTATAGAAATTTCTTTGGAATTTTTTAACAGACTCCAATTAACATGTAGAATAATTTATGTGATTCATGAAATCAGACCCGCAGCCTAGCTAAATCATGCAGTCGATATTGGTCACTTCGGCATCGACCCAAGACAAATCGACTTTAGGCTTATTGGTCATCGTAATCGACTTACTTTCATAGTACCGGATAAAATCCAGCCGAGGGATATTTGAATGGTGCAACTAAAGCGGTTATGAAACCATTGCTAATAGTAAGGAAATAGGAACGGTTTAACTAAAACCGATTTTTTTGTTCACGTACACGCGCGCGCACACGCACACGCGCGCGCACACATATATAGACTCAACTTGAAGCCTAAAAAATATTTTTATTAAATATTAGCCAATATATTAGAGTTCACGAGCAGTTAAAGGATATTTACGGATAAAAAAGAAAAGAAAATTGTGTAGAGTTCATATTGATGTGAGGATCATAATAATCGACTCATCGACAAGTTAATTTGGTCGATAAAATCAATAAATTATATATATATTTTCACGGGGATCAATTTAAATGTTAGGTTCTAGCATATATATATATATATATATATATATATATATATATATATATATATATATATATATATATATATATATATATATATATATATATATATATATATATATATATATATTAGATTTTTTTTACGAATTTGATAATTTTTAGAAAATCAATATTAATAATAACAAGATGAATTTACTTACAATAATTTCATAATATTGGGTTTATATTATGAATTTTCTTTTGTAAATATATAGTAATTAATAATAGATAGCACAAAAACAGAGAATATAGAGTTATGGAGGTGATGTCACACTATATAATTTTGGGAAAAAATATTATTTGAAGATATTATCTATATACATATATATCATTATCAACTGATCGATTAAATAATATGACTATATATATATATATATAGTCAAATTTTATTTACTTCTTGATATATAAACGCTTCATTAATTTATTTATTTTTAACTATTGGGTTTGGTGCTGAAATATCATAGCGTCAGCCCGGAAACTCAGCATGCTTTTTGGATCAAACCCATAGGCCACAAGATCACTCACTGGTTGACAGTGTTAATCTACTGGAAGTCAGTAGACATTGTCTCCGAGTCAGTAGATATATATCTATTGGAAGTAAGTAGCCGAGTTGACCAGTTTTGGCTTGGACCGCCCAGGCCTCAGCTCATGCAAGAGTCGAGCTATCAGTACAAATCGAGCCCTTGATTTGCATTCTCTTGTGCACCTATGCGGAGAGATATCATCTTGGCTTACAACATTCTACGCTTCCATGAAGTGAAATAGTATATAAGCTAACTCATCTAACCTTATTTGTTCCATTTTGAACGACTTCCCACCACATTGTTCAATTAATTTAAAACTAACAAACAAATAATTTTCGTATTTCATATAACACATAAATTATTTCAACGACGGCTACCAAAACAATACCAATAAGTAAATGCGATAGATTGAATAGAGACAAGTTTGTCTTATGGCAGTTTCAATGTCAGATATTTCTATTTCTCTCCTACTTCTATTTACCGAAAGATTCCACTATAAGATTTATTCATAATTTCATGCAAATATCTAAATACTTTTAATTTATTTTAAATTTTTAATTCAAATCCATTATGTGTATTTTTTTGCTAGGCATTTCAATTTTAAAATTCTTCTCCAACACTTTTCTTTATACATTTTGAAAATTTTCAAATGTCTATTAACTATATATTAATGTTTCAAAACCTTAGAATTTTCAAATGTTTTAATTAATTTTAATTTCTAAATTCAATTACACTGATCCAACTGCGACCTTGACAATCATATCCATGGTAGTTGTTACCGAGCTAATCCATAAATTAAAATCATTTTAGTACACGAACGAACCATTGATAAATTGTCAAATCGGTACGTGAATTATTGAAAATGACTTAATTGATTTCATGAATAATCTAGAAATTAAAGTAAATAAAAGTTGGATATTCCCATTAATGTATCAACTGGTCTGAATATTAAGAACAACAATAGAAATAGAAAGTGAATTACAACGTTAATTAAGCACGATCATTTACTCAGTACATATCTAAAAAGTAGCAGCTAAGAATTCTCCATAATTTTTTTATTTATTTAAAAAAGCAGCGATAGAAACAAATACCCAACTAAAGTTAACGTGACTTCTTGTTAAATGTCTAAACTTTATATATTATCTACTTATATTGTGAGTCCAAGGCAGGTCCGTTCTTATTTGGAGGTAAAAAGTCGTTCGACTTGGGCTTATTTTTTTTGGTCCATAATTTTTTTACAAAACTTATCATATACTAGTGTTAAACGAAATTTGTCAAAGTTAAAGTTCATCAAAAACTTTCTCTTCAATCAATCATGGCACAAAAAAAATATTGAATGAATCGGTTATGTTATCAATTGATAAAGAAGTACTGAATAATTTGAGTGGTATTTGTAACTTTAAAATTCCAAGATACATGTTTGATCTTATTACTTAATTTAGTTATTAACTCAATAAAGTTAAGAATCTAAAAGAATATGAATACACATTATAATTTAGATATCTCTTTTAAAGTTAAATTCTAGCTTAAAAATTGTTAGGATCGGCTCTGGTCCTAAGCCCAAGTATGATATCTTGTTATTGGCGACTATCATGAATTATCTGGAAAACTATGAGGCAACGATGGAGATTAATATCATAATAGAATGATTGGTTTTTGCATTGTTTGTGAATGTTTTATGCTAGCTCTGGTATTACTAGAAGCAAATCACTTATTTATTTCTCCATCTCTGGCTTTTCTATCTTTTATTTGTTTGTTTGTTTTATTATTGGGCACCAGTTGATAATTTTATTTGCCCAATATACAAATTAAGATTTTAATCGTGTCTTGCTCTAAATAAAAATCTTGTATTTTTTCACACAATAGTGATTTTAAAATTACATATATATTAAAAAGATGAGTAGGCCTCTTGTGAGACGGTCTCACGGATGTTTATCCGTGAGACGGGTCAATCCTATATTCACAATAAAAAGTTGGCAAAAACTTGTGTGAGACGATCTTACGGGTCGTATTTGTGAGACAAATCTCTTATTTGGGTTATCCATAAAAAATTTTAATTTTTTATGCTAAGAGTGTTACTTTTTATTGTGAATATGGATAGGGTTGACCCGTCTCGCAGATTAGGATCCGTGAGACGGTCTCACATGAGACCCACTCTAAAAGTAATATTATTATCATAAAAAATAATATTTTTTCATGGATGACCCAAATAAGAGATTTGTCTCACAAAATACGACCCGTGAGACCGTCTTACACAAATTTTTGCCTAAAAAGATATTAAGGTAAGACAAATATTTTTAAAACATTTTTGGTTTGTCCTAAATCTTGAAAAATATTAATAAAAAAAATCGTACGTCTAAATTGTATGTCCAACACTCCCTGTATATATCATTAATTAGTTGAAGCCCTAATAAAATAAATTAATTAATTCTTGATAATAAACTGAGGTAGAAAATACAATTAATATTGTAAAATACATGCATGCATGAAGCGGCAAAGAAAATGGCGTCACCATTTATTTGCTAAATCTTTCATACATGAACACGAAACACTTGAGCTAATACATGCATGCATGTGTTGTCATTGTGCATATAATGAATGCATAGGACGTAGAAATCCTAATACATTTGCAGCTACGAACTGCATCATGTTATGAAGCTGGAAGAAACCCTATGTCAGCACTTACATACGCGCGGTTGCATACGTTCTATACACGAAGATCGCGTAAAAACCAATCGACTATTTAAATCATCAATATCCAGTTATAGGTTGAACTTATATTAAATAGTATGTATGTTGTGAGACAGACAGTCTCACGGATCCTTTTACGTGAAATGAATCAATCATGCTCATTTGTATAATAATAACTAATATTTTTTCATGAGTGACCTAAATAAGATATTTATCTGACAAGATTGACTCGTGAGACTATCATACAAAAGTTTATGTAGATTTGAGAAAGAAATTGTAAAAATATTGATAATATATATAATATGGCGCGTATGTCTAATTAAATACGATTACTATGTTATGATGAAGACATTTAGGGGTTCCAATGATTGACATATATATATTTGTGTTCCAAACGTGAACAACTTCATTTGGTTTTCCAAACTAAAAAGGGTGTTGTGGTTGATTCGGTGTATCTTCACAGCTTTTGCCATTCAAAAGTTGATATCTTCCTTAGTCACCAATATATACAACTTGATTTCATTACATATATATATATCGTCTCCTCAATATTATCTTGTTTGATGTGGGCATGCAAGATTCAATGTATTTATTTTATTATTGTCAAGCATTCATTTAATGATCTTATCCTATTATTCTTCCGTCTCAAATATATAGGTGATACTCACAAAAAATTTAGGGTTCGATCCAGCAAGTGTCACTAGTCCAGACGTAGGTTTCGGAATTGTTCTGAGCCTGAAATCACGATTAAGACCGTTAGAAAGCGATCAAGAGGGTGTCCCAGCGTAGCCTCTCTGATTAGGGATGGCAATGGGCCGGGGCGGGGGCGGGTTTGCCATTCCCATCCCCATCCCCGAATGCCATCCCCACCCCCATCCCCGCCCCCATCCCCGTTTTTTCGGGTTCGGGGAATCCCCAAACCCGAAACTTCGGGGATCAACTTACCATCCCCGTCCCCATCCCCATTTCAAAAATAATAATATGGCAAGACGATGACGGATTCGGATATTTTCTCAAACCAAAACTTATTATTATATATTATTATTTGATATAATTTTAATATTAATATTAATATCAATATCAACAATAATAATATTATTAATATTTTAAAAATTATATTATTAATACTAATAATACTATTATTTTATTATTGATAATATATTTTCGGGGCGGGTTCGGGGATTTCGGGGATGGGGATAGTAATCCCATACCCGCCCCGAACTACATCGGGGATTTAAAAAAATCCCCGAACCCGAACCCAAACCCGAAAAAATCGGGGATCCCCATCCCCGTTTCGGGTTTTCTCCGCGGGGCCCCAAACCCGCGGGGGAAATTGCCATCCCTATCTCTGATGTTCAAGTCAGAGACTGAGGGTATAAGTGAAGAGCAGCTAAGGGTGCTGCTGAAAAATAATATTATATATATATATATATATATAAAAGATAACCGAAAAAAAAAAAAGAAAACTTATATAATTGATCTTGGGCGCATAAACTAACGGAAAACACGTGACTTAATTAATCAAAGGTCTTAGGAAGAAATAAATTATATATTGATCCATAAGACAACGTACCTGTAACGTACGTTTACCGGAATAAATAAAATTTTGCATTAACTGAACTTTCGAAATCGGTTTACACCATTCAAAGTGTTGTTAATAATTATAATTGGAAATAGATTTCTACCCAACATAATAATACTATATATATTGATATACCATGTAATGCTAACTAATATTTGTATTTTCATAAAAAAAATAATCATGTGAGACGGTCTCACGGGTCAATTTTGTGAAACAAAAGTTTTATTTGGGTTACTCGTGAAATTTTTTGTTTTTAATGCCAAAAATATTAATTTTATTGTTAAATTTCATTCTAGAGAAAATTGCAATTTTAGCCATTTAAGTATTTTGGATTTCAGGATAATGTAACTTGTCAAAATTTAGTTTTCATCCAGTAACTTTAATTGTTTTGTTAATCTTTTTCACTACGAGTCGTTTAACTTATTTAATATAGCTTATTTGATATTAACACTCTCCTACAAAACTCATGACGAAAATAAATCTCGTGTTATACAAATTAAAATCCATATAAATAAAAATAAAGGAGTAAATAAAGAAAAATAACATCCAAAATTTCAAAATTGGATGAAAATCTAGTTTTTTACCTTTATTTTTATTTAGGTAGATTTTAATGTTTTTAGTATAGGCTTTTTCTCGTCACATGAGTAACCAGGAGAGCATCAATACCAAGTACGCAATATTCGGTTAAATGAATTGAGGCGAAAAAAAAAATTATCGGACGAATGACAAAATTTGACAAATTACATGACTAAAACCCAAAACATGCAACTTACATGTATAAAATTGCAAGTTTCTCTTTCAGTCTTATTTTGCTATCTTTGTTTTTTTGTTTTTTTAGTTTTTTCTGACGTGTATAGTATCACATCAATATAAAATAGATAAAAATTACAAAAAAAATCAAAAAATACGAGACTAAGACCGACTATTGACAACATAAAACACCAAAATTAAGAATAATCAAAATACAGTTTTTCCATATCTTTATTTTTGAAAAGAAATATATATTCTAAGCCTCTTACACTGACTAATAATATACTAATACTATACAAGGAAAAATCGATCATATCCGTGCAGGCGTTACTTGCACGAGCTAAGATCTTGACATGTGTCTAAAGATCATGTTCAGACCTTGGATTTTGAGTCCGAACAGGATCTTGACATGTGTCAAATAGTAGGTAAAGTCGATCCTACCGTGCAGCCGGTGTGTGTTTGCATGACCGTCACCACAGTTAGATCGACTTTACCTACTATATTGTCTATACGGGTAAGATCAGATTTACATACTATACTGTAGTGTAAATGTAGGAAAATACGTACATCATCTCGGGTTTAGATTTTTTTATTTCTTCTAAAAACGGTTACCAAAAATAGTTATATTATTTAATATTGTGAATAAATTGAGTTCTTTAAGCCACTCAAATTTAATATTCATATAATTTCCATTAATTTGTTATCTTCGAGGGCGGAAATAGGGCTGATTTAAGTTGATATTTTACCAGAAATTAAATTATTTCTGTAAAACTATATATAACAGCTAGCGTCGAATCTGGCTTATTTATCTCCTCAAGTCTCTGACATTAGATTGCTTGATTTTCATTCCTAAACCTCTGCCGCAAGACTTGGGGACACAAGTATTATTTTCTCTCTCTTTTCACCTCTATAATTATCTGAAAATATCAACATTCTAAAATAACACAAAAATTCATATAAATGATCTTACGGGTCAATTTTATGAGACGAATATTCTATTTGAGTCACTCATAAAAATATAACTTCTTATTATAAATATGGGTGGAGTTGACTCGTCTCACGTACAAAGATACGTGAAATAAAATATTAAAATGTTTTAAAATAAGTGGAGATAAAGTTTTTATAAAAATAAGAAGGAAAAATTGCCAAATTAATTAGACTCAAAAGTGGGCATGACCATGGGTCCAACGAGTCCTTGTGACAGGACAAAGAGAAAGAAAAAGTCCTAATTCAAAATGTGCAAAGTTGTTGGCACTTTTATTTAAATCACCTACTCCTTGTGCCATTTTGGAAACCAATATGCTCTATAAAATCCATTCCCATTCACAAAAAACACACACACAATCCCCTCAAAATACACTAAAATGTCTAAGCCAACCTCCCCAACAAAATTCCTCAATCATTCCCTTCACATTTTCTCCATCAAACTGCCACACTCTTCCCTAACTTACATGAAACACAAAACCCTACTCCAAACCTTCGTGTTTTCATATATTTATCGGATCACCCGAGCTCTCGCGAAGGCGAAATCGTTCCTACTACATCACCTCAAAGAGATAGAGTTCATCCACTTTGCGCAATTCCCTTTGAAAAAATTAAGCAAGAGTAGCAAGCAGAAGAAGAAGCTCTTCTTTGGTTCATTCCGACTACACTACAACTGGTGTTCTTCGCATGTCATGCCTGTAATGCAGCTTGAAAACACTTGGGATAGTTACCCGATTTCGACGTACAAAAATATTCGAGACGACGAGGAGGAGGAGCTTTCGGAGTATCTGCATTGGCTAGAGGAGAAAGGTAATGAGATGGATTCATGCAGGATTAACGAGATTGATAAGCTCGCTGATTTGTTCATCGCGGATTGCCATGAGAAGTTCAGGTTGGAGAAACAAGAATCTTACAGAAGATTTCAAGAAATGATGGCTAGAAGTATATGAATATTAATTAATTATAATAATGGATTATCAAATTAGATTAATGAAATTTTCACTTTTTACTTTATTACTTTTCTCTTTTGAATTAAATGTGATATTAATACTATATTGATTGCATGGAGTTTTGGAAGAATGGAAAAGTGTTGTTTGATTTCAAATTTTTATGTGTGTGTCATTGAGATTTGTGCAGATTCAAATAACATGTTTTTTTTTTTGTATATTTGTTCAATTATTACGAATTTCTAAAGCCTGAATCAATTTGGCTTATGAAATGGGATTTATTATATTCATTATTTTTCTAATTTTTTTTTTACTTGGCTTTGCAAAAGAAACATGCTAAATCCTTTCTCGAATATATGCCAATTTAAAAGTAAAAAAATTCCTTGCAGAAAAGTAAATTAAAGTAGAATAACAAAATATAAACAAATAATTATGAAGATTTCAGCTACTGATAGATTCTGAAGAAACAAGCTAAATTAATTAGTTGTGAATATCGGTAGGATTGACCCGTCTCACAAAAGATTAGTTCTAAATATCCTCCAATTTTTTTTTTGTCAAATTAAATATAGCTTTAAAGGATCCCAAGTGATTAAAGTTCTAACAAATGACACTTTATAGTAATCAAGAAGGTAATAAAATAAGAACTACCAAAGAATCTTTAACACAAAATGTAAAAACATATCATAAGTTAAAAAGAACAAATACAATATTAGAGTAAATATCGACATAATAACAACTCGTCAAGCACCTAGCGATCATAAAAACATATCTATTTGGCATGAGTTACCATCATTTCTAGAGGATCGGTTACTGAACGATGTTACTATGCTATATTGTCATTTTATTTGAAATATATATTTAATTTCGACTCGAGTTGTCATTTTATTTGAAATATATATATAATTGCTACACAAAAATTTTTATGAGATGATTTCACTAATCAAATTTGCGTGACAAATCTACTATTTGGGTCGGCCATAAAAAAATATTACTAAGATTTTCGGCCGAGCTGTATGAGACAGAAATTCGTCCCACATTATATGGTTCGGAGGCCGAGCCCCACCTCAGCAGTCACAGGATGCGACTTTGGTCAACTAACACAAAGAAGACAAAGTTAATTAACTCAACGATTGCCTTTGGGTTCCGAACTCCATATGAGGATGTAAATACGGATATAGTTAATCCATCTCATGAATAAAGATATGTAAGACCGTCTCACAAGATACATACTAAAATTGCTAACTGTTGATGACAATTCTCTGATAAGATAAATAAAAATTAATAATATTCATGACTGAAGCAACTCAATCTACACACCCCTTCTTTCCATCTTCCACTTCGATTCTTCAGCTCGGGGTGGGCTTCGCGTTTATCATTGGGCTGAACTGTTACCGAGGCTCACATTATCTTCAATAAATAAAAGAACATGATATGTACATTTATTTCACTATTTATTTTTTGTTTTCATTAAAAAATTTATTCCCTGCGTGTAGATTTTTATTCTCCTACAAAAATTTGGCTCCACTAATTTTTTTAATACGGTAGGAAAAAAAATTTAAAATTTTATTTATACGTTTCAAGTCGTGTCAAAAAGCACCATTTTGAAGAAAACATCAATAGCCGAATCAACGTGACCAAGTAATATTTTCTATTTTAAATCTTTGATTTCTTTCTTTTTATTAATTCTAAAATTTATTATTTGGATTTTGTAAGTTTTTCATCCTTTTTTGTCGGATTTTAGTCCTTGGTTATTCGGACTTTTAGTAATTTTTAATTTTTCGTAATTTATGTAAGTATTATTATTATTATTTGTCCCCTCGATTATTTGACAGTATTTGAAATTTATTTATATATCGTTGTCAACCATTTGCTTAAATGCAACCGCGTGCAAAACAAATTCCTTCTGCCAACAACATATCTGATACGCACATAATTTCAACATTAATTTTCCGGTTGTGATTTATTATAGATGTTCTTTGATCGGCTCATGGTGACAATATCTGGTTTCCATCGTTGTTTTGGTTTCCTAAAAAATTATTTTTAGGAAAGAACGAGAAGCTATGTCTTCTAAAACCTTTATTATTATTATTTTTTTTCCAATCGAGTTGCCTATTTCATCAATGTCATCGCCACTGTCATGACACCCCGTCTCGTGGGAGTCAACCAAGATAGAGAGGGAATACCAAAAACCAAATATACTCGAGGTTTATTAACACGCTATAATTGTCTGAATCAGATATACAAAGTTTATTAACACGCTATAATTGTCTAGATATTCAATCAAACCAAATATTTGATATTTTAAACTGAAAGTTGATTTTTCAAAATAATTAATATTATGTTAAATCATTTATAGGTAATTTGATTTAATTTATCCCATGGAGCTGATGTATCCACCATTTTTATTATTTTGAATTTGAAATTTAAAAAACTGAATAAATAGATAATTTTTTTTAATTCAACGGTTCAAAATCCGCAACTTACCCTTTTTCAAAATATGCTAGACCAACCTAAAAAATATGTTTGGAATTACAGATTTCAAGAATATTGGTAGGATTTGGAATTGAAAATACCATTTTTAATGTTTGGAAAGATATGAAATTTCAAAATGGGATTGATATTTGATGAGATTTGATGGGATTTGATATAACTAGATGAAATCTTTACAAAATAAGTAAAATTTCATGGAACTTGGGGTCATAAAAAGAAATAAAAAAAAATTTCCTAATAAATTTTTATAACTTGCTCATAAATTTTTAATATTCTTCTCAAATTTTATAAAGTACCATTTATCCAAAAATACATATTATCAATTTATAAACATTTATATCATATATATTTTTTAGAAAATTATTTCAAAATCAATTTTAAATATTATATATTAAAAAAAATTTATAAATAAGACATCTATATTAAAAATTTGTTTTAATAATAAAAACTTAATATAGCAAAATTTGATAAATTTATTTTTAATGATAATTAAAAATATTTTATATATGTTCGAAAATAAATTTTTTTATAATAAAAAATAAGAATATTTATATAAATATTGTTAATAAGCAATCATATTAAAATACAGCAATACTATATTTTTTAATATAAAATAAATTAATAGTTAAATCAAATTCCTAATTATATTTTAAAAAAAAATTGCGAACACCCAAATAAAATTCCAAATATATGGATTAAAAATTAAAATCAAATTTTTTATTTGTCCAAACATACTCAAAGTGAGTAAGAACATGAAAATAATCAAGAAGCATTAGAGGGAAAATGTATGACTATCATAACTTGAGAAATTTGGGTAATGGTTAAAAATGAAATCATATGCTAATTTATACTACTAATTTATACCACTCTACCCTAAAAATGGATGGACGAGATCTAATTAATCTATCTCTTATGGTGGTGATTCAGTCTCTAGAAATATCCGAGAGATATTTATAAAGAAGGTTCTAAAATATATCACGACTTAGCTTCTACACAGTTCTGCATGATCCCTAATCCAGAATATTTTCATAATTCTATTTCACAATCCACCGGAGGGCACGAATCTGTTTTAAGAATATTGTTTTTCATACATGTCTCGATTTGATTTATTTTAAGTCTTACTCTACTATTTTCTTCATTGTACTGTTCGTTGGTTTCTTTACCGAAAGATTTCTGTATAATATCAGTCCATATATTGTGCAACATATTATAGATAATTTTAAAAATAATTGTTATGCCCCTGTAAAATAAGGACGTCATGAAGTGTAAAAGAAACTAGAATATTTTAGATAAAACAAAAAAAATTCAGCAAAACACTAAGACTCAATTTAGACAAGAACTTTATAAAATATTTCGTTATTATTTCTTAAAAATCATTATATTTTATTGTATTTTAAATCATTAAAAATAGAGACAAAATTCAATTTACTCATATGGGCTCGTTATTGGATTTCTCATGTCGTGCCCAAATTCTGAAACTCAAATTATTTGTTTAGTCCAATTATAAAGAAGCGAAACTCAAGCGTTGTAGTAAATTAGAAAGCACCATTCAAATCATCAGCAACTACATCAATCACGTAATAATTTGAGCTCGAGTCGAGTTTTTATAATTTTTTGCAATATATCGAGCGAGCTCTTGTAAAAGTTTTTTGCTATTGAAATGTACTAACATGATTTGAATTATATTTTAATACTTATACATGAAAAAGTATTATTTTTTATGTTAATAATATTACTTTTTATTGTGAATATTGTTAGGATTGATCCATAAGATTCGTGAGACCGTCTCACAAGAGACCTATTCCAAAATTAATTGGACGTTTTACGTTATTTATTCAATTATTTTACTAAAATACTCCCTTATAATATTTTTATCATTTACTATTTATTAAATCTAAGCATATTAGAATTAAGGGTGATCAAAATTTTTTATTAACCGCCCGAACCGAATTGCACCACACTGTTTTTCATAATATTTAAAAAAAAAAACCGCGATTAAAAATAGTAATCGTAAACCGCACCGCATACGTGGTTCGGTTATTTTTTTTGCCAAAAACCGCACCAAACCGCACCGCCTAAACCGCTTGCCATAATATTTGACCTAGAATTATAATAATTTTTAAACACTATATTCAAATTAAGAAGTTGTCATTCATTAAATCTCAACTCTCTTCAAAATTATTATTTTTACAAATAAAACTTATCTTCTTCTTAATTATTCTTCATATTAATATTTTATTAGATTATTTATTTCTTTTGCTATAATATTTAGCTAGTAAGTATGTTGTGTTGTTAACTTATTTAAATTTATCTTTGTTGTAAGTATGTTGTGTTGTTAAATTATTAACTTAGTTTTAAATCTTGATTATTGTTTTATCTATTTTTATCTTTATATGCTTTGAACTATAATTTATATTTGAAGACACTATATTGTTGTTGTTTTCAAATAAATTAAAATATATGTTCTAATATTTTTCATTAAAAAAACCGTAAACCGACCGCAACCGCTAAAAACCGTAATACTAATTCTTCATGTAAAACCGCGATTATTTATTCAAAATACTAACCGACCGCATATGGCAATTCGGTTTGAATTTTTTTAAGAAAACCGCAAAACCGCACCGTGATCACCCCTAATTAGAATAACTAATTGGTCTGTGTTTTAAATTCCCTAAAATACCCTCACTCCACGTTCTTTCAGAGTTCCACTTCCAACCAATCAGATTATATTCTTCTCTCCCACCTCCCAAACGAAGAGAGAGTAAAACTCCACCCCCTTTTCTTCATTTTCCAGATCTAGGTTAAATTCCTTTCACAATCATAAAAATCCTACTAAAATTTCTGGAAGGACACAAACAATTGTCCACCAGTCCGTTGAAGACATCGAAAATCCAATCAATTTCTGGAAATTTTGGAACAGGTATCTTATTTGGTTTGCCTTCATTTTTACGCAAATGTTTTGAATTGAATCTTGAAAACTTTGAATCTGACTACACGGTCAGTCATTTGGGCTCGGACATTGTCATCTAAAATTGTCGTTCAACTCTACTCCGCGCGCCTCCGTCTTTCTCTGTTTCTGTTTATCATGCTTTATCCATTCTGTTTAGTCAATTAAGCCCCACATAGAAATTAAGGGTGTCTTGGTCTGTTTTCTTATTCCCCATCGAGGTTGACGAATCCAGATTTCTCATTTTCGCTGAAATAAAAAAATCCAATAAAAATCATTAACATTTTCAGATCCTCATTGGTTGCAACTTGACACTAAAATGAAAGACGGTCGAAAGGAAAAAGGAAACAAAACCTGATTTGATTGAGAGTGGACACAGCTATCTTGAGATTGTGGACCTTCTAGCCATTCCAGAACATATACTTTCTTATTTTACCCCTGATACTTTGGCTCATTCTATCCTCAATCAATTGAATTGACCACCATATTTTATTTTCTCCAATTGTTGAGGAGTCGTACTGTTTTCAGCAATGGTTGGATAATTTCCAAGAAATTTTCATCTTTCCTTCTTCTCATTAACATTCTTTTTCTGTTATAATTATTTCCGTTAAACTCACTGCTGTGTTTTATTCTTTCGTTCATGTTGGTTGCTAATAATTGCATTGATTAAATTAGTGGAGTTGTTATATCTTAATTAAGCAAAAACTCAAAGCATCTCATGTTAATATACTTGCATAATTAAATCCATTTTTTACACTAAATTTCAAATTCTCTTATGCTTCATTTTAATTGATATGGATTTCGATACGGTGGAGCTGAGAGGTTATTCAAGAATCTTTATTTGACAGATACATGCATTTTATTAATTGTATGATTTGTTTTAGTTTTGTTATGGGATTCTATGTGAATAGCTAGCTGGGTCTATGTTATTTTAAAAAATATCAGATGATGAGTCTCCCACTTTGTTTTTCCGAAGAGTATATTGCTTCGACACGAGTTTTTCTCATCCCTATTTGGTTTATTGTTTTTAAAATTGTTGATCATCTTTTTTTGGTTATTAATTTTTTAGTTCACTTTGACCAAATCCCTCTTGCCATCATCGTGTGTTCCTACTTTGCATAATACTGCTTTTATTGAACTAAAAAAGAGATTTTCATTTATGTCATTTTCAATAAAGTTTTTTCTTTTAGTATACTCAATCTATGTAAGTTTGAATAAATATTATGTCTAACCGTAATATTTTATAAATTTGAAGATGTGTATCATTGTGAGAATGGCTTCTTCTTAAAGCCAAATCAAAAGTTGATTTTTTGTTTTCGAGCTTGGTTGATCAAATGAGGGATTTAAAAAATATTCTGTCTAACATTAATATTTTCTAAATGATTGGTTGAAATGTTATTGATTGTGTTTTTTCTATTGTGAGTTGCAGATTTAGTGCAACATTACGAAGAACGTCAGTTGAAACAGGTTTGATTATCAAATTCTTCCTTCCTAAGTGTTCAGGTTTTATGGAGCTTCGGAATTTACAAAAACAGAAGTTGCAACAATTGAATATTAGGTAGTATAATGATTGGAGTTTGTTGACTATTCTATGTAAAGAATTTAAAATTACACTGCGAGATGATGTTATTAAAAAAGCCAGGAGCATTACATGTGTTTGTGTATTGGATTCATAACACTTGATGCACCAAATGTTTTTGGCTCAATATATAGTTAATGAGTTCTCATGTCTTTCTTTCTTAAAAGCTAAAAATATTTAATGTAAAATTGGGTTCTGTATAAAAATGATGTTCTTGGTGGTGGTTTTTTTTGTAGTTTAGCAGAGTTTCGAATATTATAAGTTGTTTTTTTAGAAAAATCTTATGTATGATTGCTTTTGAATTTGAAAGAACAATAAGAGTTTTGCTGAAAGACCCATGTTAGTTAATTATATTTCCACCAAGTTACCTTTTTCTCCCTTCCCTCGTTATGCCAGATCTCGAAAATTGTTTTTAATTTCTTTTGTTACATTTTTAGCTTTATTTATAAGTGATGACACCATGTACGTTTCAAGTTTTTAGCTTGGAGAAGACATGTCGTTAGAGGAGAAAATTAAAAGCACTGTGTCGCTGCTTGCTTTCTCTTACTTGATTTTTATTATCCTAATTATTTACTTCTTTTACATTGAAGTTTATCATTATTTCACATGAGATGATATTACTGATTCAAAAGAATATTGTTTTTTATGATCAACAGCTATATCATGTGAGATAACAAAATGAGTTTAGCATATTTATTTAAGCTTTGGAATCCCTTGCCTTCATGGATCAAGTAAAAAAAAATTTTGATGTCATGGTGTTGTAATATCATGAATCTTTAATATATTAGCCTTATATATTCATGAGGCAAAGGCCGGTGGCTAGTATTTAGAATAACTTGATCTTCTATTAAATATTAATTTTATTAATATATGAAATTTAATATCTCTAATTCATTTTTATTACTTATGCACCATCTTTCCAGGTAAAATTCAACAATCACCTTCTCCATCGGCGGCCAGCGCCATGGACCGAACCCCAATTGACAAATCCGCCACCATATTAGTCACTGGACACCGCGGTCTGGTGGGATCGGCCGTGGTTCGCAAGCTCCGTTTCCTCGGCTACGCCAATCTCCTCCTCAGAACCCACTCGGAGCTAGATCTCACATCCCAATCGTCGGTGGACGCCTTCTTCGCCGCTCACAAACCCAATTACGTCGTCTTGGCCGCCGCAAAAGTCGGTGGGATCCACGCGAACAACACGTACCCTGCAGATTTCATCACCATCAACCTCCAAATTCAGACCAACGTCATTACCTCCGCCTTCAAACACAATACTATTAAACTCCTCTTCCTCGGATCCTCCTGCATTTACCCCAAATTCGCCCCGCAGCCCATACCGGAATCTGCCCTATTGACCGCTCCATTAGAGCCCACAAACGAATGGTACGCCATCGCCAAGATTGCAGGCATCAAAATGTGCCAGGCATTTCGCATTCAGCACTCCTTTAATGCGATCTCCGCTATGCCGACAAACTTATATGGGCCCAACGACAACTTCCACCCCGAAAACTCACACGTATTGCCGGCTCTGCTTCGCAGGTTCCACGAAGCAAAAACGAACAATGTGGGTGAAGTAGTGGTTTGGGGGAGCGGGACGCCGTTGAGGGAGTTCTTGCACGTGGATGATTTGGCTGATGCACTAGTCTTTATGATGGAAAATTATAGTGGATTAGAGCACGTGAATGTGGGGAGTGGAAAGGAAGTTAGCATAAAGGAACTTGCAGGATTGATCAAGGAAGTTGTGGGATATCAAGGGAAGATTGTTTGGGATTCAAGTAAACCAGACGGCACCCCGAGGAAGCTTATGGATAGCTCCAAGCTCGCAAGTTTGGGGTGGGAGCCGAAGATTTCCCTTAAAGGAGGACTTGAAGACACATACAGATGGTACTTGGAGAATGTTGTTGCGCAGCAGTAGAGTCTCCGTTTATTTTTGGCAATTTCATATTATCTCTTGTCCTGTATGAGCTGTTGGTATTCTACTCATTGATGACTTGTAGTCTTGGGGATGAGAGCATCTATTTTCGACTGCTTAGTGAAATGATTGTCACACTACATCGATAAAGAACCATTCTTCCATGTTGTGAATTTGAAAAATTTTATGTTGTACAACAGGTTCAAGTATCAATATATCATGAAGATTGATGGAGTTGGCCATTTTTTTATCCGACCACTGAGAGAGATAGTTCCATTTTTTATCTACATGAATTTTTCTGTGGTGGTTGCGTTATATGGTCTTTGGTTTGCTTGATGACTTCTTCTGGATCTTAGTCATTCTGATTTGGTCTTTTAACATGTGCTCGTTTCTGAAATTGATTGCCTTTCTCGGAAGGTAGATTGAAACCTTTATTGAAATCTTGTTGTTGCTGATAATTTTTCTATTGACTGTTAGTCTTAGAGTAACGAAGTGGTTATCATACTACAAAGAAATAAGGGTCTTTTTCAGTTAAAGTAGCCAAATGTCTTACCAGGGTATTCTTGTTGAATTCGAGAATCTACATCTAGAATCATCATGTCTTAGTTTCCCACGTTAGATTGCTGCAGAAATTACTATTTCCTTGAACTTGTTAATATATTTGACTTATTGCCGCTGCCTTCAATATGTCGCAGGAAAAATAGTTTTTTTCCTTTCTTCTGGCGTCTGCAAACTTTAGATTCAGTGGTGCACGATATGTTGGTGGAAGTTGAAAAAATAACGACATACAATTTTCCTAGCATGGAAAGGGTGTACCTAAAAAGGGGGACTACCAGTGCTAAAACTTAAATGAGTAAAATCTTCTTGTGCTTCAGGACCTATAGTAACAATAAAAAAAATGGGCTAAATTATTTACAGGAGTAGAAACTACGACGGCTGCAAATAAATTACAACCTTCAAAATAATAACTTACCAATCCACGACTATACCATAAAATTACAAAAGTCTTACCTGCTAAAGCGAAATAAGCACACAAAAAAAGAAGCAAGAAACTGGACCAACCTATCAAAACGAAACGGATACGATTCACTCACTTTAGTTGATGGTACTATGGATAAATCCATTTGTATATTAGATTTGGATGTTCAACAGAAAGTAAAAGATCTAGCATGGTAATGCTTAATCAAAAACTCAAAATTTCATCTTTTGTTCTCACGTAAGAAATTATAATTTATATTCATTTCAATCAACCCAAATGATACTCGGAATTTACCAAACTCACACCAAGACACCCTCAACTTAACTCGAATTTCCCAACTCGAACTTACCAGGTTTGTTATGTACTAGCATTGCTCATTCCATTTAACAAGGAAAATAACCTCTACATAAATATATAACACCACAATTTTATTCACCAAGTGTAGCAAATTACATCAGACAATCAATACATTTCAAATATTAATACACACAAACTAAGGCTGACACCATTATTTTCCATCAATCACAAACCCTTGAATAATACCGGGCTGCGATTCATTTCCAATACACAACCACACTATGCTTTAGAGAGTAGGGCCTGTGTGGCCAGTTCCCGTCAGATGTCCACCCCCGATATGCCCAGCTCCGCCGGTGTCCGCACCTCCAGCTCCTCCATGGATCGGGTCTCCCGTCATATGTCCACCCCCGAGATGCCCAGCTCCGCCGGTCTCTGCACCTGCCGGGTACTCGGCACCTGCAGCCCCTCCATGGATCGGTCCCCCGGCCGTGTGGCCTGGGGCAGCTGGGTGGTGGTGGAGTGCCCCGGTGCCTGTATTTGCGCCGCCGATGGCGGTGAATCCGCCACCCCCACCGGCGGGCACCTCATGCCTGGCAGCCCTGTTCTGCTGAATCGCCCCTTGTTTCTCGCGCTCCGCCTCCTGAATCTTGGCCTCTTTCTTTTGGGTTGCCATATCTTTCATCATAGGATCACGCGTCTTCGCCTGCTCAGTCTGATAAACAAACAAAAAAACTTGAACGAAAAGCAAAAAAATCAAAGAAAACAGAACACGCCCCTACGTATACAAGTAAAACCTTTTCTAGCACGGTGGCCTTCGTCTTCTCCATGCCAGCCCTGGCAGATGCCGCAACATTAGCCGCTGTTTCCTTCGCTGCCTGCATGTTTGTCAAATTCTGAAATCTTTCACCTCTGTATTATCAACTTCCTCCACAAAACGTAATCAAAATCTTCAGTAGAATGAACTTGGATGAATCGGTAAGAGATTTGCAAGGCTATAAATAGAAAGTCTTGATACATACGTGGAGATGGGAAAATGAAATATACAAGGGTTTCTTGACAAGTGTTCAACACGTGTTACCTCGGAATGCTAAGTTTTGTTTTTTTTTTTTACAATTTATAATCTCTCCGTTGTCTCCTTTAACACGTATTAAGATTCGATCTGTGCTCATTTCTTTCGGATATTTTTTTTAAATAAATATCTTGTAAAACAATCTCATAAATAATAACAAATAAATAAAAATATGACTGAAAATCTTTCTCTAAAATATTATTTACTGAAAATAAATATGTTTTTATCCTGCACATCTATATTTCATGGTGTGATATAAATTTTTTTATCCTAGTTATTATGATCTAGAGAACCTACACATAGGGCTGTTTTGTGCCAAATTTACGGGAAATTGGTCTTTAGTCTTCAACCGTCGATTTTTTTCGTGTTCAGTACCTAGGTACTTTTTAATACCACATTTCCACATGAAGTGTACAACATTTTGTATGACATAGTACAACAATTTGTGGGTAAAAAGTGAACCTAAAGAAATATTTTGATTGAGGATTTTTCACCAACTTCCCCCGAATTTACATTATTTCTGGCTTAAAATGATTTGGCATCAAAAAGTCAAAATTATTTGGAATGAGATATGGAGTTCAACATAAAAGAAACATGAAACGTGATTAGCTCATGTACTTGTATGGTACCTAAATCTTGACTTGGAACTTTAATTTTCAAATGCCTAATTATAAACTAACATTAGGCAAATATAAATTATAAATAACTCTCTGTGCAGACACGTTTGTACATTATATATTTTAGAGAGCAGATCTTTTGTGAGATTGTTTTACAAATCTTTATATATGAGATATGTCAACTCCATCGATATTCACGATAAAAAGTAATATTTTAACATAAAAAATAATATATTTTCCATGGATGACCCAACTAAGAGATCTGTCCCACAAAATATGACACGTGAGACCGTCTGTCTCACACAAGTTTTTGCCTATTTAGGTTACTTAAAAATATCCATAATCTGCATTAGTTTGGCTAGTATTTTTTTGCTTAAATCGTCAAAATTTGATCTTTCTATAATAAGTTATTTTTTAAGTTTAGGATTTTTCAATACTGTCGAAAAAATTAATAATAATAAGTGTTATTAACAATATCAAACATAAGCGATACACCGATAAAAAAAATAATTAAAAATGAAAAAAGAATGAATTTGGTATTCCGATGCCAAAAATAATATTTTTAGAATAAAAAATGAATGTACGGATTTTTTTAGGAATTAATTGCACCGATTTTTTATTTTTTATTTTTAAGTTAGAGGATGATATTTTCAGTGTTGGATTTCAATATAAGACTCGGTCCCAAACCTGACATTTTGGTATCAGATGAGCTGCAAACCATCATCTATATTTCATTAAATTGTAACCTTTTAATAATGTAAATTGTAGCCTTTTTAGTGAAAGAATGAGAATTTTGGTACAACGAGTTTAAAACTCGAAACTTCATCTCAATTTAAGTAAGATAGCTATAAATTATTTTTTATGCCCTATAACGGGAGTAATCCATATCAGTACTTATTAACGGACTAAAGTAAGTGGACTGGGCCTGGAATTGAAACGGTCCTTGGGCTGTAATAGAACTCATTCGTTCCAGGAGGCAAGCCCATTTCAAGAAGTATTAGTAATCCAAACTTTCATGCAAAATAAAGCTGTACCCGGACATGCCATGATATTAATCCCCTGTTTAATTTTCAAGACAAGCATAAAATATGAAATGTAAATGGACCATATTACTTGAATTTAGACGAAAATTTTTATTTCTTGTGTTACTAAATTATCTTAGTATTAATTAAAATCCCACATTCATCGTGTGTGGTCTACACACACACACACACACACACACACACACACATATATATATATATATATATATATATATATATATATATATATAGTTTTTATATGTTGTATACCTATCGTGTATATCTTTGTGAACATCGATGAAGTGTCACTCACCCATTGGATGCGTAATTTTTCTATATTTCATCACATTTAATAGGTGAGTGACATCTCATCGGTGCTCACAAAGGTGTGCACAGTAGGTGTGCATGATATAAAAACTGTATATATATTTGTATGTGTGTGTTGAAATAGATGCGTGTAAATATATAAACGACAACGAAATAAGTTGAATAATCTAGACGTGCAAACAACTTTATTATGTTATTGTTTGCATAATATTTTGAATTGGGGCGTGTCAAGTGCAATATTCATCAATTTATGTAAAAATGATGAAAATCTAACTTTTAAAAATACAATGATTATAAATATTGAATTTGACTGTTCGTTATGATCTTCTTAACAAATATGACATCATAAACAAAACAAAAAAACTTAAAGAAAAACTATTGGAAATTGATAGATAAACTTCTAACATGATATATTTTCAATAGATTGTATAAATTTACAAAATATTAACATATAACAAAAGAATGTTATCTTAAATATGAAAGAAGATGACTCAAACTATTGGAATTTGGAATGAAAACTATGAAAATGTTTGACTAAAACTACTGAGGATTTTACAAAGAATTTGATAGCATTGTGCGAGAGAATGTATGTCTTTCTCTCTTTTTCTTCACCACATTATGCGATTTCCCACTGTGTCCACTACTCTATGATCTTGCTCGGTATCTCTTAATGATATTTTCGTGTTGGTACGCACTTTGATTTATCCAAATCCACTTATGAATTTCTTTGTTTTTCTCTATTAATTTAAATGAGTAGGTCTCTTGTGAGACGGTCTCACGAATCTTTATCTGTGAGATCGGTCAACCTTACATATGTTTACAATAAAAATTAATATTTTTAGCATAAAAAGTAATATTTTTTAATTGATGACTCAAATAAGAGATCTGTCTCACAAAATATGACCCGTGAGACCATCTCACACAAGTTTTTGTCAATTTAAATTGTTGTGGTTGGACTATTAATTGAGCCTAAATTATCTTTTGGTGCAAGCATTATATAGATAATTACTTTCAAAATAACATCTATAAAAATGAAACAATTCGAATGGGAATCATTACTTTTTCTGCCTTTTTTTTTTCCATTGACATGTATATTCCAATTAAATCCCTTAATTCGGGTGTATAAGTCTCTTATTTAGGTACCATACATTGACCCTCTCCTCTTCATCATGTCATGGTAAGTTTATTCAAATCCTTATCTTAGAAAAACTTTAAAAATGTTTATTGCACTAATTAGTCTTTTTTTAAGTTTTATTATTTATTCACGTATCTTGTGATCCCATAATTAATTAATCGATATATATATATATATATATATATATATATATATATATATATATATATATATATATATATATATATATATATATATATATAGGGAGGAAATCAAAACCCCATCATTTATATATTGATGCTCCTCAGTTGGATGGATCAGAAACAAATTTTTGCCGGGCCGAACACTTCTACTGCTCCGTTTGCGTTATCCATGAACAAGAACTCACAGATAATATCCAAAAAAATGAAGCCAAGAATCCGAATAATACACTTGTTTGCGCCAGAAATAATTGAGATAGATGCTGCAAACTTCAGAGAAGAGGTGCAGAGACTCACTGGGAAACCAGCAGACGATCAAAACACTTGCAAGAGGTCCAGGGTTTCAAGAAACTTACTGATGGAGCCAAATATATCTTCAGCAAACAAAAGAAAGCTGGAAGTTGCCAGCATGAGGGCTGGAGTACTTGATGATCATGATGGGATAAAGGGGGAGGGAGAGATTTGGAGGGAAGCATATTCAGGAGGTGGATTCTTGGGAAGATTTTCAGAGATTGAGCATGAATTCATGCAAGAGATTCATAAGTTTACATAATTGGAAAGTAGTACTACTCGAATTGATGCATATGGACCTCGCTCCAACCCGAACTAGGCTATATAAATCTGGATTTTTCAAAAATGAAAAGCCCTTCACTGTCCTTACTTGTAGTGTATATACATATATACTTGCATTTCACCTCCTATATATGGACTATACTACTCCTTCATCAGGCTTGTTAGGTTGGTCGACATCGGCTTTGTTGTCTTTCTTAATTCTTATGTGATTAACCACTGTAAGGAAAGGAGAATAAGTGTTTTCAGAACTGGACTAGACTGACTAGTTCGACCTGTTCGACCGAGAACCAATCATGGGTCCTGTCCGTACTTAGTCCAAATAAGTTTATATTTTAAGAATACTAAATGTGTAGTTGATATTAATAATACTAAAGATAGAGAGTAGGTCTTTTGTGAGACGATCTCACGAATCTTTATCTGTGAGACGAGTCAACCCTATCGATATTCACAATAAAAAGTAATACTCTTAGCATAAAAAGTAATATTTTTTTCATAGATGACCTGTAATGCCCGAGAATTAATCACTGTTAATCAAAGATTATTGATTTATAATTTAACGTGATTACGAAAGAGCTAACGGAGACACGATTTAAAATAATCTGCGGCCATTTATTCTGAATTTTAGAATGTGTTGCCGAAGCAACACCGCACCCGCGTTCATGGTTAGACCGCACCCGCGGTCGATGTCCAGTAGGGTAGGAAATTTTATTCGAAGTGAGACCGCACCCGCGGTAAAAACAAGACCGCACCCGCGGTGCAAACATGACCGCACCCGCGGTCTTGACTTCTGGAAAATGGATATGGATTAATACACGCAGCGCACCCGCGGTCTTACACCTACCGCACCCGCGGTGCGACATGTTGTGCGGAAAATCGTGCCACCTCGCTGTTGCATGCATTGATATATATATATGTACGAAATTCTTTGGAAATCAGTGAGGAAAGTCGAAAAAGGGTCTGAGGAATTGTATCGAAAATCCTTACGCCTTTTGTGAGAAATCCGTCCGTCTGATTTTGAATCCGACTTCGGTATCGAGTTCCTAGCAACGTAGGCTACAACTCGACGTAAGTTTTACTACGTTTTGACATGTTTGGAAAGTATGATGTTGTTAGAATTGAATACACATCATATATGTTGTTCTTGACATGTTAGACCACGTAGAATCGAAGTCAGATTGAGAAACGAATATCATATGGAATTGTTATGAATTTCAGAATGAAATTGATTAGAATTGATATCAGATTGGTACAGTGGTTGATTGTAAATTATTGGAATTGATATAGACTGATATAGTATTATCAGTATCGCAAGATTGTACTGTTGTACTATCAGAATTTGATAAAACAGAGATGTTGTGATTTGATTAGAATATTGATACAGAATATTGGTATTGTCATTGCCAGATTGAACAGTGACAGACTTTGATTGTATCAGATCGACAACAAGAAAGGTATAAATAAATGTTGATTCGGGATTGCACAACTCGAGTTAGGTTTGACTTGAGTTTCCCTAAATCACATACTTTACTTTATTGCATTGATATTTGCAGATTATCAGATTGATATGTTAATGTATTGACTTAGAACAAAGTCAGAGTCCGAGTCTAGGTCAGACAGCCTAGCTAGGGCAGAACCGCCGAGTCTTTCTCAGAACCGATAAGACTCTAGACTTATGGTGTATCGAAGAGCTTTAGATGTAGATCGACGTCTATCTCAGACATTCGATACAGAATACCAAAGTCTAAATTAGATTGGAATCCCTAGATTTGAGATAAGATAAGATTAGATCACGAGTCATTGATTCATGTAGTCAGACTAGATACATGTTTTGATGTTTGTTTATGCTTTTATATATGACTTATATGATTGCATGTGATACATTGTTTATACTGGGATATTTATATCTCACCGGAGTTATCCGGCTGTTGTCTTGTTTGTATGTGTGCATGGCAACAGGTGGGACAGGTACAGGGTCACAGAGGTGAAGACAGATCGAGATTAGAGTGGTGATACCGGACTTGGACTAGAGCTAGGGTTTAAACACTTGATAGTAGTTGTTGAACCTGAGTATGTATGTTTGTATATTTTATCAGATCTATACTTTTATACTGATATGTATAGGAGTTTAATTCCATTACCTTCCGCATTTTAAAAGAAAAAAAAATTAGACCCTGTTTATTATAATTGATTTAGTCCCAATGACGATTAAGAACATGATTAGCGTCCGGGCCCCCACATGACCCAAATAAGAGATCCATCTCACAAAATACGACCCGTGAGACCGTCTCACACAAGTTTTTGCCAAAGGTAGAATGTTTAAAAAAAAATTTAAATTAGATTATATAAGGAGTAAACTATTTATTAGTAAATAAAAACTAATATATATTCAAAGATTCTTGATTTTATACGACTATATATATTGTATAAGATTTATAAAAAATGGGAGATATTGATTGAAGTTGATATGTTTTAACCAGGTTCACATAATCATGAAATCTTCTGAATGCATACGTGCATAAAAAGAATAGGAACCCAAATCATATATTAATAACATAATCCAATTATCATCGACTAAGTATAGTTTAATTAATACCCAAGAGCTTGATTCAATCCAAACATGACCAAACACACAATTAAAGTAGTTGTTTAATAGACTAAAACATATTTTACAAGAAATAATCAATTACCATACTCTTTGAAATTACCAAAGGATAATAATAATAATAATAATAATAATAATAATAATAATAATAATAATAATTAATAAATAATCAACATAGTCCTTTAAAATGAATCATGAGTCAAATATGTTAATTTGAAACGTAAAATACTTAGAAGTATTCCTATTTAATTGGCGCCAATTAAATTGAGAAAGGGGTATAAATCGCAGCAGCGCCTCAAGCAAAAATATTTTAGCAAAAACATGGCTTCTCGACCATGTCCAAATTTGTGAAATATGTTAACGAATGCTTCAGCGATGATCATGAGTTTAATTCTCCGTTGTTATTACCCAACAACTAGAGACATCATCAATATTCAATAGCCAGTGTCAAATATGTATTAATTCAAGTTCCATTCAAGTTGATGTGTGTTCATATTGTCATTATTACATGTAACAAGTGAAGTAAATCATCGCCCCCCCCCACCCCCCCCCCCCCCCCCCCCTCCCACAAACCAATATAATATAATATTCATCTAAAATGGTCCAAGTTTCTACTTTCAAGAAACGAAGCTTTGATACCAAACCAATTATCTCAACTTGCATACATGGCTAGTTGACGAACGGGGGATCATCTCCTATGAAATGAATCCAAGGGCTGGATGTCGAAACTCGGAAGGAAAGCGATTATTCATCCTCAGAAAGATTAAAAAAGAACTTTAAGATCAATACCTGACAATCCTACAGTTGCAATGTGACGCTTATTGTTTTCTCGAATATGCTACAGTAAAACGATAACTTAAGGAATCGAGTAAATTTACTCCTAAAGAACTTGGGTGAAGGAGATGCTAGCGGATACCCTCATGCTGGATCGAATGGTGCAATTTTGATATGCTAGCAAGAACTCAACCAAGAACTTGATATCAGTATGCTAAAATCACTACATTTCCTAATGTGGAGCAAGCTTATCACACAATGACTGATATGCCGCACTGCAGGACTTGAATTTCTGTTCGGCAACAATCTGTATAAGACATCTAGTTATCGCTTTTTTTTTAATCTGGGAATTAATAAAATTAATCATTCAAGTAATCAATGATTATAACCATATGATCAACACTAAAATTAGTGAACAGTCGGTCACTAATCACTATAATGGGAAAAAGTTTAAATTACCGAGCTTGGCATGGATAGTTGTGGGCAAATATAGAAAGTAAATTTTCGGTTTAAAAAACTGCTACTTGAAAGTAAAATCTTCGGTGGTATCAAAGTTGTTAAACGCGAGAATATAGTACACGAAAACCCTGGTAAAAGTATACACTTTTGAGACGGAACGAGAGCATTTACACCATTGATGCAAAATATGCAAGTGTAGGGAGCAACAAAACAACATTGAAATACCTTGTCAGAACCCTGGTGGCGATCTGGATGCCATTTCAATGCACTTGTCCGATATCTGAATAGAATACAAATCAGGATGATATAGCGGAAAGAAAGCAGTCCCCAACTGGAAATATAAGGTGAAAAAGTTTCACAAGATCTTACGCATTTTTTACATCTTCTAAATTTAAAGGACCCGATGCACTCAGTCCCAAGACTAGCCGGTCAGAAGTTATATCCGCTACAGGTTCATCAGATTCTGAAGAGGAATCATATTCCTCATCAAACCGATGTCTCCAACGGCGAGAACTCCTATAGTTGCTAGAGTAACCAGTCGAGTTCCTAAATTGTGGTTCATCATCAGTTGTGAAGGACCAATAGAAGTATCGGTTTCCTCCAAATGCTGAATGAAAAATGCTCTCAAATTCAACATCATCGTCACCATCACAAAACTCAAATCCCCCTGAAAGTAGTCACATTGACCAACTTTAAATGAAGAAAACAGGTAATTGCGTCTAAAGAGAGTGTAAACTGCTTATAAGGATCTTTTGTTCAAAAAAATTTGAGCAAGAAATAAACGGCCATTTTGTGACTCCAGTGAACTGGCAAAACCTCTTTTCCACCAAGGACGAACCCATGGGGGGTGAGAGTAAAGATTCCCTGGATTGGGAAACTAATCTGTATGATTTTTCCAAAAGCACATGTTTTGCAGCTCATGATGTATCAAGTCCCCCAACACCCACCCACCCCCATCTTCGGAAATGGGTCCGCCCCTGTTATTGGATACTGTCCATCAAAACTACAACAAGAAGAACAGAGAGAAAAGACTCCTGACACAATTAAATTGAAAATTCATGAACAGGTGAGTGTGAGTTCATAAAACAGAATCAATATTGGAATGAATAAAAAGGTAACTCACGTCTCCAGGTTTGTGATCTCCTATTTCTCATATTTCCCCTTCTAAAACCATCATTGCTGAAACTTGGTCTAAACCATGAGCCTCCTCGGCTTGAAGATTGATCATACTCATCCCTCTCATACTGACAAGCTCTGATACATACAAAACAAAGAAACTGTAAGGGAAACCATTAATCAGAGGTAGCTGGATGGATATTACCCATGGACTATTTGTGATCGCACTTAAATGGAGAGAAAGGTGATAACAGTGAGAGAGTCAGGTTCTTAATTCAAACATAATAAGCCACTGCCACACATGTACTTAATGTAACAAAAGATTAGATAACTTATCAAATGTCTACCTGAAATAGCTGCTCTGCAAATTCACTGACATTGTATAACAAACTTTGTTTCCTGAGCCTTTTGGTATACTCGTTAAATTTCTGCAAAAAAGAATTTCAGGCAAACTGGCAAATTAAGTTCCTCAACCACGTCTAAACAGTAGAACCATTGAACAATACTTTGGCACAAATATGCATTAATTCCATTATGTAACTCTTTTATTTGTATCACACATCTGTTCATTAGATCCAAAAAAATATATAAATGGGAAAAAACTTGGACACAAATTAGAATCACTTCTAATGACACTGCAAAACTTACCAGAAAAAAGTGTGAAAAATACTGCATATGTCCAAATCAAGACAAAGACTACAAGGGTCATGTAATTGGATTTTCATTTCAACGAAATGAATATGGGTTGATGATTGATTTATTTCATTTCATTTCAGCATGCAGCTTACTTTTAAAGTCCATGGAAGGAGTGCAATGAAATTTTTGTATGCTTATTCTCTTTTCCCATTTTTCTTATGTTCCCTCCGCATACATTTTCCCAATTTGGCCTCAATTCTTTCAATGATCTTTAAGGCGAATGGGTTGATAACACGTGAATTTTTCACAACATAAAAAAACCTTCAACACTCAAATCGGGTGTTCACAAGTGCCAAAAAATTCCCCTTCAAACACAGATTTATTACTACAATAAGTTCTCATGAGAAAATAAAATCAAAAGGAGAAAAATAGATGGTGAGGACTCACCCTTGGTGAACTCTTAAAAGAACTTGCCTGCACAACAGACATAAAACAATGTTAAAACAATTAGTTAACATTCTGAAATTCATCCCGTCATAACATTTTGCCCGTTGTTTCCTAAAACACCATTAAGTGCCTGATAAATATAATTTTCATAAACTATCTGCTAAAAGCTCAAATCTTTTTAGTTGGTATCACCAAGAAAGCTCTCCAACTAAGGTTATCTTTATATGTCATGAAATCCAACCCAAGAGACAAAATTTATAGAACTCAGAAACAAATCCATTGGATCCTGTACACAATCCCACGAGAAAGATCTCGTAACCACAACATAAATGCGCGTAACCTTTTCTCCTTCGGACAATCCTAAAGCTAACAGTTAGTTCTTTCATTCACAGATGTTAAGGATTGGCAAAGAAATTATTGACATGTCGACCTTCTCACATCTCTATTATAAATTGAAAAAAAAAAGCCCAGAACTTGACGAACTGATGATGCATATGAAAAACAATCACCGCATCAAACAAACAAATGCCCAAACATAATTCTCCAAAGGGCTTACAGAATCCCAATGGGTGCGCCTTCTTCGCTCTAAAACAGGGGTGCAATGAAAAAGAGAGGCCCTAAGTTGAAAAGGGTTGGCTTGAGAATTGATTCTTGCGGCTGCTCTACCGGCTTTATTCATTTCCGTAATCCGTTCTCAAAAGTGGATTTTCTCTTCCTTTCTTTGGTGGCCGGTGGGATCAAGGAGTGTTTCCTGAGGAAGAACAAGAACAAAATGGGGTAAATAAATGGGTTGAACGGAGCCGCACTCTAGGATTAGCGAGTAACTCGTCGAGCATCGACTTCGGGCTAATTTGCCATTCATAATTTTCCTTTTTACAGAAAAATTTTGATAAATATTTCTTTGTTGTATTTTCTTTTTAAAAAAAAAATTAATCAGATCGGTAAGAGATCTATGCTACAAAATTGATATGTGAAAGATATTATTACAGCTCTTGTGTAACTTCATATATAGTTTCATTTGAAAGTTGATATGATAAATAGTGTATGGACTATAAATATATAGATAACGTAATGATTATGATTTTGATCTTGATAATTTGTAAAGTTTGAGTCCACGGTGAAATAAAGATTTGTACTATATTTACATCTTATATATCACATCAAGATGACTATGATATGTATAGATTATTACAGTTTTCGGTAGCATTAGCAAGAGTTACATGGCAAACTAAATTCAATTTTTGAAATTTAGAATAAAGTTGAATGATTTACATCTCTGGCCCAATAAAACAAGCGGTAAGAATGGTTATTCAGAATCTTCTCTTGGTTATGTGATTGCAGATGTGGATGACCAAGGCAGAATATCCTGAATCTTGACCTTCCATTGTCTATTGAAAATGCTTTTAAAACGGAATTTTCAAGAATGAGATTGTTTCAAATCCTTTAGTTGCCATCGTTAGTCATTTACCTTCTGTTAATTGGTTTCCTATTGTTCTTCCCTCAGTGGAACCAAATAATTAATACACCTGAGATGGTCATTTTCCCATTGATGATATGAACATATGCAGCAGAAACTGCGTGTTTCCATTGGAGTATAGAACAACGAATTTGAATCATTCAAGAAAGGAAGTTTATTTAATGAACCAAGTGGGCATTAGAATTTGAAACCCATTGTCACGAAATCACAAGTAATGAATAGAACTCACTGGTTCTGTACAGAAACAGACGTGCGAGAATGCGAAAATTGAGATAGAAAAAAATCTTGTTCAAAGTAAATAAGATATATGAGACAAAGAGACAGCATAGGAAGAAACACTGAAATTCCTGAGTAAGCAACCTCAATTTGCGTTTGCACCGCCAGTCAGTTACTGAAAATTAAAAATTGATGGTCCATCAGCATCCACAAATCCTCGTACCGAAAGATCAGGTGGAGAGTTTCTGTTCGCCAAAATATTGTGGTCAATGAAGATGACGACAATGGTAATATCGTCATGAAAATGTCTCCTGACCCCAGGTTCAAGTTTCTTGATTTCATTATACGGCATCTCCCTAGTCTTACCAGCCTTTCGCAAAGCTGATACAAGAAGTCTTCGAGCTATACCCTAATATGCAATGAGATAACGGGAGAAGGCAAAAAAATTTATTGATCGAATTCGAGTCAAGAAAAAATTAAGATCAAATATAAGAACATGTAACATACCAGTCTTGGGTTATTGTGTACAATCTCAACAGCCTCCTGATTTGTCAAGTGTTCCCAAAGACCATCAGAAGCAAAAATGATAAATTTGTCGTCACGTCGTAAGTCTCTTGTAGAAATGGCTGGATCTGCTCTTAGAACTGGACGACGAAGAGGTTCAGGAAGGTGAAATCTTGGAAAAGATGGATCCAGAGCAAACTCTGATCCCTTCAGATAGGCATCTCCAATGGATCTTGAAACCTGAAATAAAAAACACCGGTAAAAACTTTGGGGGATGAAACCAATGCCGGAAAGTGAATCAAAAAGTTTGTATTGGTAAAAAAAATCATACAAAATCTCGATTTATGGTGGTCAATAAACTTTAGCATATAAAACCTAGCAACAAGATTAACAATCAAAAAGAAAAGGGAAAAAATCAGAAGCTGGAAAATATAACCAAGGGATTGAAGGTTCTATGCCGAAATAATAGCAAATCAAAGCTGAACCATTGGATCAAACATGACTATATATATAATTATCTTCAAACTTCAATAGCTCATTCAAAAGATCAACAAAATAGATTGAAAACTTTATCCTCTATGAAACTAACTAAAGCCTTGCAGGAAAAAGAAATATTAAACCTGAGGCATTGTTTTAACGCCGTTCCATTACTTCCACTGGTTTAAACATCCAATTTGAACTCGTCTTCAAAATTAAATTACCATAAAACGTCTAAACAAAGCACAAGTAGCAAAGTTGAAGAGATATCGGCTATATGGCAGATTGTTTTATAGGATGACATTATTTTGGTAATTGATAAGTCTGTACATCATGACAATTCTCGATCAAGAATCTGCATTTCTTCAACGAATGGGAACTTTTCAGTTTATATCAAAATGTCGGTCCATATGTTCCATAAATTTTAGTATAGTTAAATAATACTTCGTTAAGAGTCAGCCTCGGAGAGCACGAAGAAAACAAGAGATGTGTTTAATAAAACTTAGACTAATAAACGCTTCTCCATAGGTAATGGGTGGTAAACCTGAATAATGCCTTTGACGCGCCAAACACCTTGCTTTAAAACTAGAATCTGTGGATCTTCCGGATGTAAAGTTCTAAGTTCTTTTCTAACTTCCTCCATACTAGCATTATGATCTCTGGTCAGCTGCTCTGCAGCAATTTTGTTTGATCTGTCTAAGTAACCCATTACAGCTCTTGAATCCCCCAGATTAGCCATATATAATGTACCGTTCCAGATAACCCCAACTAGACAACAAGAACCGATTGCAGCAATTCCTGGTTTGATTGCGTAAGCTCTTCGAACAAAAGTTAGAAAACCGTTCTCTGTTTCAGAATATGCGTTACTAATAACATCTTCGGAAATTTTACCATTTTCTCGAGCAAGTCCTGTAAATAGAAAGGGTCATTCCAAGCATTTGCAAACCCCGTTCACAAACTTGTATAAAAAATGTGACAACATATATCAACATGCAGCTCAAGAAAGTTCCTCTTTGTGTGACAATACTTGCTTTATCCAGAGATGGAAACATAAACAACCACAGAAAAAAAAGGTTGTATTTTGATGCGAGTTAAGCAAATTAGGGAATTAAACTTAAAACCCTTGATTACTTACTCCCACATGAATAACTCGATTTTGAGCCCAAGTACTCCAACACATTAGAAACTGTTATAAGAGATAATTCAGGTGGCAACTCAAAGCCAAAACTTAAAAATTTCACGTTATATACACATAAAATTATGACTTCACCCCTTTATGAAAAAATATGGTTCTCGCAGTAACTTAAGGTGATGATAGAAAATTGAAAGGGAATGAAGCCTTACTAAGTAGATGATGAAAGATGTGGTCACAAATGTATCTTGAAGCCTCAGGGCCACCATGGCCATCATACACGCCAGCAAAAGTTGCATTTCGGCCTGTCTCTACCTGGCTCTGATCCTCGAGAACTTCATTAGCCTGAACCATGGCAAATGAGAATTCGCCATGGGAATGCCTTTCGAGATCTCTAGACCAAAGAAGTGCGTCATCTGCACCTCCCAAATCCTCATCATCATCCTTGCTCATACGGGCATATCGACTGAATGGGCGCAGACATGTGGATACTGTTGTTCCCAACCAAGAACACATCCCTCATTTCCCTCCGATTCAATGCAATCAAAGATTCTGATGTTGAAGCAGGGAACTAATCCACACAAAAATTAACAACTGCGCCACACTACATAGAATGAGACAGTAAGACACAAAAAAGCCAAACAAACAAGAGTATTTATACACAAGCAAAATTTTAATTTCAAACAGTATGCAAAGAACTATTCCAGCAAACTCTAAGTAAGACAATATGAATATAATGAATCTAAAAACAGGTTGTTCTAGAATCAAAAGGGCGACAGTTAATATTTTAGATTAGGACACGAAGAGTAAGTAATCCAAGGAAGACAAAAATAGAACTATATACCTGAAATTATATCACAAAAAATATATATAAAAAGGTGTTCAGGTTTTGAAGGACAGGCGAACAAAGAAATATCACTTCTCATTTCTCGACAAAATTGTGAAAAAAATATACAATCAGTATATTGATCTAGCGAGAGTTGACATTTGGCTGCTGAGATCAAACCCCACAACTCCAATTTTCAAGGCTGTATTAATAATACAGCGAAACCCAGAGAGAGTAAAAAACAAACACACACACACACACACACACACAGAGAACTATGATCATTTAACAAAAATCAATCTTAGATTCAAAACTGCAATACGCATAGTACTCACAGTATAAGAAACGGATTGCAAACTTCTATTCAAGATGGTACCACAGAAATTGAAGAAAATAAAAGCAGGAAAATGAATAAAAACAACTATCCAATCTCCTAACTCAAATCTTGATAACAAAAAACCGCAAAAGACAAAAAGAATTGATCAATGCCAAATACTGCCGACAAAATGCTGGATTTTTCAGCAAAGAAAAACCCCACAAAGAAAACCAAACGACCATTCAATCAATGCGTAACAACGGAAAATAAAGGATTTATTTAATGTAAAAAAAAAAGTGGAGATCTTTAAATCTTGAACCAATCTAACATGAGATTAGAAGTTTGAAAAAATAATCGAATCTTGCCTGCAATGACTTGGAAAGAAAATGGATCTGGGCTGAAATTATAAGTGGGATTGGCGTTCTAGGAGGCGAAATATCAAATCTCTGAATTTATATGTGAATATTCCGCAGAGAGAAGACGTAGAAGAGAGGACCGTCGAATAAGAGGAAATTAACTGAAATTTGCTCTGAATATATTTAACATTTATTCAATTATCATTAATTAAAATATTTTATGGTAAAATGAAGGGGAAGTTATTTAAAAATCCCCAATCATAATATTTCTTTGCATTCACTCTCTACCCACAAAATTGTGGTACTATTTCATACAAAATGTGGTACACTTCATGTGGAAATGTGGTACACTTCATGTGGAAATGTGGTACTAAAAAAGTATCTAGGGACTGAAAACAAAGAAAAAAGGCGGCTGAGGACTGAAGCCAAATTTCCCGTAAAATGAAGCAAAATTCAATGTTTGGTTTGACTTTTAAAAAGCACATAAAATTTAAATATATTTTAATGTGATAAGTGGAGTGGTGTGGGAAGATCATAATTAGCCAGGATTCCTCGATTTGTTTAAATTTTATAATATTTAATTTAACACAAAAATTCATGAGATGGTCTCACGGATCAATTTCGTGGGTCGAATATCTTATTTGAGTCATCCATAAAAAAATATAATTTTTTTATGCTAAGAGTATTACTTTTTATTGTGAATATCGGTAGAATTGACACATCTCATAGAGATTCGTAAGATCGTCTCACAAGAGACGTACTCTTAATTTAATTATGATAATTATTGATATAATTACTTGTTTGAATGGGAATGAGCCTTGTATTTGTGTTATCTACCACGTAGTTTGATGTCATTATCTACGCAATTAAGGATTAATATGACATGACTATATACGTAGATTAATTTATATAAACATGTGTACATAATATGACTACTATATATATTTATAAGACAACATTATAATTGAATCGTTGACTTGTGTATGATATGTACATTTTATAGGATGATAATTAAGGTTGAAATGTATTTTGAAAAAAAGGTTTCACGTGTCTTACATTATTATTATTATTATTATTATTATCGAAGGTGACAAAGAGCCATGTAAGCCCTAAATGAATGCCAATCTGAAAATGGAATATATCCTTTATCTTGGGGGAAAAAAGTCAACTTTTTATGGAGGATTCATCATATGTAGAGTGTTCTTTTACCTTACTTTTGGTTTGAAACTTGTGACATTCTGGAAGAAGAGTGGACCAGAAGCCAATGAGCATATGTTGGGGGAGTTTGTTACACGTATTTTGTCTAATGCGATTTATCTGGTTAACGTGAGTTATAGACTGTTGTGTTAGCTCGACGGTTTATTCAGTGTATACCAAAAGATAGTGGCTTCGGGTTTGATTGAAAAAATAATAATAATAATGTTTATTTAGGTTTTGAATGTAACTTTATTGTAATGAGATATATACATGTGTTCGAAACTTTAAAATGGATCGCGTAGCAGTACTGTTTTAAGTACGTTTTTGGATATTTGTTTGGAGGAAAATAACATTTTTATTAAAAAAAAATATATTAGTGTATTATAGATTAAATGAAGTATTGTATCGATCTATGTGATGAAACATATTCAAATTACATATTTAATATATGGTGACATCTCATTTATACGTATGATATAATATATAAATATATATATAGTTTTGATATAATGTTCACTCATAATATCATAACCAAATATATATGCACACGTTGGTGGACAAATTAAACTTTAGTTTTTCAATCAAGATCCCACTGACACATAGTTATTATCACTATAACAATCTAATATTTGTCAACTCAATTATTAATTTTTCAAAAAAAAAAACCCTTTATTTACTCGAGTTTAATGAAATGAAGATTTATCTACCAACTATGTGCATTATTATGTATACTAGGTAACCTAATTACTTAGCTAGGCACACATAATTCAGCACGACTTTATAGTTAATTCCCTCAAACACGCTTCTTCCCTTTACAAGGCAGCATCTTTCTCTCAGGAAAATTGCTAAAAAGAGTTTCTTTTTCCTTTCATTCTTTTTTTTTCTTCATTAATATATATATATATATATATATATATATATATATATATATATATATATATAATATATATTCATTAATATAAATATATGTGGTGAGTTGTTCAAAAAAAATTCAAGTACAGCACATACTACTCGTGACAAAATTTATTTTTACCAAGATCACGTGCATCGTCTCATGATCCCAAAATTTTGTTAAAAAATATTGTAAATACCCCATTAATAAAAGCTATGGCCTATGATTGATTTCATCACCTAGTACGTATACAAAAATTTTTATAGTTGAAATTTTTTGGAGACAAATTAATCCATTATTATGATTTTTAAAATAGGGGAACTTGAAAACCATGAAAGTGTTTCTTAATAAATTAAATAAAAATAAAATATTTATTTATTTATTAAAAAATACTATACTACTAAATGTATAGATTGAAATATTATAAAATTGGGACAATCGAAAAGAAAATGAAGCATATACAATTGAGAAGGGACCGAGTATGTAGGAGTATGGAACATTATGGTAAATCTATTAATCTTCAAACAAAAGTTGCATAAATTAATAACCTTTAATTTGATAAAGCGTTGTTTCCTACTAAGGATAAAATTCGACATATTTGCATTATCTCGCATTTGGCTCAAGTTTTACAATAATTTGAATTAAGAATAATTATATTATCCTTATTTTTTAATTTATCGTCGGATCATTTCATTCCACAGGCCAATATGTAAATGTTAGTATATAAAGCGAGTGGTGTTACATATCCTTTTTTCAGAATAAAGAATTCAAATATTTCCAAAAATACTAACTTGAAACATTCAAATATTCTCTATCAAATTTATATGTTAAATCAGCCTTCATTGTTCCTACTCCCCAACCCGATTAGATATGTTCGCCCCTTGCTATCTTCTGTAACAGCAAAAACTTTTGTGAAACGGTCTAACAGGTCGTATTTTGTTAGACGGATCTCTTATTTGGTTCATCTAAGAAAAAATATTACTTTTATGCTAAAGAGTATTACTTTTTATTGTGAATATCGGTAGGGTTGACACGTCTCACAGATAAAGATTCGTGAGACCGTCTCACAAAAAACCTACTCTTCCGTAATTATACTTGGTTTCAATATAAGCTAGTGTATTGCAGTCTGAGTTTGATCATTAGTAGTACTAAAGCAAAATGAAGCCCAGAATATATTATGCAATCGCAATGAAATTGAGAAATTTAAAGGAAACATATTAATTTCAAAGACTCACAACCAAGATGACAATACAATAACACACAAGAAATAATCTCACACAAGAAATAATCTCATCAATTTATTAATGGTGCATGCATGCATTGCTCTAGAATTTGGTCTGGATCTGATTCACGATGCTCTTATCCACCTGGAAAGCCTTGGCAAGAACATCAGAATTGATATCCGGGTTCGACCCAAAAACTGCATTTGCAATGGTGATCACTCCAGGATTCTGACTGCTCAGTGCTGCTATAGCAACTGCTTTCCCAGTTCCCACATTGTGTTGGAAGTGGATGAGACCCACCGGAAACACGAAAACATCACCTTTTTGTAGGGTCTTGGTGATGAACCTGTTGTCGGGATTCGAGGTTATGAATCCGACTAGAAGGGAACCCTCGATGACTGTAAGGATTTCAGTGGCTCTTGGGTGAGTATGTGGAGGGTTGATTCCAAGTGGCGCGTAGTCGATACGTACCAATGAGATTCCAAGAGTGTTGAGGCCGGGCAATTGAGCTACAGATACCGGGGTGACCTTGGAGCCAACAGCATTGGATGTATTTCCAGATAAATGGAGCCCACTAAAGAAGAAATCACTGGCTTCAACTGTCGCAGGGTTTTTGCATGGTAAACCATTCACTCGTGCTGAAAAACATATGCGCATTAGCAAATAAATTATAATTGTTGGAACCATTGCTATTTCTTGAGCAAGTATGCTAAAATCTCGCATTATGTTCGCTATTAGAACATTTTATAGTCCCGAAATGGTGAAAAATATGGACAATTCACTTACTTGGCATCATCGGGTTCGCGACGCAGAAATCTTGCAATGGGCTAGGCTCAAAGGCAAAGCTGATGCAGCAGAAACTAAGAGATATTAAGCTAAACAAGAGCACGAACGTTGCCATTTTCAGCTTATAAATTTGAGGGAATTACAAATTAGATCTGTAATTTGTGATGAAACATGAAGCTAATTATGAGCAACTTATATAGAGAACTAAGTTCATGCAGTAATCAAAACATACCGTCCCCATGCATCCACCAAACATTATATTACATAAACATATATTATATGATACCGCATGATTTTGCCGTCCTAGTTAAAATCATTTATTTTTTGTTATAATTTTATATATTATGTATTGACGATCATGTTGTTAAATGATTGTAATGTTTTATTTGTATTCTTGTGATTATGGTTCTTTCTATTGTCAAAAGGAATCAAGATTAATTAATTGCGAGGAAATTAATATTGATCGTTACCTGTCAAAAAGAACTTCCAATTCTGCATCTAATCCATTTGACAAAGAATGGATTGGACAAGGAAAATTAGAATGGCTCCTCCCGTGACTAACTTAAATTATTAGGGAAAAAAATAATCACATTGTTGTCTAGTATGTTGGCGCATCCATTAATGAGTTTTAAAGTTCAGAATCTGATGAGTGTAGAAAGGTGTTGGATGAATGGATGGATAAGAGGACATACATTGTTATGGGAAAATAGTTTTTTAAGTACATTAACTTGTTCGATTTTTGGGTTTTGTCCTACTTAATTTTTAAAGTTTAATTTCAGTACACTGAGTTTTAATTTTTTGCTATGTCGGTTCAAAAATGATGTGGTACTAGAAAATGCTGACATGAAATACACTGACGTGACATAAAAAATTTATCGATTTGTCAGTGTCAGTAATTGGATCAAAATAGTCGAAAATTAAAAGATAGTATACCAAAACAAAATACATTACCATGAAAAAATATTGTTTTTTATGTTAAAAATATTTTTATTATTATAAATATGAGCACGGTTAAAATGTAGTTAATCTCTAATCATTTGTACGCAATACTTGCTCGATTCGTGTTAAACAAGAATTAGGGATGTCAATGGGTCCGGATTTTACCTAGACCCACAATTAAAACCCACCCCTATTTGGGGTGGGTTTGCGCATACTAAATGGGTCATAGGACGGGTCTCGGGTCCAATTTTTTAGACTCGTCTGCGTATGAGGCAGGTCATGGTCCTATAATACTCACCTAGGGGTGTCAATCGGGTGGGTTGGGTCGGGTTTCGAGTCAACCCGCGATTTTTTTTTTATTTTTTTTCAACCCGAAAACCCCCAACCCAACCCGAAGAACCTGAAAACCCCGAACACGAACCCGTATAACCCGACTCAACCCGTCTAATCCGCTTAAGCCAAATTTTATTAATTTTTTTTAATTTTTTTTTTTAAAACTAATGAAAAAAATAAAAAAAATATAATCTTTTAATTTAAACACATAATAACAAAATGTTCGATTTAAATTTGAAAGTTTAATCGTAGAAAATTAAAAGTATATTTACTAAATCAAATAAAAAATTGTTAAAAAAATCAAAATATGCAAAATAAATATTAAATGATGAAAATTTATCATATAAATATACAATAAATTTTGTTCAAACATACAATATATAAAATTATAGGTAATATTTCCAAAAAAAAAAAATTTGCGGGTCAACCCGCGACCCAACTCGAAACCCGCCTAACATGACACTAACCCGAATACACCCATACCGAACCCAACCCGAACCCGAAAAACCCCAACCAGAACTTGATTTTTTTCGTGTTGGGTCGTGTCTGGTTGACGGGTCGTGTCGCATTTTGACACCCCTATACTCACCCCATACTCGCCCATATATGTAGATATAAATACTCTAGGATTTTAGTTTTATTAATTATCATTTTTTTAGCTGCCCACCTCAAGGCTTAACCATAAACATCTCTGATTCTCCCACATACTCTCACTTTCATTTCTTCCGCCACCATCAATTGGCAGCACCGCGGACATCCGACCACCACTGATCACCAGGTGAGTATTTACTAAAAACTTTATTTATTAGTCAATCCATTACGTAATGTTGGTCACTTAAGTGTTGTATAAGAATCAATTGGATTTAGTGAGATGTTCTCCATTGGGATTTGATTACGATATAACCAACGGCTTCGAGTCGATTTTGGAAGAAGGATAGAATTCTCGGTGGTGGTGATTTTGGAGCTGGAGGCTTGTTAGTTTTCTATTGTGTTGTATTTAGACGCTTGTTTGTTTCATAATTCAGTCATGAGATAAGATGATTAATGTTTGCATTTAAAAAAAAATTCGGGTCTCGCGTATCTACCCTGGTCCTATTTCGTATTCGGGGTGGGACGGGTCCGAATAATATTTAACCTGGGGTGGGACGGGTAACGAGTCAAAGTATTTTTCATAGGTCGGATCTTAGATTTAGTCATACTCATCTCATACCCACCTCATTGACATATCTAACAAGAATATGATACGACGATGAAACAAAAATGACAGATATGAAAAATGGGCTAACCCCAGCCCATGTGCCCAAAATAGATGGGCCAGTCCCCACATGGTACCCTCTTACGCTGGCTCCCTCCGGTAACCCCAAATGGCCTTCTTCCTCCCAATTCCCAAACCCCCGGAAGAATCCCAGATCCCCACAATGCGGGGACGATAATCCCTCTAAAGAATTTATTGAATCCAGGCATCGTTCATATTCATTAACTCATATCCTTACGATTTCTCTTACGCAACCGAGAATTAACATTCTGTTTCATAAGGTCACGCTCTCTTCTTCTATTTTTTGGTTTTATTTTTCTGTTTAGAACTTGAATCTTGGATTGTTGCTTTCTTGTCTTTGAAGATTTGACCCTTTATTTATTTTGTATTGTCTTTGGGTCGGGAGTGTTGGTCGTTAATGAGAATGATGTGTTTGGTTTTGCAAATATTGATGTTTTGATGGTATCTTTTTAGCGGTTTTGTTTTGGGATTGGATTTGGTTGACTCACTCTGGGGTTATTTCCGTCGTTGAGCTGGCCTTGTTCTTGTTGTAGAATTTTCTTGCATTTGGTGTTGACTTTGCTAACCAGCAGAGGAGCTGGCGCTGGGTTGATTGGTGTGTTCTTTGATTCAATAGAACATCATTTTATGATTAAGTATTATTTAGATGCATACCCATTGGTCTGAACGTTAGTAAGAAATTTTGGTCTTAAAGATTGGATTTTGGCTGCAAAATATATAAGGGAACTTTGAATTTCAGGGTCATTTTTTCCAATGGCAGAAGAGAACACGGATTCAGTGAATCTTAATCTCAATTTGGGGCCTGATGATAACTTATATGACATTGGCGAGTTTGAATCAGGATCTTATTCTAGTGTTGCTTTGAACTTGGGGAATTGGTTGGATAGACATGGAAATCGTCGGGTGGGGCCTAGAGTCATCCGGCGGAATGAAAGTTCACTATCCTGGAGGCGAGATCGAAATCTCTTTGAAACGGGAAACACTGTGACAGGGTTAACCAGTAGGGGTGCACCAGAGACTGGTCTCAATAGTGTGGTGTCTGAGATCAGGCCAGTTGAGATATCCAAAATTGGTGATAATAGATGTGGTTTTTCTACAAATGAGACTCGGGATAAGAAAGGTGGGAAAAATTACAATGATGAAAGTGGCTTTTTTTATTGCAATATATGCTTGGATTTGGCCAAGGAACCAGTTGTAACTTGTTGCGGTCACTTGTTTTGCTGGCCATGTATTTACCGTTGGTTACACCACCATTCTTATGCCAACGAATGTCCAGTTTGCAAGGGGAGGGTTACCGTAAAAGACATTATCCCAATTTACGGTCTTGGTCCTGCTCCTGCTCCTAACATATTGGAGTCGGATGTAGATTTGCATATAAAGATTCCTCCCAGGCCTAAGGCTCGGCGGGTTGAAAGATTGTCACAATTAAATCAAAGGATTAGGAGTGTTGGGAATTCGTCTGATTTCGGTCCTAGGATAGCCCCCATACATTTTCAAAACTATCCTCATACAACGGACCTTACTACCCAGATAAGCTCTTCCGAGAGGGTAGAGACTGAGTTCTTTCTTAGATCCAATTTTCAAATTGACCGCATGGAAAGCAATCAAGAACTGGCTCCAACTTCTGAAGACAGGGATTCTGTGTCGAGCATTGCTGCTGTTATACGCTCAGGTGGTCAAATGGTAGATAACGCAGTTGAAATTGATTCCACATTGTCCCTCTCTACTTCATCTTCGAGGAGAAGAACCTCCGCTTCAAGAAATTCCGATGTGAACAGTGGAGACTCGCGTATAACTAGGAGGAGACTATATTAATACGCAGAATTCAGAATGACATTAAGAACGTAGTTGTCTTGGTAACCATTTCATATAACCTTGTTTTTCACTGGAATGAAGGAAACAAGTCACGGGTTTTAGGTACATCTACACATAGACCTGCAAATTTCGGCCATAGTTATTAGAATTTATGATCCACAGATGTTTCTCCGTGTAGGTACTTCTGATATATGGAATACAGATTACTGCTATTTGCGTTTTTTAAACCTTTTTTGGCTCTTTCATCAGTGAGAAATATGCAGTATTTGACGTAAGAAATCTCAAAAACTGTGGATTGATATAACATCTTGTAATAAATAAACTAATAATACTCTAAAATTTGTGGAAAATAAATTTTTTCTTATTTAAATAGTACACTATCGTCTTCTGAATTTAAATAAAATGATCGATTAAATTCTTGAAAATTATCTAAGTACAAAATATGTATATGTATAAAAAAATATCATTCATCATTATTATAAATACGTTATCTAAAACAAGCATTTGAAAATACTTATTTGCCAACAAAATTTTGAATAAATAAAAATCAGAATAAAAAATTTAACGTACATAAAATCTTTTCATAACAATAGTAGTCATCGGGTTAGCACTGCATACAGTCCGAGCAAGCTCACTGGTCAGCATCTCTTGTCCCCTCAAAAGCATCAACATCTGCATCGATCAAGTCTAGTGAGCCTAAAGACTTAACATGCATAAACAATGAATAGCAAATAGTACTTAATAAAATCACATATATTTGAAAGTAACATACATAAACATAGACGTGTCATAACTGCATAAACATTTTCGTAAAAGTACTTCCATCATAATATACATAATCATACTTAATTTTGCGTAGCAATATGTTCAAAGCAAATGGCTCATAACATAAATCGTTTTATCAGGCTAAATCACATTACTATATTTTACCAGGTGGAGAGGTCCTCGGTCACGCTTTACCGCTTTCCAATCTCATAATCATAAATCTCCAGTCATGCTTTACCGAGTGCCACAAGACAAATCACATACCTCCAAAATAAAATATATATTTTTTTGCACGTCAATCATACTTACAACGTCGTGGACTTCGTTGGAACGCTCTGGAAATGCTACCCCAACCATAACAGCAAAGATCCAGGAGATCCCAACGAAGCCTGCAACAAAAAACTTGAGAAAACGTGAAGAACATGCATAAATTTTCACTGCTTGAGCGGTTTTACGATAAAAACCATATCTCTCTCATTTATTATCAGACAATTACGAATTTGCCATCGAATCGAAGGTAACACAGAGTGCTACAAATCATATGTTGAAAACGTTAACAGAAAACCAACCTATAAGTTACAGAATTCAAAATAACGAAGGGTGACGGGTTTTGTGATACAGAAATTTCACAGCTTATGCGAGTTTACGATAAAAATCATATCTCCTTCTCTCTTATCATAAAATTACAGAATGTTTCCAAAAAACGGATAGATAAACCGCAGGAATCGAAAGACGAGTTTTGTGAATCAAAATTTTCCAGAAATCGTTTAAACCATAATTCATCGAACTTTGCATATAAAGAACGAATTTTCATGCACAATATACATCAAAATACATAATATGACGAGATCGATGCGTAAAAGAAAATTTTGTACATGTCTTTATGTCTAAACACTCAAATAAACGAATACTGACGCAATGGTACGTGGAGGATGAACGGATGACGATTCCTTCACGATTTTCTAGACAAAAACTCACCAAAATCTCCAGGATATTGCTAGGATGAGTGTTAAAGAGCCTGCTACTCAAGGGAGGCACAACTCTATCTTTTTCTTCCAAAAGTAACGTGTATGTGTGTGCCCGTTGGTGTGTATGTTTAGGTGTAGGTGCGTGTGATTAGTATAAGTAATTATGGTTAGGAAAATTCTAATAAAATAAATTAATAGGCTAAACTCATACTAATTTAATTATTTAGACCCACTAAAAAATTAAAAAAATATTCAAGTACCAAATGTTTAAATTAAAATCTCTAAATTTCGAAATAGCTAAATGAAGTACTTAAAATCATAATTTAATTTAAATAATAATTAAATAATTTAATTAAAACATACAATTCATTATAAAAACATTTTCCACCGAATTTAAGGAAATCCTTAAAATTCCAAATTTACATTTAAAGCACTTAAAATCTTATAAATCATTTAATAATTTAAATAGAACTTTAAAATGCTAAAATTCTTTCATCATTTAAAATAACTAATTCTCTTGGCATAAAAAATATATAACATTTAACTTTATCGCCTTAATCGTATACGGTCTCCTATCCCCGGCCAAGCATCAAATATTCGCCTGAAAAACTCAAACTCGAGAAATGAATTTAAATCTCATAAAATTAAACATATGAATATTTAAAATAAGGAAAACATATTGAATTCGTCATTTAATTCTTTTAAATTAATTAACTTATTAAATTGTACATACATTTTACGTATACTGATTTTTGGGCACTATATCAGATCACAGAAGTTACAGCTCCACATTATACCCTTGTTCTAGATATGATTGCATATATTAATGAACATGACAAATTACGGGAAGAATATATTCTTCATTAAAAAAGAATGTGAAATGATATATTTTGTTATATCTTATCATTATTTAATATTTACTAATTCTGGCTTGATAATGTCGTATTATTTTGATTGTGTAAAAGGTTTTTAAAATTAAGACATGGCACCATAATACTGCCTTTTTATGTTTATAATTCAAAAAATTGTGTAAAAACTGATAATAATATAAGGAGATATATAAAGATGAAATATTTGAAAAATGAAAGCACTTTCAACTTATCTTTTGTTGATGATTATCAGCAAAACGATTAGAACAAAATGAAAAGAAATAATCATTAGAAGCCAAAAAAATTAGATATTGAAACTTTTTTCAAAATATAATAATAATAATAATAATAATAATAATTGTTTTTTGGAACTATTAAATTATTTGACAGCATAATTTGGAGGGTTTTTGTCTCCACTTTTACCGACCAAGTAACTAAGCACAAAAAATCAGGTGAGATAGTTTTACGTATTAATTTTATGAGATATATATTTTATTTAAGTCACTCATTAAAAATTATTAATTTTTATGTCAAAAAAATTATTTTTTGTGTGATGGTCTTACATATCAATTAACTGAACATATAAAATCATGTGAGATGATCTTACATATCAATTTTGTGAGAAATGGTTACTCATTAAAATTATTTTTTTTATAACAAAAAATTATCTTTTATTATAAATATGAATACGATTGATTTATCTTATTCATGAGACTGATATCGACTCATGGATGGATTATACAAAGGATAAATAAGAGCATGCATGGATATGATTATCATTCTATGATGATTGCAGTATTTATTTTGTATTATATTTATTAGAGTATAAGAGAAGAAAAGCATGGGAAATACGTAATCATGATGTCTGATGGAGCTTCCTTCTCTTTCCCCACAGTATGCTATCTTTTTTATATCATAATCACCAATGTGTTCGTTCTTCTGAAAAATAAACGATGCGTATATTTAATTTCATTCACCGAAATAATATGTTAAACCATAACGATGATGCTCATATTTCTAGCAAAAAAATCAAATGTCTATTAAAAAAGTAGGTTTTTGGTGAGACAGTATCACGAATCTTTATTTATGAGATGAGTCAACTCTACCGATATTCACAATAAAAATAATACTTTAGCATAAAAAAATAATATTTTTGTGTGCATGGACCTAAGTAAGACTGTCACACACTAGTTTTTGTGTTACAAAAAAATGTAACATTGTAGTACTATTATCATAAATTTAGGCATTATTGAGAATAGTATTGTATTATCTTGATATTTGATTTGAGTCGTAATATTCTAGCGTATATATCTTTCAACTTATTGTTAACCTATAATTTATATGATACGACTCCAGAGACATTCAAGATAATATTCAATTTTTCCAATGTGAGCATTTTATGTTTTTTTCCTACATTTTCACGGATTCAATCTTTAAAAAAAATTATATGTTGTAACTTTACCTTATATCAATTAAATTATAAATAAATGTAACACAACATTGTTATCAATGCATTTTTATGTAATAAAATGTTGTGTTAAGCGTGCATGAATGAGAATGGTGTTGAGATTGTGACAATCTGGGAAGTTTTCGTATATCAAGTTATTAACGTTGCGTCGCTTTGATCAGGTTGGTTAGGTCCGTACGTAAAGAATAATGTCAAATCTTAATGGGTAATACTGTCGTCATTGGAAAAAATGTAAAATTGATCTCTAAGAGATATTAGACAGCACAAGCAGAAAGATTACACTCATGAATAAATCTAAAAAATATGAATTTTGAAAATTTAGTGGATCAAATTTCAAAATAACGAAAGTTAGTCAACCAAAAAAATTAATTTTCTGTATAACAATTACAATTTTTTCATTAGTAATTTAATGTTAATAAATTAATAAAAGGCTAGAGAAAGTAATGTTTGTTTTGTGATTCTAGGGCTCAAGGGCAGCCTATTCTGAAATTAGGGTCTGGAAACAGGCAAATCTTCCATCGAGTCCCGGCTCAAGATTCACCTTATTGAATTGACACAACTCATTTATATTCAGAAAATCTTGGAAATAAATATTTGATTTGATGTGACAATGCCTTTATTTAATATTTGGTAATTTAATTCAATTGAGATATAGATAGTAATTAGTAATTAGTAATTGAGGTCAAAATGAAATTGAAATCTATATAATTTTTTCAACTTCTTTTTAAGTTTTTATTTATTTTTACTATTTGAATAGAATTTAAAATTATAGAATCATCCTTACAAATTAAGATTAAAAAAAAGTATGATACGATTTACGAAAACAAAGTCAAATCATAAATAAAGAATCTACTGTCCAACAATTATCATTCGAATTATTGAGTTTTAATTAATATACAAAATGAGTTTTAAGTTGGCTAACTTGTTTTTCAGGTAAAAATTTGTGTGAGACGATTTCACGGATCGTATTTTGTGAGATGGATATCTTATTTTGGTCATACATGAAAAACTATTACTTTTTATTCTAAGAATATTACATTTTATTGTAAATATCGGTAGGATTGACTTATCTCACAGATAAAGATATGTGAGATTGTCTCCCTCAAAGACCTACTAATTGTTTCAT